>NC_063213.1:83124941-83772858 GCF_020740725.1 Corvus hawaiiensis | reverse complement strand
TTTCCCTTTAATTTTCTTCTAATAGTTTTAGTTCATTTTCTTCTATAGTATTCACTTTTTCTTTCTCTCAAGGGTGCCTGATCTTTCTGAATGTAATATCATTTTCCCTTTTACAGTATCCTTTATTGCTCACAAGGACGGCTTTTGATGTCTCAGACCTTTTCTCTATAAGTTCACCTTTCATTCTGCTTTTCAGAACTATTCAGCCAACAAAAGTCCAAGCCCCTGTTATTATAAGCAAAAAAACTTAAAAATCTTCATTTTGTGTGTTTGAATTACACTATCATTTTCTCTGAAAAGATAAATAAATATTCCAGATAACTAGTCATAGACTAGACTAAATCTAGCACATCTTTATGTATGTATAACATGTTCTTATCCAAATATATAAGTATATGCAATATCAGACACAGTCATGTGGTCTTACATCCAGATGGCCAACAACTGGAAAGGCTGAGGCCAGAATGAAGATAAACTCCAGTTCTCCTGAAATCATAAGCAAAAGCATGCATTTATCTTCATTTCATGGGGGCCTGGCACTACCTTATTGCACTAGACATTGCTAGAAATATATGCATCTAGACAGCAGATCTTCTATATGTTTCTGCCATCACTCTCTAACTAGCATGGCCTCTGTATGCCTTGCTGAACAAGGACACATACACAGCAAACTGAGGACCGCAGATTTTATATTGAAAGAAATATGGCTCCACTGTTTGTTGTAAGTGCCATGCACTACAGCTTAACAGCTAGTTAAGAATTAATAAAAAAGAAAATCAATTACAAATATATTTCTTTTCAGTAAACTTTGGCTTTGACAGTGAGACTATGTACTTCATGTAGTTTTTAAGTACTGGACATTACAGAGAATAACCCTAATTATTTTTACATATATTTACAGATTTCCCTTTTATGCTTGCGTGTAAGGTAAATGTTTAAAGAATTTTGGAAGGATTTTATCCAATGACTATTTTAAAACAAAATACATAGACAGTCCAGAAATAGAAAACTGAAAGGATCTTGTGAACAGTTGATGGAATCCAAATATCCACATTGTCCAATCAACTGCCTGAAATACTGCACTATGTCCCCCCATGCCTTCTGGTATAGTCAGAGGAATTTTTTAATTCCTTCCTTCTCCGGTGGCCCAGCTTGTCAGGAGAAGTGGAAAATGCTTGCATTCAGTGCAGGTGGCAGCCTAGCACCTAGGGCAAGTCCTGACGGTGGGGGACTCAAGATGAAGAGAAAGGCAGAGCCCATGCCCCCTCTTTAGTGGTTAAATGCTGTAAGCAGTAACTTACTGGTTACCAGTAAGCTGTGAGGTAGGGGGTGGGCACTGACACGAACATGGATAGAGCCTCTCTGCGCATCTGGCAAGCTCAGAAGTCACACCAGGATAGACATCACTCTGCTCAGTGTTCCAGTCCAAGCAAGGCAGGGAGGCAAGGGCAGAGGGGCAGCTCTGGCTATGGGGCCAACACTGATTATTCCCATCAGTAAATTGCTCCCATCAGCAGAATGTGTCACTACTTCAGAGACCGTTACCTGAGATAGTTCTGGGATTACTTTACCACAAGCAGAGCTTTTCAGATCACAGTGATGAACTCCAATGTCCCTGGCTCTCCTAGATCCTCTTTTAAGTCTTTCCTATTAATAGAGAAATAACTCACAGAGTTAATATTTTGTTTCATAATGTACACAACATGATTCTAGGCACTTTAAAAATTATAAAATATAAAAGAAATAATGCACAGTAAAGGAAATAAACTCCCACAAAGAAACCTTCCCTTTCAATTGTGTCATGACCCCATTTTTCCTAATGAATGTGCTACTGAAGATTTCAAGGGCACCTAAGCATGCTTTGAAATTAAGTGAGGTATGTTTTGAATATACTAGTTTTGAATAGATATATCTTGAATATAGAAATGATAACTGATATTGGTAAATCATTCAGTATTACCGATTTTTAACCCTAGAAGTGTAAGTTGGGGGAGATGAGACAAAGCTGGTGGCAAGTAATGGCTTTTTCTTGATTATGTTAATGTTTGAGAGCAATCAGAGTTTCTTCCCAGAAGTCTTAAAGCAAACAATTCTGAGTCCATGTGTCTCCCAGTATAGCCATTTGCTTTGTCATTATCATTCACCTTTTCATTCTCCAAGCTTTATTCCACCAACATCAATACTGTACATTTAGAAGGACAAAGGCAGCTGGGATGTACATTATACACAGTGAATTTATTTATCCAGCCATGCACTGGTCATGGCTAGCAGGTGTGAAGCCTGTAGCAACTACATTGTTTTGTACAGTTCCATTTAGAAAAGAAAGTCCATCATGATTTCCCAGTCTAGCATAGGACAGCAACGTGCCAGGTTACCAACATATAAATGAAACCATCAGCATTTGAGGGTCAAATCAAGGCCCACCGTTCACATCACCCATCTCACTTAACAACTCATCAAAACCACTCTCTGAAGGTTCATCTTAAAAGTCTGAAAAACTGGATGGCCACCCAGGCTGTGTTTTTACTGCACCTCTGGAATCCTGACAGGCAGATCTAGCCCTACCTCACAGTCTCTGCTGTGAGGTGTTCATCTGGGTCCCTTCCAGCAGCAAGCAGAGACATATACACACACACACACACATTCAGGGATTGTGTTGTTAGAGGCCGGAGCAGAAGCGGGCTCAGGAAGCCCAAAACCAGCTACAATAGTGAGGCACTGTCCTGCTGAGCGTGGATCCTCTCCCCTGAAAATGGCCAGCTGAAGATGTCTGGAGATTGCTCTAAAAAAAAAAGTCTATGTATATCTCCACAGTGGCCAGACGTGTGCCTTCTGAGTCTGCATCCCAACCAGATTTTCTTCTAGTCACCAATTGAGTTATTCTTTATGAATTCAAGGAATTGCTTTAGAAACCCATTAATGCTTTTAGCCCTCTCAAGATTGCACTAGGAATGCATTCACAACATAACGGTACATTGTGTGAAAAAGTACTTAATTTATTTTTAAATCAAATAGTTCCATTGACTGAGTTGAGTCCCTGTATTTTGAGAAACAGTGATTAAATTATTTCGCACTGCCATTTTTCATGCCAGTCCTGATTTTATGGCTCTCTGTGATACCCTGTCCTTTTCCAGGCAGGAAGGTGTGAAATTTTACCTTGTTCAGAACATATTCCCTGCTGCTGACTGACCTCATTGCAATTAATCTAGATGAGTTATGAAAAGAGCAGTGTAAATGTGATTAAAACTAAACTTGAATAATGTTCACACCCCAAATTTTGAATTCTAATCCCCTCCAACAGAGCCTTGAATAGCTAAAGTTGACACTCAGGCCTCGCACACTAACAAATAGTTGGACTGTTTGCAAGATTTTCAGGCAATCTTGCCAAGGTGGACAGAAGCAGCTCCAATTCGAAAAGTGCTGATTATATTCACCTCAGCATAGCACTTTCAGAGCAGAGCTGCCCTAGGGCAAAGCAGAGTGCAGATTGCCAAAAAAGCTGGGTAGGCAGATTGCACAGTGCACAAAGGAGATTATGGCAGAAAGGCAGAAGCATCCCTGATGTGAAGTGGGAAGCAATGCATGTGGGAAAGCCTGCCCTCATGAATACACAGCCAGAGTGTTCCTTTGGAGAGAGAGGGAGCTGAACTGCGTGCAGCCTTCAAGATCTGACTTCAAGGACACAGCTCTAGAACTAGGACCCAGAGAAAAAACCCCTGCCAGAAGTTTTAATGAGTAGTATTTTTTTCCTAAATTAAAATTCTAGAAAAGTATCTTGGTTTTATTTGGCATGTCATTATTTTTCTGTAGTTTGTCCCAAGGAATAACAATAATTCACTGTTTTCTGCCAGGACACAATTATTTTTATAATAAAAAAAAATTTAACATTTGTCAAAAGTTTTAAATTCTTCAATAGAAAACAAAAAAAATATATCATTATATGTTGTTACTAAGTGCATTTTTTTAATGAAGATTTATTTCAAAATACATCTTCCATAATAATTAAGGGGGAAAGGCATTTATTTTTAAAAGTCCAAACCCATGGTCCTAATTTAATATGGTTTTATGATGATTGACTTCAACTGCTCCTTTTACAACTTTTACAAAGAAAACCCAACAAATAAACAAAAACCTACAGTGGCCTCAGCAAACATCTAGTTTTGACTAAGTAAATAAGTACATTGAAGCTAAGGGAATCACCTGCATGCAAGATTTAGCTACTTATGGATGTGGTGTCAAAGCTGATTTGTCAACACTTGGAAGAATGAGAGAACACAAGCAACAGGACTACAGAGCAGACGTTCACCAGGGAAATATGCAGGTGAAATGTTGTTTTAAGGAGAAAAAAATTAGAATACATTTTCCACCACCAAGAAAAGGGAAAAAAGTGCTGTAGAAGTAATGACAGAGCACCAGGATTTCCTGCCTATGAGAAAGTGGGAACATTCAACAGATGCCCAGAGAATGCCTTGGGACTTCACATTTTGGTGCCATTAATCATTCCCAAAGCAACAGCACACAAAACATCTAATGATCATCCAGTAATTAATATAGCGACAACTGGTATAATCACAGAAATATGTCAGTTGACCCAGCAAAATACTTGTTTGCAGTTCAAAATGGAATATTTCAAGATATTGTAGTTGACTAAAACTACCAACTAATAGCGTTTAATATTAACTCTCAAGTCCGGAAAATAGTGGGTTCCCTTCAAATTTCCTTGAAAATGCCAACATTTGACAGTGCTGTCTTTTTATGGAAACAGCCACAAAACTGGAGCAAATATCAGATGGTGATTTAGAATCCTATGCACTTGCATTGGAATGGTTTTTTTGTTATTATTTTGGGTTTTTTTAAAGACTAGACTAAGCCATTCTGCAGCTGGAGGCGAAATTCTCACCCTTGATTCAAGAGCTTACTTGAATACCCAGCCTACAAATACTAAATTCTCCAAATTGTCAATAAAAGGAGTCAATAGAGTTCCAGAGAGGGATCTCCTTTCTGAAGAAATTTTTGTAGAATTGGTTTAAGTCTCTCTTCCAATTCTAAGTTCTTTCCCAAGGAGCAAATATAATAGACTGGTGAGACAGTTTTTCCTCACTGCATTTTGTGAAGGTGAGCCTCGATGTTCATCAGGACAGCAATCAGTAGAACTTCCCAGCATGCAAAATTTTGCATTCGTATTTTAAGTTTACTGGTGTGCATTTATAGCATAGATAGTTAGGTGGTATCTGTACCTGGCCCATGACACAAATAGAATTTGTTTTACACTTGTCATCTAGACTTGAGATCAACATTCCATGTCATTTTTGAAATTGTCAGGCACAGTTGTCTAAACTCAGCTGGGAAGTAAAGATGGTTCATCTTTAAAAAAAGGTATATCATTCTTTAAAAAATAAAGGAATTGCAACACATATAAAAAAAAACCACACACAAACCAAACAACAAAATATAATAAAAATGCAAGAACAAACTATCTACGTAAGAGAAATAACACTCTTTTTGCAGATGTGCTGTCTAATGCCAGGATCTATGGGAAAATCCCAAGGGAAACATGGAGGTGGAAAGGCAGAAACATCAGAAGTGCATCTGCCTATCATGAAGCAAAATCACTCCCAGTTCAGACCTTCTTGTGACCCAGAACCCACTCCCTCCTCTGTTATCTTCCCTGGTACTGCTGGTACTGTTGTAACTTTTTACCTGCAGAAAGTCAAGTTATAAAGCTCTAAAGTCTGATGCCACACTCTGGCCACTTTTCTGGTAACAGGAGAAGGCTGCTCTAAACTCTTCTATCCAGGGATGAGTAAAGACCAACTTCACGGCACTGGTGAGCCGGAATATGACACCTTCAAAGAGCATCACATAGGATGGGTGGCTTGAGGGCTTCACGGCCTACACGATTTCTACTCTTTCCAGGTTCCCTTTGTTCTGAAATAACATCCTATCTTGCTTTGTAGAAAATGGGGAGAACATACGGATGAACTGGAATGGCCTGCCACAGTATCAGAAGCTTTGCCTTCATGCTGGCAATGTCCAGTTTGAAGGGGTCTGGTCCCTTTTCTTATTGCCAGCAGAAAGACTGAGAGCGTTTCCTCCAAGGAGAAGGAATTCAAGAACAATACATTAGTGACCTCTTCCAAGCTGAACAGCACACAATGAACTCCAACACAACACAGCTATAAAGTGTTTGGCAAGGAAGTAGTGCCTCAAAAATACAACAGCCAAAGCAAAAATATCAAAGAAGAAGGGAGCTGAATTCCAGGAAGTATAAGAAAGGGCTTGTAACTCAGTGCAGTGTCTTTGATGCAATGGCACTTGGAAGAGATTATACGGGATGCAGCATTTTTCAGAGTCATGATCTGAAGAACCTGACCTGTCAGCACTTTGAGGTAAAGTTAAATTTCCTTTTTCTAATGATTGAGCTATTAATGATCTAGCTCAGAATATCTCTAAGGCTTTGGACCTGGACATGCTTTAAGAATAAAAAGTCTTCATGAGGCTGGTGATAGATGGCTCCTCTGCAGAGAGAGCACAGTTTTTAACTATGATGTTCCACCTAGACAGTGGGTATATCATCCAGTTTTGGAAACTGCCCTCTCTCTGGTTAAGAATATTTATCTTCTCAACCAGGCTGAGTGAGAAAAAAAAAGCATTAAGTTTGGAAAGACCTCTGAGATAAGATCTCAGAAGGAGTATAGGCAAATTTATATATTTTATCATTAATTTAAGCTATTTTATATACTATACAGACCTAATGCTTATTTTTAAGCTTGGTCTACAAGTGAGACTAAGGTAAAATATTCTTCTTTGACTCACCAAACTGAATTTTATTTCAAAAATAATCCTAATATAAAACAAACTTGTAAAATTATTTAACAAATATAACTATAATTATTATGGCATCCCACAGTGACAGGGAGGAGAAGAGAGATCCAGAAGGCAGGAATTGTGCAGCAAGATTGATTTATTTAATTATTTTACAAACTCTTTTATAGACTTTTTTCTTCAAAGTCTAATTGGACAAAGGATCAGCCACCCCTTGGGGGTGATTGGCTAAAATCCTAAAACATCCATTGTCAAAATATTTTTCTACTGTACCATAAACAAAGCTCTGCAAGGTTGCAGGTGTTCATAGTTTACAGAACCCTGCAAATATCTTCATGAGAGAGAAAAGTATCTCACGGGTCTAGAAAGAAGCAGGAAAATTTCTTGCTAACAGCATTTTTGTATCCACATACAATGTTTTTCATAGAATATATGCAGAGAAGTCATTAGCTAGTTAGAGGGATCAAAAGCTATCAATTTTTCTAAAGTTTATTTTTAGGTATTAAAAGCCGTATTATAATTCTTCTCAGTAGCAACTTGTAAATACTTTGGAAAAAAAAAATCAGCAACCAGATCAGATGATCTTGAAACAGAATTTTAAGTGATTCCATTACAATTTTTTCTTGTCATATTTTGTTGTTAGTTGCAAAGGCAAGTAATTGCACATAATTCTCCCTCCATGGGTTATGAAAGGAGAACATACTCATTAACTTCATTGCTGACATAAAGTTATGATGGTTGCCACTCTTACTTCAGAATGGCTCCCTGCTTCAGCTGTGCTTCTGCTAATAAGTTACTGATATAGAGACAGACACCTGTCAGAACTTGCTGCCCGAGACAGTGGTAAAACCATTTCTCTTCCTCTGTGTCTGTGCTGAGCAGCTTCAGAGTTAAAAGGCACAAAGACAGAAAAACTGAACATCCTAGAATTGTATTTTCAAATGTATTTATCAAGTGCAAATGATGACACTGGGGTAACTGTTGTTCTTCTTTGCTTCTAATGCCAATCTTAAAACTTATCATAAATTGAACAAACTAGTTTGGAATAATGGGCTCTAATTTTAAGTTTGTGACTTGTGACTGATTTGCTGGGAACTCAAATCCCTCATTACTCCAGCTTTCTTTTTTGTAGAATCTATCTGGTAGTTCATACCTAATTCTCAGGGCTCTCAGGGTGGGGGAAGAAGATCTGATTTGTAACTTAACCTTCAAGAAGCTGCAAATGATTTACTAAAGTTCTCCATTTTCTTGAAGGAAGTCTCTATAAAATGCAAACTAATGCTGTGTACAGATCTGCACAAACACTCAGACAAGGAGTAAACTTAAGTGGAGCCCAGCTACCTACCCTACAACCAGTTTCTGTCAGAGAGCATTGTAACTATTTTCTTTTTGTAATCCCTTCTTTCCCCACTCTTTGCAAGCTAAGTTAGCTCAAGTATTTGTAGCAGATATAACCCAGGTTCTTTTTGTTACATGATTTTATAGAAACCATTAGGTGATTTGTGCTGTGCAGAGACTGAGTAAAGCAAGCAAACAAACCAACAAAAAAGATGATTTTGTGACGGCTTTTGTGTTTGAAAAACATACCCTGTCACAGCCAAAGTTGCTGAAGAGAGACTGTTAAGGTAACTTCAGTCACAGTATCTTTTTCTAGCAATACATTTTTTGTTTATTAACATTAACTGATGGAACACACTGCATCCAATAAACTGCAACATAGATCTCCTTTTGTGTCTGGTTTAGTTAAAAAGTTTAGAAACAAAGCCTTCTGACCAACTACTGAAATGTAATAATCAAAGATATTAAACTAAAAGTTGTGAAAATACAAAAAAAAAAAAAAAAAAAAAAAGGAAAAAGAAAAAAGAAAAAAGAAAAAGAAGAAAAAAAACACCCAAAAAACCCCAAACCAAAAAAACAAACCAACTCTGCTCTTTGAAATCTTATATGTGGAAATGAAGATTTCTTTCTCTGACTGGAAATGGAGTCATCATAAATGGCTTTTTTTCCCACTGTTCTGAACAACAAGACATTGAACACTTCAAAGCTGTGTTTTTAATGAACTTACACAAAGATGGAAATAAATCTGAAGGGATTCTTTTGTTACAACTTGTGCAGAAAAATGTGGTATGATGCTCAGAGAAAAGTCACTGTGAAAATTCAGAAGAATTACACATGAATTTCCAGTGAGTGAATGGATTTCCAGTCAGGTCCTGCCCAGAATAAGGGGGTTGTTTTCCATCTTCATATTAAAGAGGAGAAACTGCTCACTGGAACTTAAGATTTGGGAAACACAGGGGAGGAAAATTACCCAAGTAAAATGTCATAAGGGGTCTTTTGAGGAAAATTATCACAGTAATTAATCTCATAATCCTCACCAAATACATTCTGTTTCATATAAATTAAATATCCACTTTAATACACAAGTGTTTCCCTGCATTAAAGGTTTTCCCTGAATTGTGTTTTGCTGTTGCTGTGGAATCACTGTCAAGCTCTTCTTCTGTGTAAGTGTTCTGTGCAGCTGACTAGGCTATAACCATCCAGTCTCCACAGTCATTCACAATGTCATGAAGGAATCATTGTTTCAGAAAGGAGGGAGGCAAAAGTAACACAGGCTGTCCAGGAGACCTTGTGGTCTGGCAGCTGGAACTAAGCAGGAGACCAGAAGACACCTAAAATTGCCCAAGACACCTAAGTCTAGGTACATGATAGGATCCCCAAACAGCAGCCACTGGTAAAGCATTACATGCACAGTCTTCAAGAACCATGATAAAATACAGGATGATCTTGAAAGCATCTCTTACTCCTGTTCCCTAAAATCTGCCATTAGTCTAGTCAATGATATGGTCAATGTACAGTCTTAGTAAAGAGAGTTTGTGGGACGTGACACTTGTTTGGCATTATCTGATCATCGATCCCCCCAAAGCAAGGATGGACACATTACCCTTCAGCTTACAGAAATGTACTTCATGCACCATTTTTTGCTTTTCCCCTCACTATCATGATGCATTTCACCTTCAATTTCAATGCCTGACTGGAATTAGCTCCATTATTAAGGCAGGTGGGAGCCAGTGAGGTGCACAGCCCTGACTACAGCAATTTGCACATTGATCTAATACTTCCCAAAGCTCCTCAGAGGCTACAAAATGTTCTGCCTCCTGGCCCATACATAAAATGCTTGTCAAAGTTTCGCCCATCATACCCTCAAGCCTCTCTGTGATGGACAGAGAAGTTCACAAAAAGCTGTACTTACAGTAGAACTAAATAAAAATTAGTGCCTTGCGCAGCAGCAGCGGGAGCTAAAGAAGAACTCTGCCCACATGCAGAAAAGTTCCATGTGAAACCTGACATGAAAGCACACACATTACTGTGTGTATAATCTTTGTATTGAAGCAAGTAGATAGTTTACTCAGATCTAGCATATCCTTGGTGCTCTAAACATTCGTGAGTTTGCCAGCTGTTGCAGAAGGATCTCATGAAGATGAGCAACTGGGCAAGAGAAGAGCAGCTGAAATTCAGTGTCAATAAATGTATGTAATGAGCAACCCTGGCTGCACATGCAGTAACCAATGAGCTTGCTGCTCTCAAGGAGGAGGTCTTATATTAACTGCAGATAGCTCTGTGGAAACAAATGGCAAAACGCTCACCGGTGACCAGAAAGACGACAGAACACTAGAAAATAAGTAGAGCACAAAACAGAGACCCTTATGCCATAGTATATATCAGTAATGTGCTCAAATCCAGAACTATCTGCTCCTCTGCATTCAACAAATAGACTACTACTACAAAAAGAAAAAAAAATTATAACAACACCTCTGTGTAAAAAAACCCAATGGAACACAATTAGATGCTGCAGAGAGGAGAAGGAATGATAAAAGGGATACAGCAGAAGATGATAAAATGGATACAAAGAGCAGCATGTGGTGGATGAATAGGGAGTAGCTATTCACTGATGGTAATTGAAGTGCTGAGTGTCACCTGATGAAAAATATCAGTCATTGGGCTCAAACCAAATACGCTTAACTATTCTTTTCACACAGCAAAATCAAACAGCCTAGCTGCATTAGGATTTTCTTGAATATTAAAACTTATTTCAAAAAACAAGGATTAGGCAAACCAATGGAAGAAAATTTTGTCCTGAACAGTGAAACATGAAGTGATACAAACACTGGCTCAGGAAATCCTTACAGCAGTTTGGAAATCCTACAGTGAATTTATTGTAAAGAAGTAGTCAAATCTACTGCAAACAACTTATCTTTGTAAATTTGCAGGAATCCAACAGGATTACATCTAGAAGCACATGATACTCTGAATTTGAAGTGCACAACTGGTCTTATAATTAAAATCACATTTCTTTTGCTCCACAACTGAAATAAACAGCAGGGGATTTGAAAGACCTCATCAGGACAACAACTCCCACAGAGTGAAGGTGAGACAATTTGAAGGGGAATCAGGAGGAAATTCCGGGATATTATAAAACCCTTTCACTTTATACTTCATATAAATTTTGCATGGGACACAGTTTCAATAAAAATTAATTCACAGCCCAGTAGCCAGGGCATTATTTCAAAAACCCAGAAAACTTCATCCTCCCCTTTTTAACTCTGCTGCTGATTTACTGCAAAACTCCCTCACATCCTTCATGCTTTAATTATCTCACCTACAAAACAGAGATAAAATATTTTACAAAAAACAGACACTTTATTGAGATCTATGAATTAAATACTTTTTTATTGATCATCAGCCTATAAAATAAACCTGACAGAGCAGCTCTATTTTGAGACAATGATGGACTAATTTGAGTAAGCTGGCAGAAGTTAAAGAGAGTGATTAAACCAGCTCTAAAAGGTGCCTTTTACGGAAGACTCTCTACGTTTTCCTGATGACCCTCTTTGCAAGATTTCTAGAAGATTATTCTCTGAGCTTTTAATGAAGTTTAGCTCAATATATATGTTCTCTTTTTTTTTCTGAAAAATTGAAAGATAATAGAAGAAGGAGACTGGTCTCTGTTGACAGTCTGGTTATATTTGCATCTCATTTCCATTATCTATCTTATTGCCCATGTTTTCTTAGGATGACAGCAACTTGCTTGAAGTACTTTTCCAGTATTAGATACTTTAATGCTGCATAAGCAATGTCTTATTTATTCAAGTAAGGCCTTCAGAATACGTGCCAAGATTTAACTTAATAATAATAATAATAATAATAATAATAATAATAATAAGGTTTTGTCCATCACCAAGCAACTATCCAATTCAAGAAAAATTTTATTAGCTACTAAATGCAATATTTTAAGTCCATTTTTATGCAACAATACACTTTTGATAGGTTTTTTCCTAGTTTAAAAAAAAAAATAGTCTGCATGTCTGTCAACCAAGATCTTATTAACACTCGATAGTTCTAATTTTGGTTGAATAATGTAACACTACTGGTGGAGAACAGGGTGGCCTTCCTGATACTGGGTTGATATTTGTGCTGGTTTTAGCTGGAAAAAAAAGTTAAATTTCTTCATAACATAGCTAGTATGGGGCAATGTTTTGGATTTGTGCTGGAAACAGGTCTGACAACTCAGGGATGTTTTAGCTCTTGCTGAGCAGTTTTTACATAGAGCCAAGGCTTTCCCTGCTCCTCACCTCAGCCCAACACCAAGGTGCACAAGGAGTTGAGAGGGGACACAGCCAGGACAGCTGTCCTCGACTGACCCAAGGGACATTCCAAGCCATACATCATCTTTTTCAGTATATAAACCTGGAGGAAGAAGGAGGTAAATGGAACGATAACATTTGTCTTCCCAAGTCACTGTTACTAGTGATGGAGCCCTGCTTTCCTGGGAACACCTGAACACCTGCTTGCCCATGGGAAGAGGTGAATGAGTTTCTTGTTTTGCTTTGCTTGCATGCTTTACCTGTTAAACTGTCTTTAGCTCAACCCATGAGTTTCCTCACTTTTACCCTTCCAACCCTCTCCCCCATCCTTCTGGAAGTGGAAGAGGGGAGTGAAGGAGCAGCTGTGTGGAGCTTAGTTGTTGCCTGGGGTTAAAACCCAACAACATTACACCAAGTCTCTCTAGAGTTTCCTAGTTTTCTGTTCCCCATATACATAAATCATATATAAATCATAAGTATAAATATATAAATCATAAGCCTTTATATATTCCTGTACAGTATGACTTACAGTATGACTTAGCTTTCTAAGAGATAACTCATTCTTTTCCCTGTACTCTAAAAAATATAACCAACTTGGTCATGCAACCTTACTTTGTTGAGACCTGTTGTGGACTGTTTTCAGTTGAGAATATTTGATTCTGAAACATGTATTTACCCACAGAGCCCATGTGATGTGTGTACTTTTAGCCTGCAGGACACTGGGAGAATCATGTTACAATGAAACAAACATTACAAAACCCAGTCAGATTACAGTCACATATCTCCTCAAGGCTCATTGCTCAAACCTTCATAAAAATATAAACCCAGGAAGAGATATGTATTTTGAAAAAATGCAGTATACCCAGGATTGTTTTATGTATCCTTAGATATAAGGATAGAACAAAACATATCAAAGTGCTGATATACAGACCTATCAAGATGACTACTTTTTAGATACAGAAATATACCGGTATGAAACAGTGAACTTGCCATAGTTCAAATATGATTAAAACAAGTGTGTTTATATTTCTTAAGCTGTCTCACATTCCATTTGTCTCCCAACTAGAAAATATAAAGTGTTCATATGCTATGTCAGGACAATACCTGTGTGGTAGAAAATTTATATTTATATGGCAGAGAATGTGGCATGCTTACATTGACAAATGAAAATACACAGAGTCAATTTGAACAGTAAATTCAAATTAATGACCGATCTCAGCAACTGTATATGTGGAATAGACACTCCAGAAAGCCCTCAAAATGAAACAAATTTACCTTACAAGGAATAATAGGCTGAATGCCAAAGACTGAATTAAAGTTTCACCGTGGTTGTTATTGTATGACATGCTCTGGTGAGAGTTCAGCTCCACATGACAAGGGCTCATTTGAAGCTGGAAGTGGTGTCATGAAGAGCACTAAGGAGGAGGAAAAAGTGAAAGGAAGGGAGCTAATTCTAAAGCAGAATAACAACCATCATCCCCTGATACCCATATTGGCAGTGCATAGCCTCAGTTGCCTGAATCTGAGCTAGACCTTATCAAAACTTATTTACCTTAAGATTTCACTGACATTGAAAACGCAGCAGTAGTTTTAAGAAAAATATTGCTTGCTATATCCAGTTCAGTTTTCAATGTGGAGATTTTTTAAATAATGCTGAAGACACACAGTGCTGCATGTCAGCTTGGTAAGACTTTATTAAGCTAACTCAAATCTAAAGACAATGAAAGGCCAACACTGAATTTCTAATCCATTTTTCCAGTTTTTATTAGGTTATAAACATATGCATGAGTACACATAACCTCTCCCAGTACAAAAGAAGCAAAAACAAATTTCAAGAAAGAGATTATGAAGACCTAAAGCAATCTTAAGACATCTGCTTTTAGATTCTTAACTTTAATTTTTTTTTTTGAGGCCCTTAATTTAAACTTTATTTTTTCCTTTTTAAACACCAGCTGGCCACAGTTCTCTCTTGTTTTTGCTCCAAGAAATTTTAGGCAATTTACATATAATTTTCAATCATACTCACTAAAAGTCTTTGAGGACGATCTTTTAGAACTTGTCTTGAAAAGCATGACCAAACTTCATATTATTCTAAAAGCATAACTTAAACGTTAATTAGAAAAATTAATTAATCATAGATTTTAACCACATTTGCATAGAATAAATTATTTTTAGAGTTCTTAATATCATGTGCTTTGTCTCTCCTAGTAGTCCTACAGATTATTGTTACAAATGTGTTGTTCAGCTAAAAGTTCATACAAACCTGATGTGGAAGTAGCTGAACCTGGAATGACATGGCTTACAAATGTACAAGTTTGGGCAAGAACAAACAGGCGGTGCATGGTAAGTGACAGTGCTGGTACCAAATGCATCCCCCATAAAAGTCAATGCATTTAAGTACTTTGAAAATGTTAAAACATTAGCAAGAACAGTAAAGGTGTGTACTGATTTTGGCTTGGGTAGAGTTAATTTTCTTCACGGTAACTGGTAGGGCAATGTGTTTTGGATTTGTGCTGAACAAAGGGTTGAAAATATGGAGATGTTTTGGGTTTTGCTGAGCAGGGCTTACACAGAGCCAAGGCCTTTGCTGCTTCTCACACTGCCACACTGGTGAGGGGGCTGGGGGTGCTTGGGAGGTTGGAAGGAGTCACAACCAGGACAGGTGACCCCAGCTGACCAAATGGATATTCCAGACCATGTGATTCCAGATCATGCTCATTATATAAATGTGGGGAAAGAAGGAATTATGGAGTTATGGCATTTATCTTCCCAAGTCCCCATTATGTGTGACGGAACCCTTTATTCCTGAGGATGGCTGAGCACCTGCCTACCCATGGGAAGCAGCGAATTAATTCCTTGTTTTACTTTGTGTGTGTGGCTTTTGCTTTACCAGTTAAACTGTCTTTATCTCAACCCACAAATTTTCTACCTTTTACCCTTCCAATTCTCTGCCTGATCCTGCTGGTGGGGAAATGAGCAAACAGCTGCATGGGGCTTGGTTGCTGGCTGGGGTTAAACCAAAACAAGGTGATACAAAAAAAAAATTAATAAAAATGTAGAGGCAAATGTGCAATAGCCATAAACAAAAGAGCAAGACTGGTAGAATGGCTTTTTGATTGTTATGACAGGCTTTGGTTTCAGTAAAAAGTGAGTTTTTCCATGACCAGAATCACTAGACCCTCATGGGCTCAGTAGCCCTATTCAAAAACAAACATATGGATTTCAGTGCAATAAGGAACCACATGCACCTAGAAAATATAACAAATTTCTGTTGGAATAAAAGCCATCTGGAAGTTTGCTTTGAAATCATTATGAGAAGGAACCAAAGTAAACTTGCCTTTCTAGCTACTGAGGTCTGTCAGTGCAACTTTGAACAGAAACACGAGTGCTTAAATTGGTTTCTTAAAATCTTAGCTCACCTAAGTCTAATGCAGAGCATTCATTGGAGTTGAAAAATATTATAGTCATTTATTTGTGTGTCGGTCAAAATGAAAATACTTAAATCCTACTGATACAATGTTTTAGTATGCTGGATCTGTAACTTTAATAGAATAAACCTAAGGAATTTACAACAGCATATTGTATTAGAGAGATCTCAAATTCTAATAATTTTACTGTGATGGACACTGTTTAATTTTTGCTCTCAGACTCTGTACATATTAAATTAAAAACAACTGACTGGTGTCGGCAACCCAGCAGGAGAAGGGAGGAAGGAGTGCATTTTTAAGAAACAATGGACTCTATTCAGGGACAGCAGTCTCCGAGCTCCAATGGAGAGCTTAGAGAAAGGAGAAAGTGGGTGCAGTGTTACAGTAAGCAGCTACAGTGTTGCAGCAACTGTAAAAGAAAGGCTGCAAAGCATCAGACATCTTGAATATAGAAAAAAAATTAAGAAGTCTTTTGAAACATTGCAGACACTCCATAACATACGCCGCAATCCACACTACCAGCAAACTCAGAGAAGCAAAGCCTGAGAGCAAGGATTCACAGGCAAGGGGAGAGTTACTTATGAATTCTTCTTATTTCTAACCTGTTCTACGTCTTCACAATTTCCCAGTCTATTTAAAGGTTCTTCCTAAGCAATATTCTAATAAAAGTCAGCTCTTTGAGTTTAAAAGCCATTTTGGTCATTGTCTTTGGGGAGTCAGTTAATAAGTTAGTAATCTATGATAGGTGCACTTCAAAGCTGTGACCAAGACAGTACATTGCACTTAAAAAATGCTTTCTGAAGTATGGCTGTAATAAAGCTGGACTTAGACTCTCTCTAAAAATAGAACTCAAACAAGTTACAAAGGTTATAGATTTCCTTTGATTCTGAAGATCTAGACCATATCATTTCTAGTATCTTTTTTCAAATAATTCTTGCTTGAAACTGGTTGTTAAATTGTTTATGAATCACATCCACTCTGTGACATTTATCAGTTGGCTTCATACAGCAGCAGTGTTCTCCATGAAGCTATGCCCATAAAACAGTTAATCCTCAAATCAGGCGAAGTTTTAACTCAAATAGAACACCACCAAGTAGGACTGAATGTAAAAGAGGATTTTTTTTTTTTTTTTTTTTTTTTTTTTTTTTTTTTTTTTTTGAGGAGTGGAAAGCTGCTAGCTTTTAGGATAAGTTATGTGAAGAAAAAGACCTTAAAGTGGAGGGCTTTTTTCCAGTTAATGATGTATTTGGAAAATTAGTAGTGATTAAAACACCACTGGCTGCAATGAAAATAAATATCAGGATTGAGACTTTAGGTTTTAAAACAGACACACTGGAGAGAATCTGCCTACTGTAATCATTAGGAATCTCCAGGCACAACTCACCTGAACAGAGAGGATTAGATTTTAAGACTATATTCAAATGTGAGAAATTATGTTTTTACTTTCCTAAAAGAAAGAAAATTTAAAGTAAAAAAAAAAAAAAAAAGATAAGAGTATCTCAAGTCAATTACCAAAAAGGCTCTGCTCAGACACAGTAAATGGTGAAGAGTTGTACCTTGCTAACTGATGTCTTATTGGGACAGGATGCAGCCATCTGTTGAACTCCCTTGACTCAGGCAAAAGTCTGTTTACTAGGTGGGGATGCAATGAATGTATTTTAGGTGCATAGTTTCTGAACTGGCCATAACCTCTACAAATGAAACAGTATGATACCACATAAGCATCATTAGTTCCACAGCAAGACAAGTCAACACAAACAGAAGCCTAAACGAGCAAGCAGAGCTAAGGCATGGCATGGTACATTGCTGGCTATCCAGTTAGGATGTTTAATCACACCCCTCATCAGCTCCTGTGCTTTAGGACAGTTCAGTCCTTTGTCATCTGTGCAGCACCTTGGCTTGGGAACAACTCTCACAACTGAAGTTTGCCTGCACCCAGCTTAATACAAATCAGATTTGTTGATGCAGGATTACTGGAGTACAAATGCTTCAGCAACAGCTTTCTCCTCATGCGTGCTGATTCCTCCTGTGCAAGACCTGAACAATATTCCATGCAACACAAATCTCCTGCAGCCCCGTCAGGGGCAGTTGCTGTGTGGTTCAAAAGGGACAGTGAGAAGGCTGGTTGAAAAGTTACCTCTTCCTATCAAGTTGGGAGAAAGTCAATGTCTACAAATCAGGTTGTTTTGGGCTTAATTCAGAAGGTGCATGCACTACCCAGAAGAAGCACCTGTACTGCAGTAAAAACCAACAGTGCAGCCCATGCTGCCACATCTGATTTAATTTCACTAGCTCACATACCAGCAGCTTCAGCAGGAGAGGCATAGTTACCACTGGTGTAAGGACTGCAACAACCACAATAATGGACCTAAAACAGAAGTGAGCACTTTCAGGCGGCTGGACGGCAGAGACCCATTTTGGCCATGACATAAAGGTTTGTGTCAGCCCCACCACGCCACTGCCAGGAGCAAGGTTCCTGTGGGCATCTTCTAACCAGCTTCAGGCAGTCAGGCATGAGCAGTTTGAATAAGAGGTGGGAGATAACTTCGTTTAGTTTGCTTGAAGCAACTGGTTGTCAGAAAAGGGAAGGAAAACCAGTATCAGATAATAAAAACTTCACATTTTTCTAAAAACAAATGACTCTGTTCCTCCTCTCCTAAACAAACCAAAGAAACTGGTGGAGGCCAGCACAGCCACTGAGTGCCACTGCCAGTCCCCTAAGGGCAGCATGTTGTATACACCAAAGCAAAGCCCTTCTTCAATTAGAAAGGGTGAAAATAGCACTTTGTATTTTTTGTGAGATCACTGACAAAATATTTGGCAATAATAAAAAGCAAACCCAAACCCAAACCAACCATGACTGAACTTATCTCACAAGATTTATTCCAAGTGATGGTTCACATTCACAAACCTGATGTGACAGGTGGGACTCCGTGTACCCACCATTTTTCTTCCCCATTCTGAAACCAGAGCTGAGATGCCATTGAGAAGTGAGTCCCAGAATAAAAAGGTTCACATTTCTTTCCTCTTTTCAGTTCAAAATCCTGCACAACTTTATCACACTTGCCTTGCCATCGCTTAAAAACCAGTCCAGTTATCTAAATACCAACTATTATTTCTCCTAAGCCTCACATCTCTACTCTGATGGACAGGAAAAGAGACACCTAAAGAAAGTCATTGTAGATTTTCACAGAGGAAGCTTAATGAAGAACATTAAGAACAAAGTGGTGGGGGCTTGTGGTTTGTTTTTTTAAAGAACGGGACATTTTTAATACACAGCTCTAAGGCTAAGACAGGAGAAATAACTGAGCATCCAGGTAAGCATGAATCATCAACCATATGTGTCAATGGGTTTATTCATCAACAGATACTAAGCTCAGGGGAGTGATCAACAGCCTTGAGGGCAGTGCTGCTCTTTTGTCACACCTCAAGGCTGGATATGAGGCCTGACATTAGCCTTAAAAAGCTCAGCAGCAAGACACAAATGAGAAAGCAAAAATCCTGCAGCCAAGAGAGAAAAACCTTAGCCTCAGCACCCACTGGCTAAGGAAGTGCTGCAGAAAAACAAAGTTCACAAGTTAAACATGAGTTAGCAATATGCCCTTGTGTTGAAGAGGGCTAAACACGGACCAGGATGCCTCAGCAAACAAACCACAAGAGAAGGGATTATTCCTTCTAGTCAAGACCTGTGAGATTACACCAGGAGTCCCATGTCCAGTTTTGGCATCCCCAGGCAAGAAAGAAGTTATTTTAAGAAGGACAGACAATTGTTTCTTCTTTAAGTAACTTCATTGATGATTTTGAGAATTATGGTTGATGTGGAGTGTTTTTATTGAAGCCAGCCTGATAGATGAGTGGGCAGCTGGAACACGTGGCACCCAAGAAAAGCCAGAAAGAAGTTGTCAAGCATTAAGAAACTAACCATGAAGTTGGTTACACACTGGCATAGTTGCCCAGAGATGCTGTGAAATATCTACCCCTAGAGATACTGAAACCTCAGTGAGACAAAGCTATTAAAAGCAACTTCACCTTAGTTTTCCCTTCTTTATTTGAGGATTGGACTCTAAAATAGGATCTTCACAGGTCTTTTCCAATCAATATCATTATGTGATAATAAGCTCAGTTCATTAATACTCTTCTTTCATATCCTCCAGAATACATCCTTCCTTTCAAATAAATGCTTTTTCTACTCCCATTTACTTTCTTTGCTTAAAAAAACCCAAAACCCAACCAACCACCACCAAAAAAAACCCACTAAAAAAGCTAAAACTCCATAAAACTTTTCCCAGATTCTCCTTTTTTCTTTTGCTTCTTACATGAAGTATCAAAACACCTTCTTATATCAGAAAAGTTCTTTGTAATCTTCTTGGTTTTGCACCCTGACTTGCCAACTAACAGCACGTCTCTGACATCTAAGGAATCCATTAGCATCCAGCCAGTTCAATAGGATTAGGTTTCTTCAGAGCAAAGACTAAACTGTAAAGGTGACTTAGCTTGTTAGAAGCTGTCCTTCTATAGATTAGAAGTTATTTTAAGGACAGACAATTGTTTCTTCTTTAAGTAACTTCATTGATGATTTTGAGAATTATGGTTGATGTGTAGTGTTTCCCTTGCTAGCTAAGAAAATAATTCTTCAACAAACTGAAAGTGGGGTTTCTGTTTCAAAAATTCATCTTTCTTTCATCATTGTTTACTGTGTCTTTTGTAACATGGAACAAGGTGTTTAATTATCCCAGCACACAATCAATATAAATATTTCCACGTACAACAATGTCTGCAATGTCATCGTAGAGGAAGTTGAACAATATTCTGTATTACAAACTACTCTCAATTATATCACTACTTTCATCTGCCCAGAACAAATGGTTCTTTTTCTATTAGTAGTTTTATGTTTCTAGAGTTTCTTCTGGTTTGCTTTGGATTTCTTTCTTTATCATTCATTTCAAGTTCTTCTGGGCTACCACTTAAACCAGGATACTGAGATCAGGATTTATTTCCCGCAAAATTATGAAGAGTATTACATATGAGAAAAAATATAGGACAGACAGTTCTGACTGCTAGTAAAGTTGTATTTTCTGTAATATATTTTAGGTGTTATTTTATTTCTATTTCATTCAGTAATTTAAGAACTGAGATAGAAATCTCATGAAAGTTAGGAATGCATTAGGTGGTCAGAGAAGAACTAAAATATGCAGTGTAACTAGTAGACAGGAGAGCAATTAAGAACATCAAAAGCAGTGTTCCTCGGTTCAGACTTGTACCTAAAACTATGCATTGCATAACATTTGCAGATTTTTTTTTTCTATTATGCACTGTCTATATAGCACAGTTCACACAAGTCATTAGAAGGTTCATACACATAAGGTTCACGAGGACATAAGGTACATACAGTAAAATGCTTCAGGGTTCTTCAACTTGTTTTAGCTAAACTACATCTATTCCAGCACAACAAAGCAGTTCAACTGACAATTACAAATTAATTCACCTATATCATGTTTCTCAGGTCAACAGAGAAATTGACACTAATCACCAACTTGCTGCTCCAGCTATTTCACTAACAATAGTAATAAGCTGGCATTACTTTTAACGGAATAAAATCCTGATGTAAACAAACTGTCCATCAATATTTAATTAAAATATAATGAGGAACAGGAAATGCAGTTCTGGGTGCTATTTAAGGTTGCATGGCATCATTTAAATGTTGCTTTGTGTGCCACATCTCCTTATTGACAAGGAAGTGTATGTGACACCTGAGAACAGAGTTACTGAGTTGACACCACACATTTTAATATTCATTCCTCATTTGGGGCATGTTGAGGAAAGAATCATTTTACCCTTTGCATTTCTGCACAGATTAACCATGAACACAAGGGTCTTGACAAAATCCTTAAGAAGCCTGTGAAAATCTTTCCTTTAATGTCCGTGGGATTTTAATCATGTTATGTATTATTGCCCCAAAATGGAGAATATTTTTTACATTTTTTCTCAAATCACATATACTTTTTGTATATTTTGCAAGCAAATTAAATTGTTTGTTTGTTTCACTTAAAAACCACACAAAAATTTGGGAAGAAAGTGAAGAAAATCAAGTGCAAGCCCTTTGGTTTTAATTCATACAGCTTCTTAATGTCAAAAAGTCACCAAAATCAATTTCATCATACAGAAATGAACTTATTTGATTTTATATATTACTTGGGTCAGTTATTTATTGAGTTTTAATGGGCAAATTCACATATTTGGGACCAAAATTAATCACAGAGTAAAAATTTTCATACCTTGCGGGCTTTATACCTCTAAACTAAGATCTCTGCAGCATTACCAATTTTCCCAGGGTTCCTCTCACTCACACCCAAACAGAAGAGTGTAAGTGTAAGGTAGGGCTTTGTTTACATTCTTTCTGTAATACCCTAAAACATGAACCTGGATGCAAAAACATGAAGCAATTATAATATTATTTTATTATTCTGAATAGTCATCAGAGATAAGTGTATCATGTAAAATATATCGTAAATCAGTTACTAAAAAACTGACTAGGACTAAGAAGTTCTTTGTTTATAAATTGTTTCAAATAGTACCTATCTGAGAGCCTAAACCTATCTAACAAGACAAACCCTTTTTCTTACAGAAAAACAAAAACTTCAAGTCACTCCTGCATTATAAGAATTCACCTCCAAAGTGAGTATGGTCAATAAGCCAGCTCAGTTCCAGAAAGTGTGGGAAAATGGACTATAAAGCCAAGGATGGAGAGGTGGATGTTGATCCTGGCAGTGCAGGGCTGCAAGGGGTGACTCACCAGCAAGCACCAAGAACCAGCTTGGAGCCAGTGACACAACACTCACCTGTGAGATTCGGTGATTGAACTGATGCAGTGGGTGAGTACACAAGCACCAGCCTGCACAGAAGTTATACACACCTCAGTTCAGTTAGGGTCAAACTGTAAATCTAAATTATTTCCTTGACAAACCCTGACAATAATAACAAGGAACTGTTTCTTTTCACTCAGAGCAACCCGTAAATGAATTTGGGCTCAGCTCAAGGGCACTGGAGCCACCAGGCTGGTGCCACTGCCTCTGACCAGAAGAGTCCAAATGAGGAATGGGACTGCTGGTTCCTAGTCTCCACTAAGGACAGATTTCAGAGTGCCTTCATATACCTCATAACCTGTACCTTGGGCTGAGCTCCAATACATACTTCTGCTGAGCTCCAAAACATACTCCTGGCTCTTCAACAGATGCACTTAAAGCACCAATTTAGCTTATTTAACCAAGGGAAATTTCTGAAACCACCAACTGCTGCACTCTTATATAACTGCAGATCACCTCAGGCAGTCCTTCCATACCCCAGGTGATCGAGCTAATCACTGAGTAAAAGGAGGATAAAGGAATACACTCTTTCCTTTCAGGTTGTGTTATCTAAAAGGCTTCCAGACTTCCCATTTAAATTATTTTTTAAAATTCAGCTAGAAGTTGAAGTAGTTCTGGTTGAACAAAATTGTATTTCTAGAAAAAAATTACTAATATAAATAAAAATACTTTTCCAGAGACACATAAAATAACCTGCTTCTGGCCTAAAGAATTCAGGGTGTAAGAATTTAAAAGCAGTAATTTCATTACATCATAGTATGTTTTCTTCTTGTTGGGGGTCAGTTGACCCCAAATATCTTAACAAAAACATTTATTCTTAAGCTTAAACCACAACAATATTATCTGTTGTTTCTCAAACAAAGAAGTGCTGAAAATCTACCAGTAAAGTAACGTTCAGAAATATAAATTATGAACTCCTATATAACTTATGGAGAATCTTAAGGAATTTTATCCAACCCCACAAGCTCGTTTCTTCTGAGAGACTATTTAGGTATGCCTCTGACTTCCTAGATACTGACTTACTAAATACCATTTCAAAAGCAGTGAGGATTAGTGCAAGACATCTCCTTCCTTTACAGAGGGTATTTTTTTCCTATTTTTATTGCCACTTACAGAAAGCCAATACAACATGTCACAGCACTACAGTGACAAGGGATCCATAATACTCCTTCCAACTTTATGTGCTTCATTAATCAGTCCCTAAAACAGGATCCATTGAATGCATCTCATAGTTAGATAAATGGACTACCTATTTTATATGCAACCCTAGAAATATGTGATCATCTTTCCTGGATTTTATCTCTTAGCTTTCATTTTGGTCATGCCTACTGTCAATACCCTTCTCTTACTGAAGCTCCGTTTTGTGATACAGTAAGTGGGCTGCTTGCTGCTCGGCACTCAGTTCACAGCATCTTGAAAATTCTCCTGTTGGCTGAGCAAAGACTGGAGAAAGAGGAGGTGAAGTAACACATACATCAGTCCCCAATGTGGACAACACAGACCAGAGTCCTTTCCCTAACACTTTCCCCGATGGCTACAGCTGAACGGTGATGGCAGCAGAATTCATGGTTTTCTTTCCCTATCGCTTGACAGGGAAGAAAACAGGGAAGGTACCTGCAGCACACTGGATCAGGGTTATTGCTTGTCTGTTCTGTGCATTCTCTATTTGATTTTTCTCCCTAGTAGTTTCATCCACAGAAAAATCATACTGCTCATGCCCGCCTTTCTGTATATTACATTCCACGCTCTCAGCAAATTTTAAGACTGAAATACATGCTGATTATACCTTGAAACTTAAAGTTCAAGCCCCAAAAGAATAACATAGGTAAAGAGCATTTCAGCAGTCAGTATTAACTTGGACATGTATATCATGTTTCACCTTCCCATCCTTTTCTGTTTCTCCTCCTCTCCTCCAATCCTGAACTGCTTACATGAGCAAAGAGAGCTCAGATATAATTTCTCTCAAACCTCCAATGCACTAGACATTTTTCAAACTTTTGGAGTCTGAATAACAGCTGTGATTTCATCATTTTTAGTGTTCTACATTTGAATTTCACCCAAAAGTGGAAGCAAAAATTACGATATTTCCAGATACATCTTTGATAACTATCAGCAATGTGTTTGTGCTACATGGGACACAATGATAGACACTGTCCATATCAGTTGCTTAAAGACTCACATGGGAATATGTTCTGGCAACAGTTCTGTTTCACTCGCCTGCCTAAAATCTATCACTGATCTTTGGAACAAAAAACTCATCTGTATGCATTTTCATGTACATAAAACCTTCATCTCATTACAATGCCGAGATAACTGCATAAGTGAACAGACACACTTCAGACGTGCCAGAGTTCTGCAAAATGCAGATTCATACTACACAAAACGTCAGGACTCAGGTTGGATTCACAACCTTAGAAACTGATGCCACAAAAATAATAATTCATTAACTTGGATCAATTTTGGTAGTAGCAATTAAACCAATCCAAACAAAAAATGATAAAATTTTTGCATATCTGCCTCACAACATGCATAAAGCCAATGCAATGTCTGAGCAAAGCAACTGTAGGACTGACATTCAGCAGAAAATTTTTCATGAAGAGGAACGATCTTAAAACTCTATCTTTCCAGTTTATAGAAAGCCAACTGTATTCAATAGGATTCAGGAGCCTGTAGATTGTATGGGGTTTGGATTATAACTTTAGTTCTTCTGGATGCCTGGATACACTGATTCACAGAGAAATTGATTCTATCTGTGAAACGGGTAGAGAAATAAATAATTTTGCCTTTTAACTTTATCTGTACAAGTAAATAAATAAATCCACTGGTTTACGTTACATGTAAACCACCCCCCCCACCCCCCCCCCCCCCATGTCATAATTTCTATTGCTTCTGTGATAAAATCCTTTCTTACCTAGAGATACTATGCCCCCATGGGAAACTACAAAGTCACACTTAGCATGCCTGAAATTTCCCTTTTGACAGGAACATGGGAACATAGAGAGACAGGACTATTCTCTGTAACAATACATGTGGCATCTTGCACACCTTCAAAGCATGAAGGACACATCTGATCAGACGTTTTAAGGCTTTTAGGACTGAAGAGAGAAGACAAACAGCAATCAAAGGAGAAACACAAAAATCACTTCCAGACACAGAGTGTCTTGCTTTTTCTGACACTTGTGCTACATTAATGGTGCAGTAAATACAAACTAAATACTTACAGAAAATACCATGAATAGGAAAAGAAATTGTTAATGCTATGGGAAGTTTGAATTAGAAGCTTTACTTACTGAACAAGGCTTCATCAATTAAAACACTGCTAATTCTAATCCAGTTCATATCTTCAATCTGCTTTTTAGCATCAAGCTACTAAATTATTGTACTTGTCTTCTCACTCTCACTGTTACTGTCTCATCCTCTACCAATTCTTTTACTTTACTCAGTTTGGGAACATGCTCTACTCTTCTTAATTTAGCCCCTATTAACCCTACATCTACCCATGTGTCTGTGTCTCTGCTTCCTTTCATGACTAGGCAGAGCTTTTACATTCTCAAAATCTGTTTCTCTGCTTCCTATTAGTTATCAGCTGAGCAATCTAAACTGTAGTATAGTCAAGCCACTCAACCAAAATTGTTTTTCATGTTTTTAAACTTCCTTATCTGTGTTCAGTCCTCATCTATTTCACATCTTTTTGTGGTTACTGACTGTATGTATTTTCCTGCTATTTTCCATAAACTGCTAGAGCAATGTCCTGGCATGGCTCTTCATTTACTTTGCTGCCTGCCATTTTTGTGGTTGCTTTCCCTACTTGCCACTCATCACATCCTAAGGGACCCAAAAGAAAGTTCTGCTTTCTGCCTGCCAGCAGTAGTTTCAGTGAGATGATTAAAAAGTCATCTATAGGCAGAGAACATGATTTTCTTTCCCTGCTACAATCCCTCTTCATCCAGATCTATCCTGTCCTCTGTGTAGCAGAGCTTGCCAGCATGGCAAAAGCAGAGCACATTCATGAATATCTTGTCAAGGGGAGGAAACCCTTGGGACTTGGTGTCCCATAGAGCACCCTTCCCAGGCCCTCACTAGACAGCACAATAGCCCCATGTAACCAGCCTGGAGCACGCACTCTTCTCATTGAAGTCACCACCATCAACACTGCTGGGCCTGGCCACAGCTTCCCCCACCCTCAGCACAAGGACAGACTTCTGAAGACCTCAGGCCACATTTAAGATGGACCATTCAGCTCCCCTGCTGTGCTTGCCCATCCACACTGCTGTACCCGCAACAGGAGAGGGACAGAGGGACAGCCCCTACATTAGTCACACAAGGACTCAGTAGAGACGATTGATTCTCACTGCCGATGTAAATGCAGGGAGCAAAAGAAGTTTGTCCTTGACAGTAAACATGTTTCTCTTGGTAGAAACAAAGTGGTATTGAACTAATCCTTTTTCCCAGACTTGCTGCCCTGGGGAGGCAACTCAACCTATGAACACTGCTAGCAAGCCAGCCCAGCCTCTGCCACCACACTAATCATCTCTGCACACTTTCGACCAGATCTACAGACTATATCTGAGGTAAAGCACATTCAGGGAAATCATGAAGACAACAGGCATGCCAGGATCCAGTATGACCCTGGTATCTCAAGGAAAGTGAGGAACTCGCTGTTCTTTGCAGACTTTCAGGATGGTCTAGCAGTAGGAGCAAGTGCTTGATACTGTTCCTTCCATAGCTGAAGTCCTCTCAGATCTCAGCCCTCAGTTTTCTTTGCCCTCTGCCTTAGTGATCTCTTCGTCCTATTTTGTTTTGTGCCATCTCAGAGGCAAGGTTAACCATTTTACTCCTCATGATACCACTAGATCTGCAGGTTCTTTCAACAGAAATGTTTAAAAATCCCTTGTAATAATTAAATTATTTCTTTCCCCTTCCCCGCTTCCAGATATTTTCTGAAACATCCTTTATACAGGTTTTCCTCATATTTCCATGTCTCAGTCTCTCTTTCTTTGTTCATATTCTTTACTTCTTCCAGGAAACACATACATTAAGAAAATGAAAATCAAGCAATAACCGCATGCTCCCTTTCGGATCTCTGTCCTTATTTACCTTAGCAACATCCCATTATAATGAATGATTCATAGCTTTAAGAACCAGTCAGTGTAAAGCCAGCTTAATTTGGCCCTAAAATGGACAGATAGATAGTGAAGAATAGTTGGAGGACTAACATTTGCAGAGAGAACAGCTGTTTCTGAAAGAACATGTTTCTCCAAGACTTAATTTACTCATGTGAAGTTTCACTGAGTAGGACAAAAAATGCTCAACATGTGTAAAGTACCTGGTTATGTAAGAAGATGAAAGACTTTCTTGAGCCCAAAGAATGTTCAAAGTATCAGCCACTAAATACTTACAGACTTGTACCCACTGAAGTTTCCAAAGTATTTTAGTCTTTCATGTTACTTTAAATGCAGCTTACTGTGGCCATTGAAGATGATGAAAAACTCATTTTGATAAAGAAAACATGAAGTAATTAGCATGATGTAAGACAGTCAAAGCAACACCTTGTAATGTACAACATATACAAAGAAGGTTTTCTCTGTCTTTGAGAAAATAAAACCACCTTGAGAATCTTAATGTAAGAACACAGATTTTTTTAAAATTTATTATTTTATTTCAGCACTTGTCTTAGAAATTAATTCTCATTTTGTTGCTGCATCTTGTAATACCACTTAGGAAATACTTCAATGATTGCTTCAGAAATAGTTGCCACCCCCAGACCATCAAGGATTTTTACTTTGATGTTAGAGTGTTATGATCACACATACAAAATTCATTGTGTTAATTTTGCTTATCAGCGTATGAATACAATGATCTCCTCTCTTGCAAATCAGTAACTTTATTCTACATACATCATTGTTCAATTAAACAATCTTATAGCACAGTGATGAAAAAGGGGGCGTTTTACTTGTCAAAAGAAGAAAATCCAGTTAACAGTGTATGCTTAAGGAAACTCACAGGTGCCACTGTAAAAGAAAATTGTCACCAACATTTGTCTTCTGCATTTAGTTCCCTCATTAATCACAGTTCAACATGCAGCTCTGAAAAATATGCAAAGGCAGACTGAGAAAAGTCTTTAATCTATTCTTTAAGCAATAATTCTAATACAGTTCCAAGTGTTGCCTCTTGGCTTTATGATCGTGCCAGACTGACATTTAGGGTCAACAGATTATTGCCTTTGACACGGACCAGATAAAACTACAGTGTTCAACCGTGGTTTCACACACCATCACCTACAATCTACGGTCTAGTTTTTGCCTTACATGTGAGCCCAGGACACCACAAAACTTAAGGAATGTCCTAACAGTTCAGAACAATGGTTCATCAAGCCCAGTGTTGCCTCTGCAACAGAGCAGTAAGAGATGCTCTTTCTACAATCTATTCCCTCCTCCAGCGTCTAAACTTAATGGATTAGAAATGGTGGACAGTACTAACCTCCCCTGTGATCTTACTATCCATTTATGAAGCTGCTGCTCATAAATTCAAGCAACTTTCTTAAATCTGCTGATACTATCCATCTCCACTGTTTCCTGTACTAGTAAATGCCAAAAGTTTGTAACCTTCAGCGAAAAATACTTTCTTTTGAGTGCTTGAAATTTATCTACTGCTATTTTTGTCTAGTGTCCTTCAATTCTTGCAATTTGAAATTGATGAGCAACAATTCCAATAACCCTTATGTGTTGCCTTTGTGACAGTTTATTGTTTGGTGACTTCACACCTCAACCTTTGCTCCAAACTGAAGAAGCCTGGATCTTTGTAAGTCCCTCCTCAGTCTGTTTCATCCACTTTATCATTTTAGTTGCCCTGCCCTCTGTTCCTTCTGAAGTGATAGTTTATCCTCCCTCAAGTAAGAAGGCCAAAACTGCACGGTACTCAAGATGAGAGTGCATGAAGATCTTACACAACAGCAAAATGATGCAGACCCTTTTGTCTTTAAAATCCTTCTTGATGATGGCCAAGATTTTTATATTTTTAAAAACCTCTTTTTTGGCTTCTGCTTCAAAATAAGCTAATGGATTTCAGAGAACTGTGGAGGCAGTCATGACAACTCCAAGTGCTCCTTCCTGAGCTGCAACTGCCAGTTATGAGTATATTAAATATTATGTTCCGAGTGTCCCGACTTCATCAGTAAAGCTTTATTAATAAGCCCCTGCCTTTCCAAATGTGCTCTGTCAATGAAATCTTGGGCTGTGAAGAGTTAAAGCATACTTGTATATTTGAGCTTAGCTTCTATTTATAAACAGCCTCGTACAGCCCTCTGATCCCCACAGTCTAGGCAATCTTTATGCAGGAAACCTCTCTCACGTCTTTCTAACCTGGCTCCTTGAAGAAGCAAATCTCAGTTACACTATATCTGCACGTGAGAATTTGCCATTCCATTCCCCAGTTACCTTTGAACCTACTAACCAATTTCAAATACATTAAACAGGAGGATAAAAATCTCCAATGCCATTACATCCTTAAGTTCAATGGAACTAGAAAACTGGAAAGAAAAAAGGCCTCCACTAAAGGACAAGTTATAACATGCAGTGATCCTTAGCAAAAATTTTTCCCAGGAAGAGATTTTCAGGACCTCAATTGCATAAGAAGTTTCATTTGGTGTTCTTACTCCAGCAGACATCAGAAGATGTAGTCATAAGATACAAATCCTTCAGAGACCAGTCTTCATTAATTCTAACACTCACAGAAGCACATATCAATTCGCCTCGGGTAATGACTCACAGGAAGCCACTTAAATTGCTTCATGGCAGGAGAGAAGCCTGGACCAGATGCAGCCTCAGCTGGAGTTGCCAACAGCCCCACTGCTCTAGTCTGAAGATGCTCTAGGATAAAATTTTCTTGTTAATAGTGGAACTAGTGCCCCACAGACCAGGACAGCAGAAGAAAACAAAGAAAAGCATAAGATAACAACTTCTATTTACTTCACCAAATCCATGCTTGTCCAACACAATTGCATCAATTTACAGAACAGTGGTGGGCAGTCACCTTTGGAAAACAGGATTAGGAGTAGGAAGAAAGAGGTGCATTGTCCCATGTTTTCCACTGAGCAGCCTTGCATTGGGAACTTCATCAGCAAATTGGTCAGAGCTCATCTCCAGCATCAGCAAAACCCTGCCAATGGCTGAGGCAGCAGCCCTCAGCCCATGGTGAGTGATTTGGCTGTGCTGGAAGACCTTCAGGAGAGACAGCATCCTCCCCTTCCCACTCTGTCCCAATCTCAGCAGGGATTGAATATCCAGGTGTTAGAAAGATAAACAACATGTCAGTAGAATTGCCTTGTTAAGGTTTAGGGCTTGACATGCTTCAGTGATCTCAGACTTAGGGGGAGGTTAACAAACCTTGGGAAGAAGGATGTCCACCACTGATAGGGGACACACAGAATGCAGAATTTAAGGGCCACAAAGACATCTGGTGGAACTCCCAAGACAGTGAAGAAACTACCAAAGCCAACTCAGCATCTGTGCTGAAATCAGCTCTGTCTGGGTAAAAGGTAATTCTGGCAGGGGCAGATTGCAACCACCAACTCACAGACCACCAACCCAAGAAACCCAGCGACTCAAAAGAAGAGAAACACTGAGCATGCACATTGACTAGCACAAGAAGCGAGGTAATCATTTAGCCAACAGAAGACAGAATACTAATTAATAAGAGAATTATCTTCAGCGTTAAAGTCAAATACACCTCTAAAAGGACACCCGCTCATACGCACATTTTGATAGGCTGACAACAAGTGTCATAACTTTTCCTTGAGGAGAGCAATTCTTTGCTATTGGTTGTAAGTATAAAAGGTTTGTTGTAAGGATAAAGGGGTTTTTTGGTTTGGGTTTATTGGGGGGGGTTTTTTTGGATTTTTTTTTTTACTTTTTTTTAATTGCTGTTGATATCCTTGTTTTCTTTTTGTTGATACCTTTGTTTTCCCCCTCTGTCTGATCAAAACACGTTTTTTCTAAACACCTGATATACCATAATGTACAGTAACCTTCTACAGTATCAACGAAAATCAAGTATTTCTGTCACTGAAGGAACTCGTTTTCTTGTACAGTTACTATCAAAAGATTTAGTTGACTTAGACTTATATTTTCAAATTCTTATTACGCCCTTGATAATTTCAATAAGGTTATTAAATTAGCTCTTTATGTACGTACGTAGGCATGTGAGGAGAGGTGACTGGCACCAGATGATGCAATGCAAGTGGGAAAAGAGAGAAGTTATCAAACAGCAATAGTTTTCCTCTTCTTTTTGGCAAACCAATAACTGGGATGATCTGTGTTAGTGACACTATACTAACGCTGCACCAACATCATCTGATATTTCAAGCTAAATGAAAAATAGGTATTTAATTTCTGCCTTTAGAAAAATTAACTAGAACCCCATAGAATCAATAATTATAATTTTCATTAATTTTATACATTAATCCCTGATGGAGAACAGCATGAACGTTGACTGCATGTGTGTCCTATGACAAGACAGTTGTTGCACATAACAGAACAAGTTACATTTTATTATCCAGATCTGCATCATGTCCTAGCAAGATGCTTTTACATTCAAAAACACAAAAAAGGAAGGAACTGCTAATATGGCTTCAGAAAAAAGCAGTGCAGAATGCATAATCTGTCCCAAAAAGGGAGAGTGATTGATTGGTTATTTTTAAAACAGATAATTTTCATGCAACAATTCAGACAGGTGTCACCAAAAAAAAACCAAAAAAACCCCAAACCACTACATAATTAAAAGAGCAACAGTATTCTCTTGTGGTGGCAGTGGTCTAGGTAGCAGTAGGAATGGGAAGAGAAAGAGACTTGAAAGTGAAAGGCTAAAGATTAAATTAGATTTGTATAACAGCAGCTGAAAATCAACTCAGGACATCATTCACTTGCACAGAGTCTGAAACAGCAGAGGCAAAAAAGATAAATATGGCTCCTGTCAGCTTTAATGGCCTGTTAACAATACGGGGTTTGTGAATTCGGCCTCTTTATTGCTGATGATTTTAGCAGTAGCATTCTACCAGTGAGCTCATTATACAGTCCAAAGTTAACTCCCTCTAACACTTCTCTGGGAGGAAAGATCCAACAGAAACACAAACAGCAGCCAGTGTTTTCAGCTACCCTTCACCTAGTATTTTTTATGGTGCAGTCAAAAGTTTCAAGACATGGTGGAATCACACCAAAAAGTAAAACTGAATTCCACAGCAGATACACTGATTATGCTTTGCTAAAGACCATAATGTGAACACACAAAGTTGCTGCAGAAATCTCTCAGAGTTGAAGAGCCCAAGGATATTTGCTGTACAGCACAGCTGGGGCCCTCAGCAGAGAGGAATTAACCAAAGCTGAGTATAATGCTGTGACCCACACAGTTGGTAAATCCCTAATCATAAAGGATGCACAGCAAGACATTATGAATCAATGAGGCAGCACAGGAAAACATTTGCAGTTGGATTTTATAGATGCACTTTGTCTCTTTTTCTCTAAAATAACAAGACAATCATTCTGCACCCAGAATTTAAAATCAGACTTTATCAGGAACAATATTTTACTAGTAATTAGTGCTAGTGGAAATGTGTGACTCTTTTACTTCTGTTCAAAACATCTTTCCTGTTAATAATCTCCAGATTTTTACATCCTTCACTTTTTCAAATCGCTAATACTTTGTTAGGAGGAACCAGGCTAAAGTGGATCTTAGAAATGGCACAAATTTAAAGTCCTGGAAATGCAATCCTTACTCATGCTGTTGACTGTTCATTAAAAGCAACTCTATTAAAATTTGTCATGATCCTTGGGTGAATTCACCAAACACAGAAGAGCAGCTCAGGGACACAGAGGGTATGTTCCACAGTAAAGAGATTACATAAAGCTATCAGTATACTTAGGAATAACCCTGGTACTGAAAAAACTTTCCCTGCAGTCATGTCAACTTAATTCTGCCTTGGAAACACCTGAGGACAAGAAACACACAAGGAATAACACAGGCAGGGTATTGCAGGCTCCTGACTCCGTACTATAATTGCTACAGCCTTTCACAGGATATAATAATGTAAGTTATTTTGAAGTACAAACCATAAGAATTGGAGGAAGCCAGAAAATCTGGTCGTCTTGTCCTGATACCTGCCAAGATCCCACATCTGTATCTCAGCTCAAAAGGCTGTTATCCTGTGAGCCTATTCCAGAATTGTAAGTTAACATGAATCCAAACCATGGATCTAAACATGGATTAATATCTTTGTTCTCTAGTGGTAAACTGAAAATAGAATAGTTCTTCTTGGCTTAGACCAAGTTAAAAAGCAATATAAATGTAAGATTTTACTTATTTTGTTTACAGCAAGATTCTCATGGGAAATAGCATTTCTGATGCTTGTGATATTTTTGTGTGTTTTTATATCATTTCTCAAAGCTCTCTGCATTTCAGCCCAATCTACCTTTATTTTCCCATTTCCTACAAGATCATCAGAAACTGGCTTTATTCTGTTACAGAATGTCTCTTTGACAAGAGATAAGCTGCAAGTGACAAATCAAGAAAAAAAACCCAGAAAGTTTTGCAGAAAGGAAATATGTCGTAAGGCAGCAGGGACAACCTGATGAGAACACATCTGTGAGATCATGAAGAGATACTTTTTTGTCTGGTTACATAAAATAGCATTACAGTAAGTTACAACGATTGTAAGAACAGCAACTGTATCAGAGTTAAAAATAAGAGCATGATTGCTTGTGATTCCCCAACCACAGCAGACAGAAGAGAATTTAAACTTTTAAGTTTACTGTATGTTCTTACTGCTTTTGTGAAATTCTAGGATATTCTTTGAAAAAAAAGGTAGACTTTTGGCAAGTATGCCTCAAGCAGTATCTTCCCCCTGATGGCCTCTGTGGCACTAGTTCTTAGTCTTGAGGATTGATTTCAAGTTTTAGTAAGACTAATCAAGGTGACCTTTATCAGACTCTAGTTTAAATGAAGGTCATTTAAAAAAAATCTTGTATTGTAAGAAAAGCTGATCAATGCTGACCCTTAATATTCTCGTGCACTGGAATACTAGTTGAATTTACTATTCTGCCTTAGTTGATGAAGTCAGAAGCACTATTTTCTTTGTCTTCCCTTGCTACGTGGATTATTATGCATACACTTAGCTCATAACTGCTGTTTAAAATGCTCACTACATACCTATTTACTTATGGCTGTTCATTGGCTGCACACACAGCAACACAACTTGCAAAATCTTTGTGTTAGGAGCACAGTCATGAGGAATACTTTGTATATGCACTTTCCTGCAGAGCCTTGAGAAACAAATAACCTTCACCTAACTACCTTTCTTTTATATGAGTATTTTCCTTCAGCTCACAAAGTGTATCTTTTTGTTTGCCACCCTGACATCCAAGCTGACTAATGAATGCCTTCATGCCAATAACCAACAAAAACACAGCAAGCTCTCCTTAATCTGCAAGACTGCCACAAACATACGTAAATCTTTCTTAATGAATCCTAATTTGTACTTTTTAATTCTGTTAGAACTTACATGCCATGACCTAAAAATTGCACTTCCCCAAAATAGGACTGGCTTTCTAATTCTGCAAATAAATGAACTAACCTCAAGGCCAAACTGGTGGAGTCAAACGGAAAAAACATCCAAAACCAAAACAACAATAAAATATCCCAACAGAAAACCACCACACATAAACACTGCATACATGGATACATACTTATTTTCCACACATTTTCAGACTTACCTTTCATAAGTCTAAACTAGTGATTCAACCATTTTCTCAAAGACTGACAAGAGCACAATAGCTTTACTCTCTCAGAACAGAGCAGCTGAGAAGGAGAGAGAGTCTTTCAAAGCCTGCTGGATTTTGATGCACACCTCACGGAGCTACAACAGGACCATACAGGAAAGGTACTCGGTAAGCAACTTGTTTAAAACAATTCTAAATTTTTCAATAGGAGGCAGGATAAGAAGCTTTTGAGAGGGGGGGTTAAATATTTTCACACTTATCCTCCAAGTTTACCAGCAAGAAAAAGGAAAACAAAATGAAAAAATAAAAAAAAAAAAAAAGGAGGAAAGAGGTATCCACATCCAACTAAAAGTTACAAACCTATCTTCCTCTATAAAGGAGACTGAGACAATGAGGAGGGTTGTAGCTTTAGTTTTATGAAGAAAAGTTAATGCAATATCTTATCAGCATAAAAAGTCCTGGGTGTTTCTGGAACAGTTGTACAGTAGTAGTGGTATGTTTCTAATAATGTACTTTTAGTTTTACTAACTGGTCAAATTACATTAAAGTACAGCACAGATGGGCAATATTATTTTAACTCTATCTAAACACAGCTGTAAAGACTTTTTTCTAGCCAAGGTACTTTGATATCTACAATAAATTTATTCATGCAGATCTTTTTGGAGTATCATGCAATAAAGAATGGTTTCCAGCCTTTTTTAACCCATGACAGCTGTGCTTCAAACCATACACTACATCTTATGAATTAATCACTATTCATACAAAGTTCCAGTTATGGTTCCTAACTTTAAGAAATGGGAAAGTCAGTGTACACATTTTAGGTTTAGCTTTTTTTGGAAGAAGTTTTTGAAGAAAAATACAGTTACTTTGCAAGATTACGAGATTTAGTCACTTTTATCCATTTCCTGGAGCCTATTTGTCTCACTGTGAGGAGAATTAGACCATTAAAAATATTAGATTCACAGGCACAAGTGAGAAAGAAAATAATGGCATTTGATTTACAAAACAGGAGGAACAGACATCTTTGTAATTACAAGGCAGTACTGCCGAAAATAAGTCAATTCTCTCTACAGAGAGAATACAAAAGTGATCTCCAGAAAATATTAGTTAGATGTGGTTAAAGTGAGGCCCCATGAATAGGCTGGTCATTTAGTTGAGTTCGTATCTTGAAATAAACTGCAAAGCACTTTGCTGTTCTAAATGCTTTCAGAAACTACCAAAATCACCAGCTTCCCAAAAGAACTGTTTGAAACATGACTTACATTTTGTTCCTCCTGCCTTCCTCGTATTTTGTTTTACACCTTCTGTCCCTGCCTGTTGCACAGATTCCCACTCAGCTGAACATCCATTTTCCCATGGATTTTCTCCTGGCAGCATTTGGCAGCTCCAGTTTGACTGTTTCAGCAGAAGGTGAAAGCAAATGGCTGCTCAGGCTCCACTGGGGCCAGAGGGAGAGAGTGGGGCATTTACTCTGCCACAGCAGATGGATGCTTTTTCAGTTCAACCTAGGATTTGGCTTACATTTCTCATTTAAAAGTCCAAGATGCTGCTTTGTGCTAAATAGCCAGAGGGAGGGCTGCTCCTGGAGAAATAGAAAACAAGTAGCTGGTCCAGCTGCACCCAGGATGAGGGTGATAGGAGGTCCTGGCCACCAACACAGCACACTACAAATTTCTCTCTCCCTTCTGATGCAGGGCTGCAAATACAAGTTTCTTGATGCTCTCTTTCTAGAGTTACAGTAGTTAAGGTGTTTAGGTTTTTGCTGCACTAAAAAAAAGCCATCTGGGAACCGTTTAATTTTTCTGACTACACTTGTCAGTAGAAGTGAAAAGGACCTGCTGAAGAAAGTTTTGTGAGATATGAAAGAAAAGCTGAGCTACACGTGTGCAAGTAGTAGAGTTTGGGGTAGCTCAGGAACCTTAAAAAGCATCTGGAAAACAATTCTTATAAAACAGAAGTGAAAACTGTGTATGTTGTTAACTCTAACAAGCTGACACTTGAAGGGAAAATCTCTTCAGAAGGCCCAAAGATAAACATTCATTCATGTAACCAGAATGTAAAAATGAAACAGAAAACCTGATTATGCAAGTGACATTGACTCTTCAACCCACCCTTAGGAGCATTTTCAGGTCATCAGGTCTAATCATAGAATCACAGAATCAAAAATCATAGAATGGCCTGTGTTGGAAGGGACCATGAAGATTATCTAGTTCCAGCCCCTTTCCAAGGGCGGGGACATCCTCTTCTACCAGGTTGCTCAAAGCCCCATTCAACCTGACCTTGAACACTTCCAGGGATGGGGCAGCCACAGCTTCTTTGGGCAGCTTGTGCCAGTACCTCACCACCCTCACAGTAAAGAATTTCTTCCTAATATCTAGTCTCATTCAGTTTGAAGCCATTCCCTCTTGTTCTATCACTATATGCCCTTGTAAAATTCTCTCTCCAGCTTTCATGTAGGTCCTCTTTAGGTACTGGAAGGTGCTATAAGGTGACCCTGGAATTTCTCTTCTCCAGGCTGCACTCTGCTTTTTCCTGATGCCATCTCATATAAATATGTAATGTCAAGCTTCACGTAGAAAACATTTTAATTCATTGAACAGACACGTGGAGGGGTGTGGGTGATATTTTGTAGGTTTTTTGTTTGTTGGTGGTTTTTTTTGTTGTTGGAGGATGGGGTTTAAGAATAAAGTGATTTAGACTCATGAATTGGGGTTCTGACAGATGAACTTTGACAAATTAAGCAGTTTTAATCTACCACCATTCCTAACTCCCCCTGTCATTCTTCTGTAGAGGTTAGCACACCGTAACAGACAGAAATGAATGACTCAATTATTCCAGTTCACAGTGCAGAATATCAGCTTAAGGCGCTAATGAAGGTGTGGTTTGTGCTAAGACATCAGACCATGAACTGAACCTAAAAATGCTGCGCACACATATTTCACCAAGTCTGAAGGGGTGATGGCAAGTTTTGGGATGGCAAACTAGATGCAGCAGCATCTTTATCCACTCAGAAAATGAGAGCAGGACCCCTCAGCCAGATGGGAACACTTCTGAGATGAGCTGGCAACACTTGCATTCTCCAGTTTCCTAACTATCTTCTGTTCATCCCTTTGTTTCTGCTGGCTCACTGGACTGGTTTGTATCTCCTGCAAAAGGCTAAGCAGAAGTCAGATATCCCAAGGCTTTCAGTGGCTGATACAAAACTCTTAAAAATATATATATATAAATTAATCATTTTAAGTCGTTCAGAATTAGATTTTTCTGAGAACGAAACCAGAAATTTACTGCTTAAATCTCTATATCCCTTTTCCTGCTGTCACATTTAGAGATCCTCCATTTTACATAATTTCCAAGTGCATGTTACGACTGAAGGAAGATTATTTCAAGTCTAATCTAACCCTTTCTGATTAATTTCTCCCCAATTTCCTATAAATGTCCCCAGAGAAACTGTAAAGAAAATCAGTGGTTAACAGAGATAAGTTCTACTCGCTTTCAAATTCAGTTACCAAATAGAGAATTCTGATTAAAAAAAAATCTGAGAGGAAATTTAGAAAATAAATTTGTTTGATTTCTATTTTTGATTTCTATACTTATGCATGGCAGTATGTTTAAAAACAGAGATACTGAAATGTGTTAACTTCATAATAAATCAAAACTTATTTTCACCTGAAAATATCCATTGAGCTAAAAAAAAAAAAATTAGTTGGAAAAATCAAATTAAGATGTAAAAGGTGTCAGCAAGCTCCGTGGCATTTCATTCTTCCTCAATATAACTTGTCTGATGTAGGTAAGAAGGAGTTTTAACCAATTTTCTGTAAGACTTAGAAAAGTAAATTTAAAACCCCATGGGACTAGAATTTGTTTAATGTTCAAATACTGAATATCATTCTGCTGTCAGTCCTGCTCAGTCCTAGCTAATCTACTTAGTTTTTAATAATTCCTCTATGATGCTGAATTGTCAAAACCTGTAAGTAGTATCCTAAATGACTGCTACTAGTGCATTCAATAAAATAACAGCTCACTTATAATGCACAAAATCTTACAGGTAATAATGTTAACAGCACACAAAAATCACTGATAAAATATACTTTGTGGGTTTATATATGCTACGTAGAATTCATTGAATTTAGCAGGCAAAACCAGGTAAAAAATTTTCCCTATTCTCCCAAGAAACAGTAGATACGAAAACCACGGCTTTGAAAAGGTAAACTACTCTGCATTGATGGACATATAAAGAAAAGTGGAAAAAGTAGTGATGAAATGGCTGGACCATACATTTGAAGTAAAATAGATTTTGTGTTTGGAATCAAAGTAGAATTCAACACGCCTTGTAATTCCCTTCTTTCTCTGTACCTCTCATGGAATGAGCACTCAGTTAGAAAAGGCAATACTGGAAAGGGTGAAATCTTTAGAGTTGGTTTAGTTGTACCACTATCTCTCAGCTGCAGAGTAGCTTTCCAGGCCTGCCCTCTTTGTTTCCCTTTTCTCTTCTTCCCTTGCACACACACTTCTGTGCCCAGTGCTACTGAAAGCTGAAAGGTCTGCATCTGCTCCCAGATCAAAACCAGTTCCTCATTAAATTATAGCTTTAAACAAAAAGACAAAACACACTAAAAAAGGGAGGAGAGTGATAACTGGGAATATCTGTATTTTCCTCTGCCTTCCTGTCCCTAACATCACCAGAAAATAATAGTTTCCCTGAAGTGTACTTACAAGTCTGAAAAGGAAGAGCTGTGAAGTTTAAGGAGACATCTGAAAAGAAGTCAAATAACAACCACTAAGAGGAGTAAAACATGTTGTTCCATGCACTGAACAAAAGCACAGCTAGTACTTAAGACACAGTAATAAAAACTCATCTTAGGTGCTCATGGAGGGAAGAAAATGATTTTGTACCCAGCTTACTCACTTGGATCAAAGAATCCCCCTGCATCCAGCTCAGACCTTTCCTCAGCCCTTCCTTGGAAGTCTGCTAGCATACACAGACCAATAGATATCTTCATATGTCTCAAGACAGGTTCCAGATCTAGCTAACCTACCTCAGTCTGTGATGTCCTTGTGCACCCCATTCCCTTCCTTCCCAGTCTTCTTCAATTAAGGTTAAGAATTTTAGGGAAGCACATGGGTGCAGGTGATGGACTGTTTCCCACAGTTCCCAATCCTATTCATTCTCGTCATTTTTCATACGTAAATCTGATCAGAAGTGTACTTCTACAAGAGGAGCACCCAGCAGGAGTGATCCACCATCTCTCAGGTGAGTCGTGTTTTGCTTTTGCACCCTAAACTTGCAGATATCTGTCCCCTTTCCACAGCTGTCCTCTACTCATCCTTTAGGTTAAAGGTTTAGCACCTCGTTTTCACTGATCCCCTCATTATGCATTGCTCATAGTAGTTTTAATCTGTGGGTACTGTTCAGACTAGGTTTATTTTTCTCTTCCAGTATTTCACTATTTGTGTATGTGTCATCTAATGTAAGGGTTGCAGTGGTAATTGCTACCCTTCTGTAGAAATACTCAGTAATCACTGCATAAACCTTGCATAACATCCAGAAAGCAGCTTAGAGTTGGCTCCAAGCAGCCTTAATTTACATACCCAAGCATATTTTTGTAAAGCTAAACTAAATGCGTGTTTGTCAGAGAAGTCATACACTCAAAACTACCACGGCCTCAGTCTCTTTTCCACAAAAAAGTTGTCTGTAGAAGGGAGCTGGAACTTACTACCAGGCTGTCAGCTACTGTCAAGCAGAAGCCCTTCTGCCCAGAGAACACACAATAATCCCATTCCCAAACCAAACCTCAAATGAACCTTGGGCAAGATACTGTCCACGTTGCATAACCAGTTATATCCACCAGGACAAAAAGAAAACAAAACATACAAACAAAACCCAAACCCAACACAAAAAGAAATCCAGAAGAAAAAAACATACAACAATTATTTCCCCTAGGATGACTCAGTTCTTTTGCCCATCTATCATCTCAGTAGGTTTTTGGTGATTACTGACATAATACACAGCAAAAAAGAGGCCAAACAGCAAGGCAGAAAAAAATTGCTGATGGAATACAATTGTAAATTATTTAATTTAATTAATCACTTAAAAAATTATGATGATCTAAGTCATCAGAACAGAGCAAGTGGTATTAAGGATCAAACTCTCCATCACAATTAGACAGTACCTCATCATGCCAAATATATTCAGAGAAACTATTTACAAAGGGGATTTAATCAATAGCTGACAATAATAATGCCCACTAGATTGAATAATGTGAATAGCAATATATGCAAACACATGCCTTTGTTTTTTTGGAGAAACAACCTTCTTCAAAAAAAAAAAAATAGTAGGAAAATGACAGTAAATGAGCTATAGTTCCCTCCAGCCAAAATAAATAATAAAAAAAAAGGTTATAAGAGCAGCACAAAAGTGGAACCTTAATTAAAAGCTTCAAAAGCAAATATTAGCCAAATAATAAAAAAAATACATATATGAAAAAAAAAAATAAGTAGAGAATGTGAAGTGTTACAGCATCACAAGGAAGGAAAAAGCCCATGAAGGGCAACAGTGAGAACAAGAGAATTGAAAGTAAAAGTGCACTATGCTCTATAAAACTGAGATGAAAGAAGACAATTTAAAGATGCCTTGTTTTTCACTAGTGTCCTAAATTAACACAGGCTGAAGAAATACTTTCTTGAGTAAATGTGTAGCATAACTTTAAAAAATTATAAAGCTATTCCCAGTGGAAAAAATTGAAGAACACATTTCAGAAAGGTGTTGGTACTGAAATGCTTAATAACAAATCTACTTACTGCAGATTTGTATTTCTGGAGGTAAATTTAAAAAATGTAGGTACATAAAATGGGACTAAAGCAAAACTGAAAGCAACTAGACTCCAGAACTGCGCCTTCTCTGTTTCCCACTCAGTTGACACCTAATCTCAAAGGCATCTAGACACTACGTGCACTTCAGTCGCTGATCTCAAATCCAGGAAGAGTAACTGCATGTCCAGAAGTGTCTCAGGTCTATACAGCAGCCTTTCCCATACCAGCTCTCTTGTTGGCACATCATTCATGCCACAGCTTGAACGAGATTCGGAAACTGGGAGTTCTACACTACTCCAGTTTGCTAAGCAATAGCGTGATTATCGTCTCCGAGTATGCCAAAGCAACCACAACTCTGGGAATGCAACTGGAGCTCTCAGCCTTGCTTGAAGATTTTATATTGAATTTTGTGTTAAACAGGCTTCAGAGAAAATACAGAAATTGACCTGGAAGCAAGGACAGAAAGACCATACATTCCCAGCTGAACTCCAAGAATAGAATTCATCTCCTAATGCAGGTGTCTGGGTTTCCCCTGCAGTCAAGAAGGGGCTAAGCAGCACAGCCAGAGGGTTCCAGACAGCAACTCACTCATCCTACAGCAGACATGTTGGTCAAAGGAATCACTGCTGACTAGCTGACTCCATCACTGGCTGTGGCAGAGTTTTGACACCTGACTAAAATCAAAACCCACTTGCTGGCGCCTAAAGTCCTACCTCTGCTAGGTAATCTACTGTAGATTAATTGCCCCTTGATTCATTCACTCACATCCAGAAAAGGCCCCCTTCCTTGTTGTACACTGGTAGAGACGCAACTGGAGAGGAGAAGTTCCTTATCCAAGACTTGTGTGGCAACAAGTGCACATCAATATAAGATGAGAATTAAAGTTATAATCCTTTTCAACGAGTAATGTAGCAGCGCCAACATTCTCCCTATCCTGAAACACTATCCCCACCTCTTTATTAGGAAAAGATGCATCAGTTGTTTAAGTCATTTCAGGAATGAAGACAAAGCTGAAATCCTCAGCACCCTGTTCTTGAATTCACTGATAGAATGGTTGAGAAGTGCACTGTACTTGTCCAAAATTAACAGATCTAGAGGCTGTCTGGTTAAAAGTGGCATCTGTACCTGAATCAGCTCTCACTTTGATCTGCAAAATGAAATCCCGAGACATTCCTGAATTTGATTCTGAAGGAAGGTTAACTAAGAGTACAAACAGTAGCACTGAGCAAGAACAGCTCTGGGAGTAGCTTTTTCACACACTTCTAAATAGTCTTCCCTCAAAAAAGCATAAAGTGGTTCCGTGGTTATTTCTAAGGTAAGGAAGATGATGATACAGAGGTTTAGTAGATCCCATGTCTGTACAGGACTCTCATAGTCCAGAGAGAAACCCTGACTTTTTGGAGGAGATGTACAAGTTATTTTAAATGAAGATGATAGAGCTGAGTGATAGATGGGGCTTTTATCTATTCTCTATTTTTATGTCTTTATGTAGTATGTATTATATCAATATTTACTTTTTTCTGTATAAAATAAAAACAGCTCTTCTGTCCTGATTAAAGAACTTTCAATAAAAAATGCTGTCAGAAGTTTCAGAATGAGCCAGTCACATAGCTATGATTGGTTCATAGCAGCAATGTATGCTGAATGCATTAAGGGAGAAACATATTGTCTAGGTGAAGTAAAACTGGAAAAATAATCCAGATTGGTAGACATGAATGATCTGTCATCAACGAGCTGTAGAAAGAGGTTGCAGGAAAGGTGAGGGGAAGAAGATAATTGCTTGAAGGATGAGAAGCCAGAGAGTCCACTGCAACCACAAGCTGGCATTTAAAAACTGCTGACTGAGAAGACAATGCTTTACAGAAAGAATTGCCAGACCATTAGCAAAAGTCCACAACCTTTTATAGAGCAGTTTGACAAGATGCTGGGAGGAAAGAAAACAGACAGGAACTGACACAGAATTTATGGTGTAAGGCTACAAGAGTTAAGAGACGCCAAGGAACGGTCTATCTGAGGTGAGCTGGCAAGAGGGCGTGATACCCCCCTAGTGAGCTTCAGCTTACTCCAATACTAGCATGACATAATTTAGTCCACAAATAGTTACCACTTTGGAAGTTCCCAGAACCTTTAATTGTACCTGTTAACATGGACAAAGGTAAAAGCACACTCTACCAGGCAATCAACATTCTACAGAAAGCGTCAATCCCATGCAGAATCTTCATGGCACAGAACAGCAATCTATTTTGCAACCCAGATGTGAAGTTCCTGTTCCACCCTTTGCTGTTAATGGACAAATTCATCAGCCTTCTTACAGACAACATTGTTACCTTTTCAACTGTATGCATCGTCCTTAATAAATCCTAGTGAAAGAGAAAAATAGGACAGACAGCAAATGAAAAGATGTAAGGCTTTTTTGGCCTTTCTCAACCCAAATTTGTTATAGAAATGCAGTGATCCATCTCTTCACGCCAGAATATTTTATATTAAAAAAAGTCTAGTTCTTTATCTTTATACTATGAACATAGAATACAACATGTGTACGACACTTGCTGTGCCACGAAGCAAGGTCATTTGAGGCAAGGGCTACCAAGATTTAAAAGAATGTCATTAATGGCCATCATCAAAACAGAAGAATGGAGTGTATTGTTTAGTGTGACAAATCAGACTCCAGTCCTGTCACCTATAAACAATGTTTTTCATAACTTTCTAGTACATGTTTTTCAGTGATTTCTGCCATTCCGTATGCAGAACATTAATCATATACAGTAAGTTCCTTCCTCCTCATTGCAGTTGTTCAGTCTCTGTCCTGGACTCAAGGTAGCAAATTCTTTCAGCACTCAGAGAGAAAAACAGAGAAAGAAGTGTCCTACAGGAGAAATAAGGATAGATTAATAATTGCTAGAATACAAACAAGCAAACCCAGCCCTATTGACAGTCATTATCAGTCACAGAATGCACTACTTTGACATTTTTAAAATCAGTTACTGGGCTGTAATTCTGAAACTCAGACTAAGTTAAATACATTGATATTAATAAAATATAACAAAGTTTTTATGTAATAGTATTCCTTTGTAGTATGCATTTATTAGCTAAGAATATCTCACATTACACAGTTTTGCACAAGCATGGGATAAAGAATCCTCCCACACACATTTACTGAGGCAGGATGAACTTATGGAGGAATATTTACTCTGATTCTTGTAGGAATAAAATCACAGTCTAAATCTATCTTTTCCAAGTATTACTAAACTTTATCACTACACAGAATTGCAGTATAAAAAATGATGGACCAGTATCTTTTTAATTTGAAACACTTCATTGTGAATGATAATTACTGATCAGCTTTATGAACAATGCAATGTCACATTCAATGGCCCTCACAGACTCAGCTGGATAATAGATGTTGATATTTTCATGCTGGGCTAAAATAAATGCAAAATTTCACATGACAACACAATAGAAACTGATCCTAGCTTACAGTCTTAAGCTATTAATTTTTTGAAAATGCCAAGGAAGCCTGCCTAGTACATCAAAATAGCTTGCAAAGCACTACCATGTGCTCCCAAGGTTAATAAATTCAAGTTTGGCCACTTATTTTCAAATTCTGAATGGTACTAGAAGGAACTCACTTTTCCGCATTTAGACAAATCTCTTTTTAGAAAGTTCAAAGAAACAGAGACAGCAATTGGTGAAATGAATCCATAATTAAATCAAGACATGAACTGTAAAGATTTTTTATTTTTTTAAGGATGGAAAGACATTTAACAAATCCTCTTGTAACTTAATGAACATCTTAAAGATATTCCTATCTGATCAAATAATAATAGCTCAGCTATCTTTGTTTGCTGTGTTTAAAGACAGCTGTATATGAGCAAACTTAATGGCTGGACAGCTTTATCTATACTATGCAATTTCTAAAGTAAACAGTTTTATTTCATGCCAGAAATGAGCACATTAAGAGCAGAAGCCACAAATGTTTATGAATAAAATCAACCATGAGTGAAGAGATGTAAAGACAATTATCTTTCTGCTTTGCAGCTTAACCTTTAAAGCAAATGTCCCACCATTGAGAAAAAAACAGATCACTTTTGGGAAACAAGAAATTACCTTCATATATATAATGATATTATCGAGCCGAGCAAGGTTGCCTGCATCTAAGTGAAAAATAGGGGCTTGTGGTGCAAAGCAACAATTTCCAGCAATTACAGAGATGCAGGGTCCACATCCAGCTTCATGAATGCTGTCAGCAGCCAAGCCCTTGCTAGAGCTCCAGGAAGCAGCCTTAGACACAGTTGCATGAATACAGTCCCCAGAAAGCTGCTTTAAAGGACTGAGCAGGACATCAGACTCCTGGAGCATGGGGACACTGAGCAGCTGCTTTGTAGAGAGTGGCCCAGCCTAGGGCCATCACTAAGGGCTGGTAAGACATTTCTGCTGAGCAGCTAATATCCACTGGATTGGGCATTGGAAATGCAACAAAGGTTGGTTGCAGGCTACTGATAAATCCCCATGATCTCACCCAAAATGATCTGAAGAAGCAGGGATTAATTTGGGTGCAGAGGGTATTAAAGAGGGCTGACAGGCTGCAAGGTACCCCCATACTCTAGCCATAGCCCTGCAAGACCTGGAGGTCACATAGGAGTGGTGGGAAGGCTGAGCAGCTGATCCATGAGGGACAACCAGCCAGGAGCCAAGAGCAACTACAGCACAGGCAGGGTCCGCCCTCACTGTGGCACAGATCCCCAGCGGGCAAGCAGAGCAAGGTGGCTGAGAACAGCACGATTCACCAGCAGACCAGCAGTCACCAGACAAGGGCAAGGCAGCAAATCAGGTCTGGTGTCAAGCTGGGAAATCCAAATGACAGATTGGGAGTAGCAGAGGACAGAATTCTGCACAGACACGTGCAGCACAGCTCAGGCACAGAGGAACAGTGGTCGGGGCCGTGAAGGCCCATTAGTGCCCTCAGGGCCCAGACACAGCCCAGGTGCACAGGGAAGCAGACAAATGTCATCTGAAACATTCTACAATCCACAGAACAATAATGTTTCTGGATTGTGGCTCAGTCCTTTTTTTGCTTGGTTGTAAGAGAGTGACCACAATACTCGGAGACACTCTCCCCTCAGCTTCTTAACTCTTCTAATTTATAGATTCTGCTATTTAGCTCCTTGTACAACTACTGTTCCACCATTGCATGTGGCACAGAGATACAGCCTGGACTGAGTTCTTGGAGAACAGAGGAAAAACAACAAACCTGAGTTGGTTCTCAGAATGAACAGACTATGTTCATTTTTCATGAACTTCAGAGACATGCTTAGACTACAAACTATACAGTGCTAAGATAGTATCTTAATTGATATACCTGCTTTTGCTTTGAAAAAATGCATAGTGTATTTAGAGAAAAAAAGAAAAGAAATTCAATACAGTATTACAATGACAGTCAGAGATCAAAAATAAATTACAAATAAACAAATAAATTACACGGTTAGGCAAAACAGCCACTATGCACATTGAAAAGTTTTCAAAAGGGTGACATGTCCTGCCACCATTAAGCCACTGATAAATAGCCATTCAAAAAATTCAAGAGTCCTAGATTTTATTTACATGGCAGAGTTTACAGATTACTTGCATAAAATAAATACTTCTATTCACTGTTCCCTGTGTCCTTCTTCCCTCTGACCCAGAAAGTTATAAAGATATGAATGTCTGTTCAAAGGCAGAACAAACCTCTGTGGTTTCTGAACACCCAAGCAGTAAATAATCACATCATACTTAAGAGCACAGAATGGTGAGCAATTGTTATGATAATGGTGGATACCTCTGAAATAAGTGAAATTTGTGCTGTAAGAACAGGTTCTACGCTGACACATGTTTACTCAGACAATTTTTCTACCCCATCCAAACTTTACTTAAATGTTTAATGTGTGCCCCATCAAAACTCCACTTAAATCTTCAAAATATGTATTAAATAGTAATCATGAATCCTAATGCTCTCATCCACTCAAGTATTCACCTTTTTTCAAGAAAGGTTGAACATAAAAAATTAATTCTCTGATACTTTATATGATTGACAGCTCATTATGACAGAATTCAGTTGAATTTCTAAACAACTAAAGTCTGTGAAAAAGTATTTCAAGAGATGATGAGAAGTCATACAAAATAACACAAAAATAGTTGTCTTTTCCTGACAATTCAGTGTTTTACAGGAGAGACGGGGCTCCCATATGCTAGTTTTTTCTTTCTTTGTTTTAATCTTCCTTATGGAGTTCTGCTATTTGAAACACACAGAAGCATACCAGATTTTTAACTGATAATTGAAGATTCATTGGGCTGGTTCCTACCTCAACAATGCCAGTCTCTAAAAGCATAGAAGATACTTCAAAATGAATTCCATATCATTCAGGTTTGATTGAACTTGATTAATGTGATAACCTGAACTTTAAGAAAGTCAATGCAGGCATGTTAAGCCACAGTTCTCTTCTGAATCTGAAATTAAGATACCAAGTTCCATGGCAAAGGTGGAATGGGAAAGAATAGTTACCATGTTTTCAAGGGAAGAGCATGCGCTACTGGCCAGCTCAGCACAGCAAAGGCACAACCCTGACTGCTCTTTTCCCTTTGTCCTAACTATTAGAAAGGCTGTAATTAAGTCTACACTCTGAAAGAGTAAAACAAAGTAAAAGTTCCCTACACCCTCCTTTCAGGTATCCACAAGGAAGAGCTCTGTTTCAGTCTCACATACCATGATAAAAATATGGGTTTAGAAAAAGAAAAAAAAAAGAAAAATAAAAAGAAGATGTTCTCTAGAGCCTTGTCAACACAAACGTAGTAGAACTAGGGAGTTGGTTTGCATTTCCATATGTAGTCAAGCCGCAGAATGAAGGTGTTACCAAAAGCAAATAACTGTGGAAGTTTTTGCCCAGATTAAAAATGTTGCAGATAACATGAAGATTTGCATTAAAATGTCTGGAAAATATAATTTTATTATCAGCCTATAGCACAAGAAATGCTGAAAGGGGACTAGTGTGACTTTTTCATTGTCTCCTGCACAAGAGATCTGCAAAGAAGGTCTCATGTAAGAGGTTTGTGGGAACCAAAGCAAATCTGTCAAGGTCACAGGTACAAACATTTTAGAAATCTCTGCACTTTTCTTGTGAGCTTTGCCCCTCCTGTCCTTTCTCAGATTTCACCTCAACTCCTCTGTAACTTCAGACTATCTGTTCTGGGATATATGGGTCACCCCAGCAGAAGTCTCTGTGTTAGGTAACCTGATTGTCTTCAGCATCCAGAGGAGTGTCATACGAGAGGCAGATGGACAAACTGGCTGATTTTTTCACTGTGTTGCCTGAAGAATACAAAGCAGCAAATGCAACCTACAGCTCCCAGTTTGTATTCAAAATATCTACAGCCTGATTTTTCACCGGAAAGATTAGATTAGCTTTCATAGAACAACATAAAAAGAACTTCAGTCCATTCCTCTGTCATTACAAAAACAAAAACCAAAACAGCCAAAAACCCCAAAACAAACCAACAAAAAAAACCAGAAGAGAATTTGACCAGCCTGTTTTCAAAGACATACAGTGAGAAGTAGTTCCAGAGCCCCACTAGGCAAGCATTTCCATGTCTTCAGGGTTCTTATCATCTAATCTGAATTTTCTTTTCTGACATTTAGGCCCATTGGTACCTTTCCCAGACACAGTAAACAGTTTATTTCCTTCTTCATTATTAATAACAGAAAAAGAGTTATAACATGAGTTCATTACTTGAGACAGGAAACTACCGACATATGGTACCAGAAAGGAGGAATTTTTAATAAAACATAAAGAAAAAAATATATCAACCATGATAATTGCTCAGTTTTAGAAGAGGCTATATTAATAGCATAGAAATTCAGCATTAGAGAGAGAAGAAATGGCTCAGCTAAATTAAATATTCTACAGCTGTTCAGTTTGGACAAATTTCATGTAAAAATACTTAAAAACCTGGCTGATGTATAACAATTAAATTACTATCTCTAGGAGCTCATGGAAAAACAAAATATCTAGGGGGAAAAAAACATAGGACATATCTTTACAAAGGGTGTAAGGAAAGATTTGGGGAATTTTTGATTAAGATAAATTCCTAGAAGTCCTAAATTCTAAGTCTTAGAATAAAAAACATTGTAAGTGCAAAGATAGCCCAAAAAGTAAATCACAATTAAGACAGGTTCCTTCTATGAATAAGTCACATGAAATCAAAGTTATGTGCATCTTTAGCAGAATGTTGTGCCCTGTGAATAGTGGAAAGGCAATGGAATTTATAAATTATAAAGATTTTGGCAGGATCTCATGTTGAATTTTCACAAGGTTGTGAGGCAACCAAGATCAAAAGCTGCAAAAGGTGTGAAACTGATAGTCACAGTACTGCTAACAAGGCTAACAAGGCTCCACATTAGTCTGCTCGGTATTGTTGGAGATTTTCATTAATCATCTAAATAATGCAAGAGAAAGTCTATTGTTACTAAATTCAAAGATGTCAGCAAACTGGGTTGTAGGAATGAATGGACTCGGAAGGATCTTAAGATATCGCTATGCAGTAGTGATTAATATCCAGTGGTACAGTGCAATTCCTGGGATGGCAAACCTCAGTATAAGCATCCTTACTACGCTAATCTTAGAAGCATTTAGAGTGTTACAGGAGTATTAAGTGGAAACTGAAATATAATGAAACAGGCATGTTAGTTTCTGTTTTACACAAACTGCAGTGGAAGGAGGAAAGTACTACAATACAAAACCACACAGGATTTATGTTGCGTTTCAGGCTGTTTCCAAAGTTACAGCGTAAAGCTCTCAAGCTCTGATGTAATATACTGGTCTAATCAACAAAAATGAGGCTAAAACAGAAATACAAGGTCACAGCAAGCACTTGGAAATGGATTTAAGTCAGGCTTAAGGATACAACTCATTCTTATTCACCTTCAGAAGTCTACTGAACACAAAATTACATCTGAGACAGGTGCCTAGAGCACCTTTATAGCCAATAAGCAGATGCAGGCACATCAAAGTAGAGTTTATCTCATCCTAGGATACACACCAGACCATGAGTCATACCCTACTGCTGGACTCTTCTCTCCATGAATCATAAGGGAGACTGCACCACTAGCTCTACCCAGGCATCTGAAGTTAAAGAAGTATTGTCTTGTCCTCAGTATTCAGGCAGATGCTCTGAATCATCCATGTTGTTAGAAGAACATCAGAATGGTGACACAGCTCTGGGGTTTTTTTAAATCTAGGTTACTGCAAAACAAATGAACACATCAGGCTGCTGTTTTCAGCCTAGATTTCTGTTGCCAGTTAGGCGGAAACTGGTACAAGGAGGTCATGTAGAGTCGTAAATGTGCCTTAATAACTCTGAGCTCATTTTTTCCAAAGCACACAGCTGATGTCCTGGCCTTCTAAGATTTCTGTGGTTTCTACAATTACAGATGCTGATTTCTGTGCTACTTTAGGAAAAAATCCCATGTTTGATCCCTTTCTCCTACAGTTCACTTCTCTATCAAATGGTTTGGGAGAGAGCAGCATTCTCGTGGCTCTTTTTAAGGTGGTTAGGACTGCTCAAACTCTCCCACCATTGATTTCAGTAGCACTGAAATTTCACTCACACAGGTTTTGGGCATGGATGAATATCGGTGTGATGTTCAGCATTGTACAGAGACGGAGAACTCAAAAAAAGGGAGTCTTCTCCCATAGCTCCTCTCTAATATACATTTTCAGTAGAGACATACTGCTGGATGATTATTGTCACAAATTTGTAAAAAATTATATTAAAATGGGCAATAAAATCACTCAACAGCACTTTAGGGTGATCAGAATAAAACAACTGCCACCTGTTCTTCAGAAAGTTACCTTCTCATGTTATGCCCATTTGCTACTGATATCCACTTTCTAAATAACTGCTTAATACCGTGTACCCAGAGGTAAACTTAGCTAGTTCTTCCAAGCAGGAGGTTTGTTGCTATTCACCAATACTTTGGTGTTGGTAGGGGAGACAAGACAACACTCTGTATTTCAGGGGTAATTGTATACATATCCCTTTCACTCCATACAAGAGCTACTTCCAATTGTCATTGACTTCAAGACCTCAAAAATCCCCAACAGTGATTTTAGAGAGAAAATTAAACATACCACATCATCGTAGTTCAGTCATGTGCTGAAGAACTGATGACAACTGTGGCTGTAAATGTAACACATAAAACATTACCCTTTGATATAAAGGATTATGGAAACCTGAGTGAAATTCAGGGTTACAAGTCAAGCTTCACAAACTTTTGCCTGATTTTAAAGGCAAACTGAGTGACTTCGTAAAGGATCATGAACTTAACCTTACAGACCGTACATACAACAGCATAGTAAGTTACATGACAGCAAGTAGAATGCAGTACAGAAGCCCTTGAAACATCCAGGAGTGGGTTTCTGAGAATGAGAAGGTAAGGCTGTGCAATACTGGGGCCATAGTTCCAGCTCTGACTACTTTATATTTCTTCTTTGGCAGCAGATGTTTTGGCCTTCATGGGAGGCTTTACTCCCAGACAATTTCTCTTTGATTTAATTTTTTCCCTCATTTTTCTAAAGATACATATTTTTATGAATGTTTCAACCTTAGATTTATTATTTTCCTCACAATGGCCCATTCTTCTCAGAGGCATGAATTTCTGAAAATCAGATAAAACCCCAATATCCATACTTTCTGCACTTAGGGAAAGAAAAATCTAGCCATGTCACCAGATACTACTAATGCACTATGTCAGCAGAATACATGAAAAAGGCATGATTTTGAGTGCCTGGAGGAAATGGTCCCAAAGGACAAATAAATGGTTTCTTCCCCTCTTTTCTGAAGATAAGTAGAGACACGATTACAATTTATAATCCCTGGAAAGCATAGGTACTGGGCTGCTAATTTCCCAAGGCATTATCACTCATATCCTTGGCATAGTGGCAGAAATAAAGAGCTCTGCTGTGGGTTAAATATTTGGGGTTCAGTGCCATGCTGCTAATACAGTCCAAAAATCCCCTGAAGCACAACATATACCCACATGAGGAATTGGTTTATTTTTAAATTGTCCCCAATACGGTGCTGCTTTCTTGCCTTAATTATCACACCTAGTTTTCAAAGACTACAATAAAAGAACTTGAAGTAATCCTGAAATTGCTCCACACACAAAATTCAGTCTTCGCAAAGAAAGATTCCAAGACTCCCAGGAAAATGGAGGTCACATAACAGTCCTCCAGATATTAATCCGACAGAGAAGAAAAAGTTTGCCTGTGTATGCAGACAAAAGACTGTTTACCATCAATTGTCCCCTCTTTCAAAGCACAAAATGGAAATTGAAAAATAGGTTTCTGCACCTAATGACCAATATCTAAGAGAATATGTTATGCCACACTTGCCCAATTCTTTCTCATTTAGCATTCCATACCTGTTGTAATACAAAATAGCCACCTGAAGTAACTAGACCTTCCTATATTGGAGGTTATTGTTTTTCTAAAGGTGCTCTGCTCTAAGAATGAGTAGGTAAAAAAAAGTAGAAGAAAGTAAATGCAGATAAATATTGAAAAGATTATACCATACCAGTACCACCTAATCAACATATACACTTTCAATTATAATGATACAGCTTTAATTTGGATCCACCTTTGCACATATCCATGCATAAATATTTTTTCTCTTTTCAGTACTTCTCAGAACTCAATTCAAGTTAGCAGAACTCAATTCAAGTGACTAAACTTATCCATAAACTTATCCATAAACTTATCCATAATGGTAATAAACTGTTAGTAATTTAGAAATAAGATAAAATAATATTATTTGCTTCCGAAGCTGAGATCCCTTACAGAATCCCTCCCAATTTTCACATTCAGTAATTTCCTTCATCATGAAATAAAGAGCTTTGAGAATACCAGAAGGGAGAAAATCACAGGTATTTTCACACAGATTCCGTCTCTGATACTGTTCCAATTTCCCTTTGTATTACAGACATTTTTACCTCCATAGTAAAGTAACTTCATGGTGGGAAGGGGAGAGAAGCATTCTTCCATTACTTTAAAGGTCAAGATGGACTTTTAAAAGCTGTATTACTTCATGGAATTCCAAAACTGGCAAATATTTTCTACTTTCCTCACTGCTTAGTATAATAAAACAGTATAATAAAAAATACACATAAATTAATTAAGTCTTTTGGTAAAAATGCCTGGGGCAATTTTTAAGAAAGACAAGTTCAACAAAAATGAGATGGTAAAAATTAAGTGCAATCACAGCTTCAATATCCCTGCCAGATATCTAACCTCAAATTTGTTTCAATCTTAAACGCTTAGAAACTTTTGAGAAAGTATTTTAGCCTTTTTCTCAATAACAAAGTGAGGGTAGCTCATTCTTTTATTTAAGCCTCAAGCACCTGTTATATTAGGTACTGGAATAATAAACTTCATCTAGATATATTGCAAGAATACAGATCTGGATTCAGCCACAGCTCTGGATAGATCAGCTTAAACATGACAATGTCACAGAGCCAGGTTCAATAACCTGGCTCAAGAACTGGGATGTGATTAGATTATGGTTAGGCTTTAGTCCAAAGCCTGCAAGAAGGAGCCTTTGACTGAGTAGTCAAAATTAAGTAGAATCTGTATTCCTAATTCACTGTTCATCTTCATCTTCCAGGGAAAAATAAATAAAAACAAAAGCAAACAAAGAGACAAACAAAAGTTCTCTTATAGTCTTTGGAAAAAAAAAAGAAAAAAAACAAACCTGTAGGAAAAAAAGAAAGAAAGAAAATATTATTAGGATAAAACTGACAAAACCAAGTTTGAATCTTTTATTATTTAAGTTGAAGAATTGCTAACAAATGCATATGATAGAGTGACTGCAGTTGCACTGGCCAGTTAAAAAATGCAAATCTCTTCCAATAGCAACTAAACACATTCTGTGAAGCACTCAGTTTCAGGAGCATTTCTCTGAATACATTTTGCAGAGGAAAGGGAAAGTAGAAATTTCTAGACATTGCCAACAAAATTACTGGCATTTCCTTTCTTTCCTTTAAGCTTTCAGTGCCTTGGGTTTTTAGCTTCACATCTCTTACTGGTGATGCTTTGACATGCTGCTGGTGAAATAATTCAAACCTAAGCTTGAAGAAAAAGCCTATTTCAGGAGTACATGAATAAATATGCTGATTAAAGAAAGATAAATTCTATCATTTCCTTCATTATTATGGATTTCTGCAACAAAAAGGAAAAAGAAAGGAGCAATCAGGGACTGATTTTAAAATACAGCACCCTCTGACATATGACTAAGCATCTCTTTTCTGCTGCTCGAATCTTGGGTAAAGGAAGAAACTCAGAAAAATTCCCTGTGATCTTTCAAGCTCATTGTTGCCAGCAGCAATTTTTCCTGCTCTTATCAAAACTTACTGTTAAATTAGTGTCATGGTTCTGGCCAGGACATGTTTAATTTTTGCAGTAGGCAGGAGGGGGCATGGCCAGGACCTTGAGGTTATTTTATACTGCATAATGCCATTGCCAAGGACGTAGGGAAGAGAGTCTCTTCTGGGAGAAGGGGCTCCTTCTGGTCAAGTAAGCATGATAGAGAGAGAAGTGGGGTGCAAGGATCTGTTAAACCATTGCTTTTCCTATTTCACACGTTCCCACTCTTCCCTCCCTGGCCTTGGCCCCTCCCTCGGTTTCTCCCTATTGGTTTCCATGTCCCAAGCCAACCCAAGGACTGCCCCTCGGCCCCTGACAAAACCATCCCACAACCAGACCAAGCTGTCTTTCCACCTCTGAACATTGGGGGGACAAGATGTGATTAAAGCCATCTCAAACCCTCATGAGAGACCCTTCTCTGCCTTCTTTACCACCACTGCGTTGTAACGCTGCCGGCTGCCAGATCGCAGGGCTGTCCCAAATGGACTCTGGGATGCGACTGATTGCATGGCCCGAGGAAACCCTCGCTGAGCTCTCAGGGAGCAGCAGCCTGCTAGGCAGAGTCCAGCGGTTACAACAGTGGGGTAAACTCAATCCTGAGAATTTTGAACGTGAATCCACTCACCTCTCCCTTGGACAATTTTGTTATTAATATTTTTGCTGTTACTGTTTGTTTTCTTATCTCGTTGCTGTTTCCAGTAAATTGTTCTTATCTCAACCCATGATCTTTGCCTTTTGTGCCTTCGATTCTCCTCTCCAACCCAGCACAGGGGGGAGAGGGAGAGGGGGAGTGAGTGTGGTTTGGAGAGTCTTAGTGGGAGCACTAAATTGGGGAATGCCATTCCTAAACCATCGCAGTTAGTCACATAAGCAATGCAATTGACACGACCTCTGTGAAGTGACATCTGTTGCAAGACAGAGCCTGCCTGCCCCACACATCGCTTCAGCATCAAGGGCAGAATGCTTGTGCTGCAAAGTGTTAATGTTCCCTCTTTCCTTCTGAAAGACAGCATGGTGAGAAACACAGTCAAGCTCTGGGAGGTGAAATGAGTCATACAGTGCCTGCTGCTTTCTGCCTTTGTTACAGTGAGATAAAGGTCAGCAATACTAAGGTTTAACTTACACCATAAACAGGCTCAAACACATTCTATTGTCACCCTTTTATTTTTTCTTTTCTTGGTTATAATATCATCCTTCTTGTTAGAGCAGAAATTCTTACGTCAGTCCTGATATGAAAACAAACAGGAAACCAACTCCCAGAAAAGTCTGGAAGAATTAAAAAGCTCACAGATAATTTTTTAATGTCATCTTACCTCAAACAAAGGTGGCCCTGGATCTCAGGAAAATATTAGGGAAAAAAAATAAACCGAGCATAAAATACTGTCAAAAACCAGTTGATTATCAAATATATCAAACTATTAAGTGAAACACCAATCTTTCCAAAGCTTTTTCATGCTTTTATGTGACATATTTATCACTTCTAATAATGTCAGTACACCCCACCTCCTCAAAAGTGACCAGTGAGACAGCATTCAATGTACATCTGCACTCAGTTAACAGCTTAAATGAGAAATTGCTTACTCATGTCTGCCTCAGAAAACTGAATGAAGGATCTTCCTCGGGGCATGATCAGCGATTCCTCATTGATGGGCAAGGAGTTCCAGGTCCCTAACAAATGCTATGTCTGTCTATGTGGGTATTTGCTTCTACAAGATGAGGCTGAGGCGTCTTCTTTAGTGCTCTAGAAATGCTCAGAAAATAAATCTTCAAACTAGTGTTGTTCATCCAACAAAAAAATATAAACTAGCAGTTCCTGTGCATGCTTGGAGAGAAGTCCAAAGGTCAAGGAACTTGAGTAGAGTCTTGAGGGCAGGATAGAGTGTCTGCATAAATGTGACAGCAGTACTGCAACTAACACTATGTATGATATGCAAATTTCCTGTTTTCAGTGGAGGATTTCTCCTTCAAACAAGGCCAAAAATTAGAAGAAGGGGAAAAAAAGAAAAAAAAAAGAGAGAAAGTGAGAATAATTCATCTTTCTAGTGAAACTCCAGGATGGTCTAGAGCTGGCTGAAGGCCGAAAACACTTTTCAGTAAACAGAATCACACCAGTCATGGTCAATGCTGTAAGTATTGCCAAGAAGAATCTATATCAAATGACTGGGGGCAAAGTGTGAAATAGAACAGGAGAACCAGCTACTCAGATGACAGGGACAGACTGGAGCAGAGGTGGTATTTCCCTGATGGTCTGAGATCCCATGCTGTGGAACAGAAGGATGACGTCACCTCAGCAAGGACCAGTGAAAGACAGACCAGGAGTAGGTTCAGCCAGTATTGGTGGAAAAGCCTTGGTCAGGGTTGCTCTTGGCAGCACAAGGAACACAGAGAGGAATGGGATTTCCCCCAGGTATGGTAATGTTTGCCTCAGCCTGGCAGCCTGAAGCCACAGAAGGTGGGGAAGCACAAGTCAGACTCTGAATCTTACAATCTCCTGTAGATGCCAGAGAGGCTGAAATGTCCCTGGGTCACCGTACAGTTTTAAAAGTCTATCTTTACTGACACAAAACTACTTACTAAGTATGCTTAAACCATCTTGATCCTAGAATTAGGATTCTAGATATGAAATGCAGATGCAGCAAGTATCTGCAAGGGACGGTATCCTTTGCTGTTTGCCTGAATTTACACCCCTGTTCTCACTGCTTACAGTTCTTCCAGACTGACACTATCTGCAAGGAGGCCAAATATTTTTGACATTGATACACCATTGTTTGAGTCATACATAAGAGAAGTTCTCATGCCTGCAATTCACCCTTTGTCTCCAGGGCCTATTCAGCTTTTCATAAGAATCACACATGCTATGTTAATAAAGTTCGGAAATTCCATACTCGACATTTTTTTTCTAAATTACTTCCCCACTGCTCACATGGCTGCTTGCTTTGGTCAGTTTGGGAAGTTCATGCAATCACAGCCACTAAATGAATGATGCTGTCAGAGCGTAATGTGGACAGAAAGCCCTCCAACTTTCAATTCTTACTCAATAACCTACAAGTACTTTCTTCTTATCTTCCAACTTGACAAATTGGGGGAAAAAAGAGTGAGTGAAGATCCCAAGTACACAGAAAATTTTAAGATCGTTCTGTGAAGCCAAAGCAAAGCACAGCATGCATGCTCATTTAGTTTCCAAGTAGCATGTTTTCCTAGAAACACAGAATAGTACAGGCTTGAGATATCTAAAACACTTGCTCAAAGCAGGTCTCATCAGATGAGGTTGCTCAGGCTGTGACCCACCAAGCCCTGAAAACAGTGGAGATTCTACAGTCTTCCAGGCAACCTGTTCCTGCATGTAATAACATTCATGGTAAACAATACCATTAATGGTAAACAACTATATCTAATTACTTTCCCATTTTTCAGCTTTTGTCTTTTGCATATCATCCTACCATTGCACACCACTAAGAGGACTCTGGCTTCATCTTCTCTATATTTTCCAGTTAGTCAGTTGAAGGAATAGGAAGATCTCTCCCAAGCCTTCCCTTACCTAGTCATCTCCTCATATTTCATGTGTTCCACTTCCCAGGCAATCCTGATGGCCCTTCAATGGACTCATTCCCATATGTCAATCCTTTATTTTGGGAAACCCAAAAATTGACACCATACTCCAGATACAGTCTCACAAGTGTCAAGAGGTGAAAGATCCCTTCCCTGGAACTGTTGGATATATTCATGCTGATACAACCCAGGAAGTGATTGGTCTTTGGTGCTTTGATTGAATGGAATTTTTTTCTTAAATTAGTTTTATTTCTGTTCTAAATAGATTCCAATTCTATTTCTAAATCTTTAGTTCACTGAAACTTAAAATAATACTTTCAAAGTCTCTGCACAGGGGTTGTCAGTGTTTTAAATACAGTCAGGAGGAATTGGTGCAATTTCTGCACATACTTACACCTGAGTCTTTGTTTATAACCGAGAGTTGTGCTAGTTTTACCAGCATGATTCTACATCTTACTCTTTGGACACAAATCAGCTTAAGAGCATTTCAGCAATTAAACTGAAGGTATTTTCAAGCCACTGCCACTAGACTGACTTCTTACCTTAGGGCAAATGAGAGTTAAGTTCCAAGAGGTGCTGAGTAGAAATTACATTGACAGCAATAAATGCAGTGCACACTGGTAGCAATCCCCCACCACTCCGGACCCATACAATAAACCCTGTCGTGGAAGTGCAAAGACTTTTCGAACTAGTGATACTTTTCAAATTAGTAGGGCATTGCCAGATGATGGCTTAAATAATGACTTACTTTTTCACACAAAAAGGCATCGTACTCATTTACTTCTTTAAGAATAGTAGACATGAAGATCTGTCACATAGAAGGAAATTATGCTTTTTTCTGAAACCACTTTAATAAAAACAAAGACATTAAAGTTTTATACTGAACATTCTAAAATGCTGAAGTATTAATTCACGGTAATAACTCCTATAAGCATTACTGAATTATGCATTTTAAATTACAATTTTCAAAAAATGGCAGTGGGTATATTATAAAACTGAAAATAAATTTCACAAAACCTATTCTAAGTATTTTCTATGCAATGATTTGTGTGAATTATTTAACATTTTCATTAACATTGTCTGGAAATGTACAAGTTTATCTGACTCCTATCTTGAGATCCTTGAAATGTTAAAGGACCTAGTTCTGCAAGTTTTCCTGCATAGGCTGGCCACTAAATGGACACATACACATTTCTAGAACTCAGGATATTCAGTACTGAAACTACAAACTGGTGCTGAATGTTAACACCATTTGAATTGCACTGTATTTACATTATGCACTGTATGTTTATTTTTCCATACTACATTAAAGAAAAACACAAACTCATAAGCTTTTGCCTGGTTTTCATACTTTTTCAGAAGCATATAAAATTTAGGCTTAGAAATGGAGACAGAATTCTATCAAAGGAAGGTGTTCCTCTAAAAATTCAAGTATATCATGTGCCCAGTTAAGAAAGAGAAAAGAATAGCATTTCTTAGTGCAGCATCTGTTTTGAAAGAGATATGGCAGAACAAATAATTAAATCAGAAGTATTCAAGCACCAATTAACATTTGACTTGAACTTCAAGTAAAGATTTAAACTACATCTTATGTTATCAGGACCATCCAGACCATCTCTAATACATGAGGGAGTGAGACACAGACAGATGATAACAGCCATTGAAAATTAAGGCTGCTTAATTGTTTACTGTTGCAGTGGGGATCCTGCAACACGCATATATCAAACCAGGAGTCCCGTGGAAAGGAAATATATATGGACAGACAGATTCTTGATAGCTGTTTCAGAGAGATGTTTATTTCTCCAGCCGCATGGCCGGAGCTCTGCTGAGGAACTGTTCCAGTCACAGGACCAAGGGTCCTTCTGCCCGCGCAGGGAACACAAACCAACCAATGGGAACGAGGCTGAGCAGGGGCAGGGAAGCCCCGTGTCTGTGCCCTCAGGGCCCCCTCTCCCAGGGCTACACGGCAGGGGAGGGACCCCAACACCTCACCCGTTTTATTTTAATAAAAGGAGAATGAAAACAACTGGATAAACATAACAAGAACAGTTTCAAAACAAAACAAGCCACCCTCCTGAGTCTTTAAATGTCCAAACAGATTCTCTGGAACATCTTAGGGCTGACAGAAGGGAGACAGAACTCTCTGAGCATGCTTTGTGGGGAAACTGAGGCAGGAGAGGGTTTAACTTCTTCCCTCCCCCTTTTCATCCCCCACTCGGCATTGGAAAGGGATTTTTGGGGAAACAATTGGCAAAAGCATGGTTTTGTGAGGGAAACCATGGATGAAAAAACGGATTGGGAGTACACTGGGGGTAATAGGATATAGGGTAAAAGGGAAAGGTGGGATTAGGAAAGGGAAACTGTAGGGGGGGCTTACAATGGAGATACTGTCTAACATGACTACGATTTTTTGCATATATACTGCCTTTTACAGGAACACCATCAGGCCCAGTGACCTGCGATGCTTGTAACCCTTTTCTCCCTAGTACAATATTAAATTCCACCACCTCTCCATCTCCCAAGCTTGGGATGCATTTTTCAGGGTTATTCTTTTTAATAGCAGTTCTATGCACAAATATGTCTTGCTGGTTGTCACACCTTGTTATAAAACCATAATTTTGCTTAACATTATACCATTTTACTATCCCTAAGGTCTTAGTTGCTATGATCTTTTCCTTTTTCCGAGTGGCTGCTGTTTTCTGTCTCGCTGCGTCTTTGTTCTCTCTTTCGGTCGCTCCCGTGTTGGAATTGTCGGGGCTGCTCGTGCCTGCGCGCTCTTCCCGGGGTCGCGTTCGGGGCTGCGTGGGCCGGGCCGGGCCACGCCGCTCAGTTCTCCGTGCGTCGCCTCCTCTGGTCGCAGCTTCGCTGCCGATGTCGGGCGCTGCACCCACGTCTCGGCCGGGCCCCCGAGCGACGACTCCCCCGCGCCCCGCTCCAGCGCGCGTCTCGGCTGGGCGCGGCTCCGTTCCACCGCCACCGCCGCCAGCCGCCGCCCGCGCGCCGCCCCTCTCGGTCGGGCATTCCCGGGGCTCGCTCCACCACGCGCTGCACAGGACCGGGCGGGCACCGCCGGGTCCCGCCGCGCCTCGCTCCGCCACCGACACTGCGGCTCGCGTGGCTCCGCCCGCGCACGGGAACTGCCTCGCTGCTGCTCTCAGAGCGCTCGGTGCACGTGGCCTGGGCCGCACGGTCCCTGCGCCAGGATTCCCTTCGCCAGGACACAGCTGACATTGCTCAACAGTCTCGGTAACTAAATAATATTCACGAAAATATTCTTCCATCGGCATATATTTTGACTCCAGTATTAACTGTGTCCAAACGGTTTTCCAAAAGCCCTTGGTAAGAATTAAATCCCAAGAAACATAGAAAAAGTTCTTAAACAACCATGCCAGGAAGTGTTTCAGTTCTTTTTGAGCTTGAATCAAGCTAAAATTTACAAATCGTTGTTCAAGAATCATTTTAAGTTTAAGATAAATGTCCATATGCGGCTCTGAGAGCCAAGAGTCTTCCCACGGTTCCTCCATAGTTTAGATATGGAATAGCAAAGCAAAACCAAGAAGAGGAATCCAAAGTTTCCAGGGTTTACTCACACAAATCAGTCGCTTAGGGATCGGGGATCGTTCTGCTCACAAATCTCCACCATTTGTTGCAGTGGGGATCCTGCAACACGCATATATCAAACCAGGAGTCCCGTGGAAAGGAAATATATATGGACAGACAGATTCTTGATAGCTGTTTCAGAGAGATGTTTATTTCTCCAGCCGCATGGCCGGAGCTCTGCCGAGGAACTGTTCCAGTCACAGGACCAAGGGTCCTTCTGCCCGCGCAGGGAACACAAACCAACCAATGGGAACGAGGCTGAGCAGGGACAGGGTAGCCCCGTGTCTGTGCCCTCAGGGCCCCTCTCCCAGGGCTACACGGCAGGGGAGGGACCCCAACAGTTTACATCAAGTAGAAGGCAGTTGATGGTAAAATTTCCACAGGAATTTTTGACCTAGATATGCAGAGGGGAACTAGGTGCCTCAGTGAGCCATACTAGATGCTGAAACATTCTTAGATAGATCCTTTTTTACTGGTGAGCTTTGCTGATATCTAAAACCTCTATGCACATATGCCTCTATCAGTTAAAATTCAGATCAGTTAGCAGCCAGTAATGAGTGCTGCTGATTATGCTCACAAATTACTTCAGTTTGCTACTCTAAAACCCATACACTGACTGGGAAAATAAACAAAGCTCAGGTTTTCCTGTCCCAAGTGAATCTGCCCTATAAACCCAGTACATCCATTTCTCTTTTTCCAACATTAAACTTTCCAGTTGCTGCCACTTCTCCTTTTCAGCAGCTCCCAAATAAATGGACTGAATTGAGCCTTTCTAATTAACACAAGTGAATAAACCCCAAATATGGGATTTTATTGCATTAGCTTAAGATATGCATATCATTTTTATTCACAGGGCTACAAAAATTTCCATCTGGCAAAAACCAGCTAAAATGAGGGAGAGTAAGAAGTGTTCACCTTTGCTACAACTCAGCAGACATGAACAATGCAAAGCATTTTGTATGGATTTCTCAAAGGATATATCAAGAACTATCTTCGGCATGCTGAAGATTATGAGTAAGGCTTAATTTGGGGTATTAATAGCTATCCTGACAATTTCATCTCTGCAAATCTTATTACTGTTACAGGAAAAAAAAACCTCTATATCCATTTTGCTGAGGCATTAGCCTAGAGCTTCATGTGGTGAGAGGTGTTTCTTGCTTAGAATTTGAATTAATTTGCACAGTACGTATTTTGGGGAAAAAAAAAAAAGAAGAAAAAAAAAGAGAGCACACTGGTTTCCAGCTTTTTTATGAGAGAAAAGAAATAAAGATTCTTTTAAGCTTTGCCTTTACTTTTGCACTCATATGTTACAGGTACCTGTATGTAACATTATGTGGGGGCACATTCAGTATTACCACTTAAATATTTAACTTCATAATATGCCTATCTATACAGGATGTCTAAATGAGGAATCTTGTACTCACAGTATGTCATTACACAAAATCTCACTCGAAATAATTCTGCCCACAAATCTGTAGCTGTAGAGATGGAGAATAGGAATATTTCTAAATGAAACTCCATGTCAATGTCAACAGTTTTCTACTCATTAGTGATTGCTTATTACATGATTTCATATCTTATGGTAGTCCAGTTAAAAGTCATAATCTCAAACCACAAATGCTTGATGTTACAAAGATAGGGGACACAGATATAAATCTGTAGAAGAACCTGTGAAACCATGAAATAAAATTACATATTTTCCAGAGAAAATGCCTGTGACCCACTAGTATTACAAAGAAAACAAAATAAATGAAGTGCAAAGGACCTACCAAAAAAACCTTTGAAGATGTTACAATGCATTGACTCAGTGAAGTAGTACAGGCTTATACTACAAAAGACCCTCACACCCTAGTTGGTAAGAAGCTCAAACTCACCCAAATCAGGTGCACTAACATCCTTGATTAGCATAACGTGGAGAAAGAAAGTGTCAAAAATCATACTGAAGCTATTTTTTAAACTATTAGATCAATAAAATTAATGTTTATTATTTCTTTCAAAGTTGATTACTGCAAGGAAAAAAAATCCTTCAGTACTTATATGTAAATATGTTTTTAATATAATGCCTAAATAAGAAAAATTATGTTACTATTCTCTCACAGTAATTCTACACAAAAACTCAAGTTAAAATATGAATAGAATCCTGTCATTTACATTTTGTACTCAAAAGGCACAACAATATTTATTCTTAGCTAGAAGTCACTCTAAGTGCAGTCATTGCAAGACTTAATACTACGACAATTGTTCAACTAGCAGAACAGAATAGCAGCAGGAGTAGCGTTACTACCTGAAGTACAACAGAAAGCAGGGCCGAGAGAAACAGTCAGTGTAAACATATGTCTCAGCTATTATTCACTCATATGTAATTCCAACAATGCACTGCTTTCTGTGCAAGACTTTCCAGAATAAGTACAAAACTAATATTCTCACTAATAATGTGGAGCGCAGGCAGATCCTGTTTTTGTTCACTAGCTATGCAAATTTGCCTATTGTAACATCACAGAATGCCAGAAAATTATGGAGAAAGGAAGGAAAATAACTGATGCCAACCATGCAGCATATAACAGAGCAAATAGAAGAAATTCATTTTGTCTAACTGCAGGATGGCAGCATTGTGATTGACACCATTTAGTTGGTTGCTTAGCACTCAGGTCAGCAGACTGAAATTGCAGTGAGAAGACAAGACTAGGCATTTTACCATATGACCACAGTGCTTCTATTTCTGTTGCATTTCTTCATTGGAGAGAAGATGTAACTTCAAGGTTAGACCTTTCTATAAATATGTTGGTATGAATAAATTTGTACCTTTGATTCAAATCAATAAATCCTTCTAACTCTTTCCATGGTTCTAGAAAAACCAAAGCTTCTAAAACTTTGCAGATTATTTCTTGAAATAAAAGGATGAGATTCAGGCCAACAGGTTGGGAGGTTTTTTGTTGGTTTGTTTTGTTTTTTCCTAATGGTTAACAAAACCACAAAGAGACAAGAGACTAAATCAATGGTAGACACTAACATGTCCTCAGTAGAGAATTTGAATTGAGGGAACTAAAATCCAGGTTAATTCAAGACAGAAAAAGACCAGCTGTCAATATACCAGCTGCAAAGAGACAGATGTCACAAGAACACAAGTTCTTTGCCATAGGTGAAGCTCCAAGACACATCCTGAGGAGGGGCTATGTCAGAAATAGAAAGAAAAAATAATAAAATAAAACATTCAAGATAAAGGTAACTCCATCTTCTTCAAACAGACAAAAAAGCCCCAAGTCAGAGGTGATGGAAGAAGAAATTGGTTTCAGGCTTAGATGCTTAAGATAGATGCTAGCCATTTCCAAGACGAAAGCAACTTTCTTCCTAGCAAGCATAAATAACAGGAAAGAGAAGCTCTTTTCTTTTTAGTGGGACAGAACATGCAGTTTCATGTAAATAGCACTTCCTTCAGATTCTTTCTTAAATTCCAGTCTCAACAAGTGCTAGGTGAGCTACACTTACCCCTATCACTACTGTCTTAAGATGGCTCTTGACAGCGACCTTGACAGTCCATGGTAGGTTAAAATCAGACAAACCTATACCTGACAAACTTTCTTAAAGCAGGAAAGGTTCATATGAAATTCAGTGTTTTTATTCAAATCTTTATTTTCTCATCATTTCCTGGTTTTGAGGGACCTATTGTAGCTCCTGAGAAAACTGAATGAGTAGTAAGATCCTCTCTGACAGCTTCCCAAGGACACATTTTCCCCACATACTCTTAGTACAAAACATACCAAGGATTTCATCCATCTCTGACTCAAGTGGACTCAAAGGTCACCATAAAGATTTAATTCAAAATTAATACGTGTCCCAGCTTTAATTCTGTAGTCTAGTCAGGTGGAAAACCTAGAGCAAAGTTGCAATACAACAGTTCTAACTCTATCACAAATTACAGTCACTAGACATTTTTCTCAATGTCTATATGTAATCATAAAAATTTTAAGACATTTTGGTGATGTATGACACTGATTAGGAATAAAAAACATATCACAGAGTCCTGAAAACCAGAGATCTTTGCAGATTATAGAAAAACAAGTCTTACATTCATTTAAGCTTTATAATGCACTTTTATGATGTCCTAATTACATTATTTACTAACTTTGAAACAACTTTGATTTTTTCAGCCTTTCTTTCAAACTTTTCTTAAACTTTCCAGTCACTACTAATGGGGCTATTGAAGAAATGGAGAAAGCAGCCCAGGCACCCATCCAGGGAGAGAGTACCAGTGGAGAAACTTCCAGTCTGGAATGGGGACTGAAAGGAGGACATGTACTTCTCTCACTGTTTTAGAAATACAAAAACGACACGTGAGACAAAAAAATGTAGTCAGTGTCCTATCAGAAAGCATCGGAGGCCCATATCTGCCTTCTCCACACTCCTGCAATTGTGAATGAATGCATTTAAGCAAAGACAAAATTGCAAAACTCTCCTCAAGACTATCCAGAAGCTGTAGCCCTAGGATTTTTTCCAGGCCCTGTCAAGGTATGTACATACTATGTTGTTCAAATTCCTTGATGCAGTCCATATTTCATAAAATAAGTTACTTACCTACAACTAGAACTCTTCAAAACATTTACATATACATGCTCCATTTATGGGCAAACTGCAGTTCCTAGGATGTAATTTTCATTTTTCTTCCAGTGACTGCCCACATCCATGTCCACACAGATAATAGTTTAAAAGAACTCCAGGCTCAGGTATCAGGATCTTGATGTCCTTCATTGAGGCACTAACTGAAGCATCATCCTACCAAGTCATGTCCATAGTGAATATCTCTACAGAAATGCAGATCTTTAAAGACTGGGATTCAGCTCCAAAGATGTACTAAGTAAATGCTGTGATAGAAGAAATTTTTCAGTGAGGTCCCAGACAGAGCTTGAGCTCTAATGGAGCATTTTGTCAAGGTGCAAATTGATTTGGCTGTGTGAAAATGGATTTTCCTTTGGATTTGTAGATATTAATACAAACAGAACTTCCCAAGTCTAGGAGTGAGCACTGTAAACATAATAAGAAAGCGTTCTCTTAAAACCAAAGTTGCAAGGTGTGACTTCACCCTTACAGGAATTAAATTTAGCCTTGAATATTGTCTTTAGGTGGCAACAGGCAAAAGAGAAGCAAAGACATAGGCTTGGCGTCAGAAATACATCTGAGATGCACTCTTGACACCATCTGATCCAAGAATCTGAAAGTCTAACCATTTCTTCTCTGTATTTATCAGAGGGGTTCCCTGTCCCAGGTTACTCATTTCAGATCCCCATTTTGCCAAAGGATGTTCTCCTGCACCTGAAGAAAAGCAGCAATCCTGTACCAGTTTCTTATCATTGAACATAACAGTATTGTCACCATAAAACATGACAACCTCAGAAGCAGATCCAAAATGTTCTACAGGCTCTGAAACTGCATATTCATGTTGGGTTTTCATTCCCCTCAGAACCAGTGTCATCCTTCTGGCTGCTGAAATAGTTCACAAAAAAACAGAAGGCCTGTGGGGGTCTGGCACATCAAACCAGGACTGTGGGAGATGCTGAAAAGGGCACTGATGCTTACTGATGCTGGCTTGAGCTATTCAAAAATCTGGAGTGTATCATTGTGAGAACTGATGTGTTTGATAGAGATGATGCCTGCCTGAAGAATGGGTGGTTCTTTGCCAAATTCAGCAAAGAATCTGAAGGCACAGTAACCCTGAGACATCATAAAAGTACACTCCATCTTGAAACATAGTGGGGATAGAGCAGTGACTAAATTATAAACCGCCTTGTAGAGGTAGTTTAAGGAAACTTAAATATCAAAAAAACATGTGAATGTGGCTCTTGGGGATAAGGTTAAATGTTGAACATGACAGTGCTGGGTTAACCATTGGACTCAATTAATTTAGAGGCCTTTTCCAACCTTAACAATTCTACGACTCTATGATTCCATCATCTCCACTGAGACAGACATACAGAACTGGAACACAAATCTGTTAAGGTTGTAGTTCAAACTGGAGCCACACTAACACTCAGAGGCAGAATAGTGTTATTTAGTGTTATGTGTTATTTAGGCTGTACATGCAGAATGCTGTACAACTGGAAAGAGATGCTTCCTATGCCCTCCAAAGCTACCTTTCCTGCATTCGTCACACAATAAAAGATTGCCTACAAATAATACATGGAAGATCATCTAGTGCAGTACAAGAACCTAGGAAGACAGTTTCCTTCTTTCTGGCTTAATTTAACACAGTCTAGCATACTTTGTAATAATTCTTTTCACCCAGACCTGATGTTCTGTAAGGAGAAGACAAAGAAAGCCTATTACAATCCCCAGCATACTTGCTGTTTTGCCTCAAGGATTAGACCACTTTACAAAAGTTTACTTAGCTAATATGTTAAAATCTGTCAATACCTGTTGAACCTCAAAGATTAACTTTCTACCACAGGAGGAATAATACTATTGCATGAGGCTTACACTTCATTTTTTTTGTCATGGGCATTCTGTGGGAGTCATGAAGTACTTGTCCTGTCAAATGAAGGTATTAAAAAAATGAAATTCTGGGAAATGACCTGCAGATTTAGCAGTCATCTGCCTGCACTGATAATGGTAGTCTGCAGTGTTAAGAATTTACAGATTTTAGAAAAGTATTTTCTCTCAAAACAGTGGTATTGCTAAAAACAAAGTTCACCTAAGTGCATATAGAGAGGAAGAAAATGTTGCTTTAGGTTTTAGCAATGGCAGAGCTATAAAATAAGTTATATCTGTATGCACTACAGAATGAAAATAATTCACAAACAATCCCCTTCACAATGATAACCAACCACCAAATGTCAAACAAAAGGCTGGAAATCTTTATTGAATCAGATGCTTGTCAGTCTTCTGACAAATGTGTCAGCTATGGGCATTTTAGTCAGCAATTTCAGTAACAACCAAATGGCCTTTTGTACACTGCACATGAAGACAGACTTGAATTGGCACAGAAAATAATAAATCCCAGGCTTTTGAACCTTTAATTCTCACTCTTTTTTGGACATGTTGGAAGAGATAAATGGGAGCTTTACTGATCTTCTTCCTCACATTGATCCAGAATGTAATTTTATTCAAAAATTTTATAAATTGCGTGCCTCATTTAAAAATCTGGAATCAAATGTTGCCTTCCAATGTAGGTCATCAGCACAATTCTCAGACAACTTCAAGACAGCAGGCAGTAGGCACAGCATAACAATGCTCACAAATAACTACCCAATGGCAAAGACATGCACACTGTATCAAAACCTAGTGTGAGGGGTGGGTTGGAAGTGTTCAGACCCAGAATGCTCTGAAGCTAGGTGCTTCATAAATATATTGCTTTGGGCAAGGCATACGTATCAGCTGTATTTCTGTGGATAAAACCCTGCTAATCACAGTCTGCTTAAAAAAAATCCCCACAACAACAACAAACCCCCACAAGTCACCTTTTCTCTCCAAAGAACCACAAGGGATGGAGTCAGAGGAGGAACAAATTCAAACCAAATGAATAGTCTGTTTATCAGCAGTAATTCTGCCAATTTATTGAAATTATGTCAAGTTTACTCCAGATTCACATTGCAGCTCTGATGAAAATATGGATGTACAGAACTCAGCCAAGAAAAAGGTGCCAGAAATCTTATTTTCTAAAGTAAATTTTGGCACTTTTGATAACCCTGATTCCTGACATTCATGTGTCCAGGAAACAAAAGAGGTGGAGAAAAATGGACCATTTCAAACATGTATGCCAATTATGATTATCCAGAAGTACCCCTCTACTGACAGGCCAGCTGGCTGCTGTTTCATTACTCAACACCTAAACTACTACTTCATATGATCAGTGTTTTAAAGGGAGAGCAAATAAATCTCTTGGGAGCGCTAACATAATGCTGGCAGTTCTTAGCAAGACTTATTAAAAAACAAAAGCTTCCAAAAAAAAAAATCTGGGAACACAGAGATTACATACTGCTCAGGTTTATTTCCAGATGGCCCAGAAAGGATCAACTTGCAAGTCCAAAAGAGACTTGGTTCAAGAACTCCTGCTGTCACTACCGTCAAACAGTGCGCTTGTGATAAATTGTCTTAAGAGTTTCATAAAGACTGCTATTTCTTACATTGCAGAGAGGAACTCTGCATTACATTATCTTTTCCCTGAATCTCTTAGAAATACTGAATGTACATTTAAAATGACTGAGAAAAGAAAGAGAACTTATGAGTTTTTAAAAGTATATATCTGCTAAAAAAAAAAAAAGAAAAAATAGTAGTAATAGTAGTTACTGTAAAAGCTGCCTGTTGACAAATTTGAGTCCTGTAATTCAATTTGTTCAGGTAACACTAGAGTAGTAGTATTAAATCAGAAACCTAACTGCACTTTTTTAATTTTTTTACAGAATTTGGTGTCTCAAATTGTTTTTCTTCTTGTTTTCTAAAATAAATTTTGCAGCTTACATACAGTAAACTGATAGTAGTTGTAAAATTCCATTAGGGCAGAAATATATTGATTTGCTTTCAGGACACTGAAGCTGAGACAGGAATGCACAGATGTCCGCTGTAAGTCTTGCTATCAAAACTACTTTCCTTCAGAATGTCCACCTATTATAATTAGAATAAATAGCATATAAATAGAATTTAATGCCATTGTGAAAGACTTACAAATAGAGTTGCTTTCCTCTTAACACAGATGAAAAATTCAATAGATGAACAGCTAAACCTGAGTATCAAGACATAAAAGCCTTAAAAAATCCCACAACAAACTGTCCTGAAAAATAAAAATAGTATTTCAAATTACTCTCATATCCCTTTTCCCCTTCACAGCATCAGACCTTCTAGAAAGGAAGATTTTCAGACACCAAAGCTAAGCCAATATTAAATTTGTAAGTAATAGAAGACTCCCAAGATTAAGAAGCCCCCAACAACAGCTTATAATTATCATTCTTTAAATATTCTGAAAGAGGCAAGCTGAACATCAGAGAAAAAATAAAAAAAAACTGTGAGAGGAGGAGAGAATTTATTCAGGCTGCTCATCAATGTACAAACACTAATTGATGAAGGCAGTGTACTGATAGCCATGCATTTCAATGCATGCTTCTAAACAGCCATTTATTCTTATAGTTACTTATGAACTTCATCAGAGCCTGACTTCAAATGCCATGTTAAATGCTGTATTTCAAATGCAAAACCAGAAATGTAAACAGTGGCCCAATAAAGATGCTGATTTATAGGAACTCATCATGGCCATGATTACTTCCAAAAAATCTACAAATTCAGATGTATGAGGAATAATTTAAGATGGATAATAAATGAGCTAAAAAGCCCATTAAAAAACAAAACAAAACAAAACAAAAACAACTTCCTCAGGATTGGATTTTTTGGCTACCTATTTTGCCTATTTTGAAAAGAGACTGTGGGAGTTAAAATAAACACTGAGTCAAAATAATCAGGGACAGTGGAGAAAGATTCTGAGGGTGAAGAGGCAATATGACATTTTTTGACCAAGCACACATCACAGGAAAAACAAGAAACACATTAGTCAATTCAGGAAAAATGTGGAAGAGATGAAGAGAATCCATTGAAGGCCTGGAAATACCATTCTGATCCTGGGAAGTGACATCTGGTTTACAGACAGCTCTGAAAAATGTACTTCTTACGTTAAGTCATCCAAATGTTTCAGTCTATGAGTGAGTACAAATATGAAATACCTGAGCTGACCTTTTTTCTGCACTGCAACCTGTCTCATCTGTCACTTGAATGTGAATATAATGTATGTAGCACACATGAATTATTTCTTTGAATAGTTTACTATCATTTTCATTTGGATTACTATGATGCTGATGACACTTCATAAATTTCAATGATTCTTTCTCCAAACCTAGGGGTTTGATCACAGTTTTTACTCTTTGTGTTGCAAAACACAAAAGATAGAAACACTGTCTATGCCTGTTCTGCAAAGAGATGCAACGGAGTGTAATGTTGTGGTTTGTGCCATAACTCAGCAGGTTGAGAGTTTACTGTTTTGAAATAGTTATCCATATACCCACATCACCTAGAGCTGTTACCTGATCTTTTTCTGCCTTTTTCCTTCAAAACAGCAAGGAAGTCCTAGAACATTTCTGAACTGCTACAAGCCTTAACATTCAGTCAGCGAGTGCAATAAAATATACACACAAAACATCCTTCTTCTCCCTTCATGCATCTTCAGTTTCTCTGATACACACTTAGAGCAGGATAAAGGACATGCTCTTCACATTAACACATTCAGAAGTACTCCCAAGAACAAATGGTGTTATCACAGATGTGCAATGTATCATCTGATGGGTTACTGCAGAATGACCTGTTTTGTGATGAAGAATTAGGTGATACCACCCATTCATCTGGAAGTTTTCAGTATAGTTTCTGTTTGCAGTTTTCCTTAGCCATCATTTTGATGAATTCAACCTGGGAAAAGGCTAATACAGAGAAACTACCCAAGATTTTTCAAGAAATGGTGAATAGAAGTTTGAACAAAATGAATCACTTTTAACAAGTGGAAAGCTTCAAGAAGTAATTTGACATTTTAAGAAAAGGTAGAATCAAACCAAGACAAGACCTTTCATGTCACCCTAGACAATCCTACTCTTACAAGAAGAGGTGCAAAGCCCAAAGGTGGTATGTGTAACAGCTGAAGCAGGCATGCCAAGGAGTGGGCAGGCTGGAGGTTCAGAAATCAGCAGTGATCATATGGATCTGAGATGCAATGACTTTGCACTCCCTAATGCCAACCAAAACCAGCCACCACTGCAGGCATCTGATATTACCACCAATTCTTTGATGACTACTCTTCACAATTAAAAATAATTAATTATAACATGATGCCACTCTGACAGGCATGATAGAAAGGGAACAAAATGAAACCTTTTCCTCTGATGGTGAAGGCCTTATGGTGGGAAATAAACAGAAAAAAGTCAGAAAACATAGTGAAACAGATGTGTTTGCAGTGATCTCTGAAGTCAAACAGCAGAACCTGCCCCAATACTTTAGATTTCCATGCCATCCAAGCAAATAAAGCTATTCATGAGGGAGTCTTTTAGTTTTGCTGAGGTGTGCCTGAGAATATGAAGAGCAATTTCAGTTAAAAGGAGAAACTCATTGTATTTTGTGTACTTACAGATTTTATTCAGGAATATTCTTAGTAAAGGGATTTGACTGCAATTTCTATAGTTAGAGGGAGTCTTTGAAGCCACTACACAATACTGTGAGGTAGATAATCAAGTAAGATTATGATTACGTACTATTTATTCTGCAATCTAAAAACCATATGATTTCTTTAAAGAGGTCTAAATGACAAGCTGTAAAAAAATGCAAAAATTTGATTAAACACAAAAAAAAGTGTTCAAGATCACAAATCAGGGTTTAAAAATTATTAAAACAGAGGACATGGAGCTGTGAAGACCAGTCCTGATTAAATACTATCTTTAACACACATTTAGACAGGAAAGTCCTTTGCTCAGGCAGGAAAATAGTATTTCAATATGGGCTGCTAAGACGCCTCCTTCATTTGTCCTTCATGAAAAGACTACCCCTTAGCTTCCCATTTGGATTTCTCTCCTATTCTTTGGACACTACTCCTTAAAACTAGGGTGCTTTTCTTAATGGTTATGCAGGTCAGGGATCTTCTGTCAACATTCTGATAAGGAGTTCACTTACACCAGTCATGCACACATATTTATCCTTAGATTGCAACAAGCATTGGTTTCTGATGAGTAGAAGTGGACTTGCAGAATGAAGATCACAGGAACTAGAGGATCTATTGATTTTGTTGCCCACCTAATTTAAAAGAGGGCATGTAAAAAAAACAAACAGAGATTTGAGCTTCTTGTTCTCCTGTTTTCAGGTACGAAATGAATAAAGGTCATGCACACATGTTAGAAAAGATGTGCTTTTTGGACAAACATGATACCAGTAATGTCAATGTTGATGATTATCTATGTTTAAAGGACTTTATGGAGGGCATGAGAACACTCACTGCAATTAAATGAAATGGATGAGAAACCTATGTTTTTAAAAAGGCTTTTATAACACATAGAGCAAGTAATAAACAAGTTGCAATAAGACCAAAAAATCAGACTTATTTCTACTATAAAAAAAGAACAGAAAACTCAAAAAAGCCTTCCAGCCCTCAGAAGATTAGTAGAAGGAATTGGAAGGAGAAGATCATCTTTCCTATTTTAAGTTTTAATTAATGTCCTTCTCATAAGACAAACAAAGAAGCTACATTACTTATCATGTTGAAGAATATTCTAAAAATAGACACATCTTTTTCCCTAAAAACTTACAGCCAAACTAAGGAGCAACACAGAACTTACCTGATAAGAGTTTGAAGACCGAATATATCTGTGTTTGCTTACATATATTTATAGACACTTTACTTTAGTGTCCACCTGTTCAGAATAAGGTTAAGGGCACAAAGTTATGACTACTCACTCTAAGTCTATTCTCTGACAGGTTTCAGCATTACAGCTTGCAGGCAGTAGAGGACTAGATACTGATGAGATAGAAGATGAAAAAATATCTGTCAGGCACTGTTTTATGCAAAAGTTGTATTTTATCATAATTTCCACATACACTCTAGACTGTAGATGCCTGTAAGAGTACTGCTGTCTTTGCATCAGATACAGTGTGCATACAGTGTGCAGATACAGTGTGCTATCCTTTCTTCAGATACAGTGTGAATCTGCTAAAAGATCTACGCTTCACATATAAAATCCAGGGGAATCAGTTCATATTTAGTTTTCTGTTGATTTATAATATTAGGCTTTCAACCACAAGTTAAATGCAGTAATCCTTGGAAACACACTGTGAGAAGGAGGGTGCCTACACTGAGCTTAATGCTCAGGTCTGTGAAGGGATTAACCAGAGAGGTGCTGGGTCCCAGTGACTCCAGCAATGCAACAGACACAGATCACTAAAAAATCTCACAGGGAGAGTACAGGTCCCTGCAGTGAAATTCAGAGAAGTGCTAGCACCCTGGGCTAAGCACCCAAGTCAAGGCTACAAGGAAATACATGCTTCTACTTTGAACACATACCTGAAAAATTTGATCCTGGGTGTACTCTTTAAAAATAGAGGGGGGGAAAAAAGTCAAAAAAAAAATCTGGCAGCTTGGACAGCAAGGATAATTTTTTTTTTAAATCACATTCAGAGCACCTATATCTAAGTGGATCTCTATCTATTTTGTCCCTCTCAAAGGTGACTCACAGATTACACATACAGAGAGAGAGATGAGCTTGGGATCCCTCCCACAGGTATTCCCAGTGAAAAGATCTTCGGCAATGCTTACATATAGATATATTCCCAGTGTGGACATATTTATAAAGAAAAATGGAATTTTGCATTCTCTCTAGAACAGGGAAGAAGAGAGTAGTATGTCTAGTATTGATGACCTTTTTTAACTACAAAGAGACTTCCTGAAAAAAAAACCTAAGACTGATTAGACAAAAGACTAAACTGTGTGTGTTCATTTACATATGCACACATATGTATGTGTGTGTGTGTGCATGTGTGTGTGTGCATGTGCATGCATATTCATTTTTCCCCTATATGCTAGGGGAAAATAAATGCAATAAAGAAAATCTCAGTTTTAACGTTACTCAGAACACATTTTTCTCTATGCCCATGGCAGAGAGTAAAATAAGTAACCACAGCAAGCAGGAGTCTGGCTGGGTATTAGAAAAACAATAAGAATATTCAGGCACAAAAATCTGTGGCAGAATCACTAGTACTGGAGACAACCTAGAACAGATCAGCTGATCATGTTAGCTTAAAACAGACGGCTGAAATCCACTTAGAGGGGGAAAAAATCTATTAGGGAAGGACAGTGAATTATTTGGCCTCCTGAGATGTGTTCTAGCCCTATCTTTTTATTGATTATGAAGGAAACACAATGCTGAAGGAGAGCCTTGCTACAAGAAACATTAGGAACACTTTGTTTCTGTGACTGATTGCTAGTTTTTGTGCAGTGGTAGACTTCAGAAGTGAGGTTGTATGAATGAAAAATGTTGGTTTAGCTAACCTGGAGACCTCTTCTTGTGACAATTTGTCAAACATACACAAAACTTGCAGCAGGAACTGGAAAAACCTAGTCATGTGATCAGATAGCCTTAAATAACTTGTGTGTCCACAAACAGTGACCAAGTGTGCCTATGTCTGCTTGGAATGTTGGCACAGCACGTAATATAAGTCCCTACTCTCCACAATTCAAGCAGTTATGAAACCAAAATCAGATCCATTGGCTAAGCCACAGAATCCTCCCTAATGCCACCATACATGAAATAAATAAGTGTCCATTCTCATGAACAAAGTGTCTCCATTTTGAAATGTACCCCAGGGAAAGTCTCCTGGATGTTGTAAGCATTGACAAATCTAGTCTAGTCACATTTTCAGTTTTTCAGCCCTACTATGGGAAATTTATTTGCCCCTGAAATTCACCATTTGCTTTCTGGGTACATTATAAGTGCCTTCAACTAGGCACAAAGTATAAAGTGTTCTAAGATTATTAGATATATTTTTATAAAGCAATGTTGATGTTATTCACATTGTAGAACAAAAAAGTGCAATTCATTTTTGCAGAAATATATCCCTTTCATTAGCTGGCAATCTGACTGCCCTAAACACACTTGATCTGAAATTATTGTCTTTTCTCTTGAAGCCTGTCAGAGATCAAGAGATATTTATGGATGATTTCCAACACCTACTCAAAGAAAGTTATTTTATACAATGTTTCTGCTTTAGCTGGAAGAAGAGACACCCATCTTGTCTAAAGCAGATTGTGCCACTTTTCTCTATGCTCCTCTGTGTGCATTGATGAGGAAGTTTTGCTGAAGTCCAGCCTTAGGACATCTCTTTCCTCCAGGAGCAAAATGACATGTCTAACTCAGGGCCATGAAAATAAATGAGTGCAATATCTAATCTGTTTGAGCTTCCTCCTGCATGGATAAGGGATTGGTTATGCTGATTAACATGAAGTGTCCTTAGATCCAGATTTTGTAGTAAGCCTTCTTTGAAAAAAATTCACTTTACTCCCATTGGACAAAACAAGATACTATATTTTATTGGGGAAATTCATAGAAGAATCTGTTTTCACTCTGTTTTTTTCTTCAGTTTTTATGTCATATCTTCATTGTAAAAATCTCTTCTCAACCCCATTTGTCTTCTGATATCAGTGGCTATCCATTTTTCCAAAGCTGACTTGTTTTGACAACCTAACTGCAAATTCCTTCAGTTGTATTTGTGGGAACTAGTAAAACCTAGTTCTCAATGGTCATTTAAGATTACTGCTTTTCTAAATAATCTAGGAAAGTGGGAAGTAAATTTCCTTATGTCTAATATGGCTTGGTTTTTTTGCATAGGGAGAGATTTCAAGATCCTAATCTCTTTAGATTTCTTTTTAAATATTTACAAGTAAAATGAAGGAAAGATATGATTAAACAATGAATCAACAACATCTTTAAGGCATCTGAAACTTTCTCTTAGCTCCAGTCTTATGCACAGAATACGAAAACTTTAAATTAATTCAGCTCCTTGCCTCCACGTTGTATCCAAAGTAAGGACAAATATCTATAAGGATAAGTACTACCACACCCAGCTCAAGCCTGTTTTATGTTTTTACCCAGTCACAGCTTATACTTTATAATGAAATGCAGTACAACATTAATGATACATGTTCTAATAGGACTTGGAGAAGTAGTAAGCAAAATTGCCTGTGACCTGCTGCAGGGGTAGAACAAAATCTAATTAATTGCTTATTGAAACTGTTCATGTTGGTTATGCATAAACAACCAGGATTTGCATATACATTCATTTTTCAGGTTTAATTTAAGCCCAACAATGACTCTCACCAGAGTATACAAAAATATAAAAACTATATAAGGTTAGATAGCAAATAGGATAACTATGGTACATTTCTGGATTCACTTACTGGTAAAACAACCAAATAGAAACAAGAAACCTGTCATAGAGTATTTGCAAGTTGCTAATTTAGACACAAGTTTTATTGGCCATTGCTCCAGCAGTAGAAGCTATCTGTAATTAATAATGCCTAAAACATACTGAGAAAATGAAAATTAATTTAATAATGAGAATTTCCCTAGCAGCTTTACATTGTTTTATCCAATAAGTCCAAAAAAGTGCAAATAAGACTTTAAAAAGTGAGACAAGGTAGATCAGGACTTGATCTGCAAAAGTAAAATAACTAGAGGAATGAGTGAAAAAGTAGGTAAAATATAAAAAGAAAGACCATGAAGCAGCTCTAACTTAACAAAAAAATGTGAAGTTAGTCTACCTAATAAAGACCAGGTGACGCAGCATTTTTGTATAGATTTGGAGTTTTTTACTTGTTTAAATATTAACAAAGTAGAATAATACAACTTTCATAGCAGTCATCAACACCTCATTTGGTAGGAAAGAATAAAAATATTGCAGGAACAAAACACTGAACTTTTTTAGTTCCAAACATTATTGTATTTTAATAGGCAGTCAAAATATGAAAGGCAGTTACATGAGCACTTATCATTTATACCGGTTAGGCATTGTAATTTTTATATTCTGGATCCATATAATTAGGTAAGGAGTTGTAAAATATAATCCCATGCTCTGTGGCAGTGTGATTAGGATTAAGTACACAAACACCTTTTGCATGTTTAAGTGTTAATTATTTCTAATTACAAATCAATTAATGCATTTCTATTTTGTCTTTCAAAAGAAAGGACATAAAAACTGTCTTTTTCTATTAAATCAATATTCTATAAAATCTTTTTAATGCTTATGTATAAAAAATGTTTTGCCCATTTTTCTTATTAATATCTGTTTACATAAAGAGCCCTAGTGCACCTAAAAATACCACTCAGGAGAAAAATGTAAGATTATAAATGACGCACCATGCCCTACTACTCAGACAGTAGCATCACATATTTTCATGTAGTGGTTGCTTAGAATATTAGTAACACTTTGCAAATCACAGCTTCTAACAACAGTCAGCAACTGGCAGGCACTGTCAAAAAAAAAAAAAATACAAATTGACAGCTATCAGAGCAGCAGATGTGCAGTTCAAAATCTCTGATTTCCTCCAGCTGTATTTTAAGGGGAGAAGACTGTTGAGAAAGAAGCAACATGAAAAGCTTCTCTCCCCAAGCACTAAGCAGACAATCCGGTTCCTTTTGAATACTCTGCAGCACAGTACATCCAGTCTCAGCCAAAGCTGCAGCACTGCTATCATCTATGATACCAGTGTCCCTGTTTAGGCATGTCAGAGCAGTGGCACTCTGAAATCTCTTGCACATGATAACCACAATGTACACAAACTGCTTCTGTGTGCCTGAAAGAGCACCTGTACTGTTTCCTGTTAGTTTGTCTCTCAATGCTTCTTAACACCAATGAACAAATAGAAAATTTAGCAATAGGCTAGAAGAACTTGGAGTTTGATGTAAAAACAAGGTTCAACAACCTGTAAGAGCCTCCAGAACTATTGTCTTTTATAACAGTTTGCAATCCCCAACACCTTAACATTCACTGAGAGGGTTATTTATTTATTTATTTTTCTCACTATAATCATACAATTGATGAGTGTTGTATTGCCTTACAGTAGTAAAATGAAAACTTTATTACTTTTCCTATGTTTTGATATCAAAGCTTGGCACAGCAGAATTTACTAGTGGTGGAGTCATTCTTGATCACGACCCCACTGCCAGAGATAAAATTCACAAGCAATTTCCATTCCTCTTCCAGTTTTGCCCACTTCAGCTCATCTGCATGGCAAGCATCTTAACATTTTCTGATGAGTATAACTTCCTTATGAAAACAAAACCTTGCAATTTGTTACATGTAAGGGCTGTGAAATTCTGCTGACCACATTTATCCTTCTCTGCAATATTTTAAGACAGTTTGGAACAGGAGAACCATCATGAAACACATGCCTTAAATTGACATGGCTGAGACACAAGAAGTTTCAAAACTCATTTACATGTACTGAACTGGTGCATGCCTACAAACAACATTTGACAGGCTTGGCAGAGCTTTGCCTGTGCTCTCTTTCCAGTCTCTCTCGCTTTCTGTTATCTTCTGTGATATCTGATGCAGGCTATTGTATAAAATCAAAGGGCTACAAATATGGCATACAAAATATCTGAAAGCAAGCAACTTACTTGCTTTTAAAGTAGGCTGTGCTATTTTGTTTAAAGAGAAAGCCCTTACAAATCAATCTTCTCTTCCTCTGCATGGGAAATAGACATGGTTTTTTCCTTAACCGTGTCAGACACCGAAGCTACAGACATTCCATTAATTTCTTATTTAGGTTTCACTGATAGGCCCAAGAAGATTCAAAAAACAGAAGAAATGTTCTATGTAGATAGAGATTCAATTGCCAGTATTTCCTGGTCTGGATTTTCTTTACAATGGAGCACATAGCTCCTGCATCTTCTCTAAGACCATGATTTGGATAAACAGCAGAGTTTCAGTGATTATTCAGTCAAAGGAAAGGCTACTCACAGCTTGTTAGGATAAAACAAAGGGCAAAGGGCACCTAGCCTCTATTTTTTGCTTCTATGTAGAATGGAGACACTCCCAATTCCAGCACATCCATTTAACAATGTGAATTACATTATGTGAGTAACACATTTCAGCAATACAATCATTCCATCCTTACTGAGGGGAAAAAATAATTTAAAAAAAGAGAGATGACACATCAGACACTAGTTAAAATATCCATCTAAACCAGGTTAGGGCATACCAGTGGAACAGCACAGTCTGTTTTCAGCTTCTGCATTACACAGGTCATAGGGTCTGGCTGTGACATGTCTTTTGGAACAGTAAGTCTCAACTAAAAGACTTTATATGTGACTTTGACACAGGAGAAGATGAGTGGTGGGGAGAAAAAAAGAATTTCAAAAATTGTGAAAAAAATGGAAAAGGGATTTGCCAAAGGACCAGAGGAGCAGAAGGTGAAACAGGCAAAAGGAGAGAAGGTTATACACCAGGAAAAATGTAGGTGGATGAGGAAGGAGCATCAGCCAAAACAAAGCACTGAGAGCTGGTGAAGGATAGATACAGGTGGCATTTATTCCTTGATACAGTGCAAGAACATCTCCAACATGCTGAAGGAGTTCTCAGCTCAAGAACCTCATGCTGCATGTAAGGCACTTCATGGCGGGCTGGCATATTTCTTGGTTAGACCATTATGGCTGTTCCAAAGGGCCTCCAGTGTCTGAGGATTAATTTCCTCAGAAAGATACCTAGTTCACGTGCATCATGAGCACCCTGAAAACTAAGATCTCTGTGAATGTATTTTACTGCTTGATAACAGGCTGGTAATGTATACACAGCCTCAGAGAACAAGATCAATATTCATCTGTTGTCTGCTTAAAATGCTGACACCTTAGCACAGAAGAAAACCAATGTAAATTTTTGGAGGGGCACATATTGATGCACTCCCTAAACAATTAACCCCAATGTGATATTTAATGGCAGTAAGTTTCTTAATTGTACAAGAAATTGCTATAGTCTTCTAATCATGGGTGGATACAGGAAGATCTCTCTTCATACATTAGTTAAGGAGACTCAACCACAACAACCCTAAATTATGTAAATATAAGTATTATCTCAGGAAACATTTGAAGCCTAATTGGAAGGTTTAAATTACTTCAGTAGTGAGGCTGAAAATCACTCAAGCATGCTAAATAAAAAACTCTTCACTCACTGAACTGAGATTCATGCTATTGTTAAGGCAGAACTATGAGTTGGATGTTGGCACCAAGTCATTCAAAATTTTAATATGAAAAATCCTTAAATGCAAATATGAGAAATGCAGGAAATTCTTCCTTCAAGGGAAGTGTTTAAGGCTGTATGATAAAGTATAGGCACTGGTTCATTTTCCAACAATTTCCAAATCTGAATATCTTGTCCTCAAAATATCCTCAGATACTTGCAAAGCCCAAACCAGTAAACTCCAATTGCAAAATTTAAACATGGTCATAGCCAGGGCCCGGAATGAAGATCTGGCAGAAATTCCATGCTCCTGACCAATTTCAGAACATCAGTTTGCCAGTCTAACGAGTTTGTTCACCTGGATTCAAAAGACCAGTGAAGGGAATTAGAAAATATCACATTAAGAATACACTTTCGCTTTTATATTGTGTTTTCAAGAAAAGGATGGAGATTCATAGTCAAGGTATTTGTGTTAGAGAGCGACAATTACAGTGAGCTCCCGAGATCTCACATAGCAATAAATAATACACCTAAATGAGGAAATCCTGGAGGTAAAGTGATACTGTCATAGCAACTGACTGCCAGAAAAACTGACCTGTCTTTTGCAGCACCAGCTGCCCAAAACTGAAGAGAAACTCCAAGATACACCAGGCATATGTCTCTCATGCCCCTGAACAGCCAGAGACATGCAAAGATGAATAAACACAGTAGCATTTTTGACAATAGCCTAAATGCTGTTAAACACTTCTGCTGCATGAAGTACAAATAGCTGAATAAAACACAAACCATTTTAATTTTGACTCTAGACAACAAGCTTCAGAGCACACACTGTGCACAAACTACAATTCCTAATGCTTTACAGCTGGCAGTGAAATGATCATTTGCAATAGCCACAATTACAGAACTATTCATTCATTAGGCAGAGTCATTGTCAGACAGTTATGAGGAAGCCCTTCCTTTAGCGGCAGGGATTTTTAAAAGTCTGGAGAGCTGACAACTCTCCTGTTTCCATAGAGTGTTTGGGAGCTCCACAAAATTTGGAGCTCATGAGCCCAAAAACAAGCCTCTGAGGAAGCCACCTGGAGATTCTCCAATTTATTTCCTTTCCCAGAGAAACACTCCTGCATGCAGAATTCCCACGGAGCTGTATCTTGTTCCTGAGCCACTACATCACACTCATGGAGGTGAATCCAAGACAATAAAGATATAAGACAAAACAAACCAACCTGTCTCTCTGAAGATGTTTTAATTTTTTTTTTTTCTTAGAAGGCAAAACATGAGTTTTAAAGCCTCATTAGACACAGGAAGACTTGAGTCTGAGCTTTTCATATTCTAGAATGGAGATTTGCACTCTTGATTAGAATAATGTTGCTGTTACCACCTCCCATCCCTAGTAGTGCACATCAGTTCCTGATTTTTTTCCTGAAACCCCTGCACAAAGCCAGCTATCAAATGTAGGTATGCAACATTCACTTTCACATATGACATTGACATATGCAACAGATACTAAAGCACATTAAAACTGCTTCTATAAAACCTGATTTTCCTTTCCAGCATAATACCAAAACCACTGCTTTTTTCTTCAGTTACTATCAGTTTCTTTCACTTTGTTGAACTCTGCCACATGTGGAAAGATAAATTATGTATTGATTTTTTCCTCTGTTTAATAGCCTCATGAACAAAGAGGTAGCAGTGTTGAAAATGGTGCTTCTGGGAGAGAAGGGACATCACCTGCAGAGCATTTTGAATCACAGCTCTCTTTTGGGTGTTTTTTCTTGAAGTTAACAGACTTATCACCACAGCAGCACACTTTCAGAAAGTGCATTCTGCTGATTGCTCCTCAAATTGGAGCAAAGGAGAGCCATATGCATCTATCAGTATAGTTCTTCTGCCAACAGTACAGCAAAACTAATGGTCCTTTTCTGCCTCTGTCCCACTCCCTTTGCTCCTTCATATATTTTATGACAGCGCACCATTCTCAGTGTTGTTGCTTTGTGGCTACTCCCATACCTGGTATCTTTTATGTGCTATAAAAACTATTCTCCTAGTAGAACTGCCCCAAGAAATGCATCACTGGCAATTCCAGCCTTAGGTGAGCAATCACTTCACCATAATTCACTGTGCCATGCACAATTATAACTACAACAGGTTACTTCTTTACTGAACACTACAAATCTGTCAGCTATTAGTGGCAGAGTTTTCAGCAAGCAGCAGTCAAACAATATTTCATTTCTCTCCTCTTCAAGCATGTTTCATGATGGTGAGTTAATGTAGCTAAGTTAACTAACACCATGAGAGTAGTTCCCTCAAGGTATTTTGTTATTTTTTATTTGAAGTCCCCAGTCAGAATAGAGATCAGTGATGCTGGAGGGTGTGCAAAAAACCACAAACTGTTTATTAAGACATGCTACCACTAAAGAGGCACCACAGATTTTTAGGCTCTACTTCAAAAATGTACTAACAATGTCAATCATCATTTGGTCCACAAATTAAATAGTAACAACTATTCCAGCAGGAGCACTCCATTTCTTATCAACATTCAGATTTTTCCTTCTTGTTGAAACATAAAAAACTCCAAATGTTTCACAAAGCATTATTTCAGCTATCTGGATTTCTGAACAAAACTAGCAGCAAGACAAAGACCTTAATAGGGTAAAAAACTTTTGCTAAAACCAATATAGATACTCAGTTTTTGAGAAAACAGCACAGTACATCAGAATTTTATCTCACTGACAACATTCTACATATCATGTTTGAATATTTTTTTAAGTAAAATGTGTGGCTACATAAAAGAAAGAATTTCTGTCCAAAACAAAAATCTTCCCATCCAAATATAAAAATTAATGGCCACCCCCTCAAAAAAAAGTCAAAAAACCTTCCCAGAGGCAGAAGCAAAGTTAGGTGACCTCAATGAGTTTTTCCATCTCTATTTAGTGTTTGAGGGGGTTTTTTTAAGTTTTGAATGTCTGGATTTTTCAAAATATTTTATTTAGGTAACTTCCAATAAAAGTCATGTAAGAAAAATCCACAGCAAGATTCAAAGTTCTAGTTGAGGAGGACAAGCATTCCCATTTTGCTCATTAGCTCCATTTTTAATTGGAGGTACGTGGATTCTTTTCTCGATCCTCTCTGAAGAGGTGCCTGCTACCTCTCTCATTCCTCCAGAAGAACCCTAAGCAATGGTCTTAGTCTTTCCCACTCACCATATGTGAAGGCTGTTCAAGGGGTCAGTGACAAAGCAACCTCCAGGAGTACCAGGGGTACTGCATTACTGGTATAATGCATTGCTGCTGTAATGCAGAGAGCGTTACATCCAGAATGTCCTAGCCCTGGAGGCGTGGATACCAATCCAACTGGTCAGAGGGCCAAACTGACACTCCATGTTTCAGACATCTCTTATTGCCCCTCTCTGCAGGCTACTGGCCTCTCCTCGACCTCCTGTTTCTGGCATGGAGTGATATATTACCCTTGCTTTTATTACAAGTAAACAAAATAAACAATCTGTTTAAGGTTGCAAAAAATCCTTTCAATCACCAAACCATTTTCTTGATTTCTCATTCAGCTTTTATTTATTTTTTCATGTGCTTGTTTTCCCATTTCACTTCACTGCACTGGGTCCTAAACCCTGCTTCAGCAGCTTACTTGGGCAAAATATAGACACACACAATTCTACCTTACAGCCTTCTAGGGAAGAGATTGCAGTCCATTTCTCACAGTTCCTCAAACTCATTCCTCTCTTCCTTAAAGCTCAGTCTCTGTCCCATAGAAGAGTTTATGACTCTGCTGGAGACTTTACAAACTGGGCAGCCCCCATCGCTTGAGCTCATCACAAGCAAGAGCAAACAACACCCACTGCAAAGCTCTGTATGTGTCACCACAACCTCACTCACTTGTTTCTCCAAAGAGTTCATTTGAGGATTTCCTTATCACTTACAAGAAACTTGTCTATAATGTGTGGGAGATTCTGCCTTAGGCACTAGTGGACTTTGAACACATAAAATATTCTGCCCATCCTAAAAAAAAAAAAATAGGATGATTGTGTCCTGAGCTAAACTAGAGCCTGTGCTCTGCGCTCTACACAGAACAGAGCCAGCTATCATTATGCATAAAGCAACTTCAGAAGCAAGGCCAGATATTTTATCTTTGTGAAACCATGGCTACTGGTAACAAAGACATAGTTAAAGTCTAAAGCCAAGACATAACATGGAAGAAAATGGTGTGTCCAGTGGTGTGTTGGTGTAGAAAAAAAGAGGCCAAACACATCTTCCTTTCAGCTCCTGCTCCAAAACTTCTGTGCTCATTACCCACCAATGGTCACTGGCTTTCAATGGAAGGTGTAGTAACTAGCATATGTCTTCAAATTTAAAGGTTTAAGACATCTAATTTCTATGCAGTCAAGAGCTGTTCCCTTCTCCCTGCTTTAATTGTGTGGATTTTTTTCAAAATGAGATTGTAAGGCCAGTGACACGGGCTCTTGTCCTTCTGGAGAAAGCCGGATTTAAGGTCACCCTATGGCACATTAGGATCCTCCCCCTGAGGAGAAGATGTCTGTCACAGGAGAGGATTCTTTGTTACAGAAAGCAGAGATGAACCAGAGCCCTCAAATGCCGATTCTGCTCTAAACTCTGGATCTATGGTAACATGTGGGAAAGGATTTGTGGTCTGCATCAAACTGTTCGAAAATTCAAGAGTTGCTATTCTAATCTGTCATTTTTCACCCTACATGTCCACTCACCCTGCATATTTCTAAGGGTCTAAATTACTGTGACAATGCTCAAAATGCAAGGTTGGCCTTCATTTAATCAATATTATGTGTATTAAAGTGTTGTGGTACTGAACTCTTTATTTTAACAGTCATCAACATGACAGTTGATGCCTGTGTCGTGATGGGTTTTTTCTTCTATTTGTGCAAAAAAGGCTGTTTTATAAGTACAGCAAAAATGGAGAAAAGATAGGGAAACACATAGGCTGACAAATCCCTGAACGCAGAGATTTATCTATAAAAAAAAACCCCCAAACCAAAACCAACCCAGTAAAGTATTTGCGTCTTGCTCTTCTTCCTGAAGATACAAAGGAAGATGTTATCGTACTTGTACTGGCAAATGTAAAACTGTAAAGAACGTCCACTGATGAGTTTAGGGAAATGTTCTGCACTATTTTTCAGGTTAAAAAGTACTTTGCTCCACAAATATTTGAGTGAATGGCAAGGTATATCCAGTATGTAAAAGCAACATATCTAAGGGTCATGGAATTAGCCACTAGGAAAACTATGACACGTTAGAACACAGTAGTACAAACGCAATTTTGGTTAGGTTATATAAGTGTAGACCCTACCACAATTCATGTGAACCACAGCTAGAAGGCTGAAAGCAAATCTATTAGCACTTTGTTCTTCTCCACTTTTAGAGATCCCATATCCAGTTCAGTAATTTAGTTTAAGTATCACTGAAAAATGATGGACATTTGTTATGACACAGTTTAAAATTATGAGATTCCAAGAGACTCACTACATCCATCACCATGTTAAAAAAATCATTTCACAGAGTTTCTCGTTGACCAATTACCTGTGTGTTTCATGTGCAACATGATTTTACCTATTAGGGAACTACTGAGTGAGAGGTCAACGCCAACACAAAACAAACAATCCTACAGCATTAAAGCCTAGTTTACTTTCATTTCTGTTAAGGTTTATAATTGTTTCACCAGGTAAGCTGGGGATTTTCTGCTCCCTACACCTGCCCCACCTCCTCAGCACTTTTCAATATCTTTTAAATCCAAGAAAATTATAAGACTTAATGCAACAGTAAAGGCAAACATTTCAATATGCAGAGGTCAAGATAATATAAGGTTATTGTTCCCAGAGCAATATTGATTTTACCACACTGAATGCACTTAACAAATAATTGTATGCACGTATTACTATGGCAACAATGTTACACAAATCACTCAGCATAATCAAGCAATTACTACTATGGTAACCTTTATATTTTTTATTTACCTGACATTTTGTATCTATGTGGTTTAATTCCTGTATTAAAATAATTTAAATTTCCTCTGCTTTATGTTACAGTTTTACAATATACTGGGGCTTACTCCAATACACTCGACTATTTGCACTACCAAATATGGAGAATTTGGGATGTTTTTACTAGAGAAGGTAAACTTTAGGAGATTTCACAAGTTTTCAGTGACAAGTGACTTGAAACTGAGAGTGAATTACCAATGAAAATTTGGGGCGTTTCTGTCAAAATTTGTAGAAACAGTTTCAGAAACTCTTCTGAAATTTTTAAAAAGTTCAGAATATGTTCCAAATTACAGCATTAAAAGCACCTCAAAGCTGAAAAGACATATAAGGAATTCAAATTTCCATTTAATCATCAAGAGTCAGATACTTCAGTGTAAAAAAAGGATACAAAATGCTACCAGTTCAGGCAAATTAAGTAACTAATCTTTCAAAGAAGAACTACTATACAGAATTGGCATCCCAGAAGCCCAGATTCAAGTATTTACAAAAAGCTCTGAAAAACAACAAAAATCACCATCAGCAAACCAAATACAAGCCCAGTTATATATCCTCAAAACTAAAATCATATAAATGGGATGTTCCTGATAACAAAGCACAAATTTGCAAAATGTTCATCGTCTTACAGAAAGGAAAGAAGAAGGAATTATCATCTGTGGAAATCCAGTGAATAAGTCCATAATACTTACAAATACCCACTTCATTGATGAGGCTGTCCTGCTTATAGTTCTTCAGTGCTGGTGCTATGGATGGCTTCTAACTTTTTAAGAATCTACTAAATGTTTTGCTGAGAAACAAAGGCCAAATCTTCAGTGAAGATGACTTAGATACCTTCACAGCTGATGTAAGCTGACCCATTTTACTTCTCTCCACACCTGTTTTTTGTCTCAGCTGCTGATGCAGTAGCTCATATCCACTAAAAGCTCATATCCAATAAAAGATCTGATGAAATCAAGCACAAGAGAATGCAACAGCACTTTCCCTCCCTGACACCACTTGTGGCTTTCTGGAGATGTCTGAAAGATGGGCATTTCTCTCTCCTCCCACTTCAGAGTCACAATAGCAATAAATTCTGATCTACAAATACAGAATGGAATTGTGATTTTACAACATATTCCAGATATCAAAAATGCAGCTGTCCCCCAGCCTGTTGGTGACCTGTTCATACTAGAGGCCATTTTTTTTTTTGTAGTTTGTGAGCCACAAAATCATCTGGAAAGCCAAACATCTGAAAGTCATCTGCTCGCAGAGAGCACTGCTAGGCATTCCCCTAGAGGTAATATTAATCCTGCTTCAGGGTATGGATCTTTCTAATCCCAAAATCTAAAAGCTATGGAAGTAAACCATGTATCCCTAAATAAAAGGAATATAAAAGCGCCGGAACTAAGCATGAATTGAATGTAGGACAAATTACACTGGAGTTAATATTTTAATTCAAACTGTGGTATTTTACTTTCTTCCAAAGCTCAGGTTTTACTCTCTTCCCTGATAAATCCTGTTGGTCTGTCTTCTCTTCCTCTATTTCACCTGCTGAGGACTTTTGAATTAAGGAAATATTAAATGAGCATCTTTCCAGAGCTAGACTGCATTACTTCAGTTTGGCAGAGAGATTTCTTTACCAAGAGTCTAGCATTGAAAGACATTTCTGCATTTTTAAGGCCTGAAAACCTATAGCTGGCCTGACCTATGATGATTGCAGAGGAATTTTGATCCACATCTATTTAACAGCATGTCTGAATTAGTGAAATCAGCCAATGAAGAAGGGAACACTAACACTAAAATTTATATGTTTTTTCCCAGAAGTTCTAAAACATAAACTCAATTAAAAAACCATTTCTCAACAATTTACTGCAAAACAAAATATACAGGTTACTAAAAAAAAAAAAAAGTGTTTCAATTTAAATTACTAATGATTATGCATCAGACCAAGAATACCTTAATTAAATCCATCTGCACATACCATTTAACTCAAAAGTTTAATAAGATGTGCTGGGTCTGGCTGGGATGGATTTAATTGTCTTCATAGAAGCCTGTATGGTGGCGTGTTTTGAATTTGGAAATTTGTGATTAAAAGCTAAAACAGCATTGATAACACACCAGTGTTTTGGCTATCACTGAGCACTGCTTGTACATCAAGGGGTTTTTAGTGGGGTTTTTTCTTTCCTTCTTCTCACTCTGCTCCCGCAGACAAGTAGGCTGGGGGCGTGAAAGAGACTGGGAGCGAGCATAGCCAAGACAGCTAACCCAAACTTATCAGAGGGATACTTCAAACCATATAACCATGTGCACAACAGTAAAAACTCAGCAAGAGGACGAAGGGAGAACCTTTGGGGCTATAGTATTTATCCTCCCCCGGAACTGTTAGGCATGATGTAGCCTTGCTTTCTGGGAAGCCACTAAACCTCTGCCTGGTGATGAGGAATAGTGGGTGAACACCTTATTTTGGTTTGCTTCTGCTTGCAGCTTTGTCTCACCTATTAAACTGTCTTTACCTTGAGTTATCTCACTTTTGTCCCTCTGATTCTTTATCCCCCCCACCCCTAGCTGGGCTTAATGAGAGAGTGACTGGTGGAGGCTTAGCCTCCAGATAGGGTCAACCTACCACATAAGAAAAAATAAATCGAATAAATAGACTTCATTTTATTTCAAAGCAGACATACGGGATTATAGATCCCAGTTTTAGATTGGAAATGTTATCTTGATCAAGTTATCTGAGATGGAAAATAGCAGAGAACCTGTCCAGCCAAATAGGAAGAAAAAACAGACTTTTAGTGTCATTCATCAAATTCATCAGGTCTGATAAAGGCTCAAGAAGACATTATCTGCTTCCAGGAAACCCTAATCATTAAAAAAATTAATTAGTAACAGGCAGAAAACTAGAATTAAGTGCAGAGGAAAAAGGTTTCCCTGAACATTAACATACTGATAAGGAAGAGGAGAAAACTCAGAGGAAATAGTGTAAGAACAACATGTAAACAATTCTCTGTTAAAATCTCTCCTCTTTCTGGCTGGCAGAAACCTTTTTTTAGAAAAAGGCTATGGCCACAGCTGGAGGGCTTTAGGAAGAAAACTTTGTTGCATGAGCGCCTAATTGATTAATGCTAAACAGCCACAGTATATCTATTACTTCTGCTGCTGAAGCTTTGCTCTCTATTGAAAAACACTTAACACTCTGTTGCCAGCAGAAATCAGTCCAGTACCTCAGAACTATTTACTCGCAGTTTATTGTTATTTAAAAAACCCTGAAACAAATAAAACAACAAATCCTGAGCACTCAACAACTTGTATTTATACGTAGGCTGAGGCCTTTGTTCGTAGCTGATGCATGTGCATCATACCTTCAGCCATATCTTCATTCAGATCTAAGCTACAAAATGGATAGTGCAGTGAGAGCACAGACCCTACCTCCCAGTACTTTGCAGAGAGAAATATTTATAATAACTTCCGCCCCAATAATGAGGAAGTTATCAGGCTTCTGAACTTCGTCATTTCAATATCTAAATTTATAAGGGGTGGGAAAGGAGCCCAGAAGGCATGTCAAGCACAGGGGAAGGGGAAGAAGGAAGAGTCTCAAAAAATGTTGCATTGTTTGCTAAGATTAACAGATCATAGCAAATAAAAATGGAAAAAGCACTGGAGATATTTTTTACAATCCTCATATTGAAGTCTGGCTCTGATCCACTGCACTGCATACAGTGAATAAAGATATTAAAAATGTGCATAATTTCGAGCATTTCGTGAAAAATTAGTATTGGCTTCCTAGGAGCCACCCACTTCAGTGTTGTTCTCCATGAATTTTGCTACATCTAACTGTTCTAAAACAAATGAATCAAGACATGCTCTTGGGTGTTCTGCAGCTTCTCCACTAATTAATTCAGACCTTTCTTCACTTGCATTTGAAAGAGAATATGAAGGTAAAAGTAGGGTTTGGGGACTTTCGTCTCAACAGCTTGTCTCATTATGCAGCTGAGTGTGATTTAACCCATGCATGTAGTCAGCAAGCAGAACAAAACTGCTGAGCACCCACCAATACTGCAGAAATCAATAGAAACTTCAGTGACATTGTGACTTTGAGACACAGGTCATCCTTCTTCAGAAGTCTAGTCACAGGTAGAAGGGCCTACTCTGTAGCTGTGTAAAAAGATTTCTTTGCTGGTGGGTTTCTTCTGTTTTATATCCAGAAGGCAGAATCAGGCACACGATACCAAACAGGCCAAGTCCCAGGGCAGGGCAAGAAGGAAAAGAGAAAACCTCTGTCTCAAGATGAATGGAGTTCAGAAGAATCATAAACCCATTTGCACACACAGGCAGCAAATCCACGGGTGGCAGAGTTATTCTATGAGCAACACATCAATTAACAATGCAAATTAACAGGCCCAGCAGAGATTCTCAAAGAAAAAAATCCTTCTGTTATCTAGCTTGGATGAGGATGGAGTGTTTGGCATTCAAGAATGGTGCAATGGAGATATCCTACAAGGCTTGTCCTTACTCCATCCGCTGTTAAGCACTGCCATCAGAAGGGCATGAGACATGCATGATAGTCATAGTACAGGGGTCACAAGCAGTTTCAAAGCCAAAAAGGCCAGTCTGTACAGCCCATCTGCCTTCATCATTACTGCCAGAGGTTGAGATGTCTCTGTATTACTGAGATCAGTACTAAAAAGGCAGTATGATAGCTGACCTGTTTAAGGGAAAGCCCTTGCTTACCGTACAAGGACTGTGGTTAACACTGCAAAATATGTGACATCATCAAAGTGAAGAAGTCAAGATGGAGGTCTAAGATCTGAAGGCATTAAATGCTGCTTTTCAGCAAGTTCTCCCAGGTTTGGATTCCATCCCTTTCCCAGCACAGGGCTAAACTGAGAAGCAGGAACACAAAATGCAGTAGATCCGCTACGCGACACAAACAGCTAGCATATGCCTCGCATGGTAGAAAGTACCTGTCAAACAAAACTGAAAGGTATTTTCAGCAGTGTCTTCAAAACACTCTGTTGAGACAGAAGATGCAGAACCCAGTAATAAGTTTTTTCAGAAAAGCTGGAATCCATTGCTTTTAGAGGAAAATAGGAGTGGATCCCCAAAAGACCCCCTAGAAAGACAACTTGTGGCAGGAAGCAGCAAAAGAACAGTGGTTGCCCATGGGTCTGTGTGTGTCCATCCCACCACCCCAGTCATGAGCAGGGCAGCTGCAGGGCATCAGGGAACCCTGGGCACTGGGCACCTCCCTGGGGATGGAACAACAATGAGCTGGGATGTGGGCCCAGCTTGGTGGGGCCCATTACTGGGCAGAGCAGGACAAGGAAGGGCTGTAGTGAGCTGGGCACCAGGCTCTGCTGGGGCATTGTTAAGGCAGGGCTGGGCAAGGACACTCAAGGCTGCTGGCACCCATAGGGCCACCACAATTTGCACATCACCATCAGCAAAGACTGTAAACAAAGAGCGCATTGCAGTTTTTGGTTTAAATTTTCCAAGTTTCACAGCTACCTAATAAAATTTTACTTGCTACTTGTAAACCCTGTAACACCTCGTTACAGGTCCTCACATTTATTTGTTTTTCTAGTAGAAGAAGTGCACCAATTTACAATGGCTTCAGTGAAAGGCAAGGTCTCGTTGGAGACTAGAAGCAGAAAAATAGCTGTAAGGCTGAACAAGGAGTATGTGGGCTGCTGAACGAGACAGGTGATTTAGCAACAGCAGGCACAAATAATCCCAGTGTATTTAATGTCATCTGTCTCAGTCTTCACTAAGGTCTACCATACCTCTGTGATTAGTGAAAGGGGTCATGAAGATCGACCAGCAGTCCATTAGGACTCAGGGATTAACTGAGAGAATTCAACCCACACAAGCTCATGGGATCCAACAGGCTGTATCCTTGCAAGGCTTTATCTTTGAAAGCTCATAGATATCCAGTGGTCCCACATGACTGGAGGAGGACAAATGTTGTATCAATCTTTGAAAAAGACAAAAGGTAAACCAAGGGAACTTAAAGTCTCACTTTGATCTCTGGAAAAAAATCACAAAGCACAGTGTCATGGGTTAGCATAGCTACGGAAATGATTTTCTTGCAAAGAGGTGCTTACAGCTTCCTCTATGACCTAACAGAACCTATCAACTGGCTAGTTTGAATATTGACAACTTTTTAAGACACTTTTAAAAAGCTTGACACGCCTCTGTGGTCCACGTTTAAGAATGGACAAACCCCAGGACAGCTCTCTCTTGCTTCCAGCCTTGGGACAGGTAATGGAGCAGAGCCCATGCAGCCCAGCAGAGCCGGGACGCAGCCATCCTGGAGCCGTGTGGGCCTGTTCCATCCGTGCCCCCCCCCACATCCCTGTTAGGTGCAGACGGCGCGGCCTGGCTCTACACCCCCCCTCCAGTGTGGCCGAAGATTCAGCTGAAGCTGTCTGGCAAAGATGATGTGACCAACAGTGATAAGCGAATTCCAGCTGCAAGGCCCGAGTGAGATTAACCCTTTTAGCGCTGTAAGTTTTCTCCAGAACAGATGGAGCCTGCAGATATTAATCCTCTTCCAAGTCTGAGGAAGAGGGAAGGTGAAGAAAACACCATAGAGACACCGAAGTCAGTAAAGAAGGAAGAGCTGAAACCCTGAGGGAGGAGAAAGAGGAGATGCTTAGAAGCTGAAATTCTGTTGTAAAGCTATGGTGGTGATGGACTATGATATATCAGAGTACCTGTTGTACTTTCATGAAAGCATGGGGGGTTGGAGCGTTCAAACTGTACTTGTAAGCAGAAGTACCTGTGCTGAAATAAGCAAATGCTGAAATTTGATGAGAAGTTTGAACAGGGAGAGATGGAAGTGACGAGGACTCTTGCTCCAAATCGGAAGGAGAAGACCTCTGTTCCTAGAGATGCTCCCAGAGATAGTCCTAGAGATGAAGAGGATTCCCTTTTGCTCCCAGGGAAGGGGGAGGGCCTCTATTCCTAGAGATGAAGATGCTCCCAGAGATGGGTAAAGAGAACTTATGTTTCTGAACAGCTCAACATTAAAATGGTACCCCATTAGCTGAAGATTGGACCCTTGAAAGCAGTTGTGGGGAAAGCTGCAAGTTGGGAGAAGGGACTCTCACATGCGAGCAGAGAACCATCCCGGGTGGCTGGCTCGTTGTGACACTGAGCCATGGGAGAACTTCTTGTGGAGATGTCTCCATAGCATGAGCAAGAGAGACTCCTCTCCCTAAGTGAACTGAACAAGGTTACTATAGAGGTGGTGAACTGACTGAAAATCTCAAGGGTTGTCTTTTTACATTGTCAGTGGGAGAAGGGAGAAAGGTGGGGGGAGGAGAAGTGTTCTGAAGATTTAATCTGACTTTTTTTTTCCTTCCTTTAGGTCTGTTAATAAACTTCTTTATATTCTTTTAAGTTTTGTGCCTGCTTTGCTTTCTCCTAATTCTTATCTCACAGAAGGTAAATAAGTAAGTAATGAGTATTTTGGACCAAACCACTACACTCTAGTTGGTGTTTCTGCCTGGGATACGAACTGAACCCACTACACACAGTCAGCACAGTCAATCTAAGTGTAGATGACCATCTACTTAGCGTGGATTGTCATCTAGGATAAAATTACTAGATTTGTGGATAAAGGAAGAGCAGAGGATGTCATTTACTTTCATCTTTAGAGATAAGTTTGACTCTCACAATATTCTTATATGCAACTTATGATATTATGATCTGTATTGGTAGGCAATTAGATATGAGAAAACCTGCTTGAATTATCAGTCTCAGAAGACAGTAAATAGCCCATCCTACTGTATCTGGAGGCTAGCAATGAGTGGGGCACCACAGAGATCTATCTTGGGACCTGTCCTTTCTAATATACGTATTAGTGACTTGGAGGTAAGTGGTCACACACACTTTCATCAAGTTTGCACATGCATCAAATTAGGAGAAACACCTGATATGATTAAGAGCAGGACTTTCTTAAAAGGGATCTAGACAGACTAGAGGAGTGGGCCAGCAGGAAATTTATAAATTTCAAAAATGAAAAATTCAAAGTCCTGCACCTGGGAAAAAATAAGCCTTTGCACGAAGGCAGGCACGGGAGTGACAGGCTGAGAAACAGCTGTACTGAAAAGGATCCTGGGCAGACAGCCAGAAGTATATCCTGGCAGCAAAAAAAAGTCATAGCATCCTAGGTTGTATTATCATAGCTAGTATAAAAGCACCTCATAGACCACATCTCAAATACTGCAGCCAATTTTCCCCTCTCAATACAGACATTGATGAACTGGAGCAGGTTCAGCAGAGTTCAGTGGAGAGCTACTTAGACAGTCAGAGGTCTGGAGAATTCACCCTTTTATTAGAAACTGAGCTAGTTTGACTTGCTCAGCCTGGAGACAAGGCTTCAGAGGAACCTAGCTGCAGCCTTCTAATATCTACATGGAGGTCACAGAGACGATGGAGACAGGTTCATCAAAATGATGCATGATGGGAAGAAGACAAACAGCAAGCATTTCAAATGAGAGACTGAGACTGGACGAAGGGAATTTTTTTTCACCACAAGGGCAGACAGTCACAGGAACAGGTTACACATAAGAGTTGTGCAGTCTCCTTCCTTGGAGATTTTTAAGTGTACAAAGTATATAAAATTCCAGGTAGTCTAGTTTGAGCTCATAGCTGATTCTACTTTGAACATGAGGTTGGACTAAAGACCTGTTTAAGCTCCTTCCAAAAGCAGTTATCCTATGATGCTATGATTATATTATCTGTCTAAAACATAAGGTCTCAAAATCTCTCTGCATTAAGGCTTTGAATTTCGTGCAAGCACATCTTTTCCAGAATATGCTACATCATACATCCCCTTGACCAGTCAAAACTGGAGATCACAGCTGAATCACAGAATCACAAAAGCGTTGAGGTTAGGAAGGAACCTCTCAGGATGTCTAGTCAAATCCTTCTGCTCAAGTTGGGTCAGCTAGAATAGGCTTCCCAGGGAAAGCAACATATGCAGAGAAATTTTTCACTCACTCTGCTATTAAAGTAAATTCCTCTCCTCTTCAGAAAGCCTTATCTAAAACAAAACAAAGCAAAATAAAACAAAAAGAAAACCCAAAATGCCAGGGCATCCAGTGACTTCTTTACCTGCAAAAACCAACACAAATCAATCAATCATCTCATCTAAAGAGCAGCAAAAATATACTAAGAATTCCTAACAAACTTGGTGAAGTCCCAGGACTGTGAAAGTCTGACAGAAGATGATTAAAGCAAAGACAGTATATTCTATGAAAACAAAATGGAACTGGTCTCAGGCAAACTTTCAGAGGCTTACTTTCTTTTAACTCATTGAAACATATCTGCAACTTATGTAGCTGTGTTGAGTAGAGCAACTGGAAATAGTGCTATGAATCCCCAAGTTGGAATAGTCAAATGCTGTAATAGCAGAGTAGATCAGGATTTTTTGAATTTGAAATGTTACCTAGGACTTGATAAACATTTGTGCATTTGTCTTCATACATTCTGAATGATAGTTTCTGCTCACCTTAATATAGGCATAGGAGAAAGTAAAAATGCAATTAATTAAACAATATGGAGGTAGGACTTAGGAGTTTCCCTCAAGTTACTCGGGAAGGTGAATTTTAAATATACTATAGAACAAAATTCTAACTTGCTATATATTGAGACAGTGTATTTCTCCCTCAAAAAGAGTTTCACTTTCTCCCCTGAACTGCCAAATGATTTACTTAGCAACTGATTAACTTTTAATTTCATGATCTCTAGCCAATATTTCACCTAAAATAGAGAAAGTTATCATTGTTCTTATTAAAGATCTGGAGATTTACTCTTTTGCTTTCATAACTCAAGGACTATAATTACAATTGAGATGTCAATGAATTCTTCTGTATCTACCATGTAGTATAATATTTCCTAAGTGAATAATAAATACAGACTTCATATTACTCCTAGGATTCTCTTCAAAGGCAGCTAAGTTTCCTAATCTGTCACTTTACTACTGGAAAAATCTTACCTTGGCCAAACAAAGACTAATCTTTAGCATATATGTAGTTATCTCTCTTCCTCATCAAAATAGAAGTTATCTGTACCAATAAAGTAGCTTATCCCTGCTTCTGTCCTCTGGAAATGAAATACCTCTGCTGCTGCCAGTAGAACACTGCATTCATGTGCCTTTGTCTCAAAGAGATGATATATTTTTTCCACTAACTCATATTAAGATAAAAGGGAATAGATTTTCAAGAATGTGAAGGACAAAAATTTAATCGGGAACACCCAGGAGATATTTACCAAGTGAAAACCATCCGTGACCAACCCAACTGCCTTCTATGATGAAATGATGAGCTGCATGGACCAGGGCAGAGCAGTGGGTATGATACACTTTGGCTTTCAAGAGGCTTTTGACAGAGGCTTCCACAGAAGCTCATAAAGCTGAGAAACTATGGGCTGACTGAACTGTTAGATATGTTGAAAATTGCCTGGACATTGGGCTCACAGTAATCAATGGCTCAAAGTCCAGCTGGTAGTCAATAACACAAAGAGAATCAGGGAGTTTTTCCTGAGTCTGACATTGTTCCTCATCTTCATCAGCAACCTGGGTCAAAGGGAAGAATGCACTTTCTAGGAAAATGCGAGGACAGTACCAAATGGAGGAAAAGTTGATGCACTGAGTGGTAGTTTTAATTCACAGCAGTCTTGAGAAACCTGTGAACTAGAGCAACAGGAATTCCCAAAGCTTAATAAGCAGAACTGCAAAGCTCTACACCTGGGGAAGAATAATGTCATGTACAAGTAGAGCTGGAAAGCGGCTGCCTGACTCACAGCCCTGCTGAAAGTTCCAGGGACCATGGTGGGTGCCAATGTGAATATGAGCCATGGTGCAGTCTCCTTGTGAACCTGGAAAGCCAATACTGGGCCACATTGAGGAAGGTGCAGCCAGCAGGTCAAAGGAGCTCCTGCACTGAAGAGACTGTGTCTGGAAAGCTGTGCTCAGTTTGGGGCTCTGCTGTTCAGGAAGGATGATGAGGAGTTGAGTAAGGTCCAGCAGAAGGCTATAAGGATGGCCACCACTTGGCCCCATAGAAGAGATTGAGAGAGCTGGGCTTGTCTAGTCTGGCAAAGAGAGACATCTAACAACAGCCTACAGCTGCTTGAGTGACTATGGAGACAACCTCTCATCAGATATGGCCAATGGCAAAACAAGGGCCAACAGGGAGTGGCTGCACTTAGGAAGAGGGAGGGACATTAAGAAAAAAATTCTTCACTGGAAAGATAGTTGAGCACTATAATATATTACTCACATAGGTGGAATCTCCAGCCTCTGAGGCTTTCAAAATTGTCACGCAAAACAGATCTAGACTTGCTAACAGTCCTGCTTCAAGCAGAAGGATGGACTTGATGGCATCCAGGGGACACTTCCAAATAAAATTTTAATGATTTTGTGAAAATTTGTGAAACAAATCACACTGCTGAGTGCAATTTGCTTTTTACAGTAATGCTTAGAAGGGTTATGAGGTTCATGAAGTTTCTTGAATAAATGTAACCAATTAGAGTAAGGACTAATCCAAAATGGTAAGACCTCCCTTCATAATACCTACAATGGAAGCTGTTAAGGACAATTCTTCACCTATTCAGGAACAGCAAGCATTTACTGAATTACAAATCAACATTGAAAGGCAGTTTTCCATAGGCAGAATGTGGCCTAGACTTTAATCAAAGAACAGCATGAAATGCCATTCCCCTTCTATAAAGTATTAAACATTTTTTTGTTTTTACAGTCACAGCACCTTCAACATGAGTGCCGAAAGTGTCTAATATTTGTTCAGAGAAAAGAATCATGAACATTATTCCGCCAACTTTTTGGCAGCTCTCCCATGCAAGAATTTTTTTACTTTTTAAAAATGAGACTGAAAAGGGCCTTCCACCAAAAAAAAATCAAAATAAAAATAAACTGCAAATTAAAACAGTTCATTTAAATCTGTGAGAAAGTAACAAGATACTGAATTTTGCTCATGTCTTTCAATAAAAATATGGCACAGCGTTGCATTTCAACTGCCAAGAAGTAAACATATATCATTGTATTTGGTTTCTTCTTCCTGACTATGAAGGAAACCCCTGGATACGATGCCGGTCCTTGCAAACTCTTGGCTAAAAAGCCTGCCTCCTACCATGCACACTATTTAGTATCTGCATATGCCAGTATTATGCCAAATGCATAAGTGGTTTTTCCTACTATTGGTGAGTGTTTTCAAATAACAAAACATTATAAATTTGTGTGTAAACTGCATTAATTTGTGGGATACACCTTATCTCCTTCAGCAAAACAGTTTTCTTTTTAATTGTTGTGCTTAAATCAAGCCACTCATCTTTAATAAAGCTAATGAGCTACTTAGTACTGCTGCTGCAGCCATTCCGTTGTGCTGACTTCTATAGTATATAAAGCAACATATTGAGAGAAAACAGGAATAAAAAAACCCACTTGTCGTGGAATTACAAAATGGTTTAGAGAAAAATCCTGGGAACTCATAGAGAATACTCAGAACTCATAAAAAGGAACTGAATTAGCTGCATGTGCCCATATCAATGAATTAAAGGCAAGGCAAGGGCTTGAATACCAGCCTACACTTATCCGTAACATTTAATTGCTAACATGTATACTCCATCAACAGTTGGCAATTAATATTCTCCCAGACAGTGGGAGATTAAGTACAGTCTGTAGGATAAGAGAGGTCAGGGACAGTGTGTTGTGAATGCATAAATGCACTATGGTCCATTTTATTTTCTACCATGGGGACGGCTCTCAAGTCTTCAAGAAAGCTGTTCAGAACAAGAATCAGCATTACACGCTCCTGTGCCCCAGAATCAGAACGGATATAAAAACCACAGATTGTATCGGATAGCACCAATGCAACCAGTTTGTCCTTACTCCAGAATTAGCTCTCCAGTGCTCTTTATCCTTCAGTGTACATTCATTATGACACTATACTGCTCCCTCAAGGAGCAGTGAGTACGTCTGGCATTCACTACTGTAACCCCAGCTCACAAAAACATTCTTGATAAGCCAAAAATGCAGAGCCTGGATACTGTACTGCTGACAATGCAGCCACAGCAAGAAAGAGCCAACCTCAATGGGTAGAGTTTTTAACCAGTTTCCATTGTGGCTTTCCTACTGCAGCAGTAATGTTGACAGTACCTGAGCTAAGCAGCTCTGAGCTAGCTCAACTCGTTCACCCCAGCTGCAGCTGCTACAACACAGGCATACCACAAAGTGCAGATTTAAAAGCCAGGGACCTTCAAAGGTTTCTCTCAGCTGCTGGCCAGCCCTGGAGTCCAGACTGGCTGGAGCTCACAGGACACACAGAGAACAGCTCACAACCTGCCCTTGTGAAACAGAAGCTGGGGTGATGTGAAGCCCCCACAGCATTGACAGAGATCCTCAGTGGCACCTCCTCAGGCCCAAACTGTACCCAAATAATGAGCACACCCAGGGGCTCAGCCCCATAAGTGAACAGGCAGATGCAAGATTCCCCCCTCTACCACACTAGAGGGGTTTTCTCCAGTGATGTTGGGCAGGGGGGAACTAGTTTTAACTATGTGGATATGCAATCATACAACTTCAGCAGGAAAAGCACTACATGTCCTCCCAAAACAGAACATCTAGGTGAACATGGTGTACCTTAAAAAGTAGTGCAGCACCCCCACCTAAAACCCATATGCTTGAGCAAGTCTGAGTAGTAATAAAGGCAAATTTTGTCCATGAGACTGCTAGGAACAATCTAGTTCCTGATAATATTTCTATAATCATAACAGAGAAAGACTTCATGCTGTATAATCCCATCAAACCAGTGAAATTTGGTAAGCAGTACACGACTGGGTTTAACTGCTTTGAAAAAATATCCAACCCCGCTAAGCATTTAAACTTCTGGTCCTTAACACCCTGAAGAGCTTTCAGGGTGATGCCTTCAATAAGTCATCTCCTGAAGTTCTGATAATAAAGTTTTTATTACTTTCCTGTAAGTAGATTAAAACAAGTTATGCCTCTGAGTTAGGAACGAGCACCAAAAGTGCTCGATTTTTTTTCATATTCCTTCTAATAAAATAAAAACCAGTTATTCTATGCAAAAATGGGGGAAAACTGCAACACACCTAGAATTGCCATTGGTATCACTGCACTTGAGTAGCAGAGTCTACTCAACTGTTTCACTTATAATACAAGGAAAAAGAAAAGAAGAAAAGCTACATTTCACTCAATGGAGATTGGTACCCCCTTTATAAAAAAAGCCCTCTCTTTTAAGGTGACATAGAACTATTTTGTTAAGTCTTAAAGAGCTGCCTTAGTGAAACATTAGTTTCTCAATTGGATCAAACTAATTTGACTTAAAATAAGTGGGAGGAATGGTTTAATTAGCACTATTGAATATACTCTGCACAAGACTAGATTTTCTTCTCAGCATCAGGCAGAACTCATTAAAAAAGAGAACTCAACCTCTTGCTCACAATTACCTTTGATAGACCAGCACTTGAGACAATTTTCTAATTGCAGAAGAGGAGCTGCACAAAGCTACCATTCAAATGCACATATTAATTTAGTTTTATTTTCTGCTCAGCCTTCCAAAACTAATTATTGAACACTGAGGTTAGGAAATTGGAGAGTGAACCTCACGAGGGATGGGGCAGGAGGGCTCTAAAAAAAAATTGCATTTGAACCTTGAAGGGGAAGGACAGTTTTAAAAATAACTTGCAAGATTGCATAAGAAAAACATGCCCCCCAAACAAGCCCTGTAAAGGGCACACAGTTCAGCATTGGTTTTGTCTTCACACAGCTGCCTCAAGAGATTGGACAGTTACACAGCAAATGACATTCACTTCTAAAAATAAAAGTAAAGTTAAGATAAAAGTAAAGTTTTGTATATGGAAAAAGTAGAGATTTGACATAAAGTGACAGGTTTTGAGCTGACCATAACTACCTAGAAAATACAACTCAGATTTGCTCTGTGGCAGCCAATAGAAGCCATGGAAGCAATCACTGAGATTGCCTCTGATGAAGAGAAAAACAACATGCACAGAGAGAAGAACAAAAGGAAGGTTTCCTGCTCTACATTTGTTATCCAGAAGGCACACTCTGACCTCTTAGTACACACACCGCAATGTACATACAAGAAACTCTATGGAGCCAATGTTTTAAATTAAATCTTAAAACAGACTTTGTGAATGTAAGGAAACTACTGTCACAAAACATGTTTCATCATCAACTAAATGGCCAGGACAAAGTTCATATATCAGTGTTCCTGCTGGGTACCCATAGTCTGGATCCTATCTAGAGGAAAGGGCAATAGACTTACTAAAGTCACCATGTCAACCAAATATTTCCTATTGCACAAAGAAATGCTTACACCAAGTTTAAGACTTGTTTTGACTAGGCTTAGTGCACAGCCAAAGATCAAACTAAGGACCATTAATAGGACAGAAAGGAGCTTGGCAGCACTTCTGAGAGAATCCTCAGCATCTTCCAAGATAACCTCTAAGTCTGCAGGTTTTCTAGGGAGTAATTTCCACGTTGTCTTGCACAAAGGAATGCTTTCCCTTGCTTAATCTGGCTCTGTCCTACTGTCATTCTATTCTGTAGATCTCCATAAACCCCAGTAACTCCAGCTGCATCATAGATGGGAAGCTGCTATCAAGAAAAATTATAAACGCCTTCTAAAAAGGCCCCTTTCTCTCTGCTAAATCACTTTTGATAGCACCTTGACGTATAACTTTATTGACAATAAATTTTTGTTCCACTGCATAACTTTAAGAATTGTTTTCTCGATAATAGAAAGAAAGAGTTAATACGTAACCATGTTCATTATCAGGTGCAGCAGAATCCTGCAAACAGTAACAAGGGTACAAAGACTGATGAGAGGCTCAGCACTGTGGCTGGATGATACCACTGGAAATCCTCAGATAGTCTCATCGGAGCCCTGCACAGGAAACCTGTTTCTCAACAAAGCACTGCCAAAAACCCACTCAAATTGTATCTTGTACCTTAACTGCCCAAATTAGTACAAGACAACAGAAACCTCTAACAATATACTACTTAAATTTTAGCAAATAATTTTGTCAGCCTTAGACAATCAAAGTATTTTTCATTTCACCTCACTAGTTCTAGTTTTTCTTTACCACACCTTTCATAAAACCCCCAACCAATCAATTCATAAAATAAGAATAATTACACTGTCCCATGACAAAAACCTTGGATTTACCTGGTAAAAATAACTACTATACAGGAAACGTATGGTTTGATAGTATTTTCATTTAGTTTAGGATATCACTCTTTTAGTTTCATCCCTGATTGGGATGAAAGAAATCCTATTCAGACCAACATGACCAACAAGAGAAGCAGACTTCTTTCTCCTCAGAAACAGACTTGGAATCAGTTAAGCCAGGCCTACGCTTTTGATATTCTTCTCAAATAAGAGACTGATTTAAGAATTCCCAGCACAGAAAACCACAAGAAGAATAGTCTTTACTACTGAGGAGAGTAAGATTTCTTCTTAAATGAAATATGGAGAAAACACAATTTAAGAGAATCCTAGCTGTATAAAAAAAGCAACGTGTTATGAAAAAATCACAGGAATTATATTTAGTGAAATGCACTTTTAATAGCTGCAATTAAATTATTATGAAGTATCTTAAGGTGAGACTTGAATATAAATGGAAAGAAGCAAGATTAAAATCTAAATCACAGAAATTACTATATTTTATGGTGTTTCACCAGAATTACATCTAGGAAAACAGTGAATTACACAATATGATAAGCATAATTCACATGAAGATTTTCTCTACCAATTTAACCACAAAAGAACCTTATGGTAGACACTAAATAATAGTCTCTATTATAAATTCAAATTTATCTGTAGCACCCAAATGATTAAAATTAATATGATTCAGAATTGTTAAAGGACGACATTTATGCAGGATTAATATAAGACACACACCTCAGAAGTCAAAATCCATCATCACTGAGTCAGGTCAATGCTGTGCTTCAGAGCAGCATACACATAAAAAATATTCCCTATGAACATAAATGTTATTACATGGTTATCGCTGTTGGGGGAAAATACTGGGTTTTCTGTAAATGTGTCTCCCCTTTGCCCCAACAAATGAGTAAAGACACAAAGAAAAACATGTTTGCAAAAAAAAAAAAGAAAAGCCCCAGATGCATATAAAAAAAAATATGATATGAATCTTGTCACATGTAAAGGCCCAAAGGATTTCTTAGCTCTGATGAAGCTCAGAAAAAATCCTTCAGTCTATTAACCTCTTGCAGAGTAAAGAACACTAAATGCTTGAGAAGCAATCAACATAATTTATTTGGGCAGCACTTCCTGCAGTCTTAAAGAACATTTCTACTCAAGACATAGAAGTATCTGTTAAATAATGGAATCTCCAAATCTTGTTATTCCTCCTTTTATTTATTTATTTTTAAAATCTCTTCATCTCTCCTAGGAGTTTTCCCCACACTACCTTATATGGAGGGCATTTGTATGCTTCATGGGCATTGTAAACTACGGACAACAGCAGGGAGGCAGGCCAGACCCAGGGTCTTCAGGCTGCCTGGATGTAACAGTGTGGCATCCCAGTCCATGTGGAAAAGTCACAAAACACGGCGGAGAGGCGTAAGCAGCACACTGGAGACCACACGAGGTTTGGCTGCTGAGCACTGGTAGGAACAAGAGGGCCAGAGGGATGAACCTTTCATTGCCTGCTGCTCCAGCAGGCTCTGGAAGTGCGGGAGCAGCTGCCTGTGGAGATGCATGGGCACTGCCAAGGCCAGGAGGTGCTTTAGCCTGTCCTTGGTGAGTGTGGTTGCCATGGGTGAAGATGCCTGCCCGTTCCCTGCCGGTGCACCATCAGTGCTTTGGGAGGGCTGCCTTTCACTCATCTTTGTATCCTGCCCCAATGCAGCTGGGGGTCTGCACTGGAGGCCAACTCTTCTCTTGCACCTCTCCAGCAGGTGGGGATGCTGTGTGAATCCACACGTACAGGTAACCACGCTGACCACCAAACCATGGCCAAGATGCAAAGAGTAGATTTATCTCGTTACCTCGCTAACAACGCCAGGTGACAGAGACACACGGGGCCAGAGGCTCCATTTGGCTTAGTGAATCCCTGCAAACAGAGACACAGGGACACAGGCTCTGTTCATCCCAACCAAGGGCATGGAGGGCCCACTGCTGGCCCCAATATATCAAAAAGCTTCACGCACACACAGCTTGTCACAAGGCTGCCTGACACAACTTCAGTACTGCCAACAATGTCAAAATATTATCAGCTCTCTGCTAATTAGTTTTCTTTACTGCCCAACCTCCAAATCCAGCCTTCTTTTCTCCATATATAAGCAATATAAATGGTTTGTGATATGAGGTAAGTCCTTTCTAAACTTCAATTTGCACACCTGCCTGGTTGCTATCCCAAACTTTCCTGAGGGTTTTGAGCCCTGACTTTATCCCATCAGTTCTGACTAAACCTCAACCTCAATTCTTCTCCAAAGACTCTTCACTGTGTTCTCCCAGGTCATGGCAGGCCTTAGCAGAACCTCCAATTCCCTGCCTTCGCTAAAATTGAAGGATAGAAATTGTCTTTGTTACTTGCTTTGTTACTTTGTTACTATATGGGCTCCCTAGACTGCTCAGCTATTTCTGCTCTTTTGCTTGTGCTCCAGATAAGAGCACAGGACGGAAGGAAGGAAGACAGATGAGTTCAGCATGCCTCTGTTGCAGACTTCACTTGATGCTTCTGCCTCTGGAAGTTAGCAAGCAAGGCAGCAGAAGGCACTTTAACTAAAAAAAATTAAACTAGATTGGCTTCAAAAACCAAGAGACAAACTGAAGGTCCTTGTTCTGATTAACATCTCATAGACTTAAAAAAAATTCAAAACACTGACAAGCTACCCACCTCAACCAGATATTCAGGAAGCAAGTGTCAAATTTAGGTCTTCTCAGGAGAAGCAAGCAGGCTCATGGCGGGACACAGAAACATAGCCAGAAGCAACACTTCATGAAACACTTTCCACACAGATCTGCTTTCATCCACAGAGCAGTGCTGTTCAGTGGCCTCCCTGCCTCTGGCAGAAAAGAGTGATAAAAGAAATAGCACAACATTCAAGAAAAGGGGGGAAAAAAACCCAAACCACTTAACAGGGCAAAACTAAGATATCTGGTGAGAAATGCTGCAGAAGCAGTGCCCTGAAAATTGGTTAAGATAATTTCTTCCACTGTGTGCTGAAGGGCAGCTGTCTGTCATCTTCAACAAGGTGCATATAATGGCTGCTGCAGATACCATTTTTTAACAGTAAGGTATGGCTAGGTCAGGTGTGGCATTAAAAACAAAAAAGGGTAAGAGGGAAGGGGAGTGGAGTTCAATCATATCAAATATTTCTGTCTCATTCAGTTTGTGAAGACAATATGTGCATTAAATTTCAATACGGCACCTAAAAGTTGGGGAAAGAATAACTGAGGAAAGACAAATTTTAAAAGGGCAAAGAACAAAAGAGTTAAATTTTTGTACAAAAACTGAGCTTGCTAATGCCTGTGTAGAAAAAAAAAGTCTTTTGTTAAAGATAGCAACAATGGAGTCCAATAAATCAATGAAAAGGGCAACTGGTAGAGAGTTTACAGAATTTAAAATAAAAAGAAAACCCACACAGGGAATTACTCCCTGAAAACTGTTCACCATTTAATACTGTGTTATGTACAAAATATGCCATTAAAACTTTTCTAAGCTATCTTTGATTCAATATCTGTATCATGTAGCTTTGCATTTGTGGATATCTTTAAGAACTTTATTTTGGAATTTCTAAAATACTAGTTTCTAGTGTTTTAATTAAACTTCAGTCAAGTAACAGAACTAATCTCACTTTTCTAAAACACAATGCATATCAATATGCTGTATACATCATTCCTTTCAGTTAGTCAATCAGAAAGTTGGGCATCTGAAATGTGAAGTAAACATACATTTGAGATAAAACTAGAATTGGTAGATTTACATTTTAGTCCCAATGCTGCACTTCTGTACTGTGATCTTTTGCTAAAATATACTAGTATTCTCCCTGTTTTCAACAGTATGTGCTTCATTTCACTTTTAAATTTACTGTTTACTCTTGTAGTTCAGAAATAAAGAATATAGAATTGTACAGGAGCACTCTGAATAAATTCAAGATCATTTCTTGGTGGAAACATGGAGAGAAATACAATTGTTGGCTTCTAAGAATGGTAAGCACCTCCCTTTTTTTGGTGGGTTGACCCTGACTGGATGATGGTTACTCACCAAAACTGCTCTGTCACTCCTCTCTTCAGCTGGGCAGGGGAAAGAAAATATAACAAAAGGCTCGTGGGTCGAGATAAAGGCAGGGAGAGATCATGCACCAGATACCACCACAGGCAAAACAGATTCAGCCTGGGAAAATTGATTTAATTTATCATCAATAAAATCAGAGTAGGATAATAAGAATAAACCCCAAATCTTAAAAACACGTTTCTCCTGCCCACTCCTTCCTTCTTCAAAGGCTCTACATCACTCTCAAATTCTCTATGTCCTCTCACCCATTGGTACAGGAGGAGAGGGAATGGGAGCTGTAGTTACTTCACCACATGTTGTCTCTGCCACTCCTTCCTCCTCAGCAGAAGGACTCTCCACACTCTTCCCCTGTTCCAGTGTGGAGTCACTCCCATGGGAGAGAGCTCCCCACAAACTTTTCCAGCGTGGGGCCTTCCCACAGGCTGCAGTTCTGCAGCCACTGCTCTGGCATGGGTCTCTTTCCATGGAGTGCAGTCCTCCAGGAACAGGCTGCTCTACTGCAGCCTGCAGGGTCACAAGTCCTGCCAGCAAATCTGCTCCAGCAGGGGCTCCTCTCTCCATCGGCCCACAGGTTCTGCCAGGAGCCTGCTCCAGAGTGGGCTTCCCACAGGGTCACAGCTGCCATTGAACATCCACCTGCTCTGGTGTGGAGTCCTCCATGGGCTTCAGGTGGATCTCAGCTCCCCTGTGGAACTCCACAGTCTGCAGGGGGACAGCTGCCTCACCATGGTCTGAGCCAGGGTCTGCAGGAGAATCTCTGCTCAGGTGCCTGGAGCACCTCCTCTCCGTGACTCAACCTGGCTGAGGTCTAACTCATGGGCAGCAGCACACTAAGAATCTGAGATCTGAGTTCTGATTGCAGTGTGTTAATCTAGGATGGAATTCTTATTCTTTTATTCTTAATAAAAATTAGTTCTCAACAACATTCTGAGTAAAGTATGATATCTGTTTCCCCCCCCAAAACAAAGTTGCTTCGATGCTTAAGTGATTATGGTGTTCAATGTGCTCTGCCATTGCTCTCCTTTAATCTCTCTAATCACTGTATGCACATACACAAATTGTTCTGAGACTAAAAGCCCTGCAACTAAATGCTGAACCATTCCAATGCTCCTTGATAAATAAAACACAGACACACTACAACAGATGTATTACATTTGGGTGGCCAGAAAGATTCATTCCTTTGCTGAAACCACATTTTCTAACAGAATGGCCCCTGTGCCATTATACAAGTAGTGTAAGTACTTCTGGAAAATAAGAGTTTGTTCAGGAAGGAATGAAACCACAATATATTAATGAGTAGAATGAAAATAGCAAAAGGATTTCACATTATGCTATGAATTGTAACATTTTAATCTGTTCTGCTAACAGACCAGTGTGCAAATGGGGGACAGAGGGATGAGTGTTTAGCTTTGATTAAAAGACCCCTCAGAACAAACTGAACTTTGCAAATGTATGTGAAACAGCATGAATTTTAAAAATATATATTATTTAAGACACAAAATTCAATTTATCATGCTGCCTGAAGAATCAACAAAGTAGCAGAGTTTCAGACTAGTTATTTTTAAAAGCTGTAAATTAAAATGGCAAGAAATAACCTCTGCTACAAATACAGAAGACTTGCAAGGAGCTATTTCAAGTAGGACAAAAAAAATTACATTTTGTTAAAAGGAAAGAGATCTCATATAACAGCTAATGAAAATGAAAACTGTGACCAAGGATGTTTGTCTCTTTATTAAAATATACAAAATGGATTAATAACTATTTAGGTTTTAGAAACTGCAATTTTAATACTCCTGTGATCTCTTTCAAAACCTTAAAGGAATGCAAGCTTAATAGTGCTCCTCTGATCAAGTTATGTTCAATTACACATGCATGATAAATCCATTCATAGTTAACATGGAGGAATGGACTAAATTCTGCCTAAATTACAAATTTCAAGCTACTGCTTCTGCATGTTAGAGATTTTAATTTAAAAATATCCCTTCTTGATACCAAAAGTGAGAAGAGCATCCAGCTAAACAAGAGTAGATAAAAGAAATTCAGGAAAGAAATAAAGAAGGGGGGGGAAAGGTAGAAGGAAGCAATCTATTAAAATGCTACACTAAAACACTATGCAAGTAATTTTCCCAGTGAGAAGATCCAAGAGAGAACAGCTGGGACTGGAATTAAAAGCAACCATGTCCTGCTCTGTGATAAATCTTCTATTAGCTTTGGAGGCTTTAGAGCAATATAAAGGGCTCCAGAATAGTGGGAAGATAAGAATCCTCTTGTCCAAAGCCAAAACCAGAAGATCTTGCAGATGAAAGTGCTGGTGAAAATATAATTGCAAAAGGTGGCAGATTTTTACATTTTCAGTAACACTCTTTTTGCTGAAATAAGTTCTTGTCACACATTTGGATCTTTCACAGGAATGAAGAAATTTTCACGGTGGCACCATGAAAAGTCCTGGTGTTTCCAGCCAGAGAGCTCAAGAAATTTATGGAATTCCTGCATATTAGGAAGACCTAGACTTATAGAGAAAATTGACACTTATAGAGAAAATATTTCTGTTGCTTTGAATTATTTATCAATGAACAGAAAAAATAATAATAAAAAACCCCAAACCATTTATAACTATCAGTTTTATGTGTGTAAACACTTGCTTACCTCTTGCATAAGAATCTCCTTGTATGAAAAAACAAACAAACAGAGCCTTGAAAAGGATGAAAGATGAAGCCTTTGCAACCTCATGAGAGAGCAGCCCTCAGGAGCAGGACAGGTGGCAGCTCAGCAGAAGCAGCAGGTCCAGGATGGGTAGGGAAGCCAGGTTGCCATCCAGCAGAGGACACATCAGAGCAGACCTGGGATAGACTTCTCCACAGCCACCACACTCATTTACTAGCCAGGTGCTGCTTCCCTCAGACATCCAGAGCAGGAATCTGGTCTCATTGGCCTCTTTTCTCAAAGAGATCTGGGATGAAGTCTCCAAGCAGCACTACTAATGTGCTATTTGAGGCTATTCCCTGAGAATAAGGTCTAGCAAGAAGGCTTCTGGCAATACCTCCACTGCACACCCTTGTAGAAGGGCACATTAGACATTGTAATCCCTTGGTTCAACCATGATGCCTTGGCAGCTGCAAAATTCTTGGCTGCATCAGTATTGACAGCAATTAAGTCCCATGAATCAGGTGTAAAAGGCATAAAACAAAATACTGCAAGCAGCCACGTTCTTTCATTTTTCCTCGCAGGATAGCTGGGAATCTCAGCTGGCTGGAACTGCCTACAGAGCATCCCAGATGAGCCAATTTCAACAGATGAGCTGTTCTGCTTACTGTTATTTCACTTGGATAATGAAGGTCCCAGGGAGGTCAAGATTATGCTCTCAATGACTTTGTAAAGGAGAGTTCAGGCATTATTTTAAAGGCTGCTCGTATAGGTGCTACATGTGGAATTGAGTACTTGGAAAATGCAGAATGAAAGAGAGTTGTTTTTTTCTAGACAGATATATTGCAAACTCAAAGCATACCATGGCACTCAGATAGAGTTGGCTGACAGGATATTTTCCCTAATGTGCACTTCAATAAATTCATGTACACATCAGAAGAGACTGACAGCGTTTTCTTTAGATGAATACTTTAGTAAACTGCACTTAGATAGAAACACAATACACCAATTACTGGGGAAATTCTTGCCGAAATGTTTTAGCATTCATTTTGAAAAGCCTGGCCATAAGAAGAAACAATGAACTCATACCAATTTATAACGTTTGAATTACACTGCAGAATCTCTTGGGTATCAGAGCATTGCTGTATAACTGCATAAAGTCAGACACCACAACTACAGAAACTACAATGCACTGTTCTCTTTGCATCATCTCATTTATTGCATTTCAGCACTGAAAGTCAAACAAATGGGAGCACTAATCGATGAAGTGACAATGGTAATATATCTCTTCATGTGACTTTTGAACAGAGTACCTCTTTAATGATTAAAGGCTCTCAACTTCACTGTTACTCAAAAAGCATGTATGAGACAGTACATTAATTGTGATCTGGAACTGTCCCTGTACACCAAATACGTGTCTGTTTTATAATTCGCTCTGAACTAGCTAACAGAGAAAGTAAAGTGTATTATGCAGCAAAATATCTAATTTTTTTAGAAGTTTACACTCATTTACTAGCATTATGTCAAATTGATAATTAAGCCTGGAATAACAGCACAGCATTACTGGGCTGCCAGCCCAAATACTGTTTAGTAGATAGGCAACTAATCTGTATGTGGCTCCCAACTGTGCTCCATCAGACAGAACTCTGGTCTAAAACTCAGGACACCTGGGTTCACCTCCTGACCTTTGGCAGTGCACTTCACATTAATGTAGAACAAAACTAAAAATTTTCCACTTTTGAGAGATAAGATTAGAAGAAGACAGGCTAAACAGCAAGTAGGCTGCTATACTTCATTAGCTGAAACACCCTTTTTCACTTCAATATAAAATATCACCCAACATCAGACAATTTCTGCACTGCAGCTCTTCAATTCCATGCTTCAATCTCTTACAGCTTCTGCTCTTCCCACTCTTGCATTCAACTCTAACAAGGTATCATTCAGTTTTTCTGCACCTCTCCCTCATTCCAGAGGAAGCCTGACTTCTTCCATGCACAAGATGGAAAGATTTTTCTCCTGCAAGTCACCCACTGTAGTCTCCTGTCTGTAGGATAACTACACCCTTGGTTACAGGACTTGGGAATGCTTGCACCAAATGAGTCCCCTGACTGCAGGAGACAGAAGGATGGTTGTGTGGCTAAGGCAGTTCAATGCCTTCCTCAAAGACCTGACTGATTTGGTCTTTACCTCCTCAGTCCTGGAGCTCTCAGGCTTCAGCAAACTAAACTTCTCACAGCTGATCACTGAACATTCTGTGCATCCATTTGCTGAGACACAGATTTACAGAAAAGCTGATCGTGCAAAAAGGTACATCCAAAATCACTAGAAAGTACATTTTCATAAGAAAAAAAATTTAAATAATTCAAAGTACTGTGGGCATTTAAAAGAACATACAGAATTAGAGAATGTGACAATTTTAGGTTTAAATCTCTTTGTACCTTGCTTCATGCTCTGCAAAATGAAGACAGATTATTTCCTCTCTTAGCATATTCTTTTCACTGCATCTCTGTGATACCTGTGAAACTCATTCTACAGTAGGAAACTTAGTTTTAGAAATTGTCTCTTCGGGAGGATAGTTAAATTATTCATTATATAAGGAACCAGATGAGGTATGGAGGGTTTGCTATATATTTTTTTTTTTAATTCTGGCCATTCAAATATAACTATCAGTGCAGAAAATGCACTTCTGTTCGCTGAATATTTTAAGGTTTGTAGTTCAACATTATCCTAATGCTGAACTAATTTTCACTTCTATATTTCCTAGTTTTTTACTACTTATACTGCCCCTTTGCTGTCCTAGAGCTCAGCAAGCTTTATATCACAGGAAAAGAAGATATAAAAGGACATAGAAATAAGAAATATTTTTGGATTATTAGAAACTATTGAGTTCAGTTGCAAGTTCAGATTGAGCTTTCACAGTAACTCACATTTTATGTGCTCCTACTCATCCCATCTCAATTAAAACTTGTACATTTGCCAATAAAGATTTTGAGATCAACAGTTCATTTATCACATTTGCTTGAGTTACTCACTTTTAAATCATATGCCCATTCTGGATACTTACCACACAGCAATGTTGGAAGGACTGATTAAAGACCATGGTTTCTGTTGCCAGTGACAACTATGATAAAAGTGCTTAAAAGAAGGAAGAATTGGATCTAGTGCCATGAAAGTAATGTGCTGAAATATAGGAAAGTGTTTAAATCTCAAGATGAAAGTATTTTCCAACATGACAGATGCACTTGCTCTGATAAAAATGAAATTATAAAAGTGTAAGCCTGGCTTGCTAAACACGAATCCCGTGAGTTAAGGAAAGACAAACAGCAATGTACTTGTTTAAAATTAAAAATGTTAAATATTCCAGCATCCAAGAACCAAAAAGAATATTAGGTTTGCTTATAGTTTTCTAAAGAAATGTTGCCTTCATTTTCAGAATTGGCATGAAAAGTAATTATAGGAACACATGGCAGGGAGCAAGGAATTAATATGCAAAAGGAAACAAAAAAAACCCAACAAAAAAAAAGTGCCCTGCAGGGGTAAGCATTCCTGTGATCATACTGACAGAGTAGTCCAAACCTGCTTGCTCACTTGCTTCAGAAAACTCAGTGCTCAACTGCGAACTACTCTTCCTTCTTGCTTGAAAGACTGAAATGTTTGAAATCTAGCTCTTACTTTTTTTGGTTAAGTCGGTCATGCCTTAAGCAGCTGCACATCTTAAAGAATATAAACCTTTCATCCACTTTGGCAAATGCTCAAATTGCAACGACTGAACACTTAAGCAAAGAGAAGAAATCAAAGAATTACATCTGACTCTCCAGGACAGTTTCCAGGATAAAATGAAGTCCTACAAGATTAGGAGAATTCACACAACCTGTTCAGGGAAAACTCTCAAGGTATTTTTAAATGAACGTCCTGAATGAACAATGTTTTATTTTATTTTTCTTTCTTTCACTGTAGAGTTATCAGGAGAGAATAAAATACCCTCACCCAAGAAAGTGCACATCTCAGGCATATTTTTATTATTCAAATAGACATTTTCTGACCTACACCCTCAGTTTCCTATACTTAGCAAAGTTGCTCATGGCTTCGTTGAAGTTTCTGCTTGCATAAGCATGTGGAAACAGCATACTAGGAAATTTATGTGGCAATAATAGCTATGGAAGATAGCTGAAAACCATCCAGTTACAAATTCCTGATTTTAAATGAAGCACATGGCATCTTGGTAATCAGGTCACAACCACAGACCGTTTAAAGAAAGGTGTGCCTATATGCAAGTTTTTCTGTGTGGCTGGTTGGTTGGTTCACCTTTTCCCACAACAACAAAAAACCCCTACCTCAGATCCCACAACTGGTTAAGAAAATGCCTATTTTAATAGCTACTCTTTGTTACTGTCTATTACTTATGGACAGAAGTATGGTTCTGACTGAGTAACAAACTCAGAAAAGCAAGTGCTCATTTATCAAGTTTTTGGGACTTATTTCTGGTGAGAGGATTTATTGTTTGTCAAATAACATATGGCAGTGTTAGATTTTTTATTCATAGGTCCAAATATACTTTTCTAATGCTGCTCTTTTTTCATCTGCCAATATAGCATTAGTTATCCACCTCCATGCTCAGGACTTAAAACTATGTTTACTGTACTGGTGAAAGTTTTTGGCATAACATCAGTGTGAAAGTACTCAAATATTTATATGCCAAAGACCTGAAGGCAAATACAGACTATGATTTATACTGTGGATGCAATCAACATGTCCTTAATTCCATGTCAAACTGCGACCCAAGTACCCTTGTGGCCCTTCTCTCCTCACCCCTCCAAGCTATAAATGAAGAAAACCAAGCACATGGACCCAAAGAAGTTGGAAAGGAAGAGCAGCACCCGAAAGCCCCCCTTGCTTTTAGTCCAGACAGACAATGTTTAAGAGTGTATTTAGACAAGTAACTGAGCTATTTGAGCAATGTGGGAAAAGAATCTCTTGGCAAGGATGAACTGCATCTACAGCCAGTAGAATTCGCTAGTAAAGTCAGTATAGATTAGATCTACATATCCCTTTCTTTACCTCTCAACTTTATTCTGCAGTCTCCAGCAGAGTCTTATACTTTATTCAGATGTGAAATCATCTCTTAAAAGCTGGACTGAGCAGCCTGATAGAAAAGATGTATGCTTGGCTTGGATCTCCTTTTTGCAAAGGAAGCGTCTGGGACTACCTGCAGCCTCTGAGGAATTTGGCCAGCTTTTAAAAACTTAATGCGAAACCAGAAGAGAGGAAGGAGGAGGGAAAATGCTTTTTTTCCCATGTGGTTTGACTAATACATCTCAACCCAAATTTCCATCTTAGCAACAATTCCTGAATTAACCAAATTGTAGCATTTTTGAGCAAAGCAGAAATTGGGAATCATAGGAAAAGTAAAACTGCACTCAGAAATTGTAACTGGAACTCAGATCCCAAGAGAAGCTGAGATGTCCAGAGAAAATTCCTACAGAGTGAATTGTTCCTTCCCTAAATACCCAATTCAGCAAGCAAATAAAAATGCAACATAACACTCTAAATCTTCTCCCTGTTAAGATGTTTCTTCAAGATTTTGATGTTGGCTTTGGAGAGAAAGAGGTTTCTCCGATCTCATTTTCCTTCTTCAGATTATATGAGATTTGTCTGTTTCCCAGTCAACAAAAGGGTCTTTCTGGTAACATGAAATCCACTGGTAGCATGCAACAAGCAAATGAATCACATTCATATGAGTGTGGTTTGATTCAGGCTTTTGAACTCAGATAATAAGTAGACCTTAATCCTAAAGTAACAAAACCCCAAGGATTTTTCTATTTGGGGAGTGGAAGTTTCAGCCAAGGATCAATGAATCAATGCCATTCCCAGGTAGAAAAAGGAATCATCAGTTCTTTAAGTCAGTCAGGCCTTTAAAAGACCATATGGGATCTCAAAAAAAACAAAACAAAACAAAAAAACCCAACCAACCAAACAAAAAACAAAACCCTCTTCAAAACCCACCTCTTATTAATTCTAGAAGTTCTAGAAATTCTTGAACCACAGATAGATGAACAAATCCCTTGTAACTTATTCACTGCTAACACTGTGTCTCTGGATATTTAAAAACATGTCCACGCAGGTAAATATACACATGCAAAAGGTGTATAAATAATATAATTATTTACATTATTATATAAATAATACTCTAAGTTATTTTTATGTCCTACATATTTTGAAGATATTCCCTTCATCAAAGCAAATCTGATGTTTTGTCCTGGAGAAATAATGCTCCAGGAAAGGTCAAAATGCCCTCTCATCTTGAGCATCAAGTTTAAATACATTTTTCCAGGTCTTCACAGAAAAAAAAATACATATCATAAAAATATATTTATTGTTCTGTTTAAAAAATAAATAAATCTCAAATTTATTTGATGTGTTATCCAAATAAATGATTAGACTTTTGTAAAAAGGCAAAAAATGAGATTTCCCAGAATATGAGTGTGTAATATCTCAAAATAGCTTTCTTGATTACTATAATTAGCATTTTCCAAATATCTTTTCTTATATCTCTATGCTTTTACTGACAAATCTGGACAAGGAAATGCACAGTTAAGGACATAATCAACAAGAGGAGCATCAGTAGAAGTCAGACACTTAACAGGACTTGGATCTCAGTGCCTTAGATGTCTAGCTCCTGCTGAAAACAAGGTCAGGCATGGAAATTTGTTCAAGAACATGTGACAGGTTTCTTAATATAGACCTAGACCAATATACATATACAATACATATATGCCATATACAATATGACAGCATTTTAAAATACCTGATTAAATGAACATTCTTAGCCATCATCAGCACAGAAAGGTAAAGAATTAAAGTTTACCTTATATCTATTTCCTACTCACACCTCAAGAGAAAGAATTAACTATGCAGTTGAAAAAATACTTTGATATAGAACTGTTGCCTTTTACTCACATGAAAGGAGAAGGGGAGATTTTGAAAGAAAAAGGAATGAAGGAAAATTTTAGTGCATTTCCCATTATACAAGAAATCAATGTTCAAACACAAAGAAACTGCTTGGCTCCAGCATGTCCAACCCTACCATTACAGTGAAGTGGAGAACTGGGGAAATCATGCCTGTTCCCTGCCCACAAACCATGTGCTAAGTCCTCTTTAGCTTTCTCAGGGACTCACACACTTTGTTTTACAGTGTACAGACTCAGGAAAATTGGTCGTATCTGCCTTAATGCATGGGTTAGTATTCCACCTTCAGCATGGAATTGTATTTATCTCCCCAAAGCTGGAAAATAAAGCTAATGCTGCAATAAAACATATCCAGATACAAGCTGTTGTTTGTCTCTACTAGAAAAAAAATTGAAGCAGCTCATAAAGTAAGACTTGGGGGGGTTTACATAGACCTTGATCTTCCCTTTCCACCATATTCTCTCCTTTTCATATCAACATGTTAATAAGTGCCCTGGATTGCTCATCAGAGTAATGGTCTCTGCAGATAGCTCAGAAGTAGTTTGAGATAACTCAAAAGCAAAGGAAGCATTTTACTGAATAAACTAACAATGTCCAAGATCTTTCATTATGGGAAACATTGGGCCATGTAAAGGTTCACATCTAACAACATCAGGCTTTCTGCTCCCTTCATGTATAAAGTATTATAGCTTCCTAATATTTGTATTCAAGACAAATAATATTGTGGAATAATATTTCAGCTGTGGGGCTATTTATCTGCGCATCAGATTTTTTTTAAGTTCAACACAATTGAGTAGTGGTCAACAATAATCATATATATTGGTAACTATGCAGTTATGCAACAGCTTTCTGAACGTAAATCAGCAGACATGCAGAATCACCATCGATGCCAATCACTAGCAGCCTGGTCATGTGTTTGTCCCATTTTAAGTGGCACTCTAAAGGATGCTGAGCTTAATGGCTGCACACTGAACCTTGCAAATGTAGCACAGAACATTTAAAACAGAATTGTAACTTCAGCTTGAAAAGATGTTGGAGAGTGAAGGCAGTGCAAGGTTTACATAGCCATGATCTGCTCAGCACAGACTTTAATGTTAACTTGGTATTCCACTGCTAATTTTACAGCACCAGCAGTGCTATTCAGTGCTCTTAAATTTATGGCTGATAATTCAGCACAAACAACTAACACATTCATTTGTTATGTTAGCCAATAGAAGAACAGGCAAGTGGGTGTACTTAAAACTTTACAGAACAGAGAACCCTGATGTCATAAAACACCTTTATGTTCTTTTCCAAGAGAAAAGGAAAAGTAAGTCAAAAGCCTTAACTGACCTTGTGAATGCAAGATCCCATACCAGGAATTACAGAAGCCTACATTTTTTTCCCCCACACTTACTAAAATGTAATTATGGGCTGTAAACACAAATATCCATGACAAGTTGAAAGCTGAACTTTTTAGACAAATAAGCAAAAACCCCATAATACAAAGCTATATAAATGCCACTAATATTGGTACTAGTTGCATTGCTTATGTTTAATAATTAACTAAAGGTTTGAATTGTAATTTAGCTTTAATCAACACAAGCTTTAGGTTGGAAAAATACTACTGAAATAAAGAGGGTTGGGATTTGGTTTTGGCTTTTTTTTTTTTTTTTTTTAAGCTTTGCTTATGTTGTCATATTTATTACAGAAAGCACTTTACCCGTTTCAGGGCTGTTGGTGAATTTCAATCGCTGAGACAACAGAGGTTTCTAAGGAATTTAAGGTAAAATAGTGCAACTTATGATCCCATGCATCACATTTTCCCCACAGGGACAATATCAAAAGTTCAGTATCTGCCCGTGGGGTTTAACTGTGATTTGTAAAATGTTCATGGAATTTTTTAGAAATTACATTTTCTTCAGTCTTCACCACTTTCAGACTCTCTTATACAACAACTTTATTTTTATGAAGTTAACTACCGTTGTGAGCTACAAGCCAATCAAATCTACTACTACTATGACAAGCTAAATTGATCAGCAAAGGCCAGAAAGCACATTCATCACACAGCTACTGGTTTGCATTCCGACACCTGCATGATGGTTTGATATTTATTCTTCTGGTCCATCAGCTGGCACAACACGCTGCACAACACAAAGGCTACGTTCTGCATCTAGACTGTTGTGGCAAACATAATTAAGTATAAGCCTTGTTTGGCTTGACCCTCAACACACTAAATTCAATACAATATAGAGACATACAACAGAAAGATGGCTCAAAGAAGCATCTTATTGAAATAGGCAGAGCAATTATTCAGCACACAATCAGCTTGATAAATTTATATGACCTATCAGAGCTGTCTCTTTAGAAATGGAAGAATTATGGGAAATCTGGAAGGTAGTGTAATGTTGAAATAATATTATTTTTTTAATGTAAAAATATGCTGGATTTCTATGCATTAATCTAATTGGAAAGCTATGCATGTTTCCTTTGTTTTATGCCAAAAATATATGATTGCATAAGAGCTATTAGCCATTACCAGAAGACATTGTTTTCACAGAATACGTGATGATACAATGTGATGATACAATGACCCCATCTTCCCCTGGTCAAATCATAAACCTTTTAATCTTTCCAAATACTTCAGTTTTTTAACTCCCTAAGCACAAAAAATTGAGGTAGGTCTTCTCGGCCTCTTCCCATATTCATGCAACTATTTAGAGAAAAGAAAGATGAACCAATTTTGGGGAAATTTCAAAAGAAACATGACACCAGTCTGAAACTACATGTGATGAATCTCAGACCATACATAGCCTTTTGTGGAATTTAGACATTTCTGAGTTATAAAAGATATTCTCCTAACCTAACGCTATCGTTTATACAAGCAATGCTAATGTGTTATGCTCCTCAGAAATTAGTTAGTGGTGCCAGACAATGGCAACTCCTGATTTGGCTTGCAAGTGTGGGTGTCACAGACATGATTTTTGAAATGTAGAGGAACTTAGGAGCCAAGTTTCTACTGGTGTCATCAGCTTCCTTGAAGCAAACAAAGAAGATGAAGAAATGAGCTCTACAAACACCTGAGGGAAGCATTTAATGGTCTCCACAGACTCATAGTATGGGTAAGAGAAAGCAGAAGACTGGAAAGTATTCAAGAGAGATTTTTAGATGAAAATGTAAATGTTTTGGAGAAACCAAGGTATTTTGGAAGACCGCGATTCAGAATCTAAGCAAAGAACACAGGAACAAATAGGAATAGAAATTACAGGAAAACAGAAATACACTATAAAAACCCAGGAGTAAAAAGGATTGTAGGAAAGGCAAAATACAAATAAAGAGACAAGTCTCTCTGCTTTCCAGCTGGAATGCTGGCTGCAAGCAAAATAAGAATAGGGGAAATAGGGAAGCTAAATCAGGAAAATGAGTTTGCTTTCCAAGTATAAATTTACCCTTTCTCCCCAGCTCAGGAACACTGAGGTTTCTGAAATCCCATTCCTGTCCCACAAAACAGTGATCAGAAAAATCCAGCAAGAAAGCTGTAGGCTGGGTTGAAGATGCTCTCAACATTTGCAGCAAGGCAAATGATGCCTCAGGCAATAGCACTGCACTGGCAGAAAACTAAATGGAAAGTGCTGTCTTAATTACCATGAAATAGATATGCTGTGGGAGTCAATGCCAGCAAGATCCTGTCATTCTCCAGTCCTAGGCAGTTACTGTGGTTCAGAGCTGAGTGCATCTGGTCTGTCTCATGCTAACCACCACTAGTAAATCTTTCTGCACACCTTTGAAAAGAAAACTCAGTTAGAACATTCTAGGTTTTTGAAGAAAATCTCACTTAACATTTCAACAGGACAACTTTCAGCTGCAAAGAATTTCAAGGACCTTTCCCCTCTCCATGACAATCTTCAGAAGAAAAAACAATAGCTGAGTTGGGCCAAAGCTCCTGCTAAAATCGGAACCATTTCTCTTAACAGAAGACTACATACAACAGACAAATGTAACTACAAAACAACAACAACTAAAAAAACCCCACCAATAAACACCAAAAAAACCCCACCAAACCAACAAAAGAATATAAATGCATTTGGCAACCTTTTCTGTTGGCTCACTCAAATTCCTTGCTGGACATAGCACACAGTCTTACCAGTGACTTCAACACCTGGCAAATGGCCACTGCCCTCGAACTCTGCCTGGTCTGGTTGTAGCTGTCCCATTGTGTCAAGATGCACAGCAATGCCACAAGACACTTGGTTACTGACTGGACAAGCTGGAGGCTCCTTAATAAAAGGCAAACTCAGTAAAGGAGGAAAACAGTAAAGAAATGTAAGAAGAGAAGGGCAGAAACTTAGTAGTTAAATTCCTATTACCTGGAATTCAATAAAACATCAGTGAAGTGGTGTTAGAAAATCCATCTTAAGAAAAAAATCAAAGTAATTAAACAAAAACTGTACATGCATGAATTATGTAAAGACGTCTATCATCAGATTTTGCTGGTAACAGATCCGAATTTATCTTCTGTACATTTAAGGAAATAATCATATATTGAGGCAATGGGTTTTGCTTTCCCAGATGATTTTTTTCCAGATACTAATGTTTTAATTGAAGGTTTGTTTGGTAAGGCAGTGCTTTTCCTTGACTACTCAAATTAATCCTGAACCGGTTCCATTGGGCATGCAAAATTTGTAAAATATGGTGCATTTAAGACTGAGTATTGGTTTTCACCATTTCAGTTCATGTCAGTGGGAGCTGGGGGGCTCTCACCCCTTCAAAGCAGTTCAGACACAGCTCTCAATAGAAGGTGAGGATTACTTCCAGCCTCTCTAAGTACTTGACAAAACATAGAGCTCATGGTGGTATGTGAGACTAAGCCAAGTACAACATTCAACATACATCATAGTCAACACGGGAAGATGCTTGTCTAAATATAATCGCCAGACCATTTAGTGCTATGCCTAAGCCCAGTGTCCCAAAGCTCCCCTGCTTTCAAATCTGCATGGCCATGTGCTCCCCACATATCCCATGGTAACGCAACAGTATTAAAGAGTGGGCAGCAGAAACTTCAGAGCAGATTTTTAGATGACTAAAGCAAGAGGCTTCCACAAAGCAGACTGACAGAACCCACACCACAAGTGTCCTGGGTTGCAGTGTATTCTATTACCATCCTCAGGAGCCATTGAAACCAGGTGGGGCAGTGTTTCCTTGCCTCCTCCCCCCAGACTATCTTTCTGTTAATTGCCCATCATTGTCCTGCTGCCTGACTCAGAGATAACTCCCTCCGGACTATCTTCTGTTAATGAGCCTAATCAACACTTTGCCTCATGACTCATTACCCCATTGTGAGATGCTCCATCCAGAGGGAGGAACCAAGCATCCCATCCTGGATATAAGCTGGGACTCTGAACACCAGAGATGCTTTTCCACTGGATTTCCAGAGGACAGAAGCTACACAGCCACCACTGGACCTTCTGAGGAGGAGCAGACCCTTCTTTTTCTACAGGATTGCCACTTCGGGAGGACTGCAGCCACCATTCTACCAGACTGCCACCACCACCCTGCCTAACAGGGTGCCAGGTTGTATCCTAACTCTGTCAGTTTAACCCAGTGTTAATCCGCTTTTATTGGTTTTTTTCTTTCCCCCTCCTTTTATTTCCCTATTAAATTGTTATTCTGACTTGGTGTCTCCCACTAGTTTGTTTTCAAACTAGTGCAACAAGCAATGGTTGCCAAAGAAATACCTGTAACTCACGTTGGACATGCGCTATCCAGATTTTTACAGCAGTCAGAAGGTACCATGGAGGGTTTACAGCTACTGTAGAATCTCCTTTAATGCTTATGGCTCCTGAAGAGGATGCTTAACCTTCGATACCCTTTGTGTTCTCCCCTCCTTTCTGCAAGTACCACCAGAGTTTACAATGTCCAAAGAACTGCCGACTGAGGCCTGAGGACATAACAGAGGTTCAAGAAAAAAAATTCATGAGTGCATAAGAAAAATGTTGGACTTTTATAGAACAATTTCAAAGATGAGTTTTTTAAAAAATAAAAGACAAAAACATATGCAAGTAGTTAAGTATTTGCCATTCTGCTTTTCTGCAGTTATTTGCCCACAGCTGAAATTCTGGCCTTTAAAAAATAATCAGCTTAAGAACTTCAGTATAATTTTATCCATACTTACATAATTAAATTCAAGACACATGAATAGTAATTATATTTTTTAAAAATAATAACTAATTACTCTCCTCTCAGACTACAAATCAACAGGCATAGCACTATCTCAGTAATCATCTGAATACTTTAATGGTTTATTTGAAATGCATTCACCTGCCTGCAGTTACATAAAGTAATCGTCTATCTTCAACTTTTAAAATACACTAAACTAATAAAATAAAATAAACACAAACTCAATATTCATACACATTATTGGCAGTTTGCTGAGTTCAGATGATGATCCCTATTCACTTTTCCAATAACCTCAGACTTCTCTCTTTATTTACTTATATGCATTTTTCCACTCAAAGACTAAACATGCTTCAAATGTTCTGATGATTGCAAGAAAGTATAGAACATTAACACAGATATAACTGTCTTGTGACATCCATTTTGCTAAAAACAGATGACAACTCTCTGGCTAAGCTCACATCTCCAAAATACTACTAAAAACTTTAATTTCTGGTTATATCAAAGACTATCCTCAAGCATACTAAGAAAACAACAGCTGCTGTTATAAAATTTGCATTATTTAGAAGATATTGTGATAAGCTTCCATCATTCCAGGGAAAAAGCCTTAAAGTTCTTATTTTTCTCCTCATTATAATGTCATCCTTCTTTTTTTTTTTTTTTTTTTTATGGTTATTGTCCATTCACTTTTTCGAACTGAACATACTTTTTGAAAAAGTACAAAAAGTAACTTGACAAAAATTTAAAGGAATCTCATGTGGAAGCTGATATTTAAACTTCACCTTTTTTTAAGTTGCATCCATTGATTTTTCTGCAGAAAGAAAATCAACAACTCTCTCCAATTGTTGTGCTTACAGGACAGCTTCACATTAGACAGCAAAATCACCCTGCTGAAATTGCTCTTCAGAAATAACAACCCTTTGTTTTCCTGTACCAACATCAAAACAGAGACCTTTTCTTATGTATCAGATTTGAATGCAGTAAATTATTTGACGTCCATGTGGTTTTACAATTTCATGGAAAATGAACTACAAAAAATGCAACTGAACAGGCAATGGTTGAAATCAACTTTTTGCCAGGATATATATACATAACCTCAGATCATTGCTGAGGCAGATGGTTTCCTCAACATTTCATTTTGGAAAAAGCTATTTATCAGAAGACTAAAACATGAGGTGATAGACTGCATGAATACTTCTATTTTAGAAATACCTTTACACTTACTGCTTTCCATTGAAAGAAAAACAATCCAAAAAGTGTAACTGCTTGAAAACCTTGCAACTACAGACTTTTATCAATAATTACAGCAAAAATATGACTCTGTAAACAAATCCTCATTGCTTTTTCATGATGTGCAAATGCTCAATGAGAAAGTCTTTGTCAGGATGAGCAAATTAAGTGAAAATAGTTATGCTACAAATGGATTCACGTAGGAACACTTCATAAGAAAAAGCAAGCACTTGAGCACACAGGAACTGAGCTGCAAGATTTATTTTCAAATTATAACCTTCTTGGTATTATTCTGGTTTTGTTTTCTTATCATTTAGATTGATGTGACTAGCACACTTACTGCACTCTGAAATTCTGTTTGTTTCACACAGTCACTTAATTGCCACAATAACTGCGATTTGAAATGTTAACATACTTTTCATTCTTTCAATTTTTACCTCAAACTCTCTTCCCTTTAGCATCAGGGTTTATTAATTTTCAAATAACATCCATCTTCAGAAAGCAACATCATGGTTTTGAGGGTCTTTCAATCACAAATTTTTAATTCAATATGTGGAAAGGAATTGATGACTAACTGTTGAAAGTTTTCAAGTAAATTACATGAAATATGAAATACGTCATTCACCTTCTTGGTATGAATGCAAGATGCAAACTTGTGTAAATAACAAACAGGCACCCTAGTTCCATCTATTGATCAAGCATACTCAAATAAAATTTAGCACTCTCTTGCCTTAAAAAAGACTAGTGAGATATTTGATATTATTGCAAATAATTTTGAAGATGAACTAACAAACTTTTCAATTAATTGCCACAAATTACAATGTTTCCAGCATAGCCCTACTATAACACTGTAGTAGTTAAAGTTTTGTCAGGTTTTAGTCCCTGTCATCTCAAAGCACATTAAAAAAATAATATATTTCAAAAGGGAAAGAAAAAATTTCACATATTTAAAATATAGTGGACTACAATAAGTATATGAACATGGTATTGCAAGTTTCCACTGTGCTACAATAGAATGCAGTACTGAGTTATGCATTGCAAGAGAATGTAAAATAAAACCCATCATAAAGGACTGCATATTAAGAAGCTTTAAATAATGCTCCATATTTAAGTTTTTATATTGACTATTTTATGCATACCATACGATCAGGAGATTGAGATAATTTTTCCAGTTCAAACATACTGCATATATTGGTAGTCAGAGCTATATGGATTTAGGGCATGATCCAAAGTGACACTTTCCTGGACAGCAACATATTTGTCTGTCTCATTTGTCACTTAAATCCAAAAAACCGAAAAGGTTTACTATGACAGAAACAAAGCCTTAGTGCTGCCTAAAGTGTTTATAGGCAGAAAATGAACAGGCTTGGTTAGAGCATGGTACTAATAATGCCACGGTTGTGGGTTTGATCCTTTTATGGACCATTCATTTGGGAGCTGGACTTGATGATCCTTGTAGGTCCCTTCCAGCTCAGGATGTTCTGTGATTCTGTGAATCTCCTCACACAGCTTGAACATGCAGCTGGTGCAGCTCTGTAAATAGCCTCAGGAAGAGGTTTGTCCTCATCACTAGCAGCATCATTAAAACATGAGACCTGGACACAGCAAGGAGAACCATGCCCAGTGTTGGCATTGACCTTTTCCTGCACTCCTCACCCACAAGGGGAGTGAAGTTTTGAGGAATAAGTGTAGTGCAGGTAGCTCTGTGTTCTGGGTCTCTCCTCGGATTACACTATTTGAAGGATCTGGACGTCTGAGACTCTGTTGAGGGGAAACCTGGCCTGACTGTGTGGGTGTGGAGTGTGTAGCTGAGAAAGGGCCTCAGTCCCAGTCAGATGGTGCGAGAGTGACTGAAAGCGTGATTCCTGCATGATCAGACAGGGAAGTTTCCTTAACATAATGGAGGACAGTGAGCAGACAGCAGCTCCTCAGTTGGCAAATGCTGGAGCAAAGCCTGTCCAGGGTGCAGAAGTTTCCATATCCCTTCTGTACCACGATAATGCATGGACAGCCCCGCATTGCTGAAAATATGGGGAACAGAGGGGACATGGGGGGGTGAGAGGAATTTACTCCTCTGGTGGCAGAAAAGTTGCTTCATGTTTGGTTAGGATCTTTCTGCCAAAGCTGTCCTTCAGGACTGGTTACTGCGATATGGGATTCCCAATTTGTTACAGTTTCATTGAATCCTGACAGCGTAATTTGACGACTTTACTACAGCTCAGTAGGATTCAGCAAAGCTGCATGTGATCATGTAAATCCCTATGCACAGCAGATGTCTTCAACCTTGATATTGAGATCAGCTTCCATTTCAATAGGCCAAAGGACAAGCAACTGTTCAATCAGCTAAAAGCCAGCAAATATGAAAGAGTAGTAGGTCCAGACCAGTGACACTTCAGGGGGATTTATCACTAGGAAAGGCTAATTAATACCTTGACTCCCACCACCTAGATTTAATTCAAGAGATAGAAAGCTAATTCTACTTTGTAAGTCACAAGAGCACTGCCAACTATAAATGTCTTGCCAATAGCAAGAAAAAGGCTCTGAACTTACTGTGACATTGCTAGCCAATTCTGCAGCATGCACTTAAGGGAAGGCTGAGCCCTCTCATCATGTCTTGTAGTATTTGTAACCACATCTCATGTTTGGATTTGGCCTGCTGACACACACCCAGTTTGCTTCAGAAAATACCAGGAGACAACAGTTAAAAGAACTTGACCCTTCCAGAAGAGGCAGATGCCCAAGTGAAAACCCCTGTGTGAGCAAATGGGTTCTCTGCAATTGTTGGATATGCACTGAACTGAGGGTTTCAGCTGCTCTAGCATTTTTTTTTTAAATACAAACTATAGGACAATTTTTTTTTCAGATAGATTTTATCAGCATAATCAATTACTATTAAAGCAGTCTTTGGAAAAGACACTCCCTAATGCATATAGATAAAATAGATGGTGTAAAAACTCTGTAATAAGGAAAACACTTTAAATAAAGAGATACACATTTCTTCTCTATCACTTTTCAATAAACATTCTGAAAGCAGCTACCACAGAAGCTTCTTGCTCTTCAGGGAAGATTTAATGTTTCTCAGTTCAGTTGGCCTTTTTGCATTGTCCATTCCACTCTTGGCCCTGGCTGGAAAAGCATATTGATTTTTATTCGATCTTAGGGCTCTTGCTGTACCAATGTGGCATGACAGATCCACAGGCTGAGCACTCGAGTGTTACTAGGGCTGCATAACTCTGCCCAACTGCCTGTAACTACTGTTCTCCCCAGCATCTTTTCCTATTTTATGTAATTCTAGTGGTATTAATTACATTTATTAACACATTGAACAAAAGTAGTATTCTGCATAAGGGGATGCAGAGGAAAGTCTTGCAGTCTCAGGGCTGGGGAAGAGTTGTCACTAATCTTTCAATTAGGGGGAAAAAGCCCCCAACCAAATAATTCATGTTACAGTGTAGATAATGGTCTCAAGCAGCCTTTTTTATATAGCCATTCTGAATTGCTTTTTTATTTGGCAAGACTGGTCTGATTTTGTGATTGCTTCTGTGATTCAGTGATCAGATGCAGAAACCAGCAACGCTGTTTACTGCATTGTTTCTGCGCTAGCAAATTTTGACTATGTTTACTTAACTAATAGATAAAGTATTTGATTGCCAGGGTGGAGGTAGTGTATTTGTTCATGCATTGCTCACTATGCATTTTCCTGCATATGGTAAAGAAAGTATGTTGTCTTGAGTTTGTTCATATTTAGAATTTATGTCAAGTTGTTGCCTCTTATTTTAGAAAAATAAGACAAAGCAAATAATCTAGCAAGATTCCACGCATGATTTCAGCAGCCTGTTTTTCAAGTGCTGGTTTTGAGCTGGTTAAGCTGATTACTTCTCAACCAGAAGATCAAGAAAGTAACTGTACTTAAAACTAATGCTTATGTCAGGTAAAAATGAGTTTGGGATTGTCACGACAGAAAGTTATAGTAGCAAGAGCTATTGATGAGTCACACCAACAGAAAACTTTTTCATTCTATTTTACATGCCATTTTGACATAGGATATAGTTATTAAGGCCTAACGAAAATAGTTCTTCTCTCAGATCATCTCATTTGTACCCATGAACAAATATAGAAATAAAAATTAGTAGTAGGAACATGTAGGTTTACTAATATAGGCCATGACAGATCTAATGACTTCATAAGAATCAAGTTTCATTTATGTTTAGTGAAGTGGCCTCAGGGAATTAAGACACAGCCCATGCACAAAGGTTAAAGAAATTATAAGGCAAGTATAACAGTAAGATATAAAAGTCACAACACCTATACTGGACTGGAGACAACTTATGTTTAATACTGCCATTAACAAGAAATTTAAGCCTGGAACTTTTCTGTCACAAATAGAAATCACCAAAACAGAGAACCAGATCAAGTCTCACACAAAAATAGACCAGGATGTAGTACAAAACACAAAGTCGTACACTTCAATAGAAATAGTAAGTTTAGCTGTGAAGTAGCGTGTCTAAACAATGACAGAAGTATGCAAATGCAGTTAAAAGCAGTAACTGTGAGACATCACACCTAGTAAGAACTAATAAAAAAGTAAGACCAAACAAACAAAACCAAGATCATGAATCTGACAGACAAAACCACTGTAGGTGCTGTATCTGATAGTTGTAAGCAGTGAGAAAGCACTACATGGCATAAGTGAGCATCTGCCTGCTCCATCTCTGGCTCCATCCGTTCTGAAAGTGCACAGGTACTGCCACCCTGAGGAGCAGCAATTTGAAAAATACATTCTTCCAGCTGCAGACACAGGCATGCAGTTGCAGGCTTCATTTTAATCACAGCATTGCCACCAATTACTTTTGTGGTCTCGAACAAATTAGCTCTTTGCTACAATTTTTGTAGTTGTAAAGGGTGAAGATAATATGAGCCAATCCTAAAAAAGTGTTTCTAGATTTATTATTCAGTAGCGGTTTGAAAATGAATACTGCTGTATAAACATTGCATTTTACTTCAGGGCTGAATGCAAACAAATAACTAGCATTCCAACTGCTATCTTCTACATCTACTTTTATTTCTTTTAAATACATGCAAACAAATTCCCTAAAGTTAATAGGCTTAACACATACTTACCGAAGGGAAACCTAGAAATTTCTTTCTCCAACCTAGAAATCTCCATTCGGTAGCATTTAGCTTAGGCTATTACCAGAGTATTAGTACCAGAAGATTATTCTTATATTTTCATTATATCAAAACATTATGATACTTTTAATGACATCTAATAGAAATTATGCTATCATAAGGACCAAAACTTGGTTTTCAACATTCCCCCAAAAGGCAAATAGGTGAAGTCCTGCTACTCCAACACTCCATACCAGACCCAGTATCAACCCCTTTAGACTAACCTTAAGCCACAGGTCTTGGTGGAAGTCTTGGTGGAAAATCGAGTCGTTCCTAACTGTGGTCCTGACAAAAAGCATTTATATCAGCAACAGGAATTTAAGAGAAAGCCTTCCCATCTCTCCTGGTACAGGACCTTTGTGCTGCTGAGAGACTTTCCAAAGGGGAAGCCCCTCAGGTCAAGAGCCTTGCTCTTAAGTTTGTGCTGGAGAGGAAGGATTCCAAGGTCTTTCCCTCCAGTGAAGGAAACTTTATAAATAGACTATACTAGAAACAAACAGCAGTGTAAAATTAAACCACAATATTCTACCACTATTAGTCAGAGAGTAAAGTGGACTGAATTTATCCTTTGCTTAGCAGAGTTCCTGAAGTGGAGGAGAGAGAAAATTCAGCAGTGCTAAAGCAGTCTTTATAAAAGTCTATGAAAAACATTGATGCTGTGTTCCATCATGCTAAGACAGCCAGCTTCAGGAAATCTCCAGCACCCTGAGCTTGCTCATTTCAGCACCTTCATAGACTCTGAGGATTTCTTAAGCAGACCCTTGACTGACACTAGTGAAACTAAAGCTGAGCCTACTTACATCAAAACATAAACCTAGCAGGTCTCAGTAGGCCCACGGCCTAGACAAAGCTGGAAAGGAATGTGGTCATTTGCACCAGCAGCTGAACAGCAAATAAACACATTCTGATGGATGAGATTGGGGTGAGGGGATGTTTATTCTTGTGGGGGGAGATGGGATGGGGTGTAATGATCAGGGAGGAGCTAACAATAATAAATGCAAAGCAAAGTTCAATCCTTTTATTGGATTATCTGCTGTGGAGCTTCAGCTCCAGTATCCTGGCTTCAGCACTGCTTGGAGCACCCCAACAAGAAAGCAGCAGCATCCACAACACTGGCACTTACAAGCTCAGACAGTGAGTGACCTGCATATCCAGCACCAGGAGGGAACACTGTCTCACCACAGAAATTAAGGTGCTCAAGGACAACAAAACATCTCCTGGGTATTATGCACAGAAATGGAAATAGACTTGTATTGCCAACATAAAGTCTTCAGACATACAACAGATTAGAAAGATGAATGATCAGCAACATCTGGTTTTATGCCTGTGGAAATGAAAATTTCACCAGTTAGACTAAAACAATACTAGAAAATTGATCACTATTGATGACATACTGTGAAAGGGATTAAAGGCAGGCTTCAACATCTCATCTGTCCTTACATATGCAAATATGACCCAAGTGGAAAAATGTCCCCACTCCAATCATCTGATGTTCACGCTCTCCCAAAGTACAGACAAGCATGAGGAAAACAGCTATAGACAAAACATGACAGATCCAGCATCCAGGTTTCCTGTGCATGGTGAGTGCTCAGACTGCTTTATTTTCCTACAGTAGACAAACAATCCTGAGAGGAGTGTTATTTGATCAGTGTTTTTATTATAATAAGCCAACAACCTAATTCAGAGTGTATGCCTGGGAGACTCACAAGAAGGAGTAACTTTTTCTAAGCAACTTAAACTTGTTAAGTCAGTGTGGATCTAACCAACAATATATGTAATGCTCTCTGGTAAATAAGAGCCAGTTGCTGAAGCTGACAACTTTTTTTGATATTGGAAGTTGTTTCCTAACATTTAATTTCCAAGGATGATAAAGGTAGCTTCCATTTTAATTCTGCAACGTTGTCACTCTAAAGGGCTGTTGTGTTTTGGGTTTGGTTTTTTTTATTCATTTGTGGGGTGGAGGGAAGGGTAAAAAATTATCTGAATTGTTTATCTATTTATTTACAGAATAAACACTTCAAGATGCTCACTAGTTGTATTAGCTCAGCCAATAATATTCTCCTACCAACATACTCTTTATCAGAACAACAACTGTAGTTAACAACTTAGATGAAACCAGAAGGCAGCCTCTGAAGACAGCTTTAAAGAATAAATTTCTTTTAAAGCACCCCACACAGTGCTGTTTTGCTCCTAGTCTTTCATTCCCTGACTTTGCTTGACACATCAGGCTGCTCACTGAAGTTAAAAGTACCTCAATGGCAGAAGACTCTACCATCACTGTCTCTAAGTAACATTAGTATTTTCCCATGATGACCACTATTTGTCCCATTCCTGCTCTAACTCTTTTTAGAGTTGCTTCAGTGTGAGATCTGTGCTTGCAAATAAACTTAATTGGTATTGATCACACCCACAAAACTTATTTATGTATTGATATAAAGGTATTCAGAGTATAAGTCTGGTCTCTGTGTACTGAAAAGAAGGAAGCAGCAATAAAATATACATAACATGGATGATGAGGGTTCCTGTGCACAATTTAGAGAATGACATATTTGGACATATAAATTACTTTGATTTGTGTACACTCTGAAAAACTCGAAAAAAAATAGGAAAGAAAGAAAAAGAAGTATACTTTCAAGAAGAGCTACACAATCGTCAGGGGAAATTAAAAAAAGACAGCATCAAACCTTAAGGGCTAGAGTGACACAGATGGCTCAGATTTTGGCTATATCACTCACCACTCACATTTTTGTCTTACAGAGCTCGCAGTGATCCTCCTCCTGATAACCCCTTTTGTGTCTTCTCCTCACACTTCCATTCTCAATCAAAAAATCTAGAATCAAGAGAGCATATACAAGAGAGACACACATTTCTGCCTCTCTGAACCAAAGTTTTGGCATGGATAGCTGCAGACATTACAGCATTAAAGACTTTCACAGGCTCTGTTGGCTTTTTAGACAGGCTTCAGTGGCAGTTTATCAGGTGTTTTGAAGATGTAATTTTAATGTTTAAGCAGATCCTAAACCAAAACCCAAGTAATTAGATCCTTATAGCAGATCTATCATAGATTACCTGAAAAGCCAGACTTATTAGAATGCAATGGGAATGTGCAAAACCATGAAATGGCTCTCACATAGCAGAATAGGAAGTTACATGCTTATCAGAAGAGACAGAGAGGCCCATACACTGCAGAGGGTCAAAGCTCAACAATCCAAGCAAGCAACAACAGAAAGAAGAAAAAAAAACTTCCTCACTTTGATAAGCTCATTTCCATTAGGCTAATACCTTACGTCAACCCATATTTTTAGTTCAGGGATTCTCAAATGATCATTTCAGGCACATTACAATTTTCCAATGGAAGAACACAACCATGGGTAGCAAATATAAACCTACCAATAGTAGATCTAATTTTAAATTACTTTTTGTGGATTCCTCAGAAGGTAGCCACAAACCTCAGGTTGAAAGCCAGTAATTTACTGCTTCTGACCTTGCAAAGACCTCTTTGTGCCACAAGTTCTATATGGTCTTCAAGAATCTCCTTTACTTTTAAAAACCACAACATACACAGTAAGCTGAAAAATATCCCTGTGCATTTACTGGTAAGCAGGTTTCACATAATTTTTACCAATGCCAGCAGTTCACAGGAGTATATCACAGTGATTGTTCCAGGTCTACACACCAACTTGCAGAAAAAACATCCATCTGACATTTCAACCAAAGCCTCTAATAGAAATACCAACATTATACTAAGAAAAAGAAATCAGCAAAAATCACACCTGAACAAACAACCCAAATCCAAAGAACAACCAAAGGGATAAAAGGCCTGTATTCATTTGCCATATGATGAAATATTATAAAAATGTGCATTTAGGTACTTAAAACTACTAAATAGCCAGAATTGTTGTAGACCAAGGCTATTTTTCAGTCTAAATACCATTGGTGTGGATGTGTTTTTCTTTCATATACTGGAAACAAAAGTCATGCTATGTCAGCACACAGACTGCAAAATAAATCAAGGTTAAAATGTTAGACAGAAAAAGAACATTCCTTAACATATTTAGTCTTCCTTCAAAGTGGTTGGGGAAAAAAAAAGGAAACTAATTTACAGGAAAAAAAACCTAAAGGAAATTTAAACACTGACTCATTTATGAAGTCAGTCAAATTGTAAAAAGACAATATGAAAAATTAAAGCAAACACTTAAAAATGAGGGAGAACTCAGGAAAAGAATGGGGAAAAAATGGTAGTTATCCATGTATAAGTCTCCCTCAGTAAAACATACAAGGATGAACAGCAAGATTATCATGCAAAGAAAAAAGCTGCAGAATGAGTATTTTTGTAATCTTACTCAAGGGTGATTTTTAAGTTAAACATAGATGCCACACTATCTTATCAAGAATTCAAGAGATCTTCTAGAAGCAGCGTATATTATTTCCGAAAAGCAAGTTGGGGCTACATTTTAAAACTACAGAACCACAATCTTGGCAAATGTAAAAGAAAAATAATTCACTCACAGCAGAATTTACTGGCGTTAAATCTGATGTAAGGCTGCCCTCTTCAACCACAGAATCTTTGAATATCCTAAGATGGAAGAGACCCACAAGGATCATTGAAGTCCATCCTGGCCCTGCACACGACAGTCCAAAATTCAACTATGAATTTGAAGGACTCGTGTCCTTTCTTGAATAAATGCTTCAGTGTTTAGCAAACTACGGAAAGTGAAACTATAGAGGTATGAGGCAAGCTATCAATAATCAGTGTTCATCCAAGAGCAGTGGTATCAGACATGAACCCATTTCTGAGTGAATGCTCATCACAGCCCATTTGTGGCATGGATTCTCCTACGCAGTGAGAAGTACACACAGATGATGCAAGTCTGTCAAACTGCTTCCGAAATAGATCAAACTGCCATACTTGAGCTATAAGATCCCCTTTCTCCCTTCCTCCCCTAGCTCCAAATATAAATAGTAACTAAAATGCTGCCTTTGCTTAATTCTACAGATCTTAATTCTACAGATCTTAAAATGGTCTTACAGTGGTCAAACTTTTTGTAAAAACACACGTGAGAAAAGCAACGCTGAAGTCATTGTTGAATTATAAAGAATTCAGGAGATCTCTGCTGCCTTCTGAGCTGTGTCCTTCGTGAAAGGTGAAAGACTTCCCCAAAGCCTGGAACCTGGAACTCTTTCCACAGACCATATTCACTCAACCGGTTTGTGTGGTGCTTAATCTGAAACTGGATTCTGTATCTTCTTACCTGGCTACAACTCCTGACTCAGAAATAAACAGTAGCTCAGAGACAGAGGATTAACTTCCTTGGAGCAGTATTAGATTAAGTAGCAGCATGTAATCAGACCAGAGGATAAACCAAGAACTTCAATATGCCCAGTAATACAGAAATGCCTAAAACCCACAAAAAATGTGTATATTTCCCAAACAAATCTGGACAAGTTTGGTTGACTGCTGTGTGGCTGTAGTGACTGCAACTTACTGAGCAAACTGCCTATCACGTCTTTCTTGCAGCCATACCACCACCTCCTTCTCTCTACAAAGCCAATTTCTGAAAAATGGAAATGGAAAACTACAAAATTAGAATTGCAGCACTAAGATGCTGCATTGGCACAATTCATCTTGCATCACAAAACCTGCATGGACATAATGTGTCTCAATAAAGAAAAAAAGGGGAGGGGGGGGGGAGAACAAAAACATTTCTAGGTCTGACCCTGACCTTTACTATTTACAAACAAATCAAATTCTACAGTATTTCAAGAAAGCATTAGTCATTCAGCAATTTTTTTTGCTAAAATCTGGCAGGGCAAGGAAAGAATAACATCAGTAACTCCAAAAGGCAAGTGATTCTACTATAAGAAACAAACAAAGAAAAACTACAGGTTTTTCTGTGCATCTGAATTACTTTGGTATTGAACAGCATGAGTAGCTTGAATGTTTCCTCCTTTTGGCTTCAGACCTATGCTATCATTTGATTAAGGTAATTCTCTTTCCTGGTTTTCCGAAGAAACAATTTTTTATTCTGAAGTATCATATCAACAAAATCATAATACATTACTTTAGCAGTTGGAAGTGTATCAACATAATAATCCATACAGTGGTAACTAAAGTCACAGTCAAGTAGTTAATCTTGAAAACTATCAAATGAACATAGCAAGTGACAGGAAAGGACAATGTATCAAGAAAATTATTTCCCAGTCCTCCTGTGTAAATTGGAACACTTTGCTTTCCATTTCACACTTAGGCCACGGAAACAGGAAATACAGCACATTTCCTTATGTCATAAGGAATCCCAAACCTTCAGACCACTGCCTAATTCAGTGGAGGCCCCCAAAAGTAAATAGCCAGAGCAAGAAACAGCCCTCTGCATTACTTGAAAACATTCATAAATCTCTCCTTGCCTTGAGGACAGCACTTAGTACTCCTATAGCTCAGGTCACCACATCATTAATTCTATTGTGCCCTCCTCAGCAAGTAGTTCTGGAGCAATAGGTGGTAACTAGGAAGTGCACATCCCAAAACCTCTACCACAGGCAAAAATGAGAAACTCAGTTTTAACTTTTAACAGGCAAAGGTTAATGCAATAGAAAAATATATAGTCACACAGGAGAAAAATAAATAACTGCTTCATTCCCTACAAACTAAGTTTAGTGAAAGCAGGCTGTAGAAACCTGGGTCAAAGCACTGCACTGCAGATGAGTCACAATTCAAGGGATCAAAATCTTTTGCCTCCTCTTTTCCTTTATGATCATTCAGGGAAGAACTTCGCTTAATTAGCCAATTTCCCCTTTGTTAGTCTATTTTCATTAGAAAACATTCAGATTTGCTTTGTCTGAGGTTCCAGTTTTATAGCCTTGGGATATTAAATTCAGGCATTTTAGATAAGCCACTCTATCCCTTGTCATGTCATTGTGCAATGATCATAACACTTAAATCATTATAGAAAGAATTTAGTGTAGTTTTACAAGATGCTTTATGCATTCTTGCAGCAAAAGTCTGTAAGACTGCTTACCAGACACTGGTGTTCTTCAGTACACACAGTCCTCATGTTCACAGCTGTGCCTTTCCATGCAAGGCTGAAATCACCTCTCCTTTGCACACTCCAAATATATTTGCCCCTTTCTTCTCCTGCTTTGTGTACATTTTCAGGACAAAACCATGCTCCATTTCAAATCCTCAGAGCAGGATTATTATACTTACATTTTAACTTCTCCTTCCTGTCCCCTTGCACCAAAAAGCCAGGGTACATCCCAAATAACATCCAACTTCTCTTCAAGTCAGATTCTACAGACCAGCCAAATTTGCTTTACCAACACCTGATAAAATGTCAGACTTTGTATTTACCTCAAATTGTAGGGTCTCAGCACTTCTCTTGGACTGAGATCATTTTAGTTGTGGTAATGACTGCCTTGAAGTCAGGTGACAATTGCCCAGCTTTTTTTAGCTTCATTCTATGGGAAACATATATGCAAAGATCTGACAAACTTGCATAGTTACTGCTTAACAAAGAGACTGTACGTTAACTGGGGCCAGGGGAGGCTGACTATGAACTCTCACTAATTGCTAATGGGTGAACACAGTAAGACTTTACCTGGAAACCAGAAAAGAAGAACAAGTAAGCAGAACATGATACAACAGAAAGGTGTTGTAACCATGGCAGAAAAGGAAAACTTCCATGCAGTGACAGTACTCCACTGCAAACCAGCATCAGCAAAAGGACAGGGACAACTTGCTTCACTTACAAGGAAAAGCCACACAGCGATACCATGAGTTTCTGAGATCTCATCCAATGATACAGAAAAACAGACGGGGAAACAAGTCTGATGAAAACCTCCCTTCTCATCTCACTATAAATTAAATGAAGTTTAATCAGATATAGACAAACGAGCCAGAACAACTAGCTCTGGAATCAAGAGACAGACTTCAAGTATTCAAGTAAGCAACTCTCATCCGTATCTTTATCCAAAGTTTGAGCACACAGAATTGGTGGCACTTCTGTGACAAGTAAATGACTTTTGAAACCCTTCCTAAATCAGAAAGGTTAGGAAAAATTATGGTTGTCTGCAACAGCTTATACCAGTAAGAGTTCAGCAAGAGCATCCATCCTTCTGCAGTTTTGTGTTCACATAACAAGTTGTCCTGGTTGCAGAGAGGGGTCAGAGCTTAGCGCTGTGGCCAGGTTGGTGTTTTGGTGTTCTATACCTCCCAAACCCTTGCTGGGGGGATGGTTTCGGTAGGAAGGAAAATCCTGGTGCTCCACTGAAAGTTGGCCATTTTGCCTCCCCAGCCATCATGCTGCCGATGTCTGGGGAAGCCATGCAGACATGATCTATGGGAAGCATCCGCCATCTTATTGTTGTTCCCAGTGGTGAACACCTTTTCTGTCAGTAAAATACCTGCTCTTTTTGTATCCTTTTGCTATTAATATTGCTGTTGTTCCTGTGCCATGTCTTATTCTTGCTTTGTGCTTTCAGTAAATTGTTACCTCAACCCATAATTTCTGCTTTTGCCCCTCCCTTACTGAAAGATGTGAAGGAGAAGGGGAGGGGCTTACTTGGGGTTTCTTTTCCAGCTGCTGTTAAAACAGCACACAAGTTAAATAAAAGTACATTAATATAATCAGAGGTGGCACTTGTGATAATGAACGAACGACAAGTTATATTTGCCTCTTTAGTCATACTCAACTTTTAAAAGTACACATTCAAGGCTGAGGTGTGAAACATCGGTGTCATCATCACACTCCATCTGGATCAGTTTTGTGCATGCAGCATCATGCCACTTGGCATACGTAATTCAGACATTTGGGAAACAGCTCATTTGAGGAGCCACTTGCACACCACTTCCAACACCAATAACAATTCTGAAAGAATGTGTAAGTTCACCAATTTGAGCATTTAACTTATACATATATTCCCCCTAACTGTAGTGAATGGTGTTCTAACCCATTTTCCATATTAAAGTTTTCCACCTCTATAAAAACTTTTTCATAATTTTGGCTAACAACATGTCCTGGTTTCAGCTGGGAGTTAATTTTCTTCTTAGTAGCTGGTAGAGTGCTGTATTTTTGATTTAGAATAAGACTAATGCTGATAACACACTGATGTTTTAGTTGATGCTGAGCAGTGCTTACTCCAAGCCAAGGACTTTTCAGTTTCTTATGCTCTGCCAACAAGGAGGTGCGCAAGAAGCCAGGAGGGAGCATGGCCAGGACAGCTGAGTTGAACTGACCAAACGGCTATTCAGAACATCACAGAACATCATGCCCAGTATACAAACTGGGAAGAGTTGGCTGGGAGGGGCCAATCACTGCTCTGGGATGGAATGGGCATCTGTCAGTGGGTGTGAGCGAGGGTATTGTGCAGCACTCGTCTTTCTTGGGTTTTACTCCTCTCTTGGTATTGTTGTTATTATTATTAAATTTATTTCAATTATTAAACTATTCCTATCTTAATCCATGGTCATAGGTATGACATTTTTTTCAATTTTCTTTCCCATTCTACTGGGGGAGTGTGGGGACTGGGGTGAGTGAATATCTGTGTGGTATTTCACTGCCAGAAGGCGTTAAACCAGGACACTGTATTAAGCAATTTAACTACACCTTTCAGTAACCTTGGTGTGCTTTCAGACAATCACTGTACTTTAGTTTTTATAGTGAATATAGATCTTCATATGCCAGGGCTCTATCTGTGTTAATCTTATCTTCAACAGGCCCAGTCAAAGCTAAAAATTTCAGTAAAAAACCGAATTAGATGTTTAGGATTCTGTCTCTGCTGTAATTTCCAAGATCTTTGTTTCGCATCCCCTAGAACGTTTCAAATCATAGGCCCACACAGTGTCTATTCCCTCTCCAGTAGTATGATCTGGAATCCAGCAAGGGAAAGGAAAGCGACAGGCAATGATTCTGGCATTACATTCAAGTTCATCTTCCAGCTTCTTCTCCAACTGTGGCATCTGTTGAATTACAAGAAAAACCTCTCAGAAGCAGTAAAAAACCAGAAGCATTCTCTTTAAAACCTAATTCAAGTGCTCAAGACAAATCCAAGATTTCAGGTTGGTTTTTTTTTTTAATCTTAAGAAAGTATTCATGATATATGCTTTGACTTTGATGCCATGACAAAAAATATTTAAAACCAGAAAATGGTTATTGTGCCCAGATGGGTAAGATCAAGGAAATCATAACTTTAAGTTCTAAAAATTAAACCAAAACCCATAAATTATCCTTTAAATTAAAAAAAAAAAAACAAACTGCAAAGAAGAGACTTTGCATGCTCCAATTCATGATTCTCTTCAGTGGGATTCTTCTCTGTAGAGAATAAAAGTTCAGCCCCCTGAATTTATGCTATTTATGACACCCCAAGGTTCATGAGCTATTGAGTGATACTCAAAGGTCACCACCACTCAAAATCTACAGTCTAACTCCAAGACAGATCCTGGGACACTCAGAACATCACACAGACAACAACCCAAAACAAACATTATGCTGTCACTCTATGGTAAAATACTGTTACGTTAAATAATACTGAAATTGAGCTTAGTCGAGTCCCCACCCCATTAACATACGCACGTGAATCCCTTCAGCACCATTCCATGAAATGGAATGTAGAATCATAGAATGGTTTGGATTGAAAGGGACTTTTAAAGGTGATCTAGTTCAACACCCCTGCCATGAGCTGGAACATCTTTAACTAGATAAAGGTTGCTCAGAGCTCAGTGTAGTCCCCATCTGCCTCTCTGGGCAACCTGTTCCAGTGTTCCATCACCCTACTCACAAAATTTTTCTTTCTTATATCTAATATGAATCTGCCTTCTTTTAGTTCAAAATTATTACCCCTTGTCCTGTCCCTACAGGCCTTACTAAAAAGTCTGTCCCCATCTTGTTTACAAGCCCCCTTTAAGTACTAATAGGCCACAATAAGGTCTCCCCAGAGTCAAGTCTTCTCCAGGCTGAATAACACCAATTCCCTCAGCCCGTGTTCATAGTAAAGGAGCTCCTCTGAACCCACTCCAACAGGTCCCCAACTGTCCTGTGCTGGGACCCCAGAGCTGGATGCAGCACTGCAGGTGGGGTCTCACCAGAGCAGAGCAGAGGGGCAGAATCCCCTCCCTCACCCTGCTGCCCACCCTGCTTTGGATGCAGCCCAGGACACGTTTGGCTTTCTGGGCTGTGAGTGCACAGTGCTGGGTCATGTCCAGCCTCTCATCTCCCAGCACCCCCACGTCCTTCTGGGCAGGGCTGCTCTGATTTGTTCATCCCTCAGCCTGTGTTGGTTCTGGGGGTTGCCCCAACCAGGAGCAGCACCTTGCACTCAGTCTTGTTGAACCTCATAAGACTCTCATGGACCCACTTCTTGTCCAGGTCCATCTGGCTGGCATTCTGTCCTTCAGGCATGTCACCTGCACCACTCAGCTTGGTGTCATCTGCAATTTTTTCTGAGAGTGCACTTAATCCCACTATTTATGTCATTGATGAAAATATTAAGCAAGACTGCTCCTAAAACAGACCCCTGAAGGACAACAATTGTAACTGATCTTCATCTGGACACTGAGACATTGATTGTCTGAACGCAGTCATCCAGACAATTCCTCATCCACTGAACAGTCCATCCACCAAATCCATCTCTCTTCAATTTGGAGAGCAGGGTGCTGGGGGGAACTGTGTCACAAACCACTATGCAACTCTCCTTGGTTGAACACCTACAGTCCAGCTTTCCTCCATTCACAAAAACTGAGAGGAGATCAAAGTCAGGGGAAATATCACTACCCTCCTGGAGCAGAGCAACACCATGAACAGCCAGATGCTCTTTTTCTACTAAGTGCTTTGCAAATCCTGCCATGGATTAAGTGAGAAATAAATTAACACATGTAGACTTCAAAGAAATTTCTTTCCCATCCCAGATAGCGATTATGTTCTAGGAAAAAAAAAGAAACGTAACAGATTTAGCCACTTTTGTCCTTTGGAAAAGTTTGATGGTATGCTTAAGGAGATCAGCAGTGCACATGCATTTGGAGTTCCTTTTGTTCTTATATATTGTATCTATCTGAATGAATAATTTTAACAGCAAACTCTACAGGCTACTTCTATCACATGTAAAACACTATTTACTTTGATATCATGCTGTAATGTTTAGATATTAAAAAATTAAGAGGGCAGTAAGCCACAAAGACACTAAATATATAAAATTTCACAAAAAAGAAAAAAGAAACAAAACCCAAAAGAAAATTATTAGAAAGTAAGACTGACTGAAGAAAATGTATTTCCAAAGGCTGCAAAGAGCTTCCACTATCACATACATGCAGGGTGTGCCTTTGATGTAATATCCTATTACAGCTACATTTAAGCTAACAATGGAGTATTTTAGTAAAATTATAGTCATAGATCTAATAGATCAAAGAGTTACTTCCAAATATTTTTAAGGCTTTGATTTCATCCACTGCAAATACTTTTGCTGCCGCACCTTAAACAAACTAGAAAAATAAGCCCACTTTGTTATCTAAAACTGAGGTGAGGCACCAGAAAATTTTTTGATTTGTTACAGAAATTACAGATATGGACTAATTTTTTAGGAGTAATTATGAAAATTAGTGACACTGCATTGTCCATATTAGCTCAAATTAGAAAACATCATTAATAGTTCAGCCAAGTTTAGCCAAAAAAGAATTGCATCCTTAAACCAGTCAAGCTAGTTTTTAATCGAAATATATCAGTTACATTAGGTGTTAAAATCATACTGTATTTTATGTGAAGCCAGAGTTTGGGCTTTTTTTTTGGTGTGTCAACAGAGATACATAGTTTAGTAAACCTTTTGTACAGTATATAATCAGTTAAAATACACAGGAGCTGCAAACATGAACACCTGGTAAGAATTCCATCATCCCACCCAGAACAAGTAAGTCTCTCTCTGCAATGACTCAGAAACAAACACACCTTCCCCCCCAGATGCTTGCAAGAACAAGAGAGGTCTTAGTCTTCCCTGAAGATCAATAAATTCAGGTTTTTAAAGCTAATCTTGTATATGAAATAAAAGCACTGTGTGACAGCATCAGATCAGGCCAGCATTATTTAAAAAGCTAAAGAGATCTATTGTTCCTCAGTAAAAAAGAAGAAATGCATTAAGGTTTCTAGAAAATTAAGTTAGTCATTCAGGAGGCTGAGCATTAACAGCTCCTGAAATAAATTTAAAGGGGATCATAAGCAAACAAATACTCAGGAAACACGGAGGTTCGTATGTTTGCATCTGTTGCATTTATGACAGTACTGTTGCTGAAAGAATTTAACCTAGTACTTACTGGATCTACAAAACTTATTCTGAGACTTATTCTGAACCCATTCTATCACAGTTGTTACTAATGTATCCTGCTTTATTACATTTAAAAGTTAATTCAGTATTTCTGCTGGGCTTACTCACATTTTCCCAGGGCATTTGTTTATTCCTAGTTTACTGAGACATCTTTCCCCACCAGCACTTTTCCTCTCGGTGCAAAGAGAGAATTCCTGACGGCAAATCCAAACGTTTCCAGCGCCCCCTGCCGGAACTCAGGCAAGAGAGCACGTACCACCCAGAGCTGGCAGCATGAGGAGCACCACGGTGCTCACTAATACCCCACCCGCATCCACTTCAGTTTCCAACACTGGTTACAACTGGAATCAGAAGTAGAGATTTACTTCCAGTGCCGTTGAAAAAACAAACAAGCAAACAAAAAAGCACAGAATAGAAAGGTTTATTTTGCTTCCTGTTACCGCTGCAGAAATGTTTTCAGTGTATGCTGTGTGGTATGGCACCACATACAGCTCTTCACTCACTTCATCTCACATCTGCCTTAGCAAAGGAACAAGCAATACAGAAGCAAAGGCTGACAGAATTGGCTCTGTTCAGCATGGAAAAGAGAAGGCTACATGGTGACCTAATTGTCTTCCAGTACCTGAAGGGATCCTACAAGATGGAAAAGGACTTTTTACAAGCACATGTAGCGACAGCACAAGGGGGAATGTCTTCAAACTGAAAGACAGTTGCTTTAGATTGGATATCAGCAAGAAATTCTTCACTTGAGGGTAGTGAAGCAATGAAACAGGTTGCTCAGAGAAGTTGTGGATGCCCCAGCCCTGGAATTGTTCAAACCAAGTTGGATGGAGCTCTGAGGAGCCTGGTTTAGTCAAAAGTGCCCCTGCTCATGGCAGGGTGGTTGGAACTAGAGAAAAGAAAGTTGCACGGAGACCTCACAGCAATGTTCCAGTATCTGAAGGGGGCCTACAGGGAAGCTGGAGAGGGACTCTTCATCAGGAACAGTAGTGATAGAACAAGGGAGAATGGATACAAATTGAAAGGGGAAATATGGGTTAGGTATTAGGAAGAAATTCTTTACTGTGAGGGTGGTGAGACACTGGAACAGGTTGCCCAGGAAGGTTCTGGATGCCCCAATCCTAGCACTGTTCAAAGCCAGGTTGGATAAGGTCTTGAGCAACCTGATCTAGTGGGAGGTATCCCAAGCACAGGAGCGTTGGGACTTGATGATGTTTAAGGTCCCTTCCAATCCCTTAATATTCTATGATTCTATGATTGTTACTGACTACCTTTGACCGTCTGCAGGTTGATCCATGTTGCAGATGAATGTATTAACACTGAATGCCTTGGTATTAAAATATCTAAACATTGTAACAAATAATTAAGCAGTATAATAAATAAAATACAATACTATAATAAAAATATAAAATAAACAGTAAGCTTACCATTTGAGGTACTCCAAAAACAACAACATTTGTATAATGGGAAAAAGAAACCTGAAATAAAATTTGAGAACAAATCTTACTGAAAATGGTATTTATAGTTGAAAAAATTCTGACCATTTTTTTCTCCCAATCCCTCTAGCTGCCCTTCTTTCAACAAGGATTTAGACCAAAAATGTGTAAGGAGATCCCTTACCAACTTTTCATCACAAAAATTTCCACATAAAGAAAACTTTATATTGCTGAACAGCAAAAAACTTCTACTGTCTGGCCAAGAATATAGCACCAATTCTAGTAGCACAGAAAGCATTAGTTTAGAAAATACCTACATGATTTTACTAATAACTAAGGGGTTATTCTCACAACTCCTGTATATGATATAATCATGTATGCTTTAACTTTGCCCCTTCTTTTGTTAAATGTTAGCTAGCTCCAAAAACTTTCTAGGCATTCTAGTGACTGGGTTCTTCCAGTCAGTGCCGTGAAGTTCTCCTATGCTTCTCTCTGAACACAAAAACCCCCGTACCCACATAAAACCTCCCAGATAATTCATCAGGCCCAGGCCTGCTCAAGGAGCCTCTACTGATAAAGGAATCACTTCAACAAAGCACAAAAGCAGCAAACAGCATACTGAGCCCACAGAAACCAGATTCCCAGCACAAGTACTTTACTCAAAGCCCAATATAGAACCTTGTGGTCAGACAGCATTTCAGCTCTTTCAGGAAAGTATTTCCAAACTAATGAAATCTCTCAATCACCCCAGATTCATCCTTACATAATTCACTACCTACCTTCCATAAGTCTGAAATATGAAATTTGGTATTCTGATGTACCCCATCTCTCCAGGCACGGTATCTGGAGTACCAGACTAGCCACGGATTTAATTCATAACCGACAGCTTGGAATCCCTTTTTTGCAGCTGCTATCACCTACAAGGAAGAAAAAAAATCTTCACTTAGAAACATAAAAGTCTATTCACCTAAACAGGAGCACACAGTTTTATTTAAAATATAAGGGAAAGCACTTTTCTAAGTCACCCAGGTTTTAATGCCCAACAGATTAGTTGTATAGTGAACAAAAACTCAAAACTACATTTTACTATTATTACTAGTCCAACTGAAATATAGTCAGGCAAACAATATGAAAACAAACATTCACAGGGCAAAGCTGTCAGCTTGCAGTACATCTGTGACTTACATGAAAGTTTAATTTAACTCATTCATGACGCTGTCTTGAAATTAAAGAGTACCACTGAGAGAATAGTGAAACTCACAAGCAAAAATGCTCAAAATTAGACCACTTATTTGAAAAGCAGTGAGGGGAAGGCACTTGAGCAGCCCCTGAATCAGAGCCAAAATGACATGCCAATAGAAAGAGTCTGAAAGTGATCTGTCAATCTACATTTTAAAAAATCCAAAAATGCACTGATTTCTAGAATAAAGGTTTGAGACACAATTTAAAAGGTTACTGCCAACTTCTAATCAGGAATCACCTGATGAACTGTTAACTTCAAAACAAGCAAGGTGAAATCAGGAAGTCACATTTCTTACCAAAACTTCTCAAACAGCATTACCTGGACAGTATATTTCACACTGTTAAAATAATGCATCTTCCATCAGAGAGCACTTGCAAATTCACCAAAAACCTGACATGGAAATGTGGTAAATATCTTCATATTTATCCGCCGATTACACCTGAGTAAGTGCTAAATATTTAAAAGCATCTGAACATACTTTTTTCAAAACAGATGCATTAAGGAAGCACCAAGCATTCAATTTTAGGTACCTGGCTTTCCAAGCAGTCTTCAGTCTCCATTTAGGTACGTATATAATGCATCGGAATTAACGATGCAATACCTATTCGAATTAGATACCTCTGATGAGAGTCAGCAGCCACAATGATGAACAGAGAGGGCATCAGAAACTGCACTTACGTTATGCCTAAATTTTTTGGTCTTTTTCCTACCCAGGCACAATTCAAGCAATCTTCACAGATTTGGGTTTCCAAATCAATTTTTTTTTTGCATGTGTTGACTCATTCACATAAAACATGGACAAACGTAGCATTCAAGAACTTGCTTGTTTCCATAAAAAAACACCACCCTGTTGCTAAATAGGACTTGAAGCAGATAGTTATGAGAAAGCACACGGAACATCACAACAACAAAGAAAAACGAAATGACAATGTTCTCCTCTATATCCTCACCACCACATTTCACAAACTGGGGCTCAAACAATACCCTGGAAACACAGTATCACTTTGTCTTTCATGATTCTCACCATTTCCCTTGGTGTTTATTCTGGTTTCACCACATGGACTTGGAAGTGGGGAAGCCAGCACTGCACAAAGGTGTGAAGACTACAGTTCTAGCCACACCAGGATTTTTATTTTTATAATCCATCGCTCAGTGCTCATTTCTTTTTGCACTTCTATCACCTTTATACATTAAGCACCTCACAGCCTCATTTGCTGCAGTTACACACCTTTGTGGAATCAGTATCAAGACTCTGATCCCATCTTTTCACGTGAATGCACTGTGATTCCCTCCAGTCAGCACAATGACATTTTGTCCACTACCTTGGTCAAGCTGCTGGTAAGACTGCAGCAAAAACTACTACTCATCAAAACTGAATGTAAACCTTTCTCAGCTTTGATCCTCTTCATAAGACTCAGGCAAAACCACTGGATGCCAAAGACAAGACACTCATAAGTGTGAGAAAATACAGCCCCAGCACTTTGGCACCTTTTTAAGAGGTGATCTAAGAGGAAGACAACATCCGTAACTTACAATGCGGCCATCCCCGCTACCAATATCAACTAGGGAGCCACTTCTGTTTTCCAGCATTTTCAGCACATTCTGGATCTGAGCGGCAGTTGCAGGAACGAAGGGCAGGCACACCTTCCTCAGGGCCGGGGTCACGAAGGGGGTGGCCACAGCATAGAGGGCCACCAAGGTCCCTCCCACACCGGCCGTGACCAGCAGCCCCCAGCTGCTCCTCCGGGAGCCGCCCTCGCCCTGCTCCTGCGGGATCTCCTTCGCTACCGCCTGGGACATCGCGCCTGGGGACGGACAAAGAGAGTGTTTTCGCTGTCACATTTATTAAATGCTCACTTGAGAAAAATCAGTATATTGTAGCAAAGAGATGGGACGTAAAAGAGAAAAAAAAAAAAAGCACTTTATACCCCTGCAGACGATTCCCAGATCCCAGAGAAATGTTACAGCTGCTGAAAAGCTGGCGCACGAGGAGGCAGGAATGCGGTTTCCATTTAAACCTGCGGCCCTCCACACGAGAGCGGGCAGCAGCGGGCCCCGAACAGCTCAACAGGGACCTTCCCGCCACGGACCGCCCGGGAGCCCGCGACCGGGGACACGTCCAGGAGTTACTGCTCTTGCTCTGCGGAGGAACTTTTCCCCGGGACATAGCGATATATCCCTGAACACGCCCCGACTGGCCAATGACCAGCCCAGCACTACTCTCGGCCTGCAACACTTACACAGAAGGGCAGTACCACTTCACTACGCAAGGGTGGGGGACCGAAACCTTTCTGAAGACGCTCCGGAGAGAAGCGCCGCACACACTGTTTCCGCCGTGTGCCTGTCTTCACTCCTCCGCCCTCACGTCACCCGGCGCAGCCCCCTGCCGCCGCGCTCGGCGCTCGTACTCCACCCCGTTCAGTACATCCTCTCTCCTTCCCTCCCCGCCCCCGTGAGCGGGGGGATGCGGCCGCGAGCGCCGCGCTCCTCCCCCGGCGCCGGACGCTTCCAGAAGGCTCCGCTGGGGGCGCCACAAAGGTCCCGCCCGCGAAATAGAGCGCGGCTGCGGCGGCTGCGCAGGCGCGGGGCGCTGCGCGGAGTCGCGGCGGGCGCGGCGGCTTCCGGGCGGAGCGCGCGAGCGGCGGCGGTCGGAGCGGGAGTCGCAGCCATGTCGGCCATGGGGACTCTGGCGTTTGACGAGTATGGGCGGCCCTTCCTCATCCTCAAGGACCAGGAGCGCAAGACGCGCCTCATGGGGTTGGAGGCGCTCAAGGTGAGCGAGCGGGGCGGCCGCCGGGGCCGCCCGCGGGCCCGCGCTGGTTGGGCCGCGCCGCGCCATGCTGTGCAGAGCCATGCTGCCGCGAGGGGCGGGAGGATGCAGCCCCTGGGGCGAGGCGCTGCCGCGCTCATCGCCAGCCCCGCCCGAAGCGCAGGGCGGATGGAGCCTGGTCTGGGCCTGTAAGCATGGGAGAGATGGAGGAAGAGAGAAGACATCGCCCCTGGTGCTGGGAATCGGCGGCACGGCGTCCGTGGGGTCTCCGTGCCGCAGATCCACCCCGGGGCTTTGGGGCAGTCACCCCCGTGGGTGCAGCGCGCTTCTCCCCGTGGCTCCTGCCCAGGTCCCCGCTGCCCCCTCCCTTAGACCGCCGCCTGAACCTTGGCCGCCGAAGGAAGGCCGGGGCTGAGTGCGGGTAATACAAATCCCGACGGAAGAATAAAGCAGACACTGGAGCAGAGAGGTTGTGGGTGCTCCATCCCTGGCAGCGTTCAAGGGAGGGTTGAATGGGGCACTGAACAACCTGGTCTAGTGAAAGGTGTTCCTGCCCCTGACAGGGGGTGGGACCTGGAAGATCTCCAAGGTCCCTTCCAACCCAAACCATTTTGTGATGATTCTGTGATGGGTGAAATTGCACTGCCTTCTCTTTTTAGTATTGCCAGCTTTTAGTAATGCTCTGCGCATTAGGGCTGTCATTTGGCTGTTCTCCTTTCGAATGCTTTATCACAGCCAGCACAAGCAATACAAGAAAAGGCATAGGAAATGTTTCTGTCATAAACCCAGTCATAGTTAGTTGTCAGTTGAATTACAGCATTTGCAGTACTCACTGTGTCTTTCATAGCTTAATGTTGTGATTTCAGAATACATGATAATGATTTAACTTCTGTCTTTATTCTCCTTTGTTGTACAGTCTCACATAATGGCAGCAAAGGCTGTAGCAAGTACTCTGAGAACGTCCCTTGGGCCTAATGGTAATAATGAAAAACTTCTAATGGTTCTCTCTTAGTAGTTATTGGGGGGGATTTTCTAGACTTTCCTTCATCCTTTCAACATACGTTTTTTAGGCTTGGATAAAATGATGGTGGACAAGGATGGTGAGGTGACTGTGACAAATGATGGTGCTACCATCCTGAATATGATGGATGTGGACCACCAGATAGCCAAACTTATGGTGGAGCTGGCTAAATCTCAAGATGATGAGATTGGGGATGGAACTACTGGAGTCGTTGGTAAGAAAGTCTTTTAAATTTAACTGTGCTTTTCCAGTGTTAAAATCAAGGTGCTTCAGCTATTTTAAGAAACGTTTTGAGAAGTTCTTCTTTAGAGTATTTATTGTTGCAGTATTCCTGTGAGTTCTTGTATTAGAAGTCTTCTAATTAGAAAGAAACTTTTGTGTCCATTTTGAGTATGGTTATATTTTAAAGTAGTGCTGAGAGCCCTTTTAATACCCTCAAAATTCTTCTGCATAATTTTCTTCTGTAATCTACTTGTCCTGCCTTGGTGCCTGTGCTTTATTTTGGTCTTAACATAATGTGGTTTTTTCTCCTAAGCATAGCAAGTAGGGGTTTTCTTGGACTCATTTTGTTATTTAGGAAACCTTGAACTCTTAAAATACTGCAGAAAAAATCAGAAAGTGTACTTTTTAATCTGTTGATAATGTACTTAAAATTATGCACCAATCAAGAGTAACCTTTAATTTTTTTTTTATAGTTCTGGCTGGGGCATTATTGGAACAGGCTGAGCAGTTACTAGACCGAGGCATTCACCCCATCAGAATAGCAGATGGTTATGAGCAGGCAGCACGCATTGCTATTGAGCATCTAGACAAAATCAGTGACAGCTTCCCAGTTGATCCACAGAACATTGAGCCTCTGATCCAGACAGCGAAGACAACTCTGGGCTCTAAAGTGTGAGTCATAAAAACAGAGTATTTAACCTTCCGTTGAAAACCCTGTGCGTGGAAAGGAGAAATCCTGGTGTTTTGGTGGATTATTAAATTGTTTGTGTTATTGGAGTGCTGCTGAAGGCTCTTCTGTGTTTTGTTTTGGCTAATTCCTCAGTGGACTCATGTCTCAGGATAAGAAATTGTGTCTCTAAAGGGTCAATTCCGTGAAGTTAAACAACTGCAGCATCAATTTCATTCTAACCTGTTAGTTCCAGGTTTCTGCATCATAGCAGGTTCCAAAAGTAATGTAAGTCTGTTAAAAATAATTATGTGTCATCTTTTGTTGGCTTTTTTCCCCGCTAAAAAAATTTTAACTTAGGATGGTTCCTTAAGTTCATTTTCCTTTATGGGTTCTGTGTGTAATTCATAAATTCAGACATTAGAAGGACTTCCTTTGCAGAGCTGTCTTAAGAGTGATTTCTGTTTCTTGAATGTTCTATAGTAGTTAGTTCTCCTGACTTGTTCCAAATCTGTATTGAGACTATGTTCACAAAGGCTCCTCACACTAACCATATTGTGTGTTCTGTTTTCTGCGATAGCCAGCACCTTCTATTTCTGTAAACAAACAAGCAGGGCCTCCTCTTTTAGTGTAGTGTGCAAAAGTTGATTGCTATAGTGATACTTTTTGCTGTTTGAGATTGATTGATTGATAAAATCACCTTTTTCTTCCAAATTGGGGAAATGGAGTGCAACTTGATTGTATTTTTTTCAAACCTAGAGTGAACCGCTGTCACAGGCAAATGGCAGAGATTGCCGTCAACGCCGTACTGACAGTAGCAGACATGGAACGTAAAGATGTTGATTTTGAGCTGATCAAAGTGCAAGGCAAAGTGGGTGGTAGACTGGAAGATACTCAGTTGGTTAAAGGAGTGATTGTGGATAAAGATTTCAGTCATCCACAGATGCCTAAAGTAAGTGATGTCCTTGTGTGCATTTCTTGTGTGTAACGGCTTAAATAAGAATTTCTAGTCTACCTCAGATGTCACCCTCATTTATTAAGTACTTACACAGTCTTGTGGTTTGGCTTGGCTTTTGACCCATGTATCAGCAGAGGAAGGGACAAGGAGCATGACATTTTTCATATTGGAAGAGATCAAGTCAGAATTTACAACAATATTGAGAAATTGTGGTGGAAGGGGGGAATTACTGTATTACTAAGTGAGGACAGGTGCAGGGTTCTATGTTGTGTAGAAATAATTATTCCTCATGTGTGATATGCTTAATATGCTTAGTGCAATGCAGTGTCGAGATTCTTAACCTTTATGAATTGCCATGTTGTCCTGTTTGGAACACCCCAGAAGCTGTCCTTGGTTTTATGCTTGGTGTAGGTAAGGTCTCCAAGTCTTTGGGCAGTGTACTTCAAGAAAACTTCTACTGTTATAAAATATTTTTCTAGCAGGTGACACTGTATCCTGTGAAAAGGAAGACAAGTGGAAAGTATCGCTCATCTAGTAGTTGAAAGGTTGTTACAAAGATGAGTAGTATTCTCAGTGGTCACAGTGCATAGGGATGGTTTAATTGAAATTGGTTTTGTTTGTGAAACATTAAACCATAAAAAGGCATCACTGGTAAAGATTGTTAAGGGCTTAAACAGTGTCTTGGAGCTATGGAATTTGTTCTAAGTGGTTTATAGAGACTATTGACAGAATTATTTTGATGTAATTAGTTCACTTCAGAATAAGTTAAATGATCTTCACATTTCCTGCTATGCTTGTGTTTATAAAGATATGTCTGTATGTTTTGCAGATACAAGAAAGCTATGTTAATGAGGTCAAAAATCATCTTTCTTTTTTTTTTTTTTAATTGCCCAGGAGCTAAAAGATGCTAAAATTGCAATCCTTACTTGTCCATTTGAGCCACCTAAGCCTAAAACCAAACATAAGCTTGATGTCACATCTGTGGATGATTACAAGGCACTGCAGAAATATGAAAAAGAGAAGTTTGAAGAGATGGTGAAGCAGGTAACCTTTAAGATGATATCTGTTTTCTTTGTCTTTCATGGCCTTCAGGAAAAAACAGCATAGTGCATTGATTTATTCCTGTAAATGAGCTGCTAATCCTGGTGGGAGGCAACATACCAAGTGATTGTAATACTATGAATCGAAGTTAAGTTTATGTAAGAAAGAGATGCCAGCTTGGTTTAAAATATATTCTGATCTCTCTGTGTGCCAGAGGTTTCTTCTTGAGAATTGTCTTTTGAGTAAGTTGGGAGAATTAAAACCATGGAGAGTGTTTTTTATTCCTTTGTTAGTTCTGATCAGAAGTTTGATGATTTGTGTTGCTTTCAGATAAAAGACACTGGTGCAAACCTTGCCATTTGCCAGTGGGGTTTTGATGATGAGGCAAATCACTTGCTGCTCCAGAATGAGCTGCCTGCTGTTCGTTGGGTTGGTGGACCTGAAATAGAAGTAAGTAAAACTGGACTTTGTACCAGTTGTCAAAACATTGGTGAAGTAATGGGCTGTACCAGCTAAAAGCTCAGGCTTTCTGGGTAGAACTGCATAATTGTGTACATGGGGTGGGTACTGGAGAAAAATTGTTGGGGATTTTTGAGAAGAACCTACCATGAAGGGGATTATGCTTTATAATTGGAGCATGTGCATATTGCTTAATAAAAGTTGTAGGTGTCTAGGAATGTTTCTGCTTTAGTCCTGACGTTTGCAGAAATAAAACAGTGTCTGAAGTACTTTGAAGCGATGGGAAGATAACCTTTTGGAGCAGGCATTTGACAGATGGTTTTCCACTAGTTTTATGTTCTGAAAACACCATGGAAATACCCTGTTAGAATAACTTGTGGCTGTTTAACTTCAGCTGATCGCCATTGCGACGGGAGGGCGCATTGTGCCTCGCTTCTGTGAGCTCACGGCAGAGAAACTGGGCTTTGCGGGTGTGGTGCGAGAGATCTCCTTCGGAACAACCAAGGACAGAATGCTTCTCATCGAGCAGTGTCAGAACTCCAGAGCTGTGACCATTTTCATTAGAGGAGGAAATAAAATGGTGAGATGCTTGGTTTGATACATAGTTGCAGAATGTCTAGTTTCTTTGTAAAGCAGATTAGTACACCCTTCTTGATTTTTGTCTACATTTTTTTTAGAGTGTGGGCAAATAAAAATGGGTAAGGCTCATAGGCAGTCAGGACTGTGTGTCAGAAGTAACTTTGTCAGATTAACATCCTATGTTTTTGAATGAAAACTTCTGTTTTCTCTCTGTTAGACCATATAGTTCATAAATACAAAAGTAATTTTTCCTGTGGATGCTCTTAATTTTTTTTTCTCATGAGAGGGCCACTTTTATGAGTAAAGACATATTAGCATATTTGAAAGATTTGGTTTTATTGTAGACCTAGTTGTATCACCTCTGATTTAGTCCAGTTAAAATTATTTAAAATAAAAACCCCCAACTAGTGCAAACTGTATATCCCAACACCTTATATCCCCCACTCCCCCAGAACTGAAACCACTTTAAATGCTTATGTATTTAAACTGGGTTTTGGTTGCACTATTAGTGTTAAACTATATTTACTATAGGTCAAGTGTTACTTTAAATGAAAAACCTTGGGAAAAAAAGGGCATAGCCTAGTCTGAAAATTTCTTTTAAGAAAGCAGAAATACTGCTTTAAAGGTTAGCGTTTCTGTTTAATCTCCTACATCTCTTGAAGCGGAGAGAGGACAGAAACTGCAGCCTGAAAATAATGTTGGCATTTAAAGTTCAGCGGTTTTTGTCTTGTACATATGCAAGATTGAAAATCTTATCCATGTAAGCTTTTGTTATTTCAAATTATAGATTTAACAAATAACAGTGTATTTTTGTGTATATTTTTATTCCTTCTTTGCCACTGGATGTCTAACATTCTCTATTTTTAAATAGTGTACCATAGCAGTAGTAGAGCTGCATTGGAGCCATAAAAAGATCTTACAGTTTATTTGCAGTTTCCATGTCTGTATTAGGAACTGTATCTTCGCAGCCTTCAGATGTGTGTATTGTCCAACACACGCTATTCTGTGCTTCCAGATCATTGAAGAAGCAAAGCGCTCTCTTCACGATGCCTTGTGTGTGATCCGGAATCTCGTTCGTGACAATCGTATTGTGTACGGTGGTGGCGCTGCTGAAATATCTTGTGCCTTGGCAGTCAGTGAGGCAGCAGATAAGGTAAGAAAGGAACAGTTAAAACTTCCTTTAATGTATGAAGGATTAAGCCTGCCTAAAGAGATTCCAGAAGAACTTCAAAGATCTTCCAGAAAGTTCCGTAACATGCGCTTTCTGACATTCCCTGATAACCAGCGTTAAAAGTTATCCTTCCCTTCCCTGTAAAAAGTCATTACCAGTTCTTTTTACCTTCTGTGCTAGGAGCAGTTTAATTTTTCTTTAATTTTCAAGTAGTTATCATCCAGAGGTATTCGCTAAGTTATTATAACCCAAATAAAACCTGCATATTGTGTGTATATATTTTATATCTAGCATGAAAATCTGCTTTTACTAGCATTGAAGTTTAATGACTTATGAATTTGAATTTCTTTTCCTCTAGTGCCCATCTTTGGAACAGTATGCTGTGAGAGCTTTTGCAGATGCCCTGGAAGTAATTCCCATGGCCCTCTCGGAGAACAGTGGTATGAATCCAATACAGACGATGACCGAAGTGCGGGCGAGGCAGGTGAAAGAAAATAATCCTGCCCTGGGCATTGACTGTTTGCAGAAAGGAACAAACGGTAAGAAACTGCAACGTGGAGATGGAGGAGCATAAAAGCTTTTCTTTCTCAAAAGCTCAAAACATTCAATATGGTTTTTTTAAACCTGTGCATCACTTGAATTATTCTAACTCTTGTGCCTTGCCATAATAAATGGGAATGTGCATGGAGAGTACATGCATGTCTTCCAGGAAGAAAATGTATAATTGTTTGAAAACCTCTATTTGGTGTCAAGATTAGTTAAAGATGTTGACTGATATTGTAGTGCTGGAAAGAAGGTTGCTCTTATGATGAGTAGGCTGTGCTTTAAATACTGCAGTTTTAGTGATCCAGGTTACACTACAGTCCTAGAAACAGTTGTTTTGAGAAACAGCTTGTGAAGAAGCTTTTTGTGGACAAAAGGCTGGAAATATTTGTAGACAATGATATTCACACCAATATGTCTGCATATATAAACCTGGAGCAAATATGTGAAGACTAAGAAGCCAGTGTATAAAACGTTATTTTCATCTGGATCTACACTTCTCACCTTCTTTCTCTGTTGGTTTTTTTCAGAAAAGAATGTGGTAAACTGTTACTTGTACATTCATAACCCTTCTTTGATTAAATGTTCCTGTTTGATGGCATTTGAACTTTCACTTCTTTAGCATTTGGTCAGCTTTGGGTGCTTTTAATATATGTTTATGGAAATTTTGCTTTCCACCATTCTGCATTATGTTTTGAAAAGCAGAATCTAGTTGGGAAAAGAGTTGTATCTTAGTGTCCTAGGATCTTTGGTAAGAACCCAGATGTAAAACTCTTGTTTGTACAAATTATGTTTGTAAACCACAATGGCCAAGAGTAGTAATTTCAAAGTGTTCTTTAAAATGATGTGGAATTTAGTATCACTGATTACTAACACTTACAGGTTAGGTGTTACATCCAGATTTGAGGAGGGTGTCTAATTTTTCTGCTTCCTTTTGGCAGATATGAAGCAGCAGCATGTTATAGAAACCTTGATTGGCAAGAAACAGCAGATTTCTCTGGCAACGCAGGTTGTTAGGATGATCCTGAAGATTGATGATATCCGTAGGCCTGGGGAATCTGAAGAGTGAAGGTTGAAAAGCAGGAAACATTAAGGGGCCACAGCAGTAGCGAAGACGGTAGTATTCTGATGCTTCATCTTCAGCTATTTATTCTGGACACTTTTTGTTTCACATACTGTAATGGCTAGTTGCTGGAAATAAAACAATTTAGCACTGGTGATTTCAAGACTTGTTTCAGAAGTATTGTTGTATCTTTTCTTAGACAGGTGTGAGTATTCATAGAAAACACTTCTTGCATGTATAGGGAAAAAAACATAAATAATGCAGCAGTAAAATGTGATGGATCCTTTTCCATTGTTCCTTATGGGGGAAGCCCATAGAGTCTCATTTTAAGTGGTCTGTCACTCTTCAGTGAAACTAGCAGAAATTACTTCAATTATTTTAACTAAATTTAATTAAATATTAACTAATTATTTTAGCCTCCAGTAATTCTCATATGTTAAATATATTAAGTATAACATTTCAATCTGAAGATTTAAAAGAACTGTATTTCTTGCTTCCAGTTGCTTCCATTTTTTTCTCTTCTTGTTGCCCTGTTCCTGATTTATGAGGATTAAGGAGAGTTTTTTCCCAGGGTCATACACATTCAGCCAAGTGAGGGTTCTTCCCAAAACTTTGTCTATAATACCACAGGTGAGTGCGCCTACTTAAAAAGTCCCCAGTATGATCTTAGAGTGGTAGAGTAAGATTGATTAGTAAAGTGCTTTGGCTGTGAAACTGTCAGCAAGAAACAAGTGGTAGACCAGAGCTAATGTATGATTTCCTTGAAAGATTTTAAAAGTGAGGGAAGTGTTACAAATACAAGTAACAATGCCAACTTGGCATTACTTGTGTTACGTAGGGCAGAGGAAGCTCTTTACTGGCCACTGTTTGCTAGCAGGTCATGTTCTAATGGGTTTTTGCTGTGACTATACCTCCTTTGAGTCAAACAAAACCCTTCAGTGAGTGTTGATAGAGGAAGAATGGTAGAAACAAGTTGACTAATTACAGGACTGGTTTTATTTCTAGAACTGTTAGAGGAGGAATCATGCAAAGCTTTATTGTCATTGATAAAAAATTAGTCGTAGGTGTTTCATCATTACTCTTTTGACTTTTCCCAAATCAGCTTCATTTAGATGCAACAACAGTTTATCAGTTTTACTGCTGCCGAGCTCTGGCATTCTGAATCTGTTCAGGGTTGTGTGAGTCTTAAAATCCATAAATACCTGGGCTCATGTAGAGCCACCTCTTACTTTGCTTGCTAATACAAGAGGAAAACAGCTGTAGCTAGAACTTGAAAGGGAGCGGTGTAGTTATACTAATGTACCCCTTTCACCTCATGGTGAAGTTGTCCATGTGGTAGAAAGGAAGTGAGAAAACAGTCCAGTTTTACTATTCACCTTCTTTCCTCTGGCATGGTCGAACCCCTTTTGCCATCTAAGCTCCATGAAGTTACAGTTTTTGACTATAAACTGCTGCCTAATACAGAAGCCCCTAGGAGCACAGGACAAATGACTTTGAAAGTTGAAATTACGGCTTTACTGATCTGACTTAAGGAAATAAACATTTTGTGCTCTGTATATAAATACTTGTTAATGTTCAACTAGATCTTAGTATGGGAAGTCTGAAGCTTGGCAATGGGACTTTGATAAAATTGTAAGAAATGGAAGTGGTTCATTTTTTCAGGGGTTTGTACTTCTGCAACATAACAAATGTGTGGCATTAGCACTGTCAGTCAGTGCTGCATCGAGGCAACTGGAGGACAAATGGCTTTCATCACAGCATGCAACATGAAACTGGAAGTATTAAACCAAATTAATGCAGCGACTGCAGCTCAAACTGGTACACTTTCGCAGCAGGAGTAATTACATTTGTGCTTTGACAGAACAGTGGGAATACCCATATTGGTAATTTGTGTGCTGGTCTGGCTCTGGTCAAACAAAACAGGAAACATCTGAATAACGACAAGGTTGGGCAAGGCAAACAGTGATGCTCAAATTAATCACGGTGCATTTGTAACTACTGGGCAATAAAAGCCTGGCCTGCTGGTGTGTTTGGAAATAAGGTCCATGGGCCCACAGTTCACACACTGCTCCATGACTCCTGGGAAAATGCAGGGTTCACCACCGGAGGGCAACCTACACCCATCACTGCCGTGGCAGACTGCATGTGGATTTTTTAAAATCGAGCTGAGGCAGCCGGCGGGTCTTTCCCGGCATCACTGAGGGCGCACATGGATGTCATCAGCAAGACCTGAATCTTTACAACTTCCCCTCAAGGGCTCAGTTACTTGAGATAATTTCATTACTAGTTCCATGTGCCCTCTTACATCTAAGTTGTCACATCGTCATAGGACCCTTAACTTGGCCCTGCCTGAATGTCCTGCTACCTCTATCTCTGGTACCAGCTGCCTTTCCCCAGCCTCATCTGTTGGTCTCTCCTGCTGTGTTGCCAAGCCTGGGCTCCTTTCCTCCTCATTGCAGGGACACAAGGCAAGGCTGCCAGGAGCACAATGCACAGTGCACAGACTCCTCTCGCTCCCTCCTGGTCACACTCAGACTGTAGCAGCTGTGGGGGGCCGTGCATCCAGGGCTGAGCTTTTTACTTCAGGTGCGCCACAGTCTGAGTGGACTTTTTTCAGGAATAGGATTAAGCAGAGCTGTGAAGCAACTTTCGTTTCTCTACAGACACTTTAATTCTTCCTTTGTTTAGGAAAAAAGTCACTTTTTGATCATTTCTGCATACTGCATGGGGAAAGATGCCTTATGATGTGAACAGTTCCCATCCCAATGATCCAATCTGACAAGTTTACAGATAGGATCATAAGTGGAGCAAATCAAGCAGGTTTTGCTAATCCGCAGGTCTGTTAGCTCTCCCACTAATATCAAGACAATTGGATATTAGGATACCTAGACGTACCTAATCTAAGCTCAGTGGCTCCAGAACCTGCCTGGGCTGTATGTTTTTATGCTAAGTCTGCGCAGAAAAGCGGGCACCATGGTAGCTGCTCTCCTCTGTGGCAGGATGGCAGGACTGTCCCTTGCAGTATTAATAATTGCTGTTACATTGGCCATGGGCATGGTTATTACACCCTCTGGACTCTCATTATCATCATCTGAGGACCGATGACTCAGTTGTTAGGTTTGGGTCTGGGAGACCCTTGTTTGTCCTCCCTGCACAGAAGTACCTCTCCATTTCATGTCTTGGAGGGTTTCCCAGGAACTTTCTGCCAGGGAACATTTCTCACCACGTTAAAGAGCTAATTAACTGGACTGACAGTGTTTGCTTTATAAGCAACTCATCTCTGTGACACAAGAGAGACACTTTGCTAAACTCAAATGACTCTGGAGTAAAGCTGTAGTCTGTTCTCTGTAAGATGTGGACTCTGTGATACCTGCCTGGTATACATGCACTAGAATCCGTGTTCCTTGTGAGATTCCTCCCCAAGCTATTTGGGACCAGTAGTGGTGTTGTGGTGAGGCTCCTGGCTCACTGCAGCACAGGCACTGAGAGACACAGGTCTCTGCCAGCTCTCTGGTGCCTAGGTGCTCACTGAGCATGGGAAAATGGTGGGGGTGAGAGAGAGCTGGGGAGAAGTTCTCCCTCCTCTGCTCCAGTGCTGCATTTAAGCTCAGACCATGCCCTTGCTGCTTGCCTGAACTATGTCTCAGTTATGCCTGTGCCTTGCTGATACTGATGCTGGTTTGGCTTTCTGGCTTGTCCTCAGTTTTGCCTTGTCAAGTTGGACTTGCCTGGTGATCTTGACTTTTCACTGACCCTGGTCACTGTGGCTGAACCTGCCCTGCTTTTTTTTGTTTGGGTACATTAAAGCCAAGGATCTCTGGAAGAGAACAGTGGCCAGAAGTAGTCTGGAAAGAGAATTTCAGAAGGCCATTGAAGGAGTCCTTACTCTTTGACATGGGCAGCTCTCCTGCAGTGTACAAGCAAGAAGGTCTGTTCAAGCAAAAGTAGAGTGAGCAAAGGAAAGATGGAGAATCTCAAGGAAATCAGCACAATCTGATAACTTGATCACAGGGAATGGTGGGCACTTGGAACTTTAGTCAGGATGTAAAGAAATATAAAATATTAGAATTAGGAAAATAGATGTCAGTAGGAGCTGTCATGGACTGCTAAAGGCATCAGCTCTGAGGGATGAGGTACTAGCCGAAGCTCTCTCTCCCTCTCAGAAAAGTCAAGCAGCTGAGTAACCCAGGATTTCAAACGCTTGGTGTGTATTCCAACTCTTTATCTGTTTGAAGTAGGGCCCGTAATGGGATACAGTGGTTTTTGACAAGAAGAAAAGATAATGACTGCTTCAGTGTCATCTTCAAAGTATTCCAGTGCAGTGGCTAAAGAGGGAGCAGCAATGAAGAACTTCCTCCTCTGTATGAACCAGCTGTGCTGCCAAGGAAGATATATATTCCCTTCCCTGGACTGCAATATGCAGTTTAATTCTCAAATCCATGGGGGAGGAAAACATCTATAAAGGACTGTTGTTGAGCTTTTGGTGGGGTACCCTTCCTTCTCAGACCAGGGTAAAAGAGCAGAGGAGGCTGCTGTTCTGCTAAGTTCTTTACTTCATAGTCTCATGAAGGCAGAGTTCGAAGGGCAAGCAGCAGCAGCAGCAGCAGGCAAAAACAGCTGCTTCTTCTTCTATATGCTCTATATGCTCTATACATTATACTCTGTCCTCTATATACTCTATTTTCTAGACTCTATATTTTTTCTTACAGAAGTGTGGATTATATTTGTTATCTGACCAATAAGATTAACACACAGTTCTAGTTTTTCTTTTCTTAACCTATCCTGGTCTAATTCTAACAGTTCTAAGTCTTACACAAGTGTTACATAGGTATTACACAGATTTGTGTGTACAGTTTCTATCAGCTCTTATTGTTTATGTGAACACTCTATCTAAAAAATGTGAGCAGTATAATTCTATCTATATTTTGTCTAAAGTAAAAAATTCTGTGAAAAGGTAACACTGCTGCAGTAAGAACTGTGTTTGAGGTCTCTGCTGCAGCTTTTCAATGTTGAAAGCACTTAGCATATATTTCTACTAAAAGTTAAAAATCTCTATTTCTATTTCACTTTGGTGTGGCTTCATGTATGTCAGCTTGTCCAAAGGTTTTAATTCAATCCCTGTGCTTTGGCTTCTCCCTGGGCCTGCGTCCAGAGGAGCTTTCACTCCAACAGACCGCTACACTTATTCTCCACCTATCTGCAGGCTCCTCCTAAGTCAAAATCTGCTGAAAGCTGGGAAGTGTCTTTGAGGAATTGTGACTATATGCTTGCCTTGTCCTTATAACTATTTTTAAGAGACAGGATATTGGATTAGGTTAAACCCTTGGTTTAATGTGGAAGTTTAACTATGTTGAGACAAGCTCTTCAAACTTTGTGCTATAGATAAAACTAGCTGATGTAAAGAGCAAGGAGTAACTGGCTAACACTGGTGAACTGGCAGATTGTTTCTGATTCTCACAAGGCAATTGTCAAAAATATGTAGCTGTCTAAGACTTCTAAAGAGGTACATCTAAGACTTTTAGATGTACCTCTTTTCATGGAGCATAGTCCAAAGTTACAGGAAGAGTACATTCTTCCCATAGCCTAATTTCTGTGAGAAAACAATTTTTTTTTTATATTTGGGTCAATCTTGTATAAGTTCAATTAACAAAACATTTAACTCATTAAAATTTACAGAGATGCCACTGAAGCAACATTGCTTTCCTCCTTTAAATATTTTGATTAGTTGAATATTAAATGAACAGTCTTGAAAAGATTTCCTTGAATTCACATTTAATTTGAAATTATTTGGTTTTAAAAGAAAAATTAATAGAAGTCAAATATTTAAAAATCTGTTTTGAATTTAAAGGTTTTGTGATTTCTGATGCAGTATGGTGCCTTTTTATACCATGTGAAGAAAATCGTCCGTTTCTCCACAACTCGTAAGTAACCAAGCTGATTCCTAAAAAATGTCATTTATTTTTTCTCTCCAGATCATGAGGGAGTGGTTTCCCTGCTGGCACAAACAGAGGCTATGTACACAGGGAACTATCTGGTGTCACATCAGCTGCTCTGATCTCAGGGCATCAGGGTCTCACACTGTCTCAGTTTCAAGATTTGATTTATGTGCCTTATGGCACCTAGTTCTCAGAGTATCATAAAAAAACTGCCCAACATTGAAATTGCTGAGTTCCCACTCTCTAAACTGAACTGTCTCATGGGGAAATTCTCTACCAGCTGCTTGTACTCATCACTCACTGACCATTCTCATCACCCAGCTCACAAGTGAGAAGTCCTCTGCAATCTCCTGACCATTCCCCTATGTGTGCACCACTGACTCCCCAGCTGCCTGCTGCTAGGTGTGTGTACCCACAACCCACTGGCAGGAGCTGATGGTCCCCACACTCAGCTGGGTTTTCCAGTGAAAATAACACTTCTCCAAGAACCCTTGAACCATGTCTTGATGTGCTCGCCCCAAGTAGTCATGGATTCTCCCTGCTCTCTGCTGCTTTTTGAATTTGAGTCTTGCTCTGAGCTGACGTTAGCTGGTTTCTGTTTTCCACATCCAGCTACCGTGCTGGCTGGCATTTTGCAAGTGCCTTGACTAGACAGTTCGATATGAGGTCTTCTCATTAACGCGTCCGCTGCAATTGGAAGAAGGCCAAAGGCTGGGAAAGGCAAGTTTCCAGCACTGCCTTTGATTTAAGGGCAGCACTAATAGTTAAGGTTAAGTGAGTGCAAGTGCTAGTGACTGGGAGTGAGCACAGAGGGACAGAAGGTGATTTGGGCCAAGGAGTGGGGAAGAAGGAGTGACTGAAATGACTGAAAATCCACTTAGGAAACATCCTTAGCCAAGTAACTTCGGCACAAGGTTGCAATGGTACATCCTCTTAACACTTGCTACGCTGCCTTGCATTTCAGCTACATTGACTCGCTCCTAAGAAAAGCTACTGCTACAAATCCCATGGGAGCTCCATTTCTGACTCCCCAGGATCTGGGTCAAGCTCTCTCTCTTGCTATTTCATGCAGGGATCATGTGAGTTCCCAGGAGATGGACAGATGATCACAGCCTTGCCTTCTTTTCCTTGACAAAGGTTGTTTGCAGCAATTTCTTCTCTTTTGCTAATATAGAAAGTATGTAGCCTCCAGCTCCTGATTGTTAGGAAGAGCAGAGAGCAGAGGATGTACCTGTTCCAAAACTGAGCAGTGAATATTAATGATTTTCAGTAGAAGTACAGAAGTTAACTGGGACAACAAAGTTCAGAGACTGCTGCAGTGATTTCATTCCCTGGCTGAAACTAAGTATGGGAGGAGATGAAACTCAGTTCTGGAGGGAGCACTTTAGAGCTGCTGGAAAACAGGTCATGTTACTAAGTCCCAGGCAAATCTGGATTCCTGAGGCAGGAGTTATAGTGGGTATGGGTGTTTGAATCCTTGGCGTGCTCCCAGCACTGGAAGCTTCAGCTACTGCAATGCAGCAGTGTGAGCATCCAAGGGACTGAGATGTGGCAGTGAGAATTCCTGTAGTGAAACAGTCCCTTTAAGGTAATGCAAAAAGCAGATCATACCTTGCTCCAAGAAATTGCTCTGCAGATAAGGCAGAATGGGGACAGGACCACACACCACTGGTAGTTAGTGTGGGAGTATAATCCTTACTTCCAGATCTGAGCTGCAGTCTCTGCTCCAGCTCATTAAAGGAAGATGGGCCAGCTCCTATGAGGGTTTAAGCAGTGCCACAGATGAGATTAGCAGAGTCTTGCCAAGCACACAGAGAGGGTAACTCAGTGAATCTGGTGTCATGATTGTCCACATCAGAGACCTGGTCCTGTTGGCTTCTGCTGTGTGTGTCAGGATTTCTGTGGAAGTCAGGACCTGAGTGACCAGTAACAGTGCACACCCAGGCTGTGCTCCATCATGGAGCAGGGATACAGAAAGGATGTGCAGGAAATCATTTACACATACCCCAGTTTACATGCTACCACAGTTTACCAGCCCCTAATGTAATGCTGAATTTATCTAGTGCTTGATTTACTAACCTACAGTAAACACGTATATTTATCCTCTCTGCATACTAATATAACTAAATCTTGGGGCAAAGCTGTAGACCTGAAAATTGAGAAGGTTTGAGAAGGCTATAAACCCCTTTCTCAGCAACTATTCTCAGCTATTCCCTAATCAGTAGCCTAGTGACAGCACTATAAGGAAAGAAAATGTGTGAATGTGAAGACAATCCAATAAATTCCTCTTCTCTGAGACTGCGAAGTCTGTCTCAAGACATGTATTGGCTGATTTTCTGTTCTTAAATGCTTCTTTTCAGCCCCATGACACAGGCAAGAAATTGTCTGCTTTAGGGACTGCCCAGATATGACTGGTGTGCTGGTGCTTACCAGACAAGCTACACAGAAGGGCGAGATTTACTCCTTTAATCTAAGCAATATGTGTCTACATAAGCTCTTCCCTTGTCTGCAGCCTGCCAGGTAGTAGCCCTTGCCTCCTAATTGCAAGAAAATTATTTGTCAATGAAATGGTGACCAGATTTATCTCTGAAGTAAATACATCTTTAAATCACAAAGACAATGAAGCTGAGGCTAATGAGGGAGATTTGCAAAGCAACAGCTTTGTGGACAGCATGGAAATTTCTTCCAGTATCCCATGAGACCCCAGAATAAAGGGAAGAGCCGGAAGAAAGAGCTGAACAGTATCCAGCCTAAAGTGAGCCAGCCTTGCTAGAGACCTGCAGCAGACCTGGAGCTCTGGTATTGCTCTTGGTAAGAAAGGGTTCCTCTCCTCTAGCAAAGAGTTTCTTTTCCTTTACCATTATCTAATTAGGATTACATATGGGAAAATAGCAGTTTCCCCATGCCATTTTCTTCAAACCTTAAGAAGATGAAAATTTAGAAGCAGGGATGTGAAATCCAGCCTAATCCAACCTGAGCATTGGTCCTTACCTGCTACTCTCCCCTGCATAATTCCAACATAAGGATGATACCCAGCCATCCTGTCTCTGCTAGCGAGCTCAAAACAGTCCCCTGAGCTGCTAAAGGACAGCAACAAAATCTGTATCAGAGCTTGGCAAAATAAGTAGCCGCGCCAAAAACTGGAAGCACAGGAAACAGGACCTGGGTCCATACAGACGTTATTGCCCTTGCTTTCGCTAGCATGAGGTAAGAAGGGAATGAGTGGAAAGGAAAATGAGCAGTCAGGGTCAGGACTTGCAGTTCTCTGCCTAACTCTGGAAGAACAGTGATACATCTAATGATTAAGGAGACCTGAAGTCAGGATTACTAAAGTATAGTTTCCAGCCTGCTGGGCAACCCACGTTGCAGCTCAAGACTTTGCTTTGTGTCCAAATTGCTTATCAGCAAGGCTTCCACTCATTGAACCAAACAGATTTGTGGTGGTGGGTGGCAAGCTACCCTCTTGAGGTGCCACCATTCTTTTCACCAGTGCCACTTGGCAGCCCCCACACACCACATGCCATAAACTCATTTCTCTCCTGTTACAGAAAGAAAGGAAAGGACAGGGGCATCCTGTTACAGCCAGGTCTCTGCCAGCCCTATCCAATTCCTGACATGCCCTTGTGTAGCCAGGAACCAGTGGGAGGGTAGCAGGCTGTGCAGGGATAGGGCAGAATGGCTGCCTGTCGTGGCTCCCACTTCATCCCCAGATTTCCATTATGGAGCAGTACAGAAGAGACCAATGAGTTCAGCAGTTCCTGGGACAGCCCAGCAACGGTAAACTCAAACAGAGATTGGCAATGGATACCTCCAAAGACATGCAGAGAATCACCGGGAGGTCCAGCTTCCCTCAGCACTCACCTCCTCCGGTGCTGGGAATAGAAGCCACCCAACTTGCCTGCTTGAAGTCCTCTCCTTCCCCACTACCAGCAGTACCCAAACAGGAGCTTCTCTTTGTGCAAGTGTTCTCCTATGTTTCCAGCTGAGGCATAAACATAAAGGCACTGCAGTCTTCTCTGAAGTACTCTGAGCAGTCTGGCTGTGAGAGAGGAGAACCCGAGGACACAAGTGCATGCTGCTTCTTGCTACAGTCCCCAGATCAGTGGTGCAAGGAGGTGAATTGATCCAAATGGGTGGCACCTCTCCCACATGAGTGAAAGGAGCCACTGACTTGTACAGTGAGTGCCCTGTGTTGCTTCTTGAGAATATAAAGTCTTCCAAGGTCTGGTATCAAAGGATACTTCCTTTGCACCAGGATGATCCCAGCAAGGTGAAAATGTGGATGGACAAGTGATACAGAAGCAGAGATTAAGGAGTGAGAGAGACTGAACAAAATGCAAGAAATAGAAAATAAGCTGTACCACAGAAGGAAAATTCCTGAAAGTTCCTCATAGATGAAGGAGGAAAAGAATCCCTGGTAATTTCCTTTCTTCAGTGTAAGGGATGTCAGTGCATAGCAGTGTGAGCACTGTAATTTTACCAAAGCCTTATATCCATGGAGCAGCTCTCACCACCCACCTGGGATGATCTGGACCTTTGAGGATAGCACAGTTATTTCCTGTCATGCCTCCATGATAGAGATGTGGCTGTATGCAACAATGCTGAGTCCTGGACTTGGGCAGGCATGGGTCTGTCTGTACTTCAATCCATCATGTAAATCTGGTGTGTTGTGAAATTCCTGCACTTAATCTGTATTGTCCAGTTCAAAGGCATGGAGGTTTACCATTTGCTCATCTTACTCACTTCCAGGGGTTTGGACGGGTAAACAAATCCACACCTCAGGGATTTGACCTGTAGGCAACAAAGGGCTTATCATATCATAAAGGTATGAACAACTAAATGTGTCTTGGTTCCTTCCAAGAGGTCTGAGAAGCCAAAAGTTATGCAGCAACTGTGGAAAGGGGTGCAGGATAAAGCAGAGAGAGGCTCTGCTGAAGGAACTGTCAGGAGTTAAGCCTGTCCATGATGCTGCTGGGGAAGACAATTATGAGTTAGCTCTGCATTTGGCAATGTCTGCAAGATTTACTGTCCTGATGGGGAAGATAAAACAGTGTCTCAAAGCAAATGTCAGCTGCAACAACTGTTAGTGACAGAACAACGGGATGTGAAAGCTGCCACTTTTTCTCTACCTGAATTTGGAAAGAGCAGATTCTGTAGATGTCAACCAATGTTCTGACATTTCTGTCCTTGCTCTGCTTCCATCTCCTATTCCTCCAGTGCAAGGGAAGACAACCGGCTGAGCCAGGCACTGGGGAGCTCTGGGGTCAAGGACAGAGCACTGTTCAAGCAGCTGTTTGAAGACATCTGCACAACCTCTATCATGGTAACATGACTGCTTTGCTTGAAGCCAGCTCTGTATATCTAGATGTCAGATACACACTTAAAAAAACTAGTTTTACCACTTAAGATAAACTTTCTCCTAAGCACCACACTTAAATAAATCTGTTCAGTCATGAGTCCTTTTTCCTGCTATCCCCTAAGAAATACGTCAGCAAAGTACAGGTGGAAGCTGCACTCTGAGTTAGCACACAGAAGGTGGCTACCAGGGAAGACAGAGCCTTGTGTGAGTCTACACTGAGACGCAGGTGCCAGCCAGAGTCACAAGTCCTTGGTGGGGGGCAGCTTGTAAACAGCAAAGAGGGTTAGAAGTGCAATTAGTCTGTGTGACAACCATGACTGCCTTCTGTCACCACCCTGGGCCAGGCCAAATCCCCTTTCCTCCCTCTCTTGCACAAAGCTGAGCCAAGGCACCAGGCTTATAAACATGCCCAGCTGCCTGTCAGCCCTGGGGAAAAAAAACAAATGCACCACAGCAACAGGCAGACCTGTATATGGGCAAGCCCAGAGTATTGGCTGGTGTGCCTGGCTGTCAGACCTCGGTGCATCCTAAGTAGGGAAGTCTAGGATACTGGCTGATACTGGCCATTAGGGGATTTAGTGGTGTTAACTTCTCTTCTTGTGGTCAGCAGCAACACAGATAGCACAGTGCAGCACAAGGGGAACTAAAATTACAGTATGGGTAGCAAGGTGCTGTGCAACCCAAGCTACGGGATGTGAAAAACACTGAGGTGGTTCCTTTGATCTCACTGTCTGAGGTGTTTCCCTCTGGTTTCTTCATCTCCACCCAGGGATGCAGGATAGAGATAAAAAAGGCTAAAAACTGAAATTCCAGGTATCTTGTACTCCAGCCACTTTATATCCTGCAACTCTTCTGCATGACAATGACATTTTATGACTTCTCATGGCTTCTCAGCTACAGGCAGCTCTAGAAGACAACAGCTGGGTTGTAGTTATCATCAACATGCCCCTACACGAGTAAGAATGAAAGATAACAAATTTCACCATTTTTATTCCCTATCTACTTTCTCTTTCCATCCCTGTGCTCAGAAGGAGAGTTGCTCAGAACAGGGACATATTTTATGGTTTTTAACAAAGCTCTGGCCTGATTTGTCTTTGAAGTGAAAGTCAAAACTCAAGAACAAGCAGTGTGGGAGGAGTCAGGCTCACACATCATGCAGTCCTGCATCTGCCCTATCATATTCCCTGGCCTGAGATGCTTTCCCCCACTCATTTTTGGTATCTGGTGCTCAGTCCTTTTGCAGTTATCAAGACCTGACATTTGTGGGTGGAGTGGGAAGGGTCACAAAGGGTGGTCAGCATGTGGTCTTGTTCAGGGAAAGCTGGGAAATACTACCCTTCCTAAGAAACTGATTCAAACACAGTAATGATACTTAAGGGGGTTTAAGTGGGAAGGGATGGAAATAACATAGCATTGGAGTGGACAAGGCAGAAGGAAAGTTACATGGAAGCTTCTAGAAATCACTCCAGAAGCCTAACTGCTAAATTCATGAAGGTTGGGCCTCTACCCTGCCTTTAGTCATTGCTCCAGTGTCCAATAAGGGTGACTTCCATCATTCTTCCTGTAGAAAAAGGAGATGACCTTGACTCCACTATGCAATTTGGTCCTACCCTGCCTTTTATGTCCTGAGTCCAGCCAGTGTCACAACACAGTCTCTGTGCTGGGGACACTGCTGACCTGTGGTTAGCCCAAATAATTTGCCTACACCTCTCTTTAACATTCAGTATTTTAATTCTGAGATGACTTATCCGGGGCACTGTTTAACCATTATCACGACTTGCGTCATCACTTTCAAATCTGCCTGAATTTTCACATCTCTGTCTAGCAAACAACTTTCACTTTCACTTCTCCCTAAAACACTTCCTAACTGGGAGAAGAGTTACAATCAAACTGTCTGTGCAGTTAACAGATCCAGGCTCAACCCATCGCCCTTCCCCCTGCAGTACCGAAGTGCTGGCCCATACTTTCTCTACACCCTACAGTCTCTGATCTGCACCACATTCCCCAGGCTGCTGCTGAGTGTAACTATTGAGGAGCCATGTGGACTCCACAGTGCAGAAGTGGAAGCAGAATCCGTAGTGAGGTGCACAAGGGGATCCAGAAATATAGACCATACGGCCCGCCAAAAGCCATGGGATCCATGCTCCCAGTCTGTTCCTGCAGTGTGCTGCAGGCACCAGGGCCTGGATTCACACTTCTTGGACCTTCAGCCAGAACTCACATAGTGTGGTGAGCTCGGTAATTACCCACTTTATCTCTTCATTCCATCCCAGAGAAGAATGAAGTACCTCATTTTTCCCTCCCCTTAAGAGCCACCTGATGCCCCTTTGGGGATGACACCAGATCCACCCCATCCCTCATGCCTACATTAGCTGAAATGTTGCCCTTTACGGTGCTGGGCACCTGGCCAGCCCTCCTGCAGCCAGAGGCTGCACGTGCAAAGGGCCGGCATGTTTGCACACAGCTCCGTTCCATTCAGCCTCTCCCAACAGCTGCTCTGGGGGTGATGGAGGCAACCAGATCCTTTTCCAGACCTCCTGGGGATAGTCTTTGCCAGGTCTGTTTATTCATTGATTTAAGAAATCCAGCTGCAGTTATGAACAAGCTACTGAGAAAAGGAGCCCAGGCTGGGGACTTGGCTCAAGGCAGGGCTTTTTGCCACTGTGCTCAAATCTGTGCTTGCTTCATTGCAGCCCGGTCCCCACCACCATCACATGCATGATGCAGTCACCGTGCTGATTTCATCACTTCACTCTGCATCACACAACCTTCTGGGAGCAGAAACCCCTTCTACCAAAGTCTCAAGGCTCTGTGACAAAGGAGACAGAGAAACAATCCTGGTCACTGCCTCTTCTCACTGCAATTAGCCTCTGCCACATCATCTTTGTCAGACAGCACCGAATCCCTGATCCACATTGACATAATTGGCTCCTGCAAAAAAACAGCCTGGGTCCTGATGGCATTGGGCAGCTTGATCTGTTTCCCCAAATATGTCAGCATTCCATCAGTTCAGGTTCACTTTAGTTTGGAATAAACCCTAAAATCTTGCTAACCCTTTCTTGTCAAGCTAGTTTTGCATTTATTGCCGAGCTTTGCTGAGACCATGCTGAGCAATTCCAAAAGAGAGACATTTGGGAGCCCTAAACATCCTTAGCTACAACACAGAGGGTCTTCAAAATAAAAAAATGTTGTGGAATCACAGCATGGTTGATACCAGACAGGATGTATGAAGATTGCCTACACCAATGTCCTTCCCAAAAAAGAGACAGCTAGATAAAGTTTACCAGAGTCTTGTCCAATCATCGTTTGAGTATCTCCGAAGCCATAGACACATAACCAGTGTTACAAAGCTTGGCCACCATCAACATAAAGCCATTTTTGTCATGTTTAAATGCCTTCCCTCTCACAATTTATACTCGTGCCTGGAAGTCTGAAGAGGTATAAGATCCACCCTGACTCTTCTCCTGTCCAGGCTGAACTTTCCCCATTCTCTCAGCTTCTGCTCATATGATGGTTTCTTTCAGTAGGCAAGAACCTCACTACTGGAGTGTTTGGCTTCAACCTCTCATGGTTGCTCTTGGATCGTTCTCAAATTGAAATAGGTCATTAGTAGGTGGTATTTTCTTCTCAGTATTCTATACCATAATCAAATCACCATCCAGTCATCCTATTTTAAATAGTTTAGCTCGTTGCTTTCTTTAAGGCTTTCTTACAGCCTTAAACCACAGTCCCACCATGGTTCTCTTCTGAGCTGCCTCCAGTTTTCCAGCTTGCCTGTAAATGTGATGCCATACCCAGGATTTTCCCATGAGGCATCAAATACTGATCACTCACTCCTACTTTCCACACTCATATTTAGGCCAGCAGGAATCTTGTTAGATCTTTTTGCTGAAGATTTGACCACCCCTACTCTCTGCACCTCTTTAGCCATGCAAGGAGCCCATTTGCCTTTTTAACAGGACAGCACAATAAGAACTCATGTAATCTAGTGTATCCTCTGTGACTCAGCAAGTTTTTAGGGGTCTTTTTGTAAGGATGACTTTTATTCCTATGTGCTCCTACCTGATTATGTTTCTCCTGCCGGTAAGAAAATGTATTTTGTTTGAATATACTCAACTTACCAAGTTATCCAGATCCAGGCTTTGAGTGGCCTGTTCCTCTTGCTACCACCCTATTCATGTTTGTGTCATCTATGGGGTTTTACCTGCAGTGGCTTTGTATTTTCTTTAAAATCATGGCTGGAAATATTAATCAGTTTTCATTTAACAACTGATCCCTTCAGAAACCAAACAAAATAACCAAAGAGCATTCCAAGCAGACAATTATTTCTTCTCTCCATTGAAAGTTCTCAATCCACTTGCTCTATATTTTATGGACTTTGCATAGTGCATCTTCTGAATCACTACAACATACTATAATTCTCTTTTTATCAATAGCTCATGCCTTACAAATACTCTGTACCATAATGCTATGAATTTACCTTATCAAACACAACTTTATAATAAAATTGAATATCTCATTCCAAAAAGCCACATTCCTCTTCTGTAATTCTCTATTAACAAGCATCTGTAATAAATTTTCCATTATTTTTCACTGGATAGTTGCCAGCTCCCTGGCCTTTAGATCCATTGGTCTTAAGGCTTCTTCACTTTAAATACAGGAACTGTGTTGGCACCTTAACATTCCTCTGCTATTCTTACAGTGATTAAAGAGCAGTTAAAGCCAAATATCAGCAGGCTGGAATTGAGCAGCATTTATTATGACTTCAAGTAAGGAAAGATTCTAAGAGATGGAAGTAAGCAGAAGAAAACTGCACCTTGGACAGTGTGAGCATAATGCTATTTGGTAAGGTATGCTGGGGAGCTGGAAGGAAGACACAAGGCATAGGTGATGTAAGGAGCAGGAACAGCACAAAATAGCAGTACAGAAGTAATGTTGCTGAGAGAGGAGTGAGCAAAAGGTGTTTACCAGGTGATGGGTAATGTTAGTAGAGTAGTTAAGTAGTGATAAAATGCCAGTGGGTGAGAAGAAGCTGGAAAAAAAGAGCTGGAGGTCGGGGAAGCATAGAAGAAAGAGTGTGTGCAGGAAAGGGTCTGAGATGAAAAAAAAAGATGAGATGCTAGACAGTATAGTGCTGGAACACTGCATTTTTAGAAGTTAGGAAGCCCCTGAGGGTGGAAAATGAGTTGCGAATGTTTCCAGCAAAAGACCAGGTTAAATGGAGGAAGGGATTATTACCAACACCATAATCCTGGGGATTGGAAAGAGGTAGAAAAGTAAGAAGGGCTACTAATCCCTAATTCTCTCTTTGCTACCCTTTTTCAGGATTAAAATGTGCACCTAGGAGGATATTGAGGATTAGGAGAAGTGTGTGTCTAGGAACAGGCTAAAGAAGTGATAGGAAAGGGGAGAAGGAAGGTCTTCTAGAGGTGTAACCAGGCCTCTAAAAGAGCATGAAGGACATTGTCTTAGGACCTGAAGGCAATACAAGGGAAGACATGTGCTTGGGCTGGCATGAGATAACCTCAACTCCATAATCATTCCCCAGCCACATGCTAGGGTCTCCCCAGCCCCTCCACTCCACCAGCCCAAAGCCACCCTCCAAGGGTCCTGGTGTAGGTCTAGGCAGCATTCAGAGATGGCCCCTGCCTTGGACAGCTTGTCCTGAGATGGCTGCAAGTTCTGACATGCTCCCTGCTCTCTGACAGCAGGTGGGTCCCACCAGGCATTTATTATGAGGGAAAAAGAGCCACACAGAGAAACACAAAAGTGCGTATTTTGCTCTATTTTGAGACAAGGCAGGTGCTGCTGCAGCCTAAATAACTCCCTGGAGTTCCTGTGGCTAGGAGACAAGTAGATGCTTCACACACAGACAGTCATTTCCAAGAGAAAGGAGGCTCCAAGCTGTGTTTCAAACTCCATGGAAACACAAAGAGGTGGCGCTGGGCAGCACTGAGTCATGGGATGAAGACCATCAGCTGGGGAAAGAGCTTGACTCTGTGGCAGCAGGGACAGTGCTGCAGAGAAGTTGCTCTCTGTGTCACCATAGCCTCTTCACGGCCAGGCCACCACAGTGCCCCAAACCCTGAAGCCCCTTGCAGGGTGAGACCCTCCTTCCCTCCTGCCATGGGGAGCAGGCTCTAGGACTTCACGGCAGCCTCCTCACTGCGCCCATCCTCCAGCCGCCAAGGGCAGTCGACGTAGCGCAGCACCCCGCTGACAGGGCCACGCTTGGTGGGATCCAGAGCCAGCAGGCTCCGCAGCATCCCGGCAGCCTCGGCTGTCAGGCGCCTCCAGTGCCGGGGCACGTCCTTTTCTAGGCCTGTCTCCTGCCACTGCATGAAGTCCTCAAAGAAAGGGTCCTCTGGCAGGCTCTGCTCCCAGGGGAAGTAGCCGGTCAGCAGGCAGAAAAGCAGCACCCCGAAGGCCCAGGCATCCATGCTGGTGTCGATGGGCACCCCCTGGGCATCAGCAGTGTTGCTCAGCTCGGGGGCAGTGTAGGGGATTACACCGGCCACCAGCTTGAGCTTGGTACCCTTGGGCCGCGTGAGCCCGAAGTCAGTGAGTTTGACGAGGCGGCAGTCGGGGTCGAAGAGCAGCACGTTCTCAGGCTTGATGTCGCGGTACACCAGCCCCCGGCTGTGGATGAACTCCAGCGCGCTCACCAGCTGCTTGGCACACTGCTTTGCGGCCGGCTCAGGGATCCCGTCCTGCGCAGGGAGAGAGACGGGCGGGATGGCACACGGGGCACCTCGGCAGCCCTGCTCTCACCAGAATGCTCTGCACTGGGAAAGACCTTCGCGTTTCTTGCCTTGCAAGCCCACGGCTCCTTCAGTGCTGCAGACCCTAGATGGACCCACAGCCCATTGCCTTCACCTCCCTCCCTCTGACCCAGCCAGCCTTCAGAGGGGCCAAATGCTACAGCCCCAGTCCCCATGGCCTTGTAGCAACACTCACGCGGGGTTTGATGATAGAGATGAGGTCTTTGTGCAGCGCTGGTTCGTAGAGGAAACCATAGTATTGGCTGGACTCGATGGCAATTCCAAACATGCTGATGATGGCAGGGTGGGTGGCTAGGGACAGTGCTACACAATATTCATACAGGAAGGTGTGCAGCTTTGTACTGGCTTTGGGTAGCAGCTTGAGAGCCATAGGAGTCCCTGGGGATGGGAAGAGTGGGTTAGACTCCTCTGAAACTCACTCACACCAAGGCAGGACAGAGCAGCCACAGATCCGGGCAGTCACAGCCACAGGGAGGTCTCTAGTCCAAAGTTTGTGAGGGTATACCCTGTGGACACCAGGTCTGGGAACAGGCAATGCCACTGGTATGACTTTGGAGCCCTGGGCACACGCAAGAGCCCTGGGCAGAGTAGGGACATTCAGGAATGTGGACTCATCAGTCTGAGCTGGGACTGCTGGGGAAGAGCAGTGTCAGGGCACTCATATGGCCCACCCTTCATTCATTCATTCACACCCTCTGTCCATGGGCCTTAGGGCACCACTTCAGCCCAGGCTTGGGGCTCCACTCCCTGACTGAGCCCTGGGGTGGGACTGCTGTTTCCATCTATATCACATCTGTGCTGGTGCCTATCTGTGAACTCTCTTGATCCTGACTTGTGGATTAACTTCCCAGCCTGACCTTGCTCCTGTCTCATCACTATAATCTTGCCAGATGTTCTGGGCTGTCCCCTGGCATCACCTGCTCCCTGGCTGCATGTAATGGGATGGTTCCTGGCTGGGGAGGTCCCCATCCTGTTGGTCTCCCTGGGAATCCTCCCAGCCATGCCTGGTTCCTGGCCACGAGGTGCCACCAGCCCACCCCATGCCCTGTGCCTCGGTGAGTGGAGAGGAGACAAGGCACAATAGTTCATAGGGCGCAGTTAGTGCCTTACCTCTCTGCCTGTGGGTCACCAGCATCACGTGGCCATACTTGCCCCTGCCCAGCTCCCGAATAACCTCATAGTGCTCAGCCACCTCAGCGCGCACCAGGCTCTGAGCAGTGATCTCCAGGAGCTCCTCTAGCTTGGTAGGTGCTGCTCTCCCCACTGCTGCTGCAGTCACAGCTGAGCTCTCGGCCATCACTGAGTGCTGCAGAAACACCACCGCTGGAGTCAGGAACAACAGAGCATGCACAGGGAAAGCCAATCGGACACGCGGCACAACCATGCCATGGCAGGGCATATTTCTGCCACTTGGAGCCTGAGCACTCCTGCTGCTGTGCTTGAGTTGAACTTGCACTTTTATATAGAACATCTCTGGGGAAAGCCCCTCCTCATAGAAAAGGTTTCTGTATTGAAGGGAGCCTCCTTCAGTCCTCTAATCCTTTTGCCCAATATTAGACAACAGGCAAAACATTAGCAGAATCCCAGATTTTCAAGCATGACCCAGCCACCCACCTTAGCTTACTGCAGCAGGACCTTGTCTCTCTGCTCAGAATCCCACCTCTACTGCTTATAGAAGAAAGTCCTTGAGGTAGCAGCTGAGACAGACCTGTCCCTTAGGCAGAGGCACAGCTAGCACATGAAAAAAAGGCAGAGGGCCCTGAGGAAGGCAAAGGGAGCTCAGTACCTCACATGCCTGATGACATTTTTGACCAAAAGTCACTCATCTGTGCAGCCTTATACAGGAAGTAAGCTAGAACATCAATGGCATTTTGAGCTGTAGCCAGCTGCTTCAGACCTATTTCAGAGAAGTGTATTTTCACTTTCCCAAGAGAGTTACAATGCAGCATTTTAAGGCCTCTGTGTCAGCACTCTCTGCCTGTCTACCTCCTTGTGCTCTGAACAAGGCACCTTGGGCCTGGGAGTCCCTCCTGGTTTTGGAGCAAGGTCACATGATGGTCAAGGCCAGAAGGTACTTCTGGAGACCACCTACTGCAACCTCCTGCTCAGAGGAGGGTTAGCTAGAGCACGTTGTCCTGTGCCCAGCCCAGTTTTAAATATCTACAAGGATGGAGACTCCACAGCTGCTGTGGGTAACCAGTTCCAGTGTTCAATCACCTCTGTGGTAAAAAAGATTTTACTTATGCTTAAATAGAAGTTGTGTTTCAGGCCCACTGCCTCTTGTTCTGTCACTCAGTATCATCTGATGCTGTGATACGCCTGGCTGTGTGTTTTTGCAGGTATTCATATGCATTGATCAGAAGCCTTCTCTTCTTGAGGCTAATCAAGTCTTAGCTCTCTTAGCCTCTCCTCCTATGAGAGATATTCCAGTATCTTAACTGTCTTCACAGACTGGATTTTTTCCGGTATGTAAGCATTTCTCTTCTGCAAAGGAACTCCACTGCTGCTAAATCCAGTCATTCTTCAAAATAAAGAAATTTGGAAAAAAGAATTATTTAAACCTGGGAAATCTACAAAAGGGCTGGATTTGTACAGGATCCTGGGACTATTTGTGGGAAGGTTCTCCTTCTCTTCCCTTCTTTCTCTCCTAGACTGCATTTCTAAATCTTATCCAATTCAGAAGTGCCAAGTAAATGGCCCTACTTTTCTGTAAAGGCTTTGGCTTGCTGTGAGAGTCAACAGCAGTCAAATTTAGTACAGTCAGTAGGGAGTACAACAATGAACAAATGTTTGCATGGGAGGGAATAAATGGAAGGCTGGGGAGAACTCTGGGAAAGAGTGTCTGGGAAGTATTTTAGAGATTTTGCTTTGATGTCCTCCTGTTTGCTCCCCAGCCAACAGGGCTTGTGAAATTCCAGACAGCAAGGGCATCTCAGAACCCACAAATGGACCCACCCTGCCAAAATATTTCCAAACTGGTGCTTCCACATTTAGGTGTTATAGAGAGAAAAATTTAAGTTGAATATAGAGAAAACACCTAAAATGTAATAGACCTGGGAAAGGCATAGATATTAGATAAGCTAAAGCCACATTAAATAGTGGAGTGGAACAATAGGAGAGATGTCCACTTGTCATTTGAAGAACACATTATATGAGTATTTGTGGAAAAAAATATCAAAATAGCTTTTCTGTGAGGCAGTGTTTCTTCTATATCAAATTCATGGTCATATACAAGTTCTTGTCAGAAAATGGTTCAGAGTCTTCTTAGATAGCTGAAAATCTCAAACGTGAGTCAGGTAAAATTTCTTCCATTGTACGCTGGCCACTTGTTACTGCTATTTAGCCCAAAGGTTAGAATCTTCCTGTTGCATCAACTCTACGTATTATTCAATAGTTATGTACTTTTTAGATAGATATTAATTAATGTTTTATTTGTATTCCATTATTTATAACATGATTCATCCATTTCATTAGGTGCATTACTTCTCTCCTATTTACTATGCAAACACTTGCTTTTGTGAGTGGGAGGATATGTTTTTCTGTATATCCTTGGTTCTCAGTTCACTTCAGGGAGTCAAAACATTTCAGTCCATAAGCTTTTGCAATAAAAAAACCCAAAACCACCCAAATCCCAAAAACTCTTGTATTCTTCCACTCCACAGTTCAAGTGAACTGCAATATAGCTGGAATAGATCCATACTTCCATCTGTGGCCCCAATAGCATGGGAGGGAAAATGGTGCAGGCTCAGAGGAGAGCACTAAAGTGAATGAGCCAGCTTGGAAGAACAGATCATCAAGAGGATATGGGTAAAGTTTCTTGAGGGCCTGTGACCTGTGGGTCTGATCAGGGCTCCTTATGAAGGAAGCCCCAGCTGCAGTCACTCCAGAACAGTTTGCAGACTTTGGCCCTTGCTGCCCTTGAAGTCATTAATTGCAAGACAAAGTCCATACTTGAGAAAATAGCCGGCGTTGTCAGGTCTTTCTTTGAGATGCCACTGCGACTAGCTAGGAAGGTAAGTGAGGATCCAGTCTGGGTCACTGCTGAGTAAAGTGTGCCTGGGTGATCTGCACTACTTCTGATACCTTCTAAAGTGTCATTTTCCCTGTGCAGATTGACAAGCACTGAGGAGAAGGTCTCAAGGGCCCTGACCAGGATGCATTCACCATTTGGCTGTGCTGTATTGAAGGCAGCAGGCAGAGTCCTATTCAAAACTGTTCTTTCCTCCACTATTCTTTCTGTGCTTCACCCCTGCTAGAGGTCTTATTTCCAGCCTGCTGACTTGTGAGAAACTGTAATTCCTCAAAAGAATCTCTAATTACAGCAGCAAAAAGCTCACATCCTTTACACCATCACAGGATACTTCTGAACCACCTGAGAAGCTGAGGGGGATCTAGCCTATGGAGATACAATGTCCTAGTCCAGGTAATGTTATTCTGGTTCTTCAACCAAAATGATTAATGTATTTAGTGCAGAAAAGCACTTCATACATGTCAAAAGCCAAAGACAGTGTGATCTCTGTACAACAGAGACAGTGCCATGATGACAAAAACACAGAGGTGTTTAGGTTGGATGGGACCTCTTGAGATCATCTAATCCAATTCCCCTGCTCAAGCAACAGCAATTGAAGCATCTTGTCTAGGAAGGTGTTCAGCCAGGTCTTCAATATCTCCACAGATGGAGATTCCCACCAATGATCACTGCTTGGAAGAGTCTGGCTCCCTTTTCTTCATTCCCTCCCAGCAGATATTTATATACACCAATAAGGTCCCCTCTGAGCCTTCTCTTTTGCAAGCTGAAGAGTTTCAGCTGTTTCAGCCTCTTCTCATATCAAAGATACTCGATTAAAAATGGCCTTGAGCATATGGCATGTGGAGTCCACTTTCTTGTCTGACCTTCTGCAGAACCTTAATACAAACCAAATGACAAATAGCATCTGGGGCATCTCTTACAAAAAGTCATTCAGGCTTGATCCAATGACAATTGGTCAATTATAAATGCCAGTGTAAAAATTCTTGCTGTTACACATTTATATGATACCCTAATCTGAATTTACCTAACCTGCCCATGAAGTTCCTCAGATAGAGAAAATAGGTTTTTAATATCTGTTAAATTTCTTGGGACTCTTGGAGGGTTCATATGCACTGTGGTCAGAGGTATGACCACAGGCTATGAGAACACATTTGCAGTTAATTACGTTGACTAAAACTATCAGACTGAAGCTCAGGCTATGCATTTAACCAATGCTTTACTTAGGCTTCACAAAGCACCTGTCACACTGTGCTTCTGTAGTGCCTGCACCAGTTAGCTGAAAAACAGATGTGATGCTTCCAGAAGATGTGGTCACATTTTGAATTGAGAATAAGTATCTCTATGCTCTCTGATCAAGACACCCCTCAGTCTTCTTATTGGTTCAATGCCTTCAAATAACCTTCTGTCTAATTGTCAAACCAAGCTCTCAGATTGTCCAGCCCGATTGTCCAGCTCTCAGATCTGCTTCATGGCCCTGTTCTAAAGCCTCATCATTTTTCTCCTCCCATCCCCCATGTTAAAACCCTGACTGTCTTGGGGAGAATGTCTCCTGTCACACACTCAGCTAGAATTCCCCTCTGCCTCATTCTGTGGCCTCAAGATCTCCTTTTGTGGGAACAACACACAGGCTGTACTACCTTATATTTCCATTATGAGTTCAGAGTTTTTCCCAGTTACTGGGGAATGTTGGGGGAAAAATTCACTTCCTCTTCCTGTCCGTTTACGGGTGCTGCCTACCTGGTTTTTACCTGAATATTTTTGCACCATGTTTAGTAAAGCACATTTTGCTCAAATGGATTTAGTGTACCAAGTAATTCAGATCACTTCATTCTGTTGTTATAAAACTTCTGCTTAGGGGCTGTGCAAGGACCCCACCTGCAAGCACTTCCCACCATCCTCTAAACTGTTGGTTTGAAGCAGTTCTCATGCTGGTATTGGTTCATACAGCACCTGCTAGAAATGTCCCATTCTCTGGTCGTTTCCTGGAAGTTATCTGTACAAATTCATCCTGGCATTGGTCTAAACCAAGAAGCCACACATTTTTAATTAATTTCTGAAAGCCCAGTATATAGTGGAAAATATCATATTTTATTGGTGTTCTTACCTTAAACAATTATTTTTTTTTAAATCCTGACTCTGTTATAATACTTTTACCTTTGTCAATGATCTAGACAAAAACACTGAAATCATCCAGAAAATGTTTGCAAATGGCACAAAAAGGGTTTGGGTAGACAATGCATTGCTTCACAAAACTAGTGCATGCACATACACACATACAAAAGTGTTTCAAAGGACCAAAGAAGTCAGGATTTTAGTCTGGCATTAGATAGGTGACAGGAAAAAAAAGTAATATTAATCAGACACATCTAGATTCTTCATGCTGCTTAATGGGCACTATGTAAATCCAGAAATGTAGATCTGGTACAGCCTCACTTCCCTTGCAGGCTTTAATACATTGGATGATACAGAATGGCAGTAGGAATAATCTGCAGTGATAGAGATGCACATCTTACTGATACAGACACAAGTCTAAGAGCATAACAGTACAAGGGTTACTGATGTTGCAGATTCCACTTTTGCATTCACTTTGCTGAAGAGAATGCCCAAAAATAATTAGACACAGAAAACATCAGCAGTGAGAGGCAAACTAGCATTTTCCAGATGCTAAATTAAGAAGGTAAGCTTCACTGTAAACAAAAAAGAGACAGCTGTTCAGCTTCACGTAGGCTGAGATGATTGTAACAAAAGAAGAGATCTGTTCTGAGGCGATGTGCCTCTTACAGTGAACTCCAGTTTCTGCAGAGGTTCCTACATACAGATGCCGTGAGGCAGTCTGAAATTTAATCTCTGAAAATCAGCTGAGTTAGGGAAGCTGTATTTCTGAAGAGCTGGCCACCTGTTAACAGCTTCTTCTCTACAATTGAGAATATCACACACCAGTGGAATTTGTATTTTTATAATAAATTAATTTTCTCAGTTTGCTCTGCTTTGTATTCTTCTTGAATACAAATGTTTCTTGAAAAGTTAAAAATATACTGATGTTTCTTGAAATGTTAAAAATATATTGATGTGAAGAAAGCCTGGGTAAATTTCCTGAACTCTTCTGGAGGGCAGGTGATAGATCAACAGAACCAGATACTGGATGTTTTCTATCTTTTTAATGATACTGGTGAGCCCACAGTTCAGCAAGCTAGCATTGGTGTCCCCAGTTTGACAGAAAAAGGACCAGAGAAAGTCATGACAATGACAACAGGGTTGAAAATTACAGGGGAAACTTCCAGGGGAGCTGTCTTTATAGCTTATCAAACAGATAGTGAAGAAGTTACTCATCACCTGTATGTACCTTCCCAAGTACTGGAATTTCACTAAAAAGGGCTCTCCCAATTAGGTAGAAGCATTATAATAAAACCAACAGAAGACGCTGAAGTGAGGCCACTTCAGACCTCTGTTGTGGTGCAGATTTTGTGAAGAAGGATATTTGCCCCTAAAAGTCTCATCAAACAATATGGAAGGATATCCTTCCATCCCCCTAACTTTTGGCTCAAGAATGGCACTTTTTTTCCTAAAAGGTCCACTCTGGTGCAAACCACGTTTAATACGACAAGGGATAAGAACAGATTATCGCAATGTTTGCTTCTGGCCTTATTACTGGTAGATTTATGAACTTCTTTCTAAAACTCGTCAGCAGGCTAGTGCTTAATCTCGCTGCCGAGCATGGCATGACTGTCCCGGTTGCAGAACTGTGTATTGCTGTTCTGGGGCAGAGACACTCAGCAGCCTCCCCGGAGAGCCCCGTAAGCCTCTCCACAGCACGCAGCACACCACAACCACTGCACAGCAGCCTCCTCGGACAGAAACCGGCAGCAATCCCACTGGGACCAAGCCACATCACCCCTTTCTCCCAGCCAACCCGCCAGTACGGCAGCACCATGCGGCCGGACACGAGTGGACGCAAAGCAGCCTCCCAGGGCAAAGCCACCAACGAGCTCTCCATCAGCCCGCTGTGGGAAATGGGCGCGCTCCGCATTGTGCCGGCACACCACTCTCAAGCCTCCAAAACCAGATTGAGAGGGGTGGGTGCCCTTTTATATGCCTGTCCAGTGTCTTTCATCCTGCCACCGCTGCAACTTCCCTTCCCACTCTCCTTTCCCGCCTGTACTAAGCCTCTCACCTTCTCCAGCAGCGCAGGACAGCCAGCCAGCCGCGACTGCCGCGCTCCCCTCGCCGCAGCCGCCGGGCTCAGCCTGCGCCAGCAGCCGGAGGGGGCTGCCAGGCGCTACGGGGCCAAGCGTAACGCTCCGCCCCGTCCCCATGGCTCTGGACCTGGGGGCACACTGCCTCCCCGCTGAAGGTGACCTTCGGAAGGGAAGAAAAGAGGGGGAAAGGGGGGAGGAAAGGACTATCCATCTACCGTCTTAATGGAGAGGGATGTGTTTCAGAAGTCGGGGTGGGATTGTTTCTGCTCTAGCCATAGCATTGTAAACCCACAGGGACCATTGGCAGACCCGCCTTGTTCAGCTCTTTGCTCCAGCTGAGGGAGCAAAGCAGCTCCCTGGGCTGGAACGTGGTCCTTGCTCTGGGGCTGTGCCAAGTAAGAATCCGTTCCTGATGGAAGCGATCAGAACAACCGTGGACTGCCAGTGCTTGTCCTTGGCTACCAAAGGTGCCCGTGCCAGTGAGCATCAGAGACCAGGCACAAACCATGGCTGGTTCAACGACCCCTCTTCAGGCCCAGTGGGTCAGGGTCCTCACACACACCAGGGCTGCAGAGCGTGATGGTGAGGCTGAAATTATTAATGATAACTACGATGACTTGCAAGCATTTCACCTGTTCTCAGTACCTGACCCCAGAGTATACTCCTGTGCCAAGGTCTTCCTTCTTCCACTTGAGCATGGAGATGAAAACATCTCCTGGGTGCGTGGACACCATGCAGGTCCTATATCTTGGCTCTTAAACACTGGTTTTTTTCTCTCAAGGAAGTGGATCAGTTTGTGTATCTGAAGCAGTGGTGCATGCAGCTGTGACACAGGTGTGTCACAGCACTGGCCTCCCTGTTCCCTAGAGCCAGAGCCATGCTGGACACTTGTAGTGATGAGCCTCAGCACTCCCTGGCAGAGAACTGGGAGGAAGACTGGGAGAGGTGAAAGACAGTCTAAGAAAGGAAAGAAGAGCAGCCCCCATAAACATAAGTACTCTGGGTCTCCAGCACAGGCCTGAACCTTTCCACATGATCTCAGAAGGGAAAATAACTGTGTGAAGGGCTGTCACTCAGTGCTTTGCCCCACACGGGCAGCGAGGTGAAATGAACTGGTCTGCCCATACAGGCCTGTGAAGAGCCAGTGTGCTGCCACTCAGAGATGGTGCAAATCAGAGGGCAAGAAGAGTAGCACAGTCAGGCTCCCAGCTGTCCTTGTGCTTCTGGATAAGAGGTGGGGTGTGAGATTGTTGTACTGATGACCCAAAGGTCTTGTGCCATTCAAGGCTGCTCCTTCACACCCATTCTGGAAGGTGTGACTGGTAACAGCCTTCATGTGCAAAGTCCCTACAGGCGGGAACATTACAGCTAAGGGTGATGTGAATGTACTGAAGAAATATATCCAACATCCAAGAACTCAGCACTGGGATAAATGGGGTAGTGTAGCCACTGCTCTCCGGGAACAGGGACCCTGTATAACCTATAGTCTTCTGGTGCAAAGTGTGAGACTGTTGCCTCTGCTTGAGAGACAAGCGAGAACTGAAGAATGTCCCTGGGGACTTGCTACAATTTACAGTTACAATGTAATGCTGGGAAAGCAGCCCAGGTTCCCTGACTCCCCCAGTCCCTCTCTCCTTCTCTCCAATCACGATCTTATACATGCTTCCAAATATAGGAACCAAATACAGTAGCCTTCCTTATTTTCCAGTTAATTTTTGAGAGACAGAATCCCTACATTATCTATTTCTATTGAGATGGGCACCTGCTGAGGGGTTTGGTTTAGAGGAGACACCTCTTCCACAGCTGTACCTGGAGTGCACTGACAAGTAGCAATTTTGCTGAGGGCTTGCCCCTGATCTGCCATTCATCTGACGCTACATCTGCAGGGCTTGTCCTGCATTCCTCATTAACAGGGAATATGTCACGTACCGTGTATCACATGTGTGTTTGAGAATCCCTGACCTCCATTCCCTGAGCACTGGGCACAGGACAGCTGTTGGAGGCCCTAGGGCTGCAGCACGACTAATGAAGTCCACACCGGTGCATTTCAGGACCTCCGTAATTTAACACCTACACCTCTCTCACCAACGCTGCACACATTTTGTCCCGCTGGCCACCAAGATGTTGGTCAAAGTCAACACTTACAGAATATGGAAATATGATGTAACCAGAATTGCCTTCATGTCTTGGAAAGTTTGATCCCAGGCTATGGAGGAGGTAGAACTGGGAAGGAGAGAGAGGTGTGGGGGAGGTGTTTTTTTAAGGTCTTTACTTCTCATGATCCTGCTCTGATTTTTTTAGCAATAAATTCTATTACTATCTCTAATTTAAGCCTCTTTTGCCTGTGACAGTATTGGTGAGTGATCTCTCCTGGTCCTTATCTCAACCCAGGAACCTTTTGTTATATTTTCTCTCCCCTGTCCAGTGGTGGAGGGGGAGTGATAGAGAGGTTTCGGTGGGTGTCTGACATCCAGCGAGGGTCAACCCACTACAGTGACACACACAAGCATTGGGGATGGCCTCTGATATGTAACAAATACTGTATGAAAATGCATCCCTTTCCTCCTCCGAATTATGGTTGGTTTAGCATGATGAATATCCTGTCTCTTGCATGTCTGGCTCAGAATAGGCAGCACAAAGAAAAATAACAGAACATTAACATTTCCAAGAGCCAGACATGGCAGCCAGTGTCATAAAGTCATAGCAGTGACAACTGCATGAGGAACAGCAGGACTGAAGTAGCTACAGTAAAGGGACATAATCAAGAAGGGCTCTCCTTTCCATCCTTCTTTCTCTTCCCTTATCACTCATTCTCAGCGTACACAGAGCAGGCTGTTTCACTCACATCAGAACAGCAGCAGTTCTTCAAGCACAGCCATATACAGCCCTAAAGGATCAGGTTTGATCACTTAATAGAGAGTCCTCTATAGTCATGTGATGCCAGATGTATGGTTGCAAAGGAACACTGCCCTTCCAAAGAGAAATCCACCATCCTCCAGCAAGTACCCTAAGAACCATGGAGGGAACTAGCTGTCCCAACACACTTTCAGCAGGACACAGTTTCTCAAGTGTGAACCCTTTTTCACAATATCCCTGGCTGATGACTCTGATCATTTCCACAGGAGTTGGGTGAGGAGGTCTGTACTCCTGTTTCAGAGTTACCCAGCCCCATAGGGCTCTTTAATTCCTGTTCTATATTATCAGAGGCACCAATAGCATCTAGGGGAATGGAAGATCTGATGCCATTTCAACCCAACAGAGCACTCTTTGGAGGTGTGGAGGCTTATCAGCAGGGGTATGTGTGAGAGAAATTTGCTGAAATATGAACATCAGGCTCTTTTAGAACGGCCTAAAATGTCATTGCTCTTTTAATGCTGAAGTCTATGGCAATGCTCAGTTTGTCTCTGTATTTTCAAACTGACCACAAGCATTTACTCAGAACATTTCTGATAGCAGCTTTCCAGAGCAGTCCCAGTCCCTTAGTTTCCAGCATTAAATTTTGCTCGGCCTTTTTCAGATCCAGTTTTGTGCCCGGCACTGGGGTGGGAATCACTCTCTGAGTTTCCCCACTGCCCTTCTGCTTCTTCTGTTAATAATTCTGTGAGCTGCCAACAGTTTCCTCCCCCCCAGCCTCAGCAGACAGGCAGGCAAGCCAATCTGCAGGGTACTACAAGGTGGGGCCCTGAGCTCTCCTTGGCACAGGCAGGGTGCTCAGAGGAGTCCACCAGCTGCACAGACCATTTGCGCTCTGAGGTCATTCAGTGCTACCCCATCACTGAGGAATCTGCTGGCTGCCTTCCTGACAATGCCGTACAATGTCCCACCTCACTTTCCAGCTAACACAACAGTCATGCTGAGCCTGGGCCCTGCTCCCCAGAAGTGCTTCCCAGCTATGTTCCCCATCTTTGTCAATACCCCTCACACCTGAAAGCTCTGGTCACCCACTGAACATGGCATATGCTTCAAAGCATTCTGCTCAGCCCCACTTCAACCTACTCCCTCCATGCTGCTGCTAGGTGCATTGTGGGCAGAATGAATGCAAGAGGCAGTGCTAATCCAATGGAATCCATGAGCACTGATGCCAGTGCCTCAGAGCAATGCTGGGGCAGTGCCCTTCCAACCCAGCACAGGGACAGGGATCCACAACTGCTGTATTTTTAACCTTCTCCATCTCTCCCATCCTGTCCTCCAGGGCTTAAAACAATATAAAATATCCAGTAACCATGGTGTACATCAGCCTTCTGCTTGAGACTTAATGACTTATTTGTGACCACAGGTACAGCTAGGGACTGTTCAGGAGGCAACTCAGCTTGCAGCTCCCACCTAGCCTGGTAAGATGGTGCCATTGCAGGAAGCTGAGTTGGCCGGGGCTCCAGATGGCTTGGTGACAGATACTGGGAAGGGAAGAGTTGTAGTGAAAAAAGGCTGGACTTGCAGAAGAGTGGGACTCAGGGCAGGGACAACATGTTTTACTGGGAAAGCTTTCTTCTGTCAGGGCAGAGAGGTAGTCCAACTGCTCCTAAGCATCTGGGATCCAGAAGACAAGGGAGAAAAAGCTGGCAGGAAAAGGTCTCTCCAGCCAAGTCTTGTCCCAGTTTGCTACAGGGTGAGAGCAGGCAGGCCCAGGGAGAGACTCAGGTTCCTCTGATCATCAGATGAGCTTGTGGTGGCAAAGCAGATCCAAGGTCTTGCTGAGAAACTGGTTTGCAGGTCAATGTCAATCCTGGTGGTGGCAGTCAGTGCCAGTGATTGCCAGGCAGGTATGAGGTCAAGCCAGGAAGCCTGGGTTAAGACAAGGAAGTCATGCCAGGGTTCAGACAAACAGTGAATACAGCCAGGCATAGCTGGGAAAGATAGACCACAATACAGCTCAGGCGGGCACTAAAAGCCCAGGGCTGAGGTGAAATGGGTTTCCTGGCCCCGTGGGAAGATGTTGCAGAGGGAGACCCAGGAGAGGCTGGTCAGGGCCATCAAGACTTATCAGTACCCTTGGAGCAAGGCAAAATGATGGCTCTTGCCTACCTCTCAATTCTTCAGCAGCTTCTTGCCTGCCTCTAGTAGCGGTCTGGAAGGCAAAAGATGCTCCCACTCCCCGAGAAAGGCTGATCCCTTCTGTGCTACCCTAGCTCATTTTTCATAGCTTCATCTGCACAGACAAGAAGGCCAGCACCCTGCAAGTCATCTTCCACCAACCAGCTCCTAGGGATCACTTCTGCTGGGACACTGTCCCCAGTGTTGCTGTCTGTCTAATGTCAAGGCATTGGATGTGTCTCTTCTGGGGCTGTCCAAAAATTTGTGAGGAAGGGAAGCAGGGAGTTCAGTCACTCCCCTAGCTCATCCATGAGGATGCTGAATAAAACTACTCCCAGGAGTAGTACATGGGCTATTCTTGGAGGGAAAACTCACTGCTCTCTCCAGGTTCCAATAACAAAAAAACCCCCAACCCATAAAAACAAAAACAAAACCAACCAACCAACTGAAAAAAAACCCCCAGCCATTGCAAAATAGTAAGACCTGGAATCCACTGTTAATTTCTTAAAGGATCTTATTTCCTAGACAATTCTAAAGACATTTTTTCAAAAACTGGGGCAGTGGGGGAGGGGGGAGGAGCAAGAAGGGGAGTAGGAGGGCACTATCCTCAGACTTTCTAAAACCACAGAGGTCAGTAATTTCTGGAGGAACTCAGAGCACCTAGAGTGACTGTGTACCATTTCCCAACCATCTAGTTTCCTGAGACATTGCTGCTCTCCACCACTGTGCACAGTTAGTTCAGTACCCACTCCCTTCTACTGTAAAACCTCATAGCACAGCAGCGCTAGCAGAGATCACAGGCTTGCACTGCAGGAAGCTGGTCTTCCCATGTGGGCACATCTATATAAGTTCATTTAAGGCATCCCTATCAGCATTAGCTGAGGTGAAATTCAAAGTGATTTTCTGCACAGCCCCTGACTCAGATTTGTGACCATGGCCAGCTATCAGTGATGAATCAGGATCTGAAGTAGATCATTTCCTCCACTAGGAAAGACACTGATCAAAGTCTCTTCCGTAATAGCCACATAAACTCCTTAAAAGCCATCTCTTGGGGTTCCTGCACTATACTCTGCTCTTTCTTCAGAGGAGGAAATGTCTGGGGTGTTTGTGATGATCTGGCTGGACCATGAGAGTGGTGCCTGTGTAATGTTGCCCAGTGGCTCTTCGCCACAGCTTGGAAAGACGAACACTTTCCAGCTAATGCGTTATTTTATTTCCATGATCTCATGTTTAAAGCATCATTTCCTTAATCTTAGGCTCTCCCATGGGGTCAGTAAATTCCACATTCAAAGAAGATTTTAATTCCTTGGTGAGTGACAAGCTGGAATGGCGATTTGAGCCCTAATCCCTCTTTTGAGTGGTGAATGAAGCATCTTGTCATTAGTACATCAGCAGATGATATCAGAGATATCATGGGAATAGCAAACACCATCAATCTGAGCCAGCTGGAAAGCAATAAGGCTTGGAATGGTACCCTCTCCACCCCATCAGCCGGCAGGGATCTGCCAAGCCCTCCCCACCTCCCTCTTACTGGTGAACCAGTAGAGACATCTTTCTTTTCCTTTCTCTTCCAGCTCTTTTCCTGCCTTCAGACTCACCATTCCCCAATTTACATGGGGGAAAGTAATAATTAATTGTTCCACCTTATTCATTCCTGATTCACCTCCTGCTTTGAATTGTTTTCCTTGACTTTCTACAGAAACATCCTGACATGTTTCTCTTCAGCCCCCCTTGCATGTACCACTTGGCATCAGCCCAGCAGAAAAGGTCATTTGGAGAGGCAATGCAACTAGGGCTCAGCAAGGGAAAGGGGTGGGTGACAAAAATCCCAGATGGCAATTTTCCCCAAGAAGCTTTTGTTTTACTGAGGAATAACTTCCATCATCTCACCAATTTTGCTGATTACTTCCTGACATTATCTTGAGTTGAGCAATTCCTGGAAATTTCACTTTGGACTTTGGCATATGATCTACAAATCACCCAGCAACAGCCATGCAGCAACACAAGGCCACCTGTCTCCTACAGTGCCATTGCTCACAGTGTGATGGAGAAAGGCTTAGTGACAGCAAGAAGTGTTTATCTCCTCAAATCTCTTGGGCACCCAGCAATAGAAATGTCCCCTGCCTTGCCTCTCCAGTGCTGACTCAGTGCCTCTCCTTTGAAGCAGATCTCCCTTTATCTCTCTCCGAAGAGAGGCTCTACCTCCACTTAGTACTGCTGGATTTTTGTTCCTCTCCAACTGAGGCACCTCTACTAACATTATATAGTGCTCACTCAGGGCTGATTCCCGGCTCATTAAGTCAGGAAAGTGGAGCAGAGGCATGGGATATCTGTGACTTTCAGGAAACACCATCACTGCCAGTGTTTTTCCCCACATCTGCATTTCCTGCATTACCTCTCCCTTTCACTTTTCTGTTTTCTCTTCTATACCACCTTTCATTTGCTTATTTGATTTTTCAGCTGGCTGACCTCACAGAGACTTATTCAACAGATTCTTAGTAAAGCAAATCAGCACAGGTAGGATGGACATGGACTAGTGAAAGTGATCTTCAAGGGTCAGTCTCAGATCTTCTTTTCTCCTGCTTACAGTGTCACTTTTGCTTCTCGCTGAAGTTCTGGAATGCTCTACTTTTCCCACAACTCTGATTTTCATCAACCAACACCACTCTCTGCTCTCTTCAGTGCCCACCTTTGAGGTCCCAGTTTGAGACCCCAGGACACCACCTCACACATTTTCCCTTTCACAGCGAACTATGTGTTCCCTCTTCATCCCACAAGGTAACTCTTCACTCTTTGTTCCAGCCTTATCAGACTCCTTCTGCTTCCTTCTTCTCAGGCCTGCTGGAAAGATCCTAAAACTGTGCCATCTCTTCCTGTTCTGTGGTCTCTGCTGCTCTGCACAGATTCACTTGCCATAGGTAGCTGCTCGCAGATATTTAATCTGCAAAAAGTGACAAATGTGAAAGAGTGAAAAGTTATGCAGACAGATAATTAGGTCTGGGCCTCAGCAGTGTTTTGCAGAGGCAAAAAACAAAGAACTAGATGCTCTCTACCCTATTGCCAGTCAGTGCAGTCCCAGTCCCACTTTGCTATGAAAAATGATTTCCACCTGACATAATCTGCTGAGATTGTTTAAGCAAAGCACCCATCTGACAAGGCTATGCAGCTTTAGCCCAGCTCAGGCTGTGAGCAGAACAAGTTCATGGTTGCTTGCAACAGCCTTGACACAGTTAAGCACAACAGTGCTAACCTCTGCCTTGGTGTTACAAAGCACAGAGACATCAGCAAAATTTGGGCTGGAAATGAGCAGCTACAAATAATGTTGCTGCAAGAGTTTATTACTCCCATTTTTTCCAGCTTAGAGGGATTTTCTTGATGTGATTTCACAGTTATATCAGCACAAAAAGTTCCACCGTTTTACTTATTTTGTTTTTCTTACACTGTTTTTTATACTTCACTATAGAGACAGAACATTCTTCTTATCACATCTGAAGATATGTGTGTGATATACAACCTGTACACATCAGGAACACCCCTGAGCAGGAGGCCAGCTCTACTTTACTTTGCGCTGTGGAGCCAGAAGTTAGTTTCATCTGTAGTGGATAACACATATGACTCAGCCTGTCCTTTTAATTTTCACCCAGGGTTTCTCTGTGTCTCAGAAAGAAAAATTCTGAGTGAAGTTGGAGCTAAACCAGCTGGGTGAGGAAACCAGGGGAAAGGAGGGACAATAGCAAGCTCTCATTCTATTCAAGCCATTCAACAGGATCAACTTACCTTGCACTGCTAACCTACCCTGAGCTGCTCCCCTACTGCTGTCCTACTGACAGGGAGAGCTTTCACAGCTCACTGCTCTCCAAAGCAACATCACAGAGCACTACAGACTATAGTTCTTGCAAATATATACAAAATGTGAGCTTATCCCTTCCCCCTGCATCTCTTTCTTCTTGCAAACACCCGTGCCTAAATTTACCTTCCACTTTTGCCTCAGAGGAGTCAGAGGAAGCAAAAATGTTTTTTCTTTACTGAAGGACATAGGTTTTTTACTTGGGGTTAGCCAACCATCTAAAGTATCTTAGAAACTTTCTTAATTTTCTAAGGATTCTGGAAAAAAAAGAAATAACTTTAAAGAAATTTTCAACAATCTGTAAGCTCAACACCTGGAAGTAAAACTGAAGAACAGTTTATTAGTGCAGTTGGAATAACTTGCAATCCCCCTAACGAATAACATTAGCATAGCTTTGCTGAAGTTCTGGGCAAACTACCAGCCCAGATGCAAAATTTCCTCACCAGCTCTTAACATAGTAGTGGCAGGAAGGGAAGGAAAGGAAACGTATTTCCACAGGTGTCACCATCTGCTGCACTGATGGTCTGAAAGGGGAATTTTGTTTTGGAGCTTTATTAGCCCATTCCGCTCTTCACTTTCTGAAATTCAGCATTCTGTTATTCACTGGGCTTTGATAAACTTCAGTGCCTAACATGAGAAACCAGAAAATAAGTAAAATGTGCTGGAGGCTTCTGAAGTTAAAGAGGAGATAGGTACCAAATTCCCATTGCTCCTCCAATGGGAGCTCTGACTAAAATGCTTTAAGTGGGTCTACTTTTATTTTTTCTAGCCTCAAATAAAATGAAACTAGATTTTTTTGTGTCTCTGAAAAATTGTGTTCTCAGTGCACCTTTCTAGAGCCTAAGCTACCACTCCTGGCCTGTGGTGAAACACATCGAAATCTCATTAGTTAGAGGTGTGGAGTCCAGTCTGATCACAACCTCTGTAGGCAACTACAGTCCTGAATAGAAAACTTAGTATGCCTGTGAGTGTGGCCAAAATTAGTTACAACAAGGCATTCAGATGAGCTGTAGTTATCTACATTGTGTAGTCATCTCTATCACATCTTCCGTCAATTCCCCAAATTCCATCAAGTTCAACTTCTGGTCAGGCTTCTAGCCCCGAAGCCTCACTAATCCAGCACAGCAATCATTCAGTTCCTTCCCTAGGGCCTGCTCTGAAGAAAAAAATAAGACAAAAAAGCCCTTTCAAGACCTAGCAGCAGAGTCAAAGGTTGCAGCTGAGGAAGGAGAACTGCTCCCCACATGACTGCAGCTGACACTGTGCAGAGAGACACATTTTTAAAGCAAGTGCACAGTCTCTTATAATGTACCATAAAGCATAGATGCCCTCTTCCCTGCAAGCCAAAAGATGGAGGGCATTTTTTTATACTGACCAAGTGCACATTATTTTATGGGAATTTTGGCACTGTTACGTATGTATGCACTGGGGGGATGACGGGAGGGGAATGCTTTTCTTTGTCCTTGTGTATGGCCTGTACACTGAAAGCCCATTCCTGTTTGGAGTTTAGGAGTCAAAGAAGGTGAGGAAAATTAACAAGCTAAAACAGTGACTGTCTGGTTTAGACACCACGGTAAAAAACCACCCAGCAATAAATGTGAACTTGACAGAGGGCAATGCAGAAAAAGGAACAGAGCTGAAGAGGCATTTTGTGTATTAAAAATTTTTGCCATAAAGATTAAACTGAAACCCATAAAACAGCTCCCATTCATCATGTAATAAAAAAAGTAATCCAATTAAGGAGTAGAAGTCAGCATAATATTAAACTGATTAAAGATAACAGATGCAACAAAAATGCTTGTGCCAGTGATTGAGTTTTCTGAGTTTTTCATCTTAGATACTGTATTTCACAAAATCACAAAATCACTGGTAAGGCTGGAAGAGACCACAGTGGGTCATCTGGTCCAACCTCCTTGCTCAAGCAGTCATCCTAGAGCACTGCACAGGATTGCATCCAGACAGTCCTGGAATACCTCCAGTGAGGGTGACTCCACAACCTCTCTGGGCAATCTGCTCCAGTGCTCAGTCACCTGCACAGCAAAGAAGTTCTTCTCATGTTCAGGTGGAACTTCCTGTACCTCAGTTTCTGCCTGTTACCTCTTGTCCTATTGTTTGACGCCACCAAGAGGAGCCTGGCTCTGTGCTCTTGACACCTGCCCCTCAGATATTTGTAGACATTCATGAGGTCCCCTCTCAGTCATCACTTCTTAAGGCAGAACAGGCCTAGCTTCCTCAGTGTCTCCTTGTAAGAGAGGTGCTCCAGCCCCTTAAGCATTTTTGCTGACCTCCGCTGGACCCGCTCCAGGAGCTCCATGTCTCTCTTGTAGAGAGGAGCCCAGACCTGGACACAGCACTCCAGATGTGGCCTCACCAGAACTGAGTAGGGGAGCAGGATAACCTCCCTTTACCTGCTGGCAATGACCTTTTCTAATGCACCCAATTTTTTTTCCTATAAAAGCAAATATATAATAAAATGCAACACCTGTCCTACACAAGTGACTCTGAATTCTCCAAGGAAAATGAATTTTGGCAAAATACTCCTCAGTTTCACAGTCTTTCCCTGTCTCAGAGAAAATTTGGCAGCTCTTAGCCCTTTTTCCTAAGACATCTGTTCAATCACGTAAAAAACCAAGCTGGACAGGTTTGCCAACCAAGGTATTACCTTCACAGAAACCAAGGCTCTTTTATTTAAAATCCACATGAGAAAATAATTGTAGAGCGTTTGATTTCATCAAGTCTCTCTGTTCTCATAGCAACCCTGATAAATTGGGCATGAATCCAGAGCTGGGAATTGAATTTGCACTTTATAGATTACCTGAACCACAAACCTACGTTGCTTCCTTCCAGGAAGGTTTGTTCATTGTTGTTCCCATTCCCTAGAGCTGGACAGGTACACACGAGATGTGCCTTTGCCAGTGCATGAAGGTGTCTGTAGTCCTCTCATGTGAAAGTGTTTCTCTTCTACATGCTGAGAACAGAACCATGCCAGGACTGGCAGGAAGCACAGAAGTCTGGCCCTTCCCTCTGTCTGTGTCACTGGGAATCTGCACAGATCGAGCACAAGGGCAGGATCAGCAAGGGCTTTGTGGAACTTCTCACCTCCAGTGTGGAGGGACTATTTCTACCAACATGACTCATAGCAGCAATGCCCTGCAGACCTGAAGAGGCTTTCCCTGCACTGGTTGGACCCACTAAGAACTGAAGGTTCATCTCTCCTGAAATCATTAAGCAAGAAGACGGAAACACAATCTGCAGTGTTCAAACCACAGAACAGCAATAATCACTGACCAAGGGCATGAACCAAGGAGCAAGGGAAGATTTTGAACTTTTGTCTCAGAGGTCTGCATGAAATCTTTTTGAAAGATGGGAGATTTTCTTTGATATCAACTCAGTGTGGTGCAGAGAAAACTATTTTCTCATGGGACGTATACAGTGTATTGCAGGAGGGAAGGAGTGATGTGAAGAAGGGGGTCGAAATGGGGATTTGGGGCCTGAGGTGGGATCCATATGGTGGGAGGCTCCAAAGCCGAGACACTGTGGAGTTCAGACACACATGCAGCTACAGCTCCACCACAGACTGCTTAAGACTGGCCTGGCACACGCCCCCAGCTAGGAAAGAGCCAAAGGGAATGTGATTTCGTGAGGGAGATGCCAGGCATGGCTGGCAGCAACAAACTCAAAAAGAAAAATGTTGTGGGGCAATGGAAACCATGGAGGGGCTGCAACTTGAAAGGCAATATTCTGTGAGAGCTCCCTGGGCTCACACTTATTTCACTGAGGGGAAAATGGGCAATGTTCAGTACAATATTTTAGCCACATCTATTCCCTCAGCATCACAGATGCAGGCAAGACTTCACCATATGGTTATTGGGAATTGCACTGGGAGAGTCCTAAGGAGCTGAAACATGGTAATGTTCCCCCACTCACCAGGAATGGGCTGTGCCTTACCAGTAACAGTACACAACTAAATCACAGCAGAGAGAAACCTGAGGATAAAGGAAAGATTTGTGGAGGTGAGGAGGTAACGTTGGAGGTTGGTTTAGATTCAACTCTGAATTAGGTTCAGTAGGTAGGGCAACTGCCTGAAGCCATGAGAGATGAAGGATTTGCATCAAGATGATGGTGAAATGATGTGATTTTCTCTAGTCTCTTCAGTCATGGCTCCCAAACTTTTGGAGTTCCCCTCAGTTCACATACATTGATTTCCACTGTCTTTCTCCTTCCCTTTTCTTGCTCTCATTTCATAAATTCTGAATAAGATATTCTGTTTCCAAGAAAATGTCCCAGCCTTCCAACCCAGAACTATATTTACCTAAAAGCTGAAAATCTTGGAGCTGAAAGTCTCACAGCTAAACAACTCTAAACAGAGCTTTAAGGAGAGAATTTCTCAAGCGTGGTCAGAGTTTCAATGATTTTTAATCATGTTGACATTGACATAAAAAAACTAAACTTTCAGGTGCCAGGAAATATGCCACACGATATTCTAATCATTTTAAGATACACAAGACCAGTGTTAAAAACCTTCTTTACATTTATAGCTTTCAACATTTGAAAAGCCATCTCTAAGCCCCTACTTAGAAGGTAAGTGCAAATAAGTAGTGTTATTGCAGAAGAGTTATACAAAATATTTTTATGGTTGTAAGAACATTTTAAGCAATATAGTCTGTATTATTTTCTCATTTCCTACGACAATTGATTCTGTTTGTTGACATTAATTTAACCTAAAGATATTTATTCAGCCAGTTGATCATATCCTTTCTTCCTTCCTCAATATAAGGTTTATCTTGAGGATTGATATCTTCTCTTTTCCGATGCACAAACCCATGTGTCTGTCCAGGGTAAATTTTAACTTCATAATCAACTTTACAGTTTTGTTTAAGCTTCTGCTCCAGCAATGTGACCTGTAACACAGAACATTCTATGTTGGCTGAGCACAAAGGTAAAAAGTTCTACATTTACAGTCCCCAAATTGTCCTCATTTTTTACTTTTCTGAAAGACAGACATAATTTATCCTTGCCACCGTTTTCTTTTCTACTAGTTTTATACCTAAATGCATTTCTGTTGCTGCACTTGCTTTATTTAACTAGGCTTTTTTTCCCAGTAAAATATCAGTATGTGACTGTATAAAATGTAGAAAAAAATTATATGGATTACAATATTAATATCTGTAAATGTAAAAAACCTACTGCTCAGCATCATGAGAAGGTTAGCATGTAGTGAGCACTGTATGAGTTGCTACTGATAGACACCTCACATAAAATAACTGGGGGAAGAGTTTGAATTAATTTGAGGTTGGGGAAGAGGAGCAGAGACAAAAATAGCAGTTCAAAGTAACTGGAATTTTTGCCAGGAAAATTAAAGCCAACATCACTCAATAAAAACATGTTTCTCTTGATCCCCTTGGCAGATAACCATCTTTCTCCAATCATTCTACACCCAGGTTCCAGAGAAAGGCTGTTGACTGAGTAATAGAAAGGAGAATCTCTGCAGGACAGTGGAAAAAGGAGAAGGATAGCCACAGGGTCTTTTTAATTTTCCTGCAACAAGTGATTCCATTGGTACAGGTGGGGAATTTCTGCTGATTTTATGGACCATCGGTATCACTAAAGAGAGCCTCCTATCTTAAACTTGTCAGGCTTTCTTTGAATTCTTGCTCTTTTCCTAGGAACTGATGAAAATCAGCCATATTTTCAAACAGGAACAGAAAATATTTTTAGTGTCATGGTAAAACTTTTTGATTTGGGGATAAGCAGCATACATTTGTGTAGAAGTACTGTAAGAGTTAGTGAAAGAGAAAGAAAAGTGCAAATTAGTTTTCTACTGTCTCTTCATTGAATACCAAGATACAAAATAAACATGAAAAGCATTAAAAAGACGCATCTGTGATGGGAAACTCACCTGCTCCAATGGGATGATGTCATCCTTCTCCCCAAAAATGAAGAAGGTAGGATGCAGCAAACTGTGTTTGTCTGCAAAACGACTGATCACTCCTAAGGCAGAAGAAAACATACATGCAATGAGTTATGCTACCTAAAGTAGCTAAACCACTACAAAATCTACAAAAACTTCAAGACATTTTCATCAGCTAGTGATGATCAGTTTGTAATGGGATTTAACACACTTTGCTTAAAAGTCCTTTTTGTTGTGGAAAATTTGTGATACCATTAAAAAGGAAAAGACCGGTTCTGTGGGAAAAAATCAGGGAAGAATTGTTACTCTTGTCCCATTTTTGTGGTTTGCTTTGAGCAACTGCTTCTGATCACTGTCAGAGACAGGATTTTGTGAAAGATGGACACTTAGGAACTGCTCACCTCTGGCTTGGGAAGGCCATTTTTAAGATAATTGTAAATACTCATCATTCCACCTACATGGTTATGACTTCAGTGTACATATATCTATACTGATACAATTTCATAACAAATTGACATTTTAATTTTAACTACTCCAATATATTTGAATTAAAGTTACAGTAAAACTAACCAGCTGCCACCCTAGATACTCTTTTCATTCCTGAGATTATTACAACAGAAAAAGTTAAAAAATTAGCAAGTAACATTGTTGAATTGACTCAGCTGATCAGCATATCAGTGCAGCAAAACAGTCCCAATAAGCTTTCTGGAAAAATACCTTAAATGTGCTTTCACCTCTAACTAATATAAATTGCTCTGGTTATGTAGAAGTACAGAGGTTTATAAGAAAAATATCAAAGTTAGCATAAATATGTTGAGAATTAAAGTGTGAAGGGTTAAAACAGAGAAGTTAAAACTGTTCCTATTAGTAATGAGGGACCACTGTCTAAAAGATATAAAAGATGTGCCCAGAAGCCCTTTTGTCATTGCCAGCCAAGAGGAACCTCAGCCACAGTCAGGCCATGGCATTTGGCACTATGATCACAGATGTGATCCTAGTCATGCCACTCTTTAAATAAAATTTTGCTGGGTGCACTTAAGTGTAAAAATGCGAGTGTGAAAAAATCAAATCACTTACAGATTATTTATAATAAAATCACCTTCTTCCACTAGATGTCAAACTGAATTTTGTTACAGTAATAGTCCTAGAGAATTGTTTCCTGCACTGGCATCCTGCTCAGAATGTAGCAGGTCTTTCAGGCTTACCATAGAGGGACACTCCAGTCTTTAAATGAGGATTTTTCAGCATCAGATGTTGCACTGCTGCTCCACCCCAGCAAAAGCCAATGACACCAATCTTCTTCGCACCACATTGGTCCTTTAGATACTTGAGGACAACATCAACTTCTCTGAGACATGCAAATGAAAGTGAATTAAGGCTCTAGCCCTGTTTCTCTGGCCTCTTTGGTGGCTGCTGCTCAGAGACTGGCTGGGCATCAGTCTGCTTCTGGAATGGAGTGACTGTCTTGCATCACTCCCTGGTTTTCTTTCCCTTACTTATCAAATTGCCTTTATCTCAACCCATGAGTTTTCTTGCTTTGTTTCTCTTATTCCCCTGTTCCTCTTGTGGGAGCGAGTGGTGGTCCAAGTTATTGGCTGATGGCTGGGGTCAACCCACAACACTACTTTACTGTTATTCATTTCTAAAATACAAGACAAACTCCAGGGAAGAAGACAAAGGAGAAAGTCAGTCTTCCCAGATCATTGTTACTAGGACAGGAGGTGATTTTATGAACAGCAGTCCAATTAATTTCACAAATAGCAATAGTTATCGTATAGGCTAATACAAATAAAGTTTGAGACACACTGCCAGTCAAGAGCATCTTGTTATCACAAATGTGACTTATATGTAAACTATATCCCACAAGGAGGACAAACGTTTTATAAAATCGTGTTTGCTGACTGCATTTGCACCCTAAAATCCATGGAAGTTGTGCCTCCCTGAGCAATCAAAGTGGCAGGAGTGAGCTGCATTTTCTAGCTTTTGCTGATTCCTTACTTTAGAGTCATTCATTTTGCTTCTACTCTCTGTACAGGCAAACACTGGGCACTTTTGTTCTTGTTCAAACATCTACTTTTATCTATAAAGCACCCCTCATATAACCACGAGCTTGTTCCATGAGCTGCATGAAATTTCCATTTGTGGACATCCAGCTTTATTTGACCCACTAATAAGTTAGGATCTAATGCCTCTTTACTGAGGCAAAAATTCCTATGAAATAAGGATGTCCACTTGCTGGTCAAGGAACAATGGTTGTACTTGTCTATTTTGCCGGCATCTCGTGTTTTCAGCCAGTCATCAAAAGATGCCCAGTCATTAGAAGGTTTCCAAGCTTCTTGTCCCACAAAAAAATCTGGGCAGATGGCTCTGCAAGAAAAATGAAAATATTTTATGTCCATGAAATAACACTGAAAAAGGATTAAAGGGAAGATCCTATGTACTACACAATGAATTCATTTTGCTGAATACATAGTACTTAACCCACATCAAAGCATTATACCAGCAACCCTCAATAATTTTCTATATCTAATATAAGGACTTAGTATAATTTCCAGTTACATTTTGCCCTGTTAAAATTCATTTCTTAAATTGATAAATAGTTAACTGTAACTGAAAATCCTTGGTGGTTTCCTACCAAACTTAAAAAAGAAATCCAAAACCAAACCAAACAAACTGCAATTTACACAGTACTTATGTTTAGTAGAAGGGACACTAACCCAGTAATACAGGATAGAGGATACTCAGTATGCTTTTCACATATTTGAGGATTTGTTTCTCTATTTGGCACATGCTAGTACACTTTCCCTTCATAGAAAGATCTTCAGCTTCTTTGAAATTTTTACCGTAACAGCCAAGTTGCACAGAGGGAGGGAGGAAGCAGGCTGTTTCAGGGTCATAGAGGATGAAAAATGCAGAATAAGAAAATTTTCTGCTTCCTCTCTCTTCTTTTGTGCCTATATACTAACTCGTTATGGTAGGGTGACTCAATTATTTTAGACTTCTTTCACTGTTTTAAAAGAAAACTCCTTGGAGAAAGGGATAAAGAAAGACTGTGGAATTATTTGTGTTTGTATGGTTTATATGAAAAAAGGAAACAGTTGGTTCAACAAACTTTCTTATTAGAAAGACACTTTGAAAACAGTAGTATTTCTTACATGTATCCATTAGTTGTTAGCATATCAGCTATGTATCTGGTGTTTGGGAGTTGCCATCCAAATATATCGTGGATCACAATCACTGCTTTGTCGGCACCAGCAGGAGGTTTGCAGACATAGGCCTTGATGTGCTCAACTTGCACCTCCTGCCCACGGCCTCCATAGTCAAACCTGTCTCCAATATCACATGGGCAGGGCCTCGATTCATTGGCCATGTGTGATACTAAAGAACAAAAAATATTCAGCAATGAATATCAAAGTATGCCATATTGAAGAGTTTCAAAAGACGGCAGTACTTCAGACTACTGTATTTTTTAATCATTACAGTAATAGGATGAACATGCTCGTTACTGTTTGATCTAAAATGAAGCATTAGTCAATAAGCCCACGGGGTTATTTAATACAAATAAGACTCCAGTTAGATTTTCTTATGTTACAAACTCTTCAGCAGGGGCCTGGTACATGATAGGATGTCCATGCCCTACAGTAAGTAGTACAATTAAAATAAAGTTCTGAGCAAGCAGCAAGGCAACCATCACAAATTATTTACATAGCAATGAAGCCAGTCCTTCCACTCTTCATCATGTGTATTTCCTGTCAGGAATGCATAGCTTTCTTTGGTAGAGAGTAAAGGCTTAATACCAGACCTAGCATTTTGAAAGAAAAAACCAACAGCTACTGTGTAGAAAGATATAATTACACATAGATTGAGCATTATGTTTTCATCCAGGGACTTAAAATATTACCTAACTGTAATTTTCAATGTCAATAAATCCTTTTTCTAAACAGCTGTAGCCTCAGATGTTGCAGACTTTTGAAGAAGGATACCTAAGAAAGGTGCCAAGAAAAATGTACCAGCAAAAGTAAGAGTATAAAATTGTATTTCTTTAATATTAAATAAAGAATGCATTAAAACTCCAAGATAGGAAAAAAAGAAAACTGAACATAACCAAAATCTTTAAGTCGAGCCAAATCAAGAAGGTAGGTATGGTTATGGTATGGAGTAGGGTATGGTTAATTTTTTTCAAACTATTGCTTAAATTAAAATAAACAAGTAATTCACAAAGGTCAAAAAGTACCAGCAGAATCTAACACACATGTAGCTCCTTGGACTCAAGTTAATGATTTTCTGCCATCAACCCCAGGTTAACCAACTCAGTGGACAGACCTGAATAACTCCTTTGAATATTCACAGAATATCTACAAATGATTCAAGAACATGGAAAGAATTTAGATAAAGTTTTACCTAAGCTCTCTACAGATTAATCATGTGTACTGCCAAAGAAACTTTGCTAGCACAGAAACAAAGATCTTCAAACTTGACTCTGTCAAAAATACAGAGAGAAATAGGAAAAAGCATATAACTGAACTGTCCCTGGACAAGTAGGACTTAAAGATTTGTGGCACTAAAGGGACAGCTTTAGGAAAGCCAAGAAACAACTTGGCAACCAGAAAAATTGGACAGAATTTCAGAGACCGATATATTCTGCATTCGCAGATTTTAAAATTCAGAATATCCCAAGCAGTCTCCCCAGGGCTAGATTGCAGATACCAGGAGATTTCATTTTTTCAGATCAGTTCAGATCAGTTCAAGACAAGCTATGTCGTATTTGAAAGCTGTATTATCTCTGGGCACACATCTACACAAGTGCTCTACCTTTTCTTTTTTAAATAAGCCACACCCACCCATAAGCGTCCTCTTTTCCCTACATGGTGTGGGCTCACATACAGGACTTCTGATTTAAAATAAGTACCAGTAAAAAATGAACGAATAAATGAGCATGTAAGGCAAAATACAGTGCAAATATATAATAGGAAGAAGTTCATAACTAATTTTCCATTCATATAGTATTTCCTTTTGATTAGACTAAATCAGAGAATATAACAAAACCAAGGATTGAATATTAAAGAAACATATATTTCAGAACTCCAGAAACACAAATGCAATGCCCTTAGCAGTATATCCTTACAGACTTTATTTGCAAACATTTCATATTATCTGATAAAATGTAAAGCAACACATAGAACATGAGGTATTTAAAGATGTAGATATATTCACTGATGAAAAGAGCTCCAGATACAAGACTGTGAGGGATAGCATTGGCTTGCATGGTTTATAAGCCATATAGATTTGCAAACCTGTAGCATAGGCAAGACACTTCAGTGTTTCTGCATCTGCTGTAGTACATGCAAACAGCATCTTTTTCCATTTCTAAGATGCTATTGAAACATTACTTAGAAATTGATTCCCCCTCTCTTACACTCATCAAAGCTATTCTTTTCGGACTGCAAACCCACAGCCTTGGTGTACCACCATTTCTACCTGGAAGCACTTGAGAACTTACTGGAAGACTAAACAATGACTAATTTTCAGATACTTGTATCTACAGCCAGAAAAATATAAAGATATTGCTGTGTGGCACCATCACTTTCAATATACTCTCCTGAGTCTTCCTCCTCAGTGGTCTTCCCCACCTCTGGAGGGAAAATAAAAGGTTTCTGAACCATCATCTCAAAAAGACAAAAAAAGAAGAAGGAAAGTAACCCCCAATCGCATTTAAATGAGCTTGCACTCTGCCTGCAAATACAACGAAAGTCTCCCGAACATGCTGAGTCACACCTCGCAAGCACTTGTTCTACATTTCTGAGGAAAAAAAGCCATGAGTTAAAAAAACCCAAATAAACCTACACATACCTGGAGCCCAGCAAGGGCGCGAGACAGTAGGGGCAGGATGCAGGAGCGCAGCGTGGGTGGTTCCGGCTGATTGGGTCCCCACACAAAGCACTAACTCACAAAACGAAGGGGGTGAGCGCAAGGATCAGGCTCCTTTAAAAGAGAGTTACATAAGCTACTGCCTTTATCTTTGTGCCTGGCGGAGTGACGAAGGCCACTCTTTTTAAAGCCGTTCGTTTCACTGCGAGCGTAGGAGGGGTGTGCTGCTGTGAGGAGCTGCTGGAGCTGAGTACCAACCCCTCTTTTGAACTTACACCAAATGGTATTCAGCCCTGGAGGGCTTTTTCTTTCAGTTTCGGAATGTTAATTTAGCTGAACAATCCAGCTAGAAAATACTTTTTTTTTTTTTTTAAAGGGTGTTTCTTCGTTTTTGAAGGCTGGGGTAGCCCCACCTTTAAACATTACATTGGCATAATTAGTTCCTTAGACTGTTCATCCATGGCTAAAAGACTTATTTAAAGTCATCAGCAGGGTGAGGTAGTGAAGTAGAGACGTCATTTCAAGGCTCTATACAAGGCAAAGCTTATATACTACAGGACAAATATTTTCTCTTTCAGAATGGAAATAAGTAGCATGTAAGGAAGTAATAGCTTTCTAGATTGCTGTACATACATGCTATACAATAAGTGTTTAAAATACAGACATTTTTATCCTCTCGCAGGGTATGTTATACATTTTTTTTCATTTTCAGTTAAAGTCTCTGGCTGACCTTGCTTCCTTCCCATTCTCCTGATTTTCTTTCTATGGGATTATTAGGACTATTTCTTAAAGACCTTAAGCTAAATGTATTAGAAATCGAAAATTCCCTATTTCCTCAGATGCACATCTGAAACACAGACTAAATGCTCACTAGTCTACCAAACTTCTGCCTTACAATTTAGTCCTCATATATAAGCTGTTTTCTCATATTCTAAATAACTTTGTTAGTGCTCTTTGTTGGCAATCCCTAAATTAAAGTCAAACAAATGAAAAAAAGCCTATCCAAGAATTCCAGAGCAAAGTCATAAGGCTCTAAACCCAGCCCTTTTGGGTTACATTTTTGGCTCTTCCCACTTGTGTGCTACGAAGTACAGCGTTCAAGGACCTTAGGTACTCCATACCAGCTTAAGATAACAGCAGTCAAATAAATGAGAGAAAAATTGTGAGTTTTCATCATTCCTAGAAAACAAAAACGGCATCAATGCTTGCAGAACCTTCTCTGCACTACGGCTGTTTAACCACATTTCCACTTTCTCAGTCACGTGGTCCTGGAAATAATTCTTTATACGTAAAGAATTTATTCCACTTTACCTTAATATTAACGTTAAACTTTGGAAACTAAACTGCTTTTAATTTGATTTCCTGTTGTTTCATGTTCCTTGATAGGCAATATGTGCTGGTTTTTCACTTAGAAGTCAAAACTTAATGCAATGCATCCATGTTCTCCGTACATGCAGTTGGCTGCACTTCACACTGTAAACACACACCTCTTTCAGATCTCACATTTCCAGCTCTTACTCGGGGACTTACATTTTTATCATGAAGATTTGGCTGTACCTGTAGTAACTATAATAATATATGTTATATATAGATTTATTCATATATACATGCTTTTATATATGTGTGTGTATATATATAAAATAACTATGATGATACGGTTGGGTAACTAGCTACCCTTTCATTTCAAGAAAATGCTGCATCTCAGTTTGGTTTTTTCCTTTTTGCTTAGTCACAGTGTTAGTGTTGCAGTTCACATGCCATTCCAGAATTTATGAATGACTGCTATTCTCTAAATAGACGTCCTGATTGTCCTCTCCCACATTAACTAACTTTCTAGCGTTAATGGAACACCATTACTGTGGAGTTATCCTGGTTTGACACTGGGGTAATTAAAGCACAATACACTTCCAGACTTCTGCATTCTTCTCCTGGCAAACGTGTTATGACAGCTGTATCACCCAGGAAACAGCTGCATTTATATATTACATATAGGTGGTGTCACATGGAAATCAACAGTTAATCAGCAGTTTCAGGTCAGAATTCTCTGAAGACATGGGAAAGATTAGCCATTAGCAGCATGTAAAGGAGGAAAGCCTTTACAATCCCATTAACAGAAATACAGGTCATTAGTACTGTTGACTATCTTTACATGAGACACACCACAATAAATATTTCCCTGACAGTATATTTAATTTGAGACACTGTCATTAGTAAAATTAAGATTTCCCTAAATTACATTTTCACCCCATTTAAATTACATACAGTCTTTATCTGTAGCACTGAAAGGGTGAAAGGGGACATACTCATGTTTGGATTTCTTGCAGCTTTAGAAGTACCAGCACCCGATGAAGATACGAAGCAGCTGGTTTCAAACTAATGGTAATGAGCCTTCCTCCCTCTCTAATTATGAGCCATAATTAAACCATGGAAGTCACTGTCACAAGGTGTGCTAGAGATCAGCAGTTCAAGCAGGTTCCAAAAAGGTCTGGCAAATCCACAGACTCTTGGTCTACCAGTGGCCATTCGACACAGTGCGGGAGTGGCAACATCTAGCTCAGAAATCCCCTAAAGTGAAGGTTGCCAAGATGTTTAGCAAGGGGGGAATATTCCCTACAAAGCCACTGCTGGCCACAAATGGAGTCTGGGTGCTGAGGTGGATGCAATCTTGAGGTGATGCAACATGGAGAATTTTGTCATATCATTGATGGAAAGACGAGCTAACAAAATACACCATGCAAAAAAACATGGATTGCTTTTTGAAATGTAAGATTTCCTCTTCAGGCAGCAGCCGTGGTTGTAAGTCTCACATTAAAATGTCCTGTCTGCAGACTGCATTGCACACTGATCAGACTGATCAGTTTGGGAATCTATAGTGTTTCACAGAGCCACAGGTAATCTGAGAAAATAGTACCCCCTCTGAATAACCTTAGCCACAAGTTTTGAAACAAGATGTGCTCCATTACATCACCTTCTAAATACACATCTGCCACCAGGCTACAAGCCCAAAAAGGCTTCATCTCTCTTAAATGAGCTTCACCAAACAATGTATTTGTGTTCCTAAATTTTGGACTTGTGATTTATGTGGAACATAGATGAAAAAGGGCCATAATACACAGATTAATTTGCCATTAACATTAATTTACCATCAAACATTAATATGAATCTCAAGGAACTGGAGAATATTTCAAAGCATGTTAAAACATGACACCTGCTCTTGCAGTCAGATTCTAGAAAATCTGTTAAAAGCAGGTCTCACAATCTGCAAAGACATGGACATAACAAAAGTATTTCCTATATGTGAAATATATGACAGTGCTACATACACTATAACTGAACAAAAAGCCTCTAACAGACACGTATGGATGCAATTTGTCACATCCTACATGGTCTATGGGTTCCTAGAACCAGTAGAAAAGAGTGTCATACAGCAAAGCTTAGGTGCCTGAGTAGATTACTCCAAAACAGCAGTGGAATTTTGATAAAACATTTTTACTTGGGTTAGTAACCGTACTTCCACAAAAGAAAGACACTTAAAAATATATATAGATTTCATTATTTGCCTAGGTTACATTAGCCCTTCTATGCCTAGTTCCATATTTCTGCTTGATTTTTTGATCTTCAAGCACTATTAGGAGGCTGAGTTTTGACTCACAGGATGGAAATTAAAACATGCAGAAATCAAAGATGATGGAGGTTATTAGCACATTTGATGAAGGGGAATAAAGACATCATTTTCAGTAAAAATGAAAAATTTAGAGTTCGTGAGATTGGATATATCATCTGAATCTTTGATTACTCCTAGGAAACATGAAAACAAAATCTTCAACTGACATTTTAGGGGAAATCCAGACTCAAATAGAGCATTCTACTTCTGCAGTGAGAAATTTTCATAATGTGAATATGGCTGTATAATATGTAGCCATACATACTAGCTTTACTTTTGAAGTTACTGGAATCACGGCTCCTCAAAGAATACCTTTCTAGATTAAAACTCTATTTAAACCAGTTTCTTAAGATATAGCCTGAATATCTGAATTAAGACTTCAAAGACGTCTTCTGTGCGTACAAGCTTGAGTTCTTCCAAACTGACTGGGAAAACCAATGCTTTAGTTAGTAGTCCAAAATTTACATTCTGAGAACATCAGGAAAGGGCAGCTCAGCTATCCCAGCTTCTTGAGAAGAGCACAAAAGGAAATCTGGTTTTAAAGTAACTGCAATCTAACCTTACAGAGCAGCTACAACAAAAATAACACTCTCTGCTCCCGGGTGAAGTTCTGGCTCTGAAGTATGCAGAGCAGTAGTAAACAGGAAAAAGGAAGCTAAATTGGGAAAGTGACCAAAGGACAACATGTATGTCTGTCCAGATCCAAAATAAGGACATGGCTACTCTGACCCGTTCCAAAACTAGGAACGAATATCCTCTCCACCATCTTCTTTGCATAGTATCCTTCCAACTCTGCTGAAAATATCTCTCCTCATCAGGTGATAGCCTCACTTGAAAAAAAATGCTACCTCAAGTGTTTAAGCTACACAATACACTTATGCATGTGTGCCTGCTGTAGGACATTCTTGGATTTACCTACCATAGAGAGATACACTGGCCTTTAATTCCAAGTGTGTGATCATCAGGTGACCTACATCAACACCACCCCCTCAAAAACCAATGACCCCTAAATTCTTTGCACCACACTTCTCCCTTAGGTGTTTCAGGACAGCATCAGCTTCTCTGGAACATATAAGAAAATGCAAATCAAGCAACCATAGTAAAACAAGTATTAAAATATGAAAATATAGAGATGCATATGACTGTCACCTGCATATGCTGCTACTATGTTTTCTTTTGCATACTTTAAATAATTAATTATTTCAGGTAAATGTTAGGGGTTGCTAATCTGATATCCTCAGAAAGACAAAAAAAGAATCTCAGTGGGATTCAATAAAAAAGTAACATAACTACATCAAAGAAAACATAAAAGGATGGATTGAAAAACTATGGATATTGATTACACACCTACCTAAGAGTTACAAAAGCTTACCATTCTGTGAGAAGCTGGATGAATTTTTGCTTTGTAAGTGTTGATAGAAAAGTAGTAAAAACCTCTCTAGAAAATACTATTTATTAGCCAGTGAAAATGCTGACAGCAACCGTAGGTTGTCATCTGGGATATTTGTTGCAGGGAAGTCAATGTAACAAACATGATAGATGTTTTCAGAATTTTCAGTGTAGCCTGAAATACATCTTGCCAAGATGCTGCGTTCTGAAGATACCTGTTTACCCCCGAAGCATGTTTCACCATGCAGAGACAGTAAAGAGAAAGTATTGGTGGGAGCGAGGTGGCAGTTCAGGCTTTTATATCACCTGCAGGCTGCTCCCAGCCCCAGCTCCTCACCCCCTTGGACACACCAGTGAAATTCCCCAACACTGCAGCCTTGCAAACACAACATTATCTGCCAACACACAAACACACACAACAAGCAAATTAAGTGCCAAAAAATTCTTTCCTGACTGGAGCTGACACTTGAAATATGTGAAGTGCCTATAAGAAATGCCAGGCAGCACCCAACCCTGCCTTCCCATTTCAGCAGAGAGGAGAGAGATTCCAAGCTAAAAAGTTTCCACAACAACTGACCCCTCAGAGACAGGAGACTCTGGAAAAGATTCAGTTATGTCTCCCATAACCTTCTCACCAAATACCCAAGCTCAGCAACATTCGATGTAGCTACTCCCAAGAATCCAAGGTATTTGCTCTCCCTGGAAAGTTAATTAGTTTGGCCTCTAATTAGTCTGATCCCTCTCAGTGTTGTCTTGCCAGCAGCTTCCCTCTCTGTTATTAAGGCAGTAGAGCCTGCTAGTGACAGGTCTTTGCTGATAAATGTGCAGGCAGTGTTGCACACAGGAGGGGAAGATGTGATACTCCTCCTGGCTCTCAGCACCATATTCCCTAGGGAGCTGCTGCTGGCCCTCACTGTGCCTGAAGATGCAGCCCTCAACTCCCTGGGGGCAATTACACCATGCTGGGAAAGTTCTCTGGCACAATCAAAAACTCCTTTCTTCTTTCCCTATAACCCCTTAAAGGATTAGTCTGTTACACTCAGTGAACCACCAGATCAGAATTATGGTTTCTCATGGTTTGAGTCACTGAGCACTTTTAAACTGGGATTTTTGAGGCAGAGGAAGCAACTTGCAGCCCATGTCACCAACAGCAGGTGACAAAAATTCTTCACCAAGCAACTACAAAGAGAGTTGTCCTTGAATTCTCTTCAAGGCAAAATCATTCATTCCATCCACTTCTAGGAAGTCATTTTAAAAGACTACTTCTGCTAGTGTAGCTAAAATAGCTGCATCCAATCTCAAACAAAACAAAACCAAAAGAAACACTAAATCAAACCAAACCAAAAAAAAATGGAAAAGGCAGTATCTGACAGCAGCAGGCAGTGTGGTATCCAGCTCCTTGACATTTTACTTGTGTATTTTCCTGCCATCTCAAGTTTTCAGCCAATCCTCAAACTCAGACCACTCATCAGAAGGTTTCTAAACTTCTCTTTCTGAAAAAAGTCTGGGCAGCTGGCTCTGAACACACAGACACAAAAATCAAAATTAATTAATCACCACACTGAGATTTTTTTTGGCCCTTCATTGCATGGAAGGTTTCTATCCAGACATAATTTTGATATCTTTTCTCCTGATAAAGTAATGTTTTTAAATATCATTGTTAACTATTCCACAGAAATACCTATGAGCATTAGGAAAGATTTAAATGTATCTATAAATGTTGATTTCAATGACTAAACCACAAAATACATTCTGTGATACAAATCTGGAAAATACTGATACTTTTATCCATACTATTTATATGTTTTTGCCTGAGTTTGAGTACATAATTTGAAACTATACACAGTAAAACAACAGATGATCTTGTAAAATATGATAAAACTATGTCCTGATTACAAAAATTTTACATTTTGCATACAACATACAGCATTTAACATAAATTCATCATAGATGGGTTTCATGTAAACCAAGATAATAAAATAATTGTTTACTGCAGAGCACATGGTGAGACTTACTTATGAGCTAGATAAAACCAAAACAACAGACACCTGATGGACTGAGGTCAGCAAAGAACAAGTGAAGGGGAACTGTGTGTGAAGAAAGGGAGGAGGGTTTTACTCATTTGGTGACTGGAAAAAGGGAATTGCAGTAAGAGTCCACTCAGTACTCAAGAGTTCCTACATCACAGGATGCAAACCCTGGCTCAGGATGACCTCGGCTGAAATGTGTCGCATGACCAGCAGCAGAGTTGTGGTGGTGCACTCACTAGTGGAAGACAGTTTCCTCTTGCAGAAAGGAAACAAGCAGGGATTCTGGAGGCTGCCATCACTATGTCACCAGCAGGTGCTGCTGTGTGTTCTCCCAAGCCCATCCCAGTTGGGAGCAATGGGATCCCTAGGAAACGGCAATCATCTTTCACTTATTAAAATGTCTTTGGCTCTCTCGGTCCTCAGACACACCTCATGGGTGTTACTGAACATGCTGAAATGACTGGATCCGTTTGGCCTGAATCAGACTGAAGTATGTTGCAAGCATTTACTTTCTTCACCTTTTTTGATCATTTCTACAATTTCTATGATAAAAAAACCCAACAATGACATCCAGACCATAACTGTATTTGGAAATGAATGGGCAAAACTGTGCAGTCTTTGGACAAGAATCTGTCAGAAACACACTGATTGCTTTGAAAGTGAACCTTTCCAAACCCATGCAGAAGAACTGTTTTTCCCACTCAAACTGATCTAATAAGGTGATACTAGACATCAGGCTTCATATAGTCTCTGAAAAGGAGTTCCTAAAGCTCTTCATCCCATGCCACAGTAGGAAAAAATCCATCTATTTTCCTCTCAGTAAACACAAATGCACCAGTTCAGCAGCATCTTGAAGACACATACAACTTCTCTTCATTCAGACACTGCTGCCTGAAAACACTCAGTTCTCCTGAAGCCTTCTTCCCTTGACCACTGCATTCTTAACAGTTCAGGTGGAGGGAAAGAAGGTATCCCAGAAACAAGTATGGCATAGCATGAATCATAGGGAAAATTTGCAAGGTAGTATGGAAAAATACCAATTGATCAGACACTGGGTACTTTTGACAGAGCAGATTCTTACTGTAACAAAGCAGCACATTGTCACACCAGTGATTTGCCAGCATCCTGCACAGCATGAAGGGTGTGCGTCCAGTCTCATGTTGAGAATGTTTGCATTTGGTCACAAGACAAACATGCTTCCAAACATGGAGCAGAATAGGGGATGCCAAGTCCTCAGGAAAGACAGTAGCAAGGAACAGACAATAGATCCTTGCATTGTTCCAGTGTATCAGAAAACCCTAATGCTTGCAAAGGTAGTGTTTTTTTCTCCAGAGACACAGAGTTCCTTTCAAGTTCCACAGACAGACCTCAGCCACAGGGCAACTGTCTGCTGACATCTGGCTTCCCTCATGCTCCATAGGCTCAGGGCATTAAAAGCACTATGTCTCCAATCTAGACTTCTACAGGATTATGTGGAGGTTTGCTTTTTGGAACTGCAGGCCTGTTTGAACCCTGTATGAATGTCTGTAATGTATAAACCAAACTGAGTACATTGCACCATATCCAGTTGTTGCAAGATTTTGCTTCCTTTTGGAATTTAACTGTTGCTGGACATCAAAAATGAGTGTGAAAGGTGTGCAGGGGGGGAAGAAGATTGTATTTAATACCCATGTGTGCATATGAATCATTCATATGCACATATTCAATGTGCATATTCAATATCATATTCAAAATATATGACATTCATTCATATTTCTGCTGCTTTCTGATGGCAGTTTTTTAAAATCCCATGATATAACTCAAATTGAATGACTGCTTATTTTAAGAAGGCTTGTAAAAACAGAATAGACACTTGTGTTTCAGAGCACACTATTTTTAAAAGCCATCTCACATTGCTGGGAAAATAGTCAGAATCACTTTGTACTGCATTGTGTTTTCACTATTCTATGCATTCTATATGTGCAGGCACTTCTTCTGTAAACAGCAAATAATGAAGGAAGCATGCCATACTCTGCCATGTTCCACAGCAATGTTCCTTTTTGGTTTTATACTATGGAAATATGTCACTCAAACTGCCCTGGTAATAGTTTCCTCTCATGTATGAGAATAATAGTTCTAACGTGAGGGTAGAAATCATAAAGAGTGGGATTTCTTGGATAATAGAAGATTTCTTACATGTATCCATTAGTTGTTAGCATTATCAGCCATGTATCTGGTGTTTGGGTGTTGCCATCCAAATATATCATGAATCACAATCGCTTCTTTGCCTGTGCTGGCAGGTGGTTTGCAAACATACACCTTGATGTGCCCAACTTGTACTTCCTGCCCCACAACCCTCATAGTCAAACCTGCCTCCAGTATCACATGGGCAGGGCCTCATTCATCAGCCATCTAGGAATCTGCAGGAAAGCAGAAATGAAAACCAGTTGTTATCTGCAATAACAAATATGATGAGTCAATCTTCATGCAGTCCTCCCCAACCCCTTCCAGACACCTAATAATACCCACTTGGTACTATAAGGTTGGAAGGGAAATTCCAGGTGTTTATTGTAAATAGGCTGCTGACATGTTTATTCCATAAATATTCATGAATTTCAGGTCAGTCAGCATAACCCACAAGTGTGTTAAGGCCAAGGAAGGGTTTATGTCAGTCTACCACTCCTAGCTCTGTGCCTGAAGCAATTCAGCATGTGATAACTACATTTCCATGTGATGTCCCCGCACACTGTCCTTCATAACCACTCTTCTCATGTGGTCTTACAGTTCCTCCTCACAGGCTGGCACCGGGTAACCTCTTGTTGTTACTCCTGTGGGACCCCATTGTCAGCATGCTGATTTTCTGACTACTGTTCCCTTCAACCTTTCATGCTGTATGTCCCTTTTCCCTTCCTCTTTAGGGAATCCAAAGCTGCTGCTGCCTACCTACACCTTGCTGGTCTCTTATATCTCCGGCCATGTATAATCCTTTCCCAGGGAACCCATCATTAACCAGCATCTCTAAAAGTTCTAAGAAATCAGCTTGAAGAAGGTAAATCAGCAGAAGGTTTCTTTGCAAAGTTATAAATTGTGCAATCTGAACCAAGAGTGGTCAGAAGAACAGAGACATACACCAGTGCTGTGCATACAACACATCCTCATACATCCCAGATACGTAACTTCTCCAGAGGTATGTATTTTAGAAGACAAACTGGAAATTACTCCATTTCTCCTCAAGTGAAGAAAGGTTTCTAAACAGTTCAAGACCTAAGAGGTCTTTTTAGAAGAAACCCTCAAGCTCAGTTTAGTTTCTTGTTCCTTTCAACAGGAGACAGGCCACTGTAGCATCTTTTTAAACCAAGCATTAGACATTTGGTGCTTCCTACTCTTGCCCTTCACAGGCATTAGGTAGTCATACACACAGAGCATTTATTCTACCCAAGTCTGAGAAGCTGTTTAACCTTGCTCTGCTGTCACTCTTAACTAATCAAAATGGCACTGTTCACTTATTCCCATGTAAATGCATGTACTGGAACAATATTCCTTGGTCTGGCTGGCCCCCTTACTGAAGTGAAATGCAGCATGCTGCCAATAAAAATCAAATGTGCTCTTCAATGCTTGACTGTTTTTTGTTAGGAATATGTCTTAGCCATTTATCCCATTCTATATTTTCTAACTAATTCAAATAGATGTCAAATAAGACCTTTAATAACACTTCCAATAATCTCTCTTCAACTTCTCTGCTACAATTGTAATGTAGCAAATGGTATTAAAAAGAGTTTCAAGATTTGTTTTCTCACACAAGACCACCCCCCCCCCCCCAGGAAAATAAAACCAAATAACAAAACAATTCAGATAAGACTCAGTTTGGGCAGAGTCTGATCTGTGAACTCCTAATATTGCAGCCACAGCACAACAGCATCTCTGTTGTTCTTTCACCCATAGTGGTGAGCCTGGTGTTACAGCATCAACACAGAAATAGGTAACAAGACTCCAAATAGCTCTAGTTTGAAATGCTTCTCTGCCTTCTCCTTCATCCATCTATTTATTCTTCCCACTGCTCATTTGTCCTTGTCCAGTTCCTTCTATGACATGTCATCAAGGTGGCTGCTCCCCATTTTCTCATGCAGCATAGGAGTGCCAGACACATATCTGTCTCCACAATACTCCATTCCGAAGTAGAGGTTTCTGCTACCTCTAGTGAGCACTGGTGATGCTTGGATGGCAGAAATTCAGTTTCACTAGCTGCTATTCTTTGAATACTACTTTTGCAGTGATAAATATTTGGGCTGCCCCTCTCATTTGAGCTTTATTTTGGTGATGAATTTTAAAGTGATTTTTCATTATTTGGCCAATCAAGTTTAACAGAGAATTGCAAGGAGATTAGCTCAGCATTTTGAAACTGTTTGCCACAGTTAAAATTCCTTTAAGCAGCTTAGTGTAACTCTATTTATGCTTGCTTATATAGGAAAAAGATCTGACTCATGATGAGCAAGCATAAAGAGAATACCCTTGGGTTAAAATTCAAATCATGCTTCTTCCAACTTATTGTCTTATCAAGCTCTAATGATATCCCAAGGTAATCTGATTTTGCTACGTACAGAAGACAAACTGATAAATATTCAGTACTGCAATATAAAATGCAGGGTGTGATGATGCTGTATGACAACCGGTGTTTTCTCTGAATAACTACAGACTCCTAAGGAGCAGGTGACATTCCACCTTTTATCACAACCCAGCAGGCTGGTGCCTTGCTGCACACAGAGACAACAACGTTGAACAGCTTTGCTTGCTACAGCTTCCCACTTACTAGGAAGCCAGGTTTCCTCTGACACTGGTGTACTTTTACTGCAGGATTTGGCAGGGACCATTCAGAGTGTTGATTACTGTAATTAGAGCCAAACTCCCTAAAAGTCTTCTTCATGGCAGTCAAGGAAAGGGGCCCCATCTTGTGGACATTTCCTGGAGCAAGTATGGTCTGGCTGTGAAGCTGTTTACCACGGTGCTGTTTATGCAGTGCTGAAAACAAGCTGTGATAACCAACTGCACCAGATCTCACCTAAACTATAGTTACCTCTGGGCTAAGAAGTGCAAAAACCACCTCATTTCCTTCTCTCAAGGCAAACCATCCTCCTGTTTCTGTAGGTATGAGGCATCCTGCCCCAACGTAGCTTTTAAAGAAAGACCTGAAGGGGACTTCTACGTACTGCTTGCAAATTCCTTACCTGCTCACTGAAGAGGGAGAATGAGAGCAGAGGAGGGTGAGCAGAGATGAGGTCAGGGCATCCACCACCGGTGAGGTCAACTAACCAACCCAAGAAACAATTTCTCAGGCACCCCAGAGGCCATGGCACATGTGGCCACATGCTGTGAGCAGCAGGAGAACCTGGATGCCCAGAATGGCTGGAGACACCTTGTGCCAGCCCTGATGACCAATGTCTCAGTGCCTTTGGAGAAGAGTACAAGCAGGCTTTCACATCTCTCCTATAAAATCTGTTTACACAACGTTGAGCTGCATCCCACACACTCTATCCCACACCTACAACACCTGGATCATAGGGACAAGCGCCACCTAAAGAGGCTCCCCACTGAATGCTTATTTTTAAGAAGAGGCATAATATTTGGGAAAACAGACAGGAAAAAGCTGTTGCACATGCAGTGCATGTTTCTAGCCCACTTCAAACAGGTTTTAACACCAATAACACAACCGGCATTTTGCACTTCAGGACGAGCTACGGCAGACACTGCTTTCAAAGCTCCCTCAAATTCCTATTTCCAAGAGCTTCATCACACTTGTCCCTTGTCTCCTACAAAAATGACATCATGTATAGCGCTGTCTTCACAAAGGCATGACACTTGGAGAATTTTTCTGGGGTTATGTAGGCACAAGAGTGGTGCCAAGGGCCTGGAGCTCTCCTTGGCACACATGGGAACGTTTGTGGGACTGGGACCTGGACATTTGGCAACACAAGATACATGTAGTGACCTGGTACAGCCCTCTGGGGACATGGGCTAACAGAGACTTGTGCCAAAAGCACCAGGTCAGGTCAGCATGGGGACTTTGGGGATCAAAGGAGGTTGGAGGTTGAAGGTGCCCTTGGAACTCACCTTGTCCAATCTCCCACCGTGGACCAGGATGAGACCATGACTAGTTTTACTATACCACCACTCAATGTTTTACTCACCCTGAAGGGTTTTGAAACTCTCCAAAGAGGGAGATTCTATCACTTCTCTGGGCAGGTTGCCCCAGAGAAGTTGTGAAACATCTCAGAGCTCCGTGGTTCCCCTGATGCCTACTGCCTCCTCACCTTCCCCTGTGCCTTCCTGACACAACCTTCTCCACTGCACCTGTGGAGCATGAAGATGGAGGCAGCCCCGCTGCCCAGCCACCCCTAGTCCCCAGCCTTGCCCCACTCCCACTGAACTCCAGGCTGAACAACCCCAACACTCTCATCCTGTCTCCACAGGAAAGGTGCTCCAGTCCTCTCACCATCTTTGTGGCCCAAAGTTTATTTTGGCCTATAACCTGCTCCTGATGCCTTCCTTCATTCCTGAGAACCATGAAGGCAGCCAGTGGCTACGTCTAGTGAACTGTTTGTTTTTGTCAGCACACTACCAGTCACCTTCTTCCTAGGTCATTTCAGGACATGTGTGCCCTTTTTGCACTGAATTAAGCCTCGTAGTCCTAGGACTCTAGAATAAAAATGCAAAATCTTAAGTGCTTGACTGTAGTAAATCCAAAAGAAGACAACTCTAACAACCCCTCCATGACTAAGGACTGTCTAAATGCAAGTATTACATAAACTAATAATGTCTTCAGTTCTGTGTCATGCACAACAACCAGTAGACCATGCTTATTTACCAGTACTGGAAGAAGAAAAGAGTCTCAATTCCATCATTTTTTGGATGACAAATAGCAGCAAGTCACTCTGATGATAAATGTATTGTAGTGCACCTTAAAGTGAACATTTTCATGTACAGCAGTGACCTTGGTTGTGTAATTTTGTCAGTCCTTGAGTTTAAGAGATAACCACTTGTGTCACAAATCTCACGGTCCCCAATACAACTGAAAAGAAGAATGACTGTGCTCATATACCTTAAAATGCCCTTATTTACACACTCAAAAAAAAAAAAAATCCTTCTTTCTTCTTCTGCCTGAAAACTCACTGACTGCAAAGCAGAACCTCAGACTTGGGAAATAAGCAGCGCAGATTCCCCTATTCGTTAGAGTCCATGGATATAAACATTTTCCATCTGAAGTGGTCTCACAATATAATTTTTAGGACTGTGGCTCACCATTGCCTTATCTTCACCAGAGATTAAGGCAGCAAGGAGTCTTAAGAAACGGCTCCCTGGCAAGGCAAGGTAACTGCTGCCAAATCTGTGCTTTGACACCGTCAGGTTTATATTCCATAAAGAGGGAAGGTTCTCCAGATTTCTTGTGGCAGACTGGTGGTATTTCTTAACACACCCACACAAAATGATTGCATGTGGATCAGGCTGTGTCTGGGTAATAGAAGGTGCAAGGGAAAGGGTACCAAAACGTGAACCCTTTTGCAAGCAACAGAGTGATAGAGGAACTCCTGCTCGTGTCAGAAAGAGTAATTATCAAAAATCAGGATGTCACACAGAAATGGCACCCTTCCTGTAATTAAACAGGAACAGCTACTGACTTATTGAATAAGGACTCTGAAATGTATCAATGCATTAATACAGCTCGGCATGCAACTGTGAGAGACTGGAAGGATTGTTGGCTCGAAACATTTCAGCTGTGTGTGTGCGTGTGAGGGCAGGGGCAGGTCGGGCCTTGCCTTTGGTGAGGTGAGGCTGTGCCCTGCATTCCCCACCCCCAGGCCCGTATCCCAGCCCCGCCGTGGCCACCAATGCCCAGCACAGCTGAGGCAATGCTCCACACCTGCCTCTGGAGCCCCAGTCTAGCCCCAGAGTGGCCAGATGATGTGAAGGAAGGCCCCAGGAAAACCAAAGGCAATGCAGAGCAAAGGGTACTTAAACCGAGACATGAGGCAAGCGTGTCATGGCCCTACTTCCTCTTGGAATATCTGTCAGCTGAACACTGCTGCACTAGGAGTGGTAGCTATACTTGTTCTTTTCTATGTCTTTCCTTCTTTCTTCTTCTAATTCCTTCTTATTTTTTTTTGAGTTTTGAGTAATTTAAAATCGGATGGGCTTGGAGTTTGCTGAATTGAACAGACAAGGTAAAGACTTTGTGAGATGTTTTATGTTGATAGAATGCTGCTCTAAACCTTTTGCCAAAGTCCTCTGATTTTCTATAGTTGCCAGTGAAGTTTTTTTTTTTGGCCTCTTGAGAATACTGTTGGTATTTCTCCCATGCATCTAACTCAGAGCACATAAAAGAGTGTAAGCCCTTTTAAGAGGCTCATCGAGCAAGTACTGTTTAACACGCTCGGTCTGTTGAGGTGTGTGGACAACCAGCATGCCATGACCATATAGCTGCCTTGATAGGATAACAATGGGTGAAACTGCCAGAAATTCCTGATATCAAAGGGAAATTCATATTAATGTAGTTAGCTAGCCTTAACTTATGGCAACATTAACTAGGTGACAGGGTGAGAAACCGACAGATGTAGAAAATAAAAAGGGCCATGGGTTCCTTAGAGAATCTCTGAGTAAACACTAGCTGCCAAGTCATTACCAAGGCAGTGAAATAAAAAAACCACAGAGAGCCAGCATGTACGGGGGGGATGCTTATTTTTGTTTATATATTATGTTGTTGGCAGGATATAAGGGTGATAAAGGGGAAGAACTTGAGAGAGGAACAAGGATATAACACAAAGCAAAAAATATAATCAAGATTGAATGAGCCCTGTGCCTGATCACCACAATTTAGACCACGACAACAAACCCACTGTTTCTGCAGTGTTCATGTCTGGGTAACTTCCACAGGAAGGACTGTTTATGTTTTTTCTTGATGTTGATGAAGGAATACTAGAAATACCCTTCTTAATATCACCAAGGGAATACCTGGAGGGTGTCACCACAATATCATTCCTTCCTAACTCCTTAGTATAGCCAAGTGTTTGTTTCAGGCATGGGAAATTTTTCCCAGCACAGCTGAGAAAAATACTTTGTAGATAATAAAAGAAAATGTCTGTATGCAAACGCAGGGTACTTCCATGTGAACACCTATGACCACCATCATATCAAAATAAAGCCTGAAATTACTCAAGTAAAGTCATGATGAAGTCATGCTCACTAGCAAAGGCAAATGGATAAACACTATCATTACTATCAGGGCCATAATGTAAAATAATGAAGTAAATAAAAAGCAAGCAAATTTCAAAAAAAATTTTAATGCCTAATCATCCTTTAGTCCAACTTTTATTTCACAATCTTCTGTAAATATTGTAAACAATAATTTAAAGCTATAAATTAAAATGTTCCTATTTTGGTTTGTGACAATTTTTAAAATATTCTTCCCTTGACTATTTTCTTCTCTCAAATTAAATCAATCGCTGATCTTGAAGCCTAGCATTCCTTTCAGCTATTGTCAAACAAACATTTTGATCCAATCAATCATATCCCTTCTAGCTTCTTCAATATAAGGTTTATCTTCAGGTTTCATATCTTCTGGCTTCAGTTGTGCAAACCCATGAACTTGCCCAGGATAAACTTTAATTTTATATGGTACTTTACAGTACTGTTTCAGCTTGTCCTCCAATAAGAAGATCTGTAAAAAAAAAAAAAAAAAAAGGCTTTTTTTTCCATTACATTATGGGGCTTTTTTAAGTTTGCCTAATTTCTGTTTCTCATAGAGAAAATGCCTCTTTGGTGTAAGACCAAACTCTTTTTTTTTTTTTTTTTTTTTTGTATGGATGAGTCTAAGAACCTCAACAGTTGCAGCAAAGATAGTTTGGTAAATCTTATTGCCAGATGTGTTAATGTTCTTAGGCTTGTAACCTACACTTTAAGTTCTGATCTTGAGAGAACATACTCCATAAACCTTAGTGACCATCAGTCCGAAATATTTTGATAGGCTTACTGACATGGTTTAAGAAAACATGAAGGGCTTTTTATTTTTTGGTTTACTGAACAACAAAAAGACATTGCTGCTGCACAATGTTTTGGTGATTAGTTCACACATGTTTACATGCAAAGTACTACTCCTGTGTTTAATCACCGTATACATTTTCCAGCACAGTTTGTGCTTACTTCTATTAAAAGTCAGAAAACAAAAGAACGAACACTTATTTTGCCCCACAGGTTTTTACTTCTACACTTCTACCCATTGTGCAGATTAGAGAGAGTACTGTGATTTGTTTCATGGTTTTTTGTTGGTTTTGGGTTTTTTTCATACGGAACCCTTTTGTTTTTCAGTGCAGAAAACTAGGTATTTGAGGGGGGTTTTTTTGGGGGGGAAGGAATTTTTTCTTACACAACCTGCACAGAAAGAAAGCTTCAGGAGCAAAAGGCGTGGTTTCAATGTGTAACACATGACAGAAGAGATGCATTTGCCAAAATTGTGCCCGTGGGAAAAAGACACATTCATCATAAAATGAGGACAGGGAGTGAAGGATTTGTTTTCCTGTGTGAAGGAGGCACATATGAGGTATGGATTAACATGCTGACTAATGCAGTTAGAAGTAAATATTGAATGACTTCTGCATTCCCAGAGAACACTGCCAGTTCTCCAGTCAGACGCTACCCTAAAAAACAAGCTGTGCTGGAGGTGGTATGTTATCCTTGCAACTGAAGAAAAAGAGTTTATGCACAGAAGAGGGCACCAGTTTCCTACCCATATACTTATCCAGCCTCTCACATATGCTTACAGTAGGGGTTATATCAGAACACAGATGGCAGCCAGGAGTCAAAACATTTGAGTCTACAAGTTGTTATTATCTCAGCTAAAATCTGTGTCCACTCTTTTGACACAGTTCAGTTTGTCTCCTTGCAGCAAAAGCAATTATTCATTGGTCCCCATCATCAGAAAGTTCAGTTATTGAACTTCAGAAAGCAGCTGAAACTCCTTTTTTTTCCCCCTTTCAGTGTCCAGATTCAGTGGTTTAACTACCTGATTTCTCACCCATAGCAGTAGCATACAAGTTTTTGAGATGCTTGGCTCATACCAAGTTGGATATCCCTGCCCAGTTTCACACTCCACTTATCTAGCCACTCAGAAGCTCATGACTGTTCTTTACTGTATTTCCCACCTCAAAAAGGAAGCTTTGAATAACCTAAACAAATAGGAGGGAAGTTGAAATATAAACAGAACCATCCAACCTGTCTAATTTTTTGTATCTGAAAATGGTTTCTAATGAGGATTTCTGTGTGGGATAAATGAACCACGGGAAAAGAAGAAGTCTTTCCAGAACAACAACTTACCTGATCCAAAGAAATAGTGTGGTCTTTCTCACCAAAAATGAAAAATGTGGGATTTAGTAAAGCGTATCTTTCTTCAGAGTCTCTAACTATTCCTATAATGTTTTGAGAAACAGTCTGTTAGTGAGGTTAGCATTCCTGCAACATAAATGGCAAATTAAAAGACAAAATTCCTATTTAAGTTTACTCATTAGGTACATTACTTAGATCAGGACAGTGGCTATTTGGATGGAGAAAAAACATTTGGAAAGCATATTTCCCTGCTCTCCAGGTACCAAAACAAGGAATTAATTTTTTTCTTATTTACAGTATTCTTAAAATTTTTATACCAATATAGCCTGTTGCTGAAATAACCATAATTAAAATCTGCAACTCACCTTTGAGTTTTTATAGAAATTTGTTACAAAGGAATGAGTAGAATTACAAACTATGCATAGTCATGTGAACCCAAGTAAGTTTTCATGTGTTCTACACTACCATAGAGGGACACCCCAGCGGTTAATTGAGGATTTTTCAGCATCAAGTGATGTACTGCCATTCCACCCCAGGAAAACCCAACGATACCAATCTTCTTTGCACCGCATTGTTCCTTTAGATACTTCAAGACAACATCAGCTTCCCTAAGACATATAAACAAAAGTAAACTAAGGAATCTATTGCAGAACCAGTACTTGACAATTTAAGAAGTAAATTACAAGACATACATGATATTTTTTCTGTGCCTGCACCTCCAATCATTTAAAAGAGAGATTACTTTTAAAAAGCACATTTCAGGCTAGATAAGTGGCTTCTATTATTAAATGAGAGTTAACATCTCTGGTCCTAGTTTAGGGAAGTACAGGTGTAGGCACTTAAATACTTACCTGAATTGTCACCTGCTCCTTTGTTTTCAAAATTAGTAAATTTTTATTTGAATCACTTTGTCTAGGACAGGACAACTAAAGACAAGACATATCTGCAAGTAGAACAACACCTTGCATTATGGACTGTAGGAATAGATAAGCTTCACTGTACTATCTCTATAGAGTTCACCTTTTTAGATAAAGATTTTTCCTATGTCATTCCTGTTGCACAAGTTAATACTAAGATATCCTACCAAGGCCACATGCAAGAATGTTATGCTAAAGAAGCAATTACTCAAAATTACACTGTCAGTAACTACAACGTTTAAAAAAAACTTTTGCGTGAGGTGTAATGAAAAAAAATATGAAAAATATTTTCATTGTAGGTGAGAAAAAGTAAATCTTTTTTTAATTGCTGACTTCTTAGGTCTCAATAATTTTATCTTCTTCATTACCTACAGAGTTTTAAATTAAGTTTAAATGCAGACTGCATAAACTATTAACTATGTTTTCAAATATTAGGTAGAGTTGTATGGTCATTCAGGTTTGGTAAGGCTGACCAAAAAAAACCCAGTATGAGAGTGACATGAAGAGGACATTGTGTCCTAGGCCTGTGGCCATGCTCTCTCAGATTTGGTTTGTTTGAAAGGGTAATAAGAAAGTCATGGGTATGTTGGATTCCATGTTCTCTGAAAGAGCAATGGATCTAAACTGGAAAGTTCACCTACAAGTGAACCCTCAGAAGACAGCAAAGGCATGTCTTGAGATTTTAATTTTTTAAGACAGCATCTACATATCTGCTCCTCTTTGGGGTGGGATTTTTTTATAATTGTTAGTCATTTGTCTTTTCAAAAATTTGGTCACAGCTTCTGCAATTATATGGTCAAAAACTTTGCTGGGAGACATTGAAGATGTAGCTGCTGGAATGTCTGGACAGGGTCAGAAGAATACTTGTGGCTTGCAGGATGGTAGCTGAGTAATAAGGTGTCATTGCCTCACTATCATCTTCTGAAATTTTGAGCTGTGGTAAGAGATGAAGAAACAGTAATGCCTCCCGTAATTCAGGGAAGCCTTGTTACTGGCACTGTTAAGCTGTACAGATAATGATCCCTCTATTTCACACTGAAAAAAATAGTACAGTTGATCAGAGGTATCTTAGGTTTTGGTCAGTCTAGCAAATTTTTGTGTAGTGCTGCTCAGGAGAGTCTCATCAGTACCCTTCATAATCTGCAAGGTAGAAAGCAAGATGAGCACATGACAACTGGCAGATAATATCTGCAGTTATAGAAGAATTTTCCTCTTTATCTTGAGGAACTGGGGGCAGAATCAGCACTTGTGAGTGAGAGTACTGGGTCTTTTGTTGCCTGTGAAACACTGTGAGCCTGTGTGGCCAGTATAACATAGTTAGAAAAGGGCCCAGGAAAACAAGATGGGGACAATAAGCAGTGATGGGCAGAGCAGATGATCCTTTTCAAATCCCAGCCAAGACAGTGCCCAGAACCACAGAAGAATCACCCAGAATAAGAAACTGTGGTTGTGCAGCCAGTTTGCCCTGCTGTGAGGTGCCACTTCTAATATTTCCTATAAATTCCCCTTATTTGCTGGATGATTTTTAGAGTTCAAGTACAAATATGTATCTTACTTGTCTACTTTCATAGGATCATGATTTTTCATCCAGTCAGGAAAGTCAACCCAGTGATCAGTAGGTTTCCAGGGTTCTGTCCCCTTGAAGAAGTCTGGGCAGATGGTTCTGTGTGAGAGATGGAATTCAGTCAATTTTCATTGAATCTGTGCATGTCTAAATGTCTCCGAATATCTTCTAGTCCAGAGTACACATCTACATGATTATGGTCTGAATCATGTTTTACTCATCCTTTTCTGCTGATCAGCAGAGCTAAAAGTATATGCCTTTGGATGGGAAAAAAAGAAGACACAAATAAACGCTCATTGTTTCCTTAGACACACTTAATACAAAAGGAAAGGGATTAAACAAATCTCCTGATTCTATATAAACACATATATACTTCTTTGCTATTACAAGCTAAAGCAAATGTTCGAAAGGTTTGGTTCTGAAAAGGTTAAAATAGCTGTTTCTCTTTGGATCACCCATGCTGCTTCATAAGCACAAACACAGGCACTTCAAGAGTCCTTTGTGCTCAGGTAGCCATTTTTCCTGGGTCAGTTTTAGTATCTTTGGTGGCTCCATGGAAATGTTCTGTTCATTTTCTTTTTAATGTGCTCAGACTGAAATGGCATGGTTGCCTTCTGTATATTGGAAACATCATATGCCATGCCTGGTGATCTACCAGTTTATTTAAGGTGAAGATAGGAAAGAAAGTTGCTTACATATATCCATGACCTGCCATCAAATCGACTATGTATCTAATATCTGGGAACCGCCATCCAAATACATCATGAACCACGATCACAGCTTTGTCCGTGGAAAAAGATGGTCTACAAACATATGCCTTAAGGTACTCAATTTGTACTTCATGTCCAAGGCACCCATAGTGAGACCTTTCTCCAGTATTATATAGAAAAAGATCAGCCATTTGAAAACCTAAAAAAAAAGAAGAAAAAGACAGCAAGAGTGTAAAAATAATTTGTTGAAAAAAATTTTACTGGGAGCAGTTAGAAAAGAACTACGGTATGGATTTGTAAACTAGATTCCAGTGCCGTGTGCCCCTATGCCCTTGAAAGGGATTGCAAGTAAAGCATATGTGCACGCCTCATTCAGAATATTTGAGAGTGTTTGGTTTTGTCCTTTCTCCAAAAGTAGCAATTAGAGACAATGAGCCAGTAGATGTGCTAGACAGATTAAAGTCAAAAGTTGTTCTGACTCTCTGTGTCAAGAGCTTGGAATGGACTCTGTGCAAAAAGTAGATTGTGATCCTGTAATTAAAAGTGGTGTTACAATGCATCTGTACAAGGAATCCAATTAAGTCTGCAGGGGCAGTGATAATAGTAGCATTTCCTAGTCATGTGCTGACTTTGTCCTTGGGGGTGCAGTACACAGGCATGTACATTATGACTGTCTCTGCTTCATCATTTCTACATCAACCTCTTATTTCAGTTTACGTTGTAACATGTACTTCATAAAACCATCTAATCTTCATGGAAGAGCAGCAAATTCCTGTAAAAATACATGCCTTCCTCAGCTCTCCATTAACTAGAGCAGCAGAGGGCTACACTTCACAGAGTAATGGGAAATTTTGCCTAGGCAATACGGACACATTCGGAACCCTGTTATGGACGGACTGAAGAACAGAGAGTTGATGCCACAGAGACTCACTGTTTGCTTATGCCCTACACAACACTTCCCAGTTTGCATGATTCACTCCGGCTCAATAAAAGAATCCAAATTTTATGTGCATTTAGACTGCTTTATACCCAAGATAATCATCCTCCCCAATGCACAGTGTAGAGACGCTGTTCTTCACCATCCTCTCCCAACCCTGGGGCTGCTGTCACCAGATCTGGCAGGGCCAGCACTGAGTTTGAGCAAATACACTTGATTACAACCATAACCCCTGACTGATAGTGGTGTAGACATACAGGAACTGGGCAGACATGTCTTTACTGCTCTAATCAAGCTCATTCAGATAAAGCCATGAGATGGATGATCTCTCATCATCAGTAATCCCCTGTGCTGATAACTGAGAATTGATTACATGTGTTAACTGTTATCTCACCTTTCCCAACATCTGAATGTCAGGCTTGGTGCTAGGAACCATGAAATAGCCTGATCTTCAGAATGAAACCTCGATTGTTTTGGCATTATGTGAAAGTGGAAGCTGTGACACTCATGGGAGATTATCTCCTACCATAAGCCCCCCATAATGCTTGAAATGCCTGAGAATGCTTGAGAGAGGTCTGTTCATACAAAAGTGCTTCCTACCTCTCTTCTTATAACCTAAGATGAATGAGCTTGTTGAAGTACAGGAGGCTGCCTGGAGAAACCACAGGCACTCCCAAAGATAGCTAACACTGCTGCCTTCTGAGATGGCAGCCACAGTCTTACGCCACTGCAGTCTTTTGTTCAGAAGGGCACAACCTGTGGTGTCCCCTTCAACAAAGTAGTGTTTAGGAGGCATTAAGCTATGCAAATAGTTGTGAACCAGCCTACTCCCTATCCATCAGTTGCTTCCCAGAAACCATTTCTTTGGCCTATGCTGGCTGAGGCTGGGCCAGATGGCTTCTTTCCAGGCACCAGGCAGTGGAGAACGTTAGTAAATAGTCAGCCACACCTGAACCGCTTAGAAGTTTGATGGGATCCTGTTCAGTCAGAAGCTTTATTTGCTCCCGCCTGCTTTGTCCTACGCAATGTGGTGTGGCAAAGCAACACGCCAGGATATTTCCAGTCTCACCTCATTCCCTCTTCCCACCAATTTCAGCCATTACACTTTTCCTTTTCCTGCTTTCCCTGTGGCACAGTTCCAAGCAGGCAGCATCTCGCCTCTATGCCCCACTCCTCATCACTGAGCTCCAGCACAGAGGAGATAGAGGGCCTGCTGGAAAAGTGACTGCTGATAATGGGAAAAAAACCACAGATATTGATGAATCTTGTGTCATCCTACTGCTCCTTAAGAGAAAGCCTTCTTAGAGCTTCTCCTTCTCTCCAGTGGTCCTGCTCTTCCTTGGGTGTCTTGATATCATTCAGCTTTCGTGCAAGAAACCTAAAAACTGAGGAGTTATTTACAGAACGCAAAGGTGGGCTCCACCAAAGGTGGTAGGACAGACCTGAACTACTGCATTTCTAGGAGCAACAAATCACATAGTTATATTCTGCTGAGTCTTAGTTTTCATCAGGAAAAAACGAATCTTTACTTGGAAAGTGAGGTTAAAAATCTTTTTAAAAACAATCAGGTTAAACCGAGGCAAAGATCCTGCTAAGGACAATCTCCACTTCTCAGAAAGTAAGTATGAGCATGTGATCTCAAAGTGCTGTGCTGTTTGGCAGGACCTTGGACTACTGATGCCAAGATGTGACATCTCTGCCCTTTTCCCAGGTTGAGAGATAACATTTTAAGCTACAGCAGCATTTCATTTCAATGTTAAGGGTTCAATATACCAAACAAGGAAAAGAACGGAAATTCATTACCATAAGGGCAAAAAAAATTATTACGGTTCTTTAATGTGAACTTGGTACTTGATGAACATAAATAATCAGTGTCCTCAGAACTATTGCTGTGCCACAGCTTGTAGCAAAGACTCAAAATGAAATTCAGTCTTTCCCAAAGTTGACAGCCTTTATTTTCCCCTTATCTTATCCCCTTATCCCTTGATACTTGTCTTTGTGCGATTTTTTACTGAAACCAAAATAATAGTTTCTCTTTAAAGAAGAAGATTTGCTGATTGTTTCATTTCTTTTCAAAGAGCAATATCTATTTGTTTAGCAATTTCAGATTTTCCCTTTCAGCACAGGTAAAAGTAGCTATCCTTTCCAGCTGTCAACTCAGTCTGTATGGACCAGTTTGCCATAACATACCTGGAGTGCAGGATCCTGTTTCAGCCCAGCTCGCTTCTTCTGCTCAGTGAGACACCAGTTAGATTGCTCTAAACTGAAAAAGAAGAAAACCAGTTCTTGCTGACTGTTTTGCTCCTGGTGCTGCCCACCCAGTTTTCAGGTGCTCTTCAACTCTTCTGCAGATTTTGGGATTGGGAAGTGAGGAGGAGAGGCTTCGCTTGAGAGTCATCCTGAACGGAAGGGGTGGGGACAGATCATGCAGAGAGGCAGTCTGCAGCAGGCTCCACATCAGTTGCCTTTACTCTACCTTTTATTTATTTATTATCTAAGGAGTTTAGAAAGAAAGATGCACCCAAACACTGTACTACACTATGATGTATGTGATGCAGCCATTTAAGACACTGCAGAGGCTTTAGATGTCAGTATTTGTAACTGAGATATTTAGCATCAGTGCTGTGTTTGCCGATGCATTTTCTTGAAGAATATTCATATACTTTATTGACTATAATAAATGCCATTAATGAAATTTGAGGCGAATTAAGATGAATCTGTCCTGGCAAACTTGCAGCTTAAAAAACTTACTAAGTCTCCCTAGCACACACATTAAACATATTACAACCACACCCATAAGTATTCTCAACAAGTCGAAAAGTGTTCCATGTTACTTGTGATTAGACTTGCATTCGACAAGCGAGAAAGACCTGAGTCTGTGGTGGCTCATTGAAATTTTCCATTCCTATTTCCACAATGGCACTGTATGCAAGGAACATTAACTTAGCCCTCAGGCTGACATACACTCATTTTCTCTGTGTGTACTCATGGTTTGAGAGTGCATGCATTTTGTGGGGAGGGAGGGCGTGCAAATGAGAGAGACAAAAGAGCTCAAAGAAACTTATAATGTAATTTCAAGACAATATCAATAAATAAATTTTTATTCTTAGTATATATGACAAACAAGTTCCCAGTAGATTCTCAGGAGTACTCTGTGTGGTAGGGACCGCAATCTGAGGACTATGTTAAACAGGTGATGGATGGACCCAGTTCACTAAACTTCAGATATTTACAGTGATGATGTCTACATGTCAGCAAAGTGTCTACACTCAAACAGTGTCATCAATATTTAGAGTATGATTCACACTCCATGGGTGTCTTTTTTTGAATGAAAATAGGTAGTCCCCTAGATGACCCAACTAGTGCAATAAGATTGCAGTTCTGAGTGCATAATAACCCAGGCACAATGCGTCCTACCTCTCTGTGCTGTGGGAGCTGCACAAATCTCAAAATTAAGGTTTGTCATGACCAGAAAGAGGGTGTTTGTCCTGTCATACCTGTCAGGAGATTTGCACATCAGGAATGTACGAGAAACCATTAAAAAGATTGCTTGTGTTGCAAGGGATGGAGGGGGGAGACTTGACTGAAAAGATCCAGCTTGTACTTCGATATCAGTGGCATCTTGCTTGACCTTGTGTAACCCCACCCGGGTGGGTACCTTGTACTCAGATCCACAAGACTGAAGTACTGTCTTCCTACCTTGCCCCCACGGAACTTGGATTCATCCAAGCTGCTGTCCCCTGGAACAGACCAGACCAGCAGAGGCATACATCTGATCCCACATGGATCTCACAACTGTAAACCCTGTGTTGGTGCCCAGCCTTGGGGGTGGTTAGGGTGAAAGGAGAGCAAAGGAATCACTTTGCTCTAGTGCAAGCCTTTGCCTGCACACTGTGTTTATATTTGATCTGCAAACCCTCTATCATTCAGATCTCTCATACTTGATGAGACTGTCTTTTTCTCTGTAAGATACAATCACCTCTGCAACGGACTCAGGATTATGGAGATCATTGCACCCATGAACTTCTTACAGTCTCAAGAATCTTGGGCATTTAATTTTTTATGCCTGCTGTGAACACCTCTATTTTTAGGGTTAAAAAAAAAGAAGGGAGAAGACAGATAAGAGTTGGAATGAGCACAACAGATTTACTTGTTCAAACACACAGTGGTGGAATTTCTCCTTCACCTGAGACACACAGCTTGTTTTTGTTTGGCTTGATTTCTTTTTTTCCTGAAGGCTTGCACCAATACTTCTCCAACTGCTCCTCCTGGTTTTATAGAAATGGGCCTAGAATAAAGCCCAAAAGTTAATCACCACAGCTGCTGGCTGCAATTTTAGCTGTATATCAGTAAAAGAAACAAGATCCTACAACATGCAAGCCTGCTGCCCTGAGGCAAAATAGAAAGGTATTCTCTCCCAGATGACTACTGATATCTAAAAACCCAAAAAGGCAGGTACTCTGGTGGCATCTAATGCAGAAGTGAAACAGAGGGAGAAACCAATGAGCAAGCTTAGACATGCCTGATTCACAGTCACCTCATGCAGTATTTGGAGTGCTGCTGGTAACAACAGACTCGTCAGAAAGTTGAAATCATTACAAATGTTACATTTATGTTGTGAAAAAACCTGTTCAAAGCATCTCTGTTGAGTGATAGGATTGCAGCCTAGAAGCTGCAGAGGAGGCAAGAGGGACAGCAGGGCTCCCCTCTCCTCTTATGAGGTGCCAGCCAGCAGCAGCAGATTTAAGGGGTTACCATTGCCAAGGTACCTTGTGAGGAACTGGTAGGGAGGCTCTCAGGAAGGACCACAGCAGACGCACAGTGGGATGGGGTCAAAACGCAGCTCTGAGGAGCCAGCTGTAATGCCACTGGAGACTCTGTACCCAACATCTGACTTCATAGCAAGAGGAATCCTTTGGGATTTGGGTCTCTTCAAGAGAGGGGCATAGCTATTCCCTCTAATAGAACTTCACTGAAAAGACAGCCTTAGTAGTGAGCATGTAATTTGGAGCTTGGTTTGGTGCTTTTTTTTCCTGTGTGTTATCCCAGTTCCTTTCCCTCCATCCAGTAAAATGCTGCATACCTAAAGTTATCTATTGAATCATCATTTGGGAGGGGAGCAATATGTTTTAGCAAATCTGATTTAATACTGCAGGTTTCTGGCTTGGGTGTCCAGTCAGTGTTTGAATAAAGACCCTTGGAAATCAGGTCAGCTCTTCTTACTGCAAATCAAGGCTTGGCAGGAGGTTTACATGTACAGACACTTCATTTCACATAGGTGAAAACTAGTCTTACACTTACAATTTTGTTCTTTACCATTTACCTAGCATGGTACTCTGGAGCTGGTGGCTGCCTTTGCCTGGAACATTACAAAAATTCTCCAAAGGAACCCTCTGATTTGGTTAGTAGTGAGCCATATCCCTTACTCTTTCCCATGCTTTCCCATGTCTCTGAGAAAAAAGGCTCCGATGTCTGTCCTCTGTGGGAGTGAGTGACCTTATCTGCTTCATCTGGTGCATCATTGGCAGGCATGACCATGTTCCCTGGGCTGATCAGAGCACCCGCTGCTCCTCACAGGGCACGAGGACCAGGGTGATTGCTGCTTCTTCACTATAAATCGTCACATCTCTCACCATGCTTCCACTCCCTTGTGATTTTATTTGCTGCTAAAAAATAATAGACTCCATCTGTCGTCATCTCTCCCTTTGGCCATCTCCCCATTGCATCCACCCCCTCGCCCTCCTGTTCCACTCTGTTCCATTTATCTAAGTTATTTGAAGCCACTGGTTTCAACTGGTTTCTGGTTATCCCTTTTAGTGTGCTGGGATTTTTCTAGGGTAGCCTAGGGTCAGCTCTCAGAGTATACAAGTACTTATCTACCTAAAATCAAAATTATTACTTTGACCACAGGGATAGAAGGATGATCTGCAAATTATGGTTTTCCACAGGTATGTTGCCAGTTTGCTTGTTGGCAATGTAGAACTGGTTGACCCAACAGGTTCTGAGTTTCTCATGCCTGGCTTGGATTAATTTTTACTTAAAAATAAATTGTGAATGTTTATTCTCAAATTTCCTATTTTTCCTGAAAGAGCTTGTGGGATTTCAGAGGCTGTGCTTTGTGAACTTTATAGAGAAAGGGTGGAGTATAACTTTAATTATGCCACGCAATAACAGGAAAACTATTCTAATGTTGTGAGTGACATGCAAAGAGGAGGATTAAAATTCCTTACCACTGTCCAGGTGTTTCTAGGTTACTCAGTAGCTCTTCATTTTATTAAGAAACACTTCTAATGAAATTTCAGTACAAGGAAAATTATTCCAAATAATAATGAATATTACTGGCAGTGTATAGGGAAAATACTACATTCTGGTGCAATGGCTCAAAAACAGATCAAAGGCGGCATCAGTTTCTCACTGAACACTTTAAATACGGACATGAGCAAGACAATAGAGTTAAGAGTACATGGATAATTGCATGGAACAAGGGCTGATTTCCGTCTCTAAAAAATGAAACATCTATTTTGTGCATGATTTAAGATTGTGCCTATTGTCTTTTTCTTACCAAATATTTTGTCTTCTTCTCTAAAACTACAAAAATTAAAAATCCAGTAATTACTAAAGACCACTTTTTTTTCCCACTTATCCACCACTCAGAGTACTACTTTCAATGATTAATTCATTCCATATGGTAAGTCATTGAAACTGAATTTTGTATGCAGAACTGTCCTCATAAAATGTTGATTTAAAAAAACATATATTTGGTCAGTTTTATTCCAGGGCATAGGTCCTTTTACCTTTTTTTTTTCCTGTTGCTTTATTTGGTATGTGTTGTCTCATATAAAACTCATCTAATGCTCATTTTATATTTCAGAAACTTTCTGGGATTAATCAGCTGGAAGGGAATGATTTTGTTTCCTTGTAATTGAGGCCATATTTGCACTGAGATGTAAATACTATTTCAGCCTTCAGTACAAATAAGCTGTCCTGGACAAAAAGCTGCACCTTGTGCCCATAGAATTTATCTTGCTTTTTGAAAGAGGCAACTTTCGTGTGTAGAAATTTGGCTTCTCCTCTGTAAACTCCCAGAGCGCAGTTGAACAGTTTCATTTCTCTGAGATTTTCCAAGATATCATTTTAGAGCCAAGAGGACCCCAGAATTTCCACCTACATATGGTCCCCCACAGGTTATACATCTTCCAGATGAACCTTCAGAGGTTTTTTTCCTAACTGGAGGAAGGGAAACTGTTTGCTACTATCCCTGATTATTGAACAAATTTGGCAAAAATTACTATACTAATCAGTGTTTTAAATTCCAAAACCTTAAACAGAGTGCCAGGAAAAAAATTTAACCCATGTTTGCTCAACTTTAAAAGCCCTGTTTTGCAAATATGTCTATGCATTCGTAATCTTGGAAGGTATCCAGACAGCTTTGGACTGTATCCCACAAAGTAATACAGACGCCCAAGTACAACATCAAAGCAACGAGTTTAAGGAAAGTATATATAAGAGCTTCTAATTATATAACAAGATAATTACCATACATAATTCAGAGCAATCAAGGGGCTTTATTAAATATGCTTGCAGAGAGCACCTGTCTCACCCATTTTCTAAAATGAAATAATGAACTTTGCCCTAGCAGAAAAAAATTACGTTTTGGTGTAATCTTGCAAATGGTTGAGACTGTGCTAGAACCATCCTAAGTCTGTGCCAGTTGAACAAAATTAGTTACTAAGAGTCCCTGAGCTGGTGTAAACATATAATGGAACATCCCATAAGACAAAAGGGGTCCAGGCAGGAAGGGGGGGCCAGCCCCCCGTGTGAATCCTGCCCTGCAGGCAGTGCAGGCACAGGAAGGCACACAGGCAATGTGCATCCCATGTGAAAGGGAACACTTGGGCCAGGTAGGCCAAGCAGAGTGCAGTCTCTGCCCACCCTACCTGGTTCAGATGCATGTGGCATCAAACATCATGGTGTGGAAGAGGTTCTCTTCCCTTGCCCACCCAGACAGCTCAAACTTTTGCTAGCGCTGTGTGTGCAGAAGCAGTGTGCCAAGAGTGAACTCCTAGGCTTGCTCTTCCACAGCTTCATTGTGAACTAGTGAGTTTCAAACTGGACGCTTCAGCAAGCAGAAAGCATGAGCTTAAGCCAGAAACTTCAAGGCCTGATCAGATTTGCCCTAAATGGCTGATATTAGCACTTCCAGAATTCACAATTCCCAGCATGCTGCTTCCTTCTGGTCTGAAATGGATCTCAGTCTCCTGATAGACCCACAATGAGATCTCAGAGAGCTGAGATGTTATAGGCCATGAGACAAAAAGTTTAGGCCCACCTTATTCAATCCTTCACAAGGTTCATCTCCTAAGGTGCTGTGATTTTCTCTTTGTTCCCTGGAAGCTGCAGAGATGGTAGCCTGTCTTTACTTGACACGGCAGGTATCATAAGGCAAATCCCTTCCAAAGACCTGTCTTGAGCTGCAGCTTAGACCTCAGGACAAACTCAGGTATTCATTAAAGCCTGTTCTCCTGGTTCAGGGGGAAAAACCAATCCAAACCTGAAGCCTCAAGCTGAAATCAAATCCACAGTCACCTGCCTCTTCAAAGAGACCAACAAGCTGCACACAATTTATTAACTTCCCCAGAGCTCCTGCCTTGTTTATAGGTTTCTCGGGGAGCTGAGATCCATTTTTTGGAGTGAAATCACCACTTGCTTCTACCAAGCTAGACTCCAGTGAGTTTCTTTTCTTTATGTGCAAACCTTTTCACAAGTCCAGATACAAAAAATAAACAAGTCCTCCAGGGTGTGGATCACCTTCTGGCTTGTTATCTGGATAGGGAGGTAAGGAAAAAAGGGAAATTAGTCATCTTCTCTGTAGAAGGAATTCATAGTATGTCTCTACCATCACACACTCCTTCTCATGAGTAATAGACTGATATTAATTGGAAGCATTTGTCTGAATGTCCATACAAAAGGTAAAACTCAAATATAAAGCAGGTGGGAGTAATGCTGGGGAAGAAGTCTTGGACAGGCTGGTTCTGAAAGAAGGACCCAGGACTTTCTACCTAAGACATATGCCCTCAGTGTAGACTTGAAGATTTAACAAAAATATGCTGGATCAGAGCTCCGTGCTCAAGCTACTGCTCCACCAAGCTCTTTTGTGCAGAAACTGCCATACCCACATGGCCACTTCTCTGCCTCTGTCTTCTCTGGATGACTCTGCCTTGGTACAGCCACTTCTGTTTTTATGTGAGCCAGAACCAGAAACCTGATTCCTCTTGTTCCAGCCAGATACCAGTGCACTATCAGCTATTCAAACACTCCCTCTCTGGTTTTAAGCAGAAATTGCTGCCTGCTGCAGATCTCTTCCCCTGAAATTTCTTCAAAAGTGTCACCAAAACTGAATTTTGATCACATGGATTTTTCTGCTGATATGTATTTATCCTAATATAATCACATCTAGATCATTTCAATTCCTCAAGAGTTAAACCCCATGATTTAGCTGAGCACAACCATTCCTGTATGTTATTCAACAATTGTGATAATTTCTTCCCTGTGAGAAAAGACATAAATGCCAATATGTTCAAACTTAAACCTCTGAGAGCTAAATGAATTTCCAAGGACAATTATATATGTGAATTGAGAGCAAACAGAAAGCATGGCCTGACTCAGAAGAACAGCAATGAAACTACACGCTCCTCAGTGAACTTGTGAATTATGTAAACAGAAAATCAGAAATTAAACAACAGGCTCCTTCTTGGCATGGTAATTAAGGCTCTTGGTTACCATGCAAGATGCTGTTATAATAAAGGTTTGTTAAGAGGCCTATTTTTGTTTCCTGCTTTGATGGGATAAAAACGTTTTGTGAAGTTTGGGAAACAAATGGCTTCCCTAAATGCAATCTATATCTAGCACATTTCACCTGGGTCCATTTCAAAGTAATTTTTGCTGTGTTTATGTTCATCTTTCAGCCAGCTGAACTACTGACAGTTGTGTTGATTAATCCTGGAAACCTCCCAGAGAATCTACAAACTTCTTTCAAAGGTCACTAGGAATTCTTCTTCTATTCTACCGTTCTTTAGGTATGGTATCTTTTTGAGGAACACTTCTTTCAGTGATCTCCCAACATCAGCTGAAAATCAACAACTATAACCTCCTCATCACACTTGTAATTTTCTTTTCTCTTGTACTAAATGGCTCTCCATTAAATGGCTCTCTGTTTATCTTAAATGCAAATTTTACAAAGAAGTAAATATATTTTTCTGATTTTTGTTATGAAATCAAGCAATATATGGAGTTTTCCAGTTTGTTATCTCCAGATTTTAAAAAAACATAAACATGACTGGGGTGCTGAAGAAGAAGCCATGTTCAAGCCAAGCTCAGAAGAGCCAAGCCAGTACAGGTCCCAGTCCTACAATGCACACCACTTGCCCAAGGCCCCAGTCACTTTATTCCCTGTATTCCAGGGGGAACTTTGATTTGTTTGTGAGCACAGCACTGAATATATGTGGCAAATTTCTAAGTACAATGGATCCAGGTGAGTAAGAATTTTTTACTTTCATCTTCCAACTTTTATTAAAATATGGTCATATTAAATAAATTAAAATGAGTAGGCAAAGAATCTTATTAAATATATGTGATTATAGTTTACTATATATACTCAATATTAAAGCATAGGACATTAGTTGCTCTTCATATTATAAATATGAGTTCTCAAAAACAGAAAGAGATCTTTAATGTCTCTCTTTTCATCTGTCTTCAAGAGACAATCTAAATTCAAACCTTTTCTTGGTTGTGACAGCTGCTCTGGAGATCATCCTACATCCAAAAATTTACAAGCCAATACGAAGTATGCTGCAGGTCTAAGAATATTTCAGATACAATCATTAAAGATATGTTAACATATCTAAATCAGAGTATTTAACATAAGTTTACACTTTCAACCCCACGTTTTGGACTGCAGTGAGAAAATCTGTAGTAAAAAATCAAGCACAAGCTCTTGATGTACAGATTTCTTGATTCACAGATCCTCATTGCTCAGACGAACTGGAGAACTCTGGGTCACCTCTCCTGGCCTCTTGAACTTCCTCCTGTTACTGCAAGGTGCAGGCTGCTGGTGAGAACACATTGATTCACACAGGCACGCTGCCCCGTAGGGCTGGGCTGATGCTGGACTAGCTCCCATCCTTTATGTCCAGGCTCACACAACAGGCTCCTTGCATGAGCCCATTCGGTGTGTCAGTGCTGAAGCACTCCCGTACCCCTCCCTGCTCCCTGTCCCCTTCCTGGTGGAGAGCTAAAGCATATCTCTTTCCTCTTGGCTTCAGACTGCCTGATACTGCAGAGAGGATATTTTACCAGTTAGCATTTTGCATAGAATTTCCCAGATTTGGACCAAAAATTCACTGAATGTCATTGGGGTGACAGTTATCCCTACCTGGTTCCTCATCAATAAGGCCAGGTTAGAAATTTCTGACATGTTCTTCCCCACATCCCGCTGAACAGAGGGACAAGGGACTGGTTACCACCAGCGCTCAGGGAGTGCAGCACTTTCTGCAGCTGAGTGGAGGCAGAGATCATCAGCCACTGTCGTATCACCCCTGTGCTCCCAGGGGAAGCCCTAAATCCCCACATCTTTCTCCCAAACCACCTCCAGCCCCAACTGAGCACAGGCAATGACTGACCCAGCTCAAGGGACTCTGGCAATCATGGGATGTGATCTGGGGACTATTCCAGATCATTAATGAAGATACAGGAAGATATGGCAGCCTGAGACAAGACAGCAGATTGGCAGCCCCCAGTGACTCAGTCATTCAGCTGCCACCAGTGCTAGTACCAAGGTGCAGGGCAGCTGTTCAGGATGCTGGTTCAGATGTTGAAGACTTCAGACACCTGGAAATGCCCTGGGGCCCCTCAAGTAAAATTCTTCCTTAATCAGCTGACAGCATTCAAGGCAATAGTTTTCCAAAATCAGCAGGTGCTTGTTTCATGTCGCGTCAAAGTAGCAGGTGGCCCCAGCTGGGTGCAAGCCACCACAGTCCCTGCCTGACTGGCCACTGCGGGCCCCAGAGATGCTCCATCTCCTCCGCCACCTTCTTCTCAGAGTCGCCAAACCACCTCCTGGGCCTGGAGTAGAGGTGCCCTCTGGTGGCACCCTTGGAGCTCTGCCACCTCTCTGGATTGGTCCATGCTCCTGCTCCTGGTGTCCTGGTCTCTGTTTCCATGAGAATCTTTCAATGCACATTGCATAATCTTGCCGTAGGTTGAGATGACGCTGACTGGCCTGTAGTTCCCTGAATTCTCTTGTTTTGCCTTGAAGATAGTTGGGACACTTCCCTTTTCCCTGTGTCCAAGGATCTCTCCCTATTACCATTTTTTTACTTCATAGAATCATGGAATGGTTTGGGTTGGATGGAACTCTAAAGATCATCTAGTTCCAAACCACTCCCCCCACCATGGGCAGGGACACCTTTCACTAGACCAGTTTGGTCAGAGCCCCATCCAGCCTGGCCTTGAACAGCACTTCCAGGGATGGAGCATCCACATCTTCTCTGGGCAAATTCTTCTAGTCTTTCTCTTAGCCCCACTTACATTCCTCCCATCTTGCACTACTCATCTTGGCCATGCTATTCACCATGATCCTTTCCACCAGGTATCTCTCTAGCTCCTGGCTGTTCCTGCATTCCTGCATGGTAGGACCCCTGTCCAGCAGAGAAACTGTATTTGATCAGCCTCAGTTTACCCTCATTGGGAGTGAGTTTGAGGGAGAAAAAGAGTTGTCCATGAGCCTTTGCTCTCATTGAAGCTAGTGTGAAGCTGAGGCCTCCCAGCGAACTCCCTGCCCCTTTACTGTATAAAATTCTTCCCTGCCTTTCCATAGAAGCAGGATCAGGAACTTGGCCCAACAGGACCAGGAGTGTGTAAGGAAAGCAGAGATAAATCATCCCCTCAAGAATCTATAAATAATTTGAAGACTCCTGATTTCCTTCCTGTAGAAGATGAGTAAAAGAAGAGGAAAAAGGAGTGGAACGAAAACTTGGAGATCCAGGGAAAAATGAAAGAGGAAAACCCAATTTGTCGTCCTGAATATATAAGACCTGACTGGAAATTTTGGTACAAGCTTTTGACAGCAGTTTCTACTTTCAGGGCTCAGGTGATAAGTAATCAGAAAGGTCTCAGGAGACTTTTCTATCTTAAACAGTGATAAACTCGGACTGACTTTTAAAGTAGGAACTTTCCCAGATGTTCTCCACTGAAAAGTACAGATTCCAAACAAGGTTGTTCTCAGAAGCTGAATGGTGATGCTGAATGCAGCTGCTTAAATAGACTTCAGAGCCTCTGAGGACAAGGCCATCAGAATGAAATACCATGCACTGCCATTTCTCTGTGTGTTGTCATCTTTGTGAGATTACTCTTTCTTTAGCACCTCTAACCAGACTGAGGCCCTGGCAGAGCCCCATCTTATATGACTGTGTTAAAACATGAGTATAAAATAAATGTTTAATTGATACATGAAGGAAAGTGAAGAGAAGGTACCTTTTGAGTAATAAACATGTTTGACATTACATGTCAGTCACCCAACTGAAAATCTACTTCACTGAGCCAAGCATTTTTCTTAGAGATCAAAAGCATTAAGTGGTTTCTTCACTATATTCTTTGACCCTGCATTGAAGGCAGTACACACAGCAAATACATTCCTGCCATAGGGAAAGGAGCAAAAGCTGGGGGCTATGCCCCATGATGCACATTCTCAGTGTGTAAACTAAAGTGGAGTAAAAGTTACTACAGAAATCAGACAACCTCACAAAACAGAGGTCATTGATTCCAATTAGCCTTTAACTCTGACCTTTACACTGTGGCTCACTTTCCCCAGGACACTCTTTTTCCCGTTGCTGCAAACATTTCAGAAAAAGCAATGAAAGAATTGTTACAAATGCAAGCCCTTCTGTATTTCTTTCCCAGTCCATGCAGAAGCACGGGCAGTAACATAGGTGATGTTACGGAAAGCGACTACAGTGACTACGTGGATCATTTTCCCTAACAGATACATTTTCTTTTTTGGCAACACTCATGGTTTTAAATGAAGTAAAACTGAACCTTGCCCTGAGGAGTTCAATTTAATTTGGTTGGCAGTCATAACCTTTAATAACATCTGGAAGGTCAAGATAAAGGCTTCTGGCAAAATAAGATTGTTTCTGCTAAATACTGGGGAAAATCCCTAACTGCTGTCATCTGCAGGGATATTTTCACAGAATTTTAAAGACACAAGAACCAACATGTCCTCAGAAGCACTTATAAGCAGTTACTTGACAATGGTAATGTTTCACACCACACCCTCCATTACCAAGGAGATCAAAGTTCTAGAAGTAGGAAAAAAAAATCCTTCTAATCTAATGACACAAATATCTAACTATCTAAAAGGTTCGCTTGGACATGATGAAAGTGTTTTAAGTAAAGAACTGTATACTTCAAATTATATTACACTTCTTAGGAATGGGATGTTCTGAAAGATGAATACAGTTTTGTTTGGTTTTGTTTAGTTGTTTGTTTAGATTTTTTAAATTTTTTTGAATGCAGGAGGCCTCCACCAAGTAATCACAGCCACAGAGCTCTGAATCCCAAGTAGATTAATAACAGCCATTGGCTCCATTCTCAGCATGACAGCAGGATCCCAACCAAGCTGATAGGGCTAATGTTTTAAATAGAAAACCCACTGCAATCCACATGTGAAAAGATCCCTGCTGTGTTTAAGAACTATAATTTGGGGAAGAACATTCTGCAGATCTTGAAAAGAGCCATGAAGTTCTGCAAATATTTCTTTACTCCATGGAAATGGTTTGTTATAATTATCCAAGTATTGCCTAAATTCTTGAAATCTAGACTTAAAAACAGCCTTGACTGTCTTTTCAGTCAGACTCATTACTGTAGTATCATTTAGACTAGGTTTTTTACCTCATCTCTCACTTAAAATGCTAGCAGGCATAATTTTTTTCTTGGTTGAAATATTAATAATCCATGGAACAAACCCCAGTGCATAGACAAAGCGTCTCCTCAGAAAGAGTTTGTAAAAGAAGCAGATCTGGAGCCTATGTCATTGCTGTGTCTGATGATGCTCAGACATTATGCCCATCCCTTAGTTTATGTTTGGTGCAATACTGCTACACATTTCATAGCACAAAACATGAACCACAAATCACATATTCATTCAGGAAGTTTGACTCTTCCAGTAGCTACTAATCATAGCCCAGCTTTAGTAAGAAGCAAGCACCAGCCAAAGGAAAACACATTGTTCAGTACTTCATATACTGAGGCGTCAGAGTTAGTATTTAGCACAGTGCCGCAGCCTGGGCCAATCTCCTGGTGCAGCAGCAAATGTCATTGCATTCAGAGCACATCTGAGAGTACTTCCCTCCACGTTTGTTCCAGGAACCCATAGCCACAGCAGCTACCTGCTGGTGAGGGACGGTTCAGGAGATGTCATGGCATAACAGCCACTGGCCAGGAAGCGCATGCTCTAAAGGCCCTGCAGTGCACAGGGAAAATCCAGGCTGGCAGTGGCTTTCACTGTGTGTTTTTGGAGTCCACAGACCTCTGTGCTTTCTGATTGTGTCTGGCCAGTTTTCTGTAGGCCATACTTTGTGCCACACACCAAAGAGCCTGTTCTGACAGTTTTTCTCTTGCCATGGAAGCTCTGGGCCTCCCTAGTGCTGGTGCATCACTTAGGTACCAGATTGTCCACATGTTCACTCCAAATACTGCTTGGTTTTTCAAGATAAGCTGACAGCCACTTGGTTTCATTTAAGATAATCCATAATGTTTTCCACATTTCTGCAACTTGCTGTTTGTAACTAACTGAACCAATTTTGCAGTGAGAGTCAAGTGAACAGCTGACGGAAAAAAAAACCTAGGACGGCACTGAAAAAAACCCCCAAACAACTGGTTAAGAAAATACATGCATTTTGAGATGTTCATCTATAGAAAAGCTGAAAACCAATAGCTTTTGCTGTTTGGCTTTTTCAATGCTCTGAACTTTCAAAATGACTCTAAAAACATAAGGGAATCATTTTTTGAAGCCATTTAAAAATGTGAGGGTAGATGGAAATGTCGTAGTACAAGTGCTGGATAGTTTCCATTCTGCAATTATTATTTTGTATTCTCTTAATAGAACTCTTGAATAAAATGTATTATCTAAACATTTAAATCATATAAAACCAAAATAAGACCGTATTCAAAAGGACCTTGTCTTTTTTTCCACTCTCTCTATACACGCTTATAAACATGCCTTTCCTTTTGCCATAACCTTCTGTAATTTGGGGTTATATCTATTATTGTCTTCAGTTTCTACCTGTAAAATTACCATATTTCCTCTGTTATCCAGATGATAACTTACATGGAACAGAGATTTTTTTTTTTTACAGTATGCTTTTTCAGTGTCTGTTGGCACTAATTCTTGAGTCAGAAGCTAATAATAGCCTTCTAACATCCTTCTCTACCAAAAATTAAAAGCTACTTAAGTCATGGGTATTTCTTAGGCAAAAAGCACCTAAAGTATTATTAAATAGACAGGGTTTAATAACATGTTCACCAAAAACACCAAGAAGGCTGAGAGATATTTCATTTAATATAACTTACAACAACATCCAGTAATATGTATTTTTTTTTTCTGTTTAAATTATAATGATCTGCCTCCAGCTCATGTTTACTGGAAAGCTATTGTATAGCTTATATTGAAACACAAAGTACGAACAAAATTTTGGGATCAATTCTCTCTAGGTGCTGAGAAGATGGTACACATGCAATGTTTGTTAGGTAACTTAAATGGCTGAATAGACAGATACAGACAGGAATTAAATTATTCACTGGCAACATACAGCGACTCCTTTCAAAAGCTTTAATGGAATTTAAAGAAGCCTACCATGAGAGAGTGAAATTGGAGAATTTTATACATTAATCTTGCCGTGGCCTTTGAATGTGAATTATAATTAGAGACTTTTATGCCACAGTTAATTTATATTTATCACATCAGAGTAACAATGACGTAACCAATAATAGTTACGTGTTTGGGAAATAAAGAGTGGGAATTAGGAATATACTTGAAAATTGACATTCTCCATTTCTTGGCTTTTTCTCCTCTTTTTTTCCATTGATTTTTCCTTGCTCTGAAGAAATCAGTATTACAGCATTTCTCATATCCTCAGTACTATGCTGGCAGTTTTTAATAGGCCAAGATAATTTGCTGACACAAAACCGAGCTTATTTTTCAAATAAACGGGGGGGGGGGGGGGGGGGGGTGGGTGGAGGGGTGGTATTTATAAGTGGGAATTTTTCCACCTTGCCTTTCTGAGTGGAAGGACACAGAAGAGCTGAGTATGGTAGTCTAGCCCAAGTGTATTTTATTGCAGGACTTCACTGTATTTATTCAGCTTGGAGAGCCATATGAAGCCTTCACTTTTTCCTTAATTTTTTTTGCTTACACAGGTAAATATCATACACTCCACCAGCTTGAAGAAGGTAATTTTGAAGGAACTAACACGGTTACGGTTTAGGAAAAGAGAGTTATAAAATTGCAAATTGGGCATGTGCCACCTCTGCACTTTAAGTCCAGACTTAACTACATCCACTCTGCTGCTGACACGAAGCCCGAAGGCTTAATGCAAAGGATTTAATGACTGGCTGGACACAAAGGTTCATACAGTAAAGAGAGATGAGAGTTGCTACGACTCATTGATCAGCTGGAGGGGTTAAAATAGCTGCCACAGTGGAACACTAAAACAATGCACGCACACATTTCATCAGGATGGAATTCCTCTTTACCATGAATAAAATTAAATTGTTTTCTTCCTTAACAATGTTCCTGCCAACTCAGCAGAGCCTGAGTGACTGCTCTCTGTGCACGTGTCAAAGTTTTAATGCGTGCTGCCCCGGCTGTGTAGGGCAGCAAGATATGGAAACATAAATGATTAAGCTAAGAGAGATTTTTGTGCTTTACTGAACGCTTTATTAGTTCTGCTGGAAAGTCCCAGCTCTGGAAGGCAAGGTGAGATTTGAAGAAGAGCACAGGTGGCCGCTTGCCACTGAGGAGGAGGACGGCTGTTTCCAGGGTTTACACACTCCTGATCCCTGGAACACTGACCCTCTCAATAGTCTGGCCGACTTCACCTAGGAACGCAGCGTTTCTCTCCGGTTTAGAGTAGAATTTAGAACCGATTTTGGCTACATTTTGTCCGACTCCCGCGCTCCTCCCCGGTAGGATGGCCGCCCTCAGCAAGGACCCGCCCGCCCGCCGCCCTGGCTCCGCCTCCCGCCCGAGCGGCGGGGCCGGGTCCTGGCAGAGCTTCAGAACCAAGTGGTGCGTCCTGCACTTGTGTCGCAGCAAGCCCAGGCAGCGCTACAGGCTGGGGGAAGAGTGTCTGGAAAGCTGCCCAGCGGAAAAGGACCTGCGGGTGTTGGTCAACAGCTGCCTGAGCATGAGCCAGCTGTGCCCAGGTGGCCAAGAAGGCCAAGGGCATCCCGGCCTGTATCAGGAAGAGTGTGGCCAGCACTAGTGTGGTCCCCAGGACCAGGGACGTGATTGTCCCACTGTGCGCGGCACTGATGGGGCCACACCTCGAGTATTGTGTCCAGCTCTGGGCCCCTCAATTCAGGGAGGATATTGAGGTCCTGGAGAGTGTCCAGAGAAAAACAGCAAAGCCGGTGAAGGGTCTGGAGCACAAGTCCTCTGAGGAGTGGCTGAGGCAGCCGGGGTCGTTTAGCCTGGAGAAAAGGAGGCTCAGGGGGACATCATCACTCTCTGCAACCACCCGAAAGGAGGCTGCAGCCAGCTGGGAGTCGGCAACTTCTTCCCAGGCAACCAGTGATAGGAGAGAGAACATAGTCTCAAGATGCGGCAGGGAAGGTTCAGATTGGACATTATGAGGAATTTCTTCACAGAAAGGGTGATTGAGCATTGGAATGGGCTGCCCAGGGAGGTGGTGGTGTCACCTTTCCTGGAGGTGTTTAAGGAAAAGCTGGATGTGGCACTTAGTGCCATGGTCTAGTTGACATGGCGTTGTTCGTTCATAGGTTGGGCTCGATGGTCTCGGAGGTCTTTTCCAACCTGGCTGACTCTGTGTTTCCGTAGCTGAGAGCTGTCCCGCAGCAGCGGACGCCCTGCCCCAGCCGGACCCCCGCTCCGGGGCCTCCCTGCGCGCGTGCCCGGCAGGCGGCGCTCGCGGCGGGCGGGCGGCGCTCTGTCCCCGCGCGGCGCTCTATGGCCGCGGGCTCGGCGGCGCGGCCGGTCCGTCCGCTCGGCGCGCGGCCCCGCCCCCCGCGGTCACACCACCCGCCCGGCCGGCGCTGCGTCAGCCCGGCAAGATGGAGACCGCCGAGGAAGGTACTGCGCTCGCCCCGTGACCGCCGCCAGTCCCCGAGCGGGGGCTCTGCCGGGGCAGCCTCGGAGGGCGGGAGGGGCGCGGAGGAGGAGGAGGGTGTCGCTGGGCCCGCTGGGCGGGCGGGGGGCTGTTCGCGCCCGGAGGGGCTTCTCGTACCGGGGCTGCAGGTGCCCGGGCCCCGCGCCCCCCCCCCCCCCCCGCACCGTGCCGGGCCCGCCGCGCCGCGGGGGCCGGGCCGGGCCGGGCCGAGGGGGGCAGTGTGTGAGGCGGCGCGCGCGGGTGCCCCTTACATAACCACGGGGAACGGGGGGGGAAAGGGGGGCGGTGCCGGCAACACCCGGAGCGGGGCTGCCGTGGGCCGTACTGGGGCACCTGGGTACCGCGGTCGGCCGGAGCCTTCCGCTGGCTGCGGCTTTCCTTGGGGAAGTGGGGGCCCGGGGGCGAAATGAGATCCCGGGACGGAAAGCAGCAGGCGGGGTGCGTACGCTGGGGCAGCGTGAGAGGCGGCGAGGAGGGCACTGCCCCGAGCTCCCTCCTGGCCGGCGGACCTTGTCGGACCCGGCCGGCCCTGTAGCACAGGGAGTCTTAAATTTCCGCTTTTGGCTGAATAGTAATAGCTGCTTCTTTCGCAAAGCTGACTTTGTTATGTGTGCTGGACAGTCTGTCTGAAAAATTGAAATAGGCGGGAGCTGACATGTTTCTGTCTCTTTTACAATAGACTAATACGTAGTCATTTATCTAATTAAAAAAATTGTCGAAGGTATCATAGTCATGAGGGTTTTTTTACTTGTAGTTGCCATTTTTAAGGGAATTGCTTTATTTGAGATTAACCATGGGTATGTTTTGTCAGCACTTTTGTTATGCTTAGATAACCACAAAATCACAGCATTGATAGGGTTGGAAGGGGCCTCTGGAGACCATCTCCTCCAACCCCCTTGCCAAGGCAGGGTGACCTAGAGCAGGTGACGCGGGAATGTGTCCAGGTGGGTTCTGAATGTCTCCAGAGAGGGAAAGGGACTGCTTTGTCGTTCAAGCAGATACCGGAAAACCTTGGTAGATCAGACCTTCATATTGTAGCATAAACCAAACTAAATAAAGGATGTTTGTAGTGCTGTGTTTCTTGCAGTATTTGAGCTTTGTCTGTCATCCCAAACAATGAGTGCAAATACATATTGCAGTAGCAAGGCAGTTCCAAGGAAGGCAGTTTTTGTCTTGGCTTTTGATACTTTGGTATCATTTTGAATGTAGCTTTTTATCAGGTGTCACTTCATTTTCCAGCTTGAGAGGATTAAAAAGAAAAAAAAAAGCTGGAAAAACATGAACCACTGGATGAAGTAATACAGCACCTTTGTAGTAGTGTCCTTTGGGTTGTGCTGGAGACATCTTTAATACCCATGAACTCTGATGCTTTATCGAAATATTAGTGTTTTTAAAATCTAACATTTAAAAGTGCTTGCTGCAACTCTGTAGACCAACAGTCACACCGATGAAATCAACAACAAACTGAAACTTTGATCGCTTGTCCTCCGCTTACCCAGAAAACCTGGATTTTTTGCAAGCTGTGAAGTGGATACTCAGAAATGACCTCCTGATTTTCCACCACTCCAGTAGCTGGTAAATCCATCTCGGTGGATTTAACTCAAGCAGCATAGTTGATAATTTGTTACAGGCTGTTACCAGTGGTAGACTTTGATCATACCTGACTTAAGTAGGTGAAGAAAAAAGACCAGGAAGGCAAAGAAGAGGAGGTTGTTAATTACATCATTAAGGCATGGTCTTCTTTAACCAAACCTTTGTGTTAAGTTCCACACTTGACATTTGGACTTTTTTGGTTTTATATATATAAGCACACACAAAGGCACATATATCTGCAGCTTTAGATATTATATTGTGGCCTTATCAATGTTGCCCTCAAAAGCTCCAAATGGTAGCATGAAAGTAATCAGTCTATATCCTCACTTTCCATAAATACCACTAGAATGTTACAACTTCTTCTACAGTTTCAAACCTCAGATCCTACTATTAGAACTTCATGCAGCTTGCCAGAATGCTGAAGAGGCTTCCCAAGGTTAGGAAGTTTTGAACATCAGTAGCAGCAGCACCAAAGACTGTGTTAGTGCCTTGAGGAAGAGGAAATACTATATAATTGTTTGCTTGAACTTCTGCTGCAAAGTGTCAGATGGACTTTCTGAACTGATGATTGTCTCATAACAGTGTGATGGCCATTTTGGTTCTGATGGGTTTTGTGCTTGAACTGTATTGTGGAGCTACAAAACTGAACTGCATGGTGAGAGCTTAGATAAGAGAGGCAGTCTGGGATCATGGTCAGACGTAAGTGGAAGCTGCTTCACCTCAGAACAAATGTGAAAGTTGCTTCTGTGCAGCACCTGAGAACACCAGATACCAGGTTTTGCTGATGAGAGGTCATTCTGGTTCTTTCTAGTTAAATTAGTTTGTTGCTAAATAATGTAATCTTCACTTTTTGATATTCCAGTGTTGAATTCAGTTGGCGAGTTAATAGGCAATGAATCATTCTCAGGGGAACAGGAAAGAACTTATTATTCCAGGTCATTTTTTCCAAAATACGTGCTTGAAGAACAGGATGCAAAGTGTGTGTGCACTTAGAAAAATAGTGACTCTTGCACAGTGGAATTCTCTTTGACCGTGGCTGTAGGTCATAAGGTGCATAGCTTTACACATTGACCCTCAGCGGACTTTATTGGTTTGAAGCTACCAGTTGCTTAAGAGTCCAAACAATTACACTCATAATATGTTTAGTTGCATTTATAAAACAAGTGGGAGTATCTAGAAATTCTCATAGCTTTGAAAAAGTAAAATATAGGTTTAACTTACTTTAGTAAGCTAACAGTCTTTTCTCAAGTAAAGAATTCATTTGCTTACAGCAATGCAAATCGGTTTTTCCCAAAAGTTTTGAGAATAAGTGAATAGTTTGCTGTGAGAATCAACAGGCCATTAAACGAGCAGATTCAGAGAGCAGTGGACATCTTTCAGGGAACAGTGTGCTTTTAACTTGCTTTCATTGGTGCCAGGGTATCCTTAAAGCAGTGGTTTCATGTGCTGTCTTTTGCTTGTCTGACCCTTTGTGAGGCTGATCCAACCTACAAAGTTGTCAACTTGCTGTAGTGAAACAGCTCTGTTAGAAAGAATGCGGGAGGAGGTGGGCATGCCACAGCGAGTGGGTAGGGCCTGCCTGTCAGTTGGAGAGACCTGTCCTGTGCAGCCATCTGGAAGTGCTCTCTGGGATAGAGGAGTCATTTGTTAAGAGGAGTGGTGGTTCTGGTCATTCTCATCAGCAGAGGAGCCAGAGACTCCTGATGTTTGCAGCAATACTGCAAATCATTGCTGCTCAGTATGGCAGTGATGGAAGTGCTCTTTATGTCTCTTTGTAGCATCACTGATGTGATACTGAATACCTGTTTCTGTTAATTCTAGGTTTTTGTGCTGCATGAATGAATTCAATCAAGCAACACTTCCATAGATAGAAAATTGTTTGGGTTTTTTTCCTTTTGAATCGTCTGAATTCTTTTGCTTTATGTGTAGGAACTGTCATAACACTGTATAAACTGTGGATATGGTCACAATGTGACTTCTTTAGAGAAAAAAAAATTAGTCTTTGGTGCCTTTTGGAATGTTTTGTAGAAGAGCATTAACTTTTGAAGATTTTGGCCAAGAACAAAGATAGGCGATTCAGTCTTGAAATTGCATATTTGCTGTATTCTTGCATCAATGCTTTCAGTTCGTATTTTTCTGACAAAGGTTTCTGATATACAAGTGTTACGCTCTTGCAGGTTTGCTGGATAGTGGTTGACAGAGAAATAATTAACAAAATAGAAAATCTCAAACTCACATATTCTACAAAAATTGATATTTTATGTTCATTTCCTTAATAGATTTAAAAGGAGGAGTCAAGGCAAGATATCATGCATCTGCATGATAAACAATCAATATCAATAAACAGATAAAATACTTGATTTTTATTTCCATTTGATTGTGTGTTTAGAGCTCTGGCTAGCTGAATGGTATTAAAATAGACACCTGTTCTTTGGAGGGAGAGGCTTATGCTCACTTCTTTATCCATAAAACCTCTTGCAACCTTTAGTTGTAAGAAAATGTCAAAAATAGGGAATAAAGAAGGTGTGGGACCTATTGAAATACTACTGAAATGATGAAATAAGAAATAGAAAATGTCTTTTCTTGCTAGACTGTAGACTTTGTCCAAGTTGTGTAGCAAACTTGCAAAATACCTATGTCTGTTATTTTGGATTTTTTGTCTTTCATCAAGAGCACCAAGGAAACATCTGTGTTAGGTTCAAGAGTAACAAATTACTTAAGTCATTGTTGGACATTATTAAATATCTTCTATTCAGCCTCTCTAATTTTTCCAAACTCAAATGGAATTTTTCCATTTCAAAGTCTCCACTTTCAAGAAAATTATCTTTAACAGTTTGTATGTTGTTTTAGTGATAACTCTTCAGGTAGAATACACATCCTCCTGTAGTTTTACTGTGTGTATTTCCTAGAAACTGTAAAATTTTGTAAGACGTGTTTTGAGTTTATGTAACATGATCAGGTAGATAAAGTTGCTCTTTGTGGTGCTCTCCCTGTCTCTGTCTTGCATCAGATGAAATCAGTCTTTCATCCTCTTTCATTTTATTCTGGCTTCATTTTGCTACATGGTAAAGTTTCTAGAATGTAATTGTGTAATTTGTCTTGTAAATTCGAGTTCTTTAAGCAGTAGTGTAATAAGCTTTTTGTCCTTGTCAGCAGATATATGCAGAGTCTGTCGGTCGGAAGGAACTCCTGAGAAACCCCTCTATCATCCATGTGTGTGTACTGGCAGTATTAAATTTATTCATCAGGAATGGTGAGTTCTGTGTCTGTGGATTTCTTAATTTTTTTTTTTTCCTAATGAAAATATATTAACGTGTTTCTAAAAATACTTCAAGTCTTTAGGGTTAACTAGTGAAAAAAATCCAATTTGCAGTGGAAATGTGTTAGGGGTTTTGATGTTTTTTATATGATGATTCATTATAATTCAGGAGCAATTTAGTAATTATATATGGAAAGAAAGTACTGATAATTATTTGTGTTTGGAACTGCAGTTCTGATTGTATGTCAGCTTTATGAAAACTAAGCAGAAAAATCAGTATGTTGGGGCTTTTTCTGCCCACTTATAGTTGTGAATAGAATGAACATCTAGCCTCACAGAAAAAAATAAAAATGCCCTAGTACTTTTTAGTCATTTTGAGGTGTGTTTGATCAGGAAGTGCTAAAGTAAAAACTGTAGTTCTGGTCTGTAGCACACATTCCTTTTGATGGTATTTTAATAGTCCTTCTTTCACAAATACAACAGTTCTAAATCTTAGCTGTGTGCATCTGTATGTCATATCTTGAAGTATTTATAAGAACTGGTGTCACTGGTGGGTGTCTGTGCCAGGATATCTGCTTTGGTCAGTAACGTACTCAAAGAATGTACTTTATCGATACTGTGACGTATGTCAGTTTATCTTTTTCTGCTGTTTAAAACTTACTTGATGGCCTAAAGGGACTTAATAAATATGCTTATTTAAGTCTTGCTTGACAGTACAAATACCCTGATTTAGGAGTGAAAGCAGAGAATTGGTGTGTTTTCCTTAGTGGAGGGATAGGGCTGAGAGATGTATAGTGTGTGTTAATGTGATCACTTTTTATTGCAGCTTAGTTCAGTGGCTTAAACACAGCAGAAAAGAATACTGTGAATTATGTAAGCACAGATTTGCTTTCACACCAAGTAAGTATGTTTTACTGCTCCTATTTTTTTTCAGAATTTTTCTCACTTAGTATCTATGAAGTGATTACTTTTTCATTCAGTGTGATAGATTCAAACTTGTGGTTTAAATTCTGTATTCTTGTTTGAACTGCAATTTTTATGCATGTTATTGCAGACTGTGAATTGCTTAAATAATGGATAATTTGGTTCTTTGATAATCTTAAGTGAAAGTATTAAACGAATAAAAGTATAAAAAAAGTATTAAAGAGTAAAAAAAAAGTATAAAAGTGTAAAAGAAAGTATTATTCTGTACCTTTTCTGTCAGCCTCAGTCCCATTCGTTGCCATCATTACAGTGTGTGCCATGTTTTCAGCTTCACTGATAAATTTGAGTGTTTGGAAGTCTGAATGGTAAAGTGGAACCACAGCAAAATTTAAATTTGAAAGGCAGTTTTCAGTTACCTTTGAAGGATCTACCTGTAACACTAACACTTGGCTTCTGTCAGCTTCAGTTCAAGTGATCTTGACAGATGATGGTAATTATGATTATTCCACTTACATTTCAGTCAAGATATGCTGACTACCCAGTATTAAATTGCCTTTTATGTTACATACAACTAAATAGGTTAGGCAACGTATGATGAAGAATTACTGTATCTTCATATAGTTCCCAGAGGATTCTTAATTACATTTTAACTGATTATAGTAGGAATAGGTGAGGTCCTTTGGCTTGGTGGCAGGCTAGTATTATTTAGTGTTGTCAATTTATTGCCTGTTGAGCAGGTAAAGTGGGCTTTATGCTACATTTTTCTCTTTAAATTTACTGATTTATTCCTGCTCCCCTTTCACCTGTTTTTTTGTGTGTTGGGTTTTTTTTCCTCCTAGTTTTCTACTTTGGTAGAGAAAACTGAGGCTAAGGTGGTTTAATTCATGTTAACCCTTAATCCACCTTCCTCCTCTATGTTGAACCTCAGTATGATGTATTTCTGCCAACAATTAATTAAACACATTAGACCAGCAGTGAAATGCGTGATATTAACTCTGTCTTGGGAGGGTAATAGCATATTTTATGTTGAACACAGCAATGCTTTCCGGTTATTATTCTTAAATACTACAGTGACCTGTGTGAGGAATGCTTGCAGGTTTTATTTATTAAACATTTTTATAAAGGCATTATATTGCTTCTGTGTGGAAGCTTTTGCAAACTAAGTCTGATACAAGTTAATTAGCCACTTTCAAAATTGCCTTCTGCAACTAGGTCCTCTACCGAATTTAGTGTGCAAGACCAGAAAATGGCATTTCAGTGATATATTAGTTGTTAAGAAAGAAGACTTTCTAGCTTTGAATGGGAAAAAAAAAGTTCATAGAATTTTCCTCGGGCTCTAGGCAAAAAGAGGATGAGACATCCTAAACTAAATACACTTTATATGCGTGTTACTATTGATAAGAGGAAGCTTAGTTACTGCCCTTATCAACAGAGGTGTTCCTGCAGAAGTTAATTCTTGACTGACAGTGCTGTTGCCAGCACAGCTTGTAAGGTACCTGCAGGTTATGGACAGGGGAGAAAACTTAGTTGAGTTAATGTGGTTCAGCAAGTCACCATTTGTCATAGCAGCTTTGAAATTGGTAATAAGGAACCACTTTCTTCCTCATGCAATAGAGTGTATCCTCCACATTCAGCCTCTAGTAAAGATCTGCTTATCCTCTACCACACGCTTGTCACTCCCCTGACTGAGCAGGCTCAGCTGATAAGATTTTCTTCTTGGCTTTCCATATTGCAGTGTGCTTTTTCCTAGCAGGCTTCACTTGGTGGTAGCACGTCAGGTACCCTGCACAGATTCCTCCTGCCCTCCCTACCCATTGGGTGTTGTTTCATTGTTTCCCTCACACCCAACACTTATGCAGTTATAGTTTCCTTAGTTTCTCTTACTTATCCCTCTTCCTTTGGAAGATATTGTGGCTGTCCAGTCTGGAAGCTGGATCTGCTTGTGGAAGCTGGGAAGGAGTCACAGGGGCTGGAGAGAGAATGATAAGGCAGTAAAAAAAAGGGACTGGTGCATATGCCAGTCATCCCAAGCAAAGTTGGATCTGGCCTGTAACCATGCCAGGTATAACACACTTTGAGATAAGTTGATTAACCACGGGATGTGGTCAAATAAACACATGCATGTAATTAATATCTGTGCTTCAGCAGACAAGCACTAATAGTGTAACAGAGTAATACTGCAGTAATACCAACAACTGCTCTCTCGTTTAGCTTGGTTTGCTTGCTAAGGCTGTTGCTGTCATTCTATCAAAAATGCTCCCTTGCTAGTGTAACTTCTTGTGTATGGAGTACTCATAAACTATTTCTAGTGCATTTCTTCCCAAAGTTCTGTAACATTTTGTGGGGTTTTTTTAGCACCTGAACTGCTAGTTAAGTTACTGTTTGGAAGGAAGGAAAAAGGAGAAGATTCAACTTGCATTTTGGCAGGAGTACAAAGGAACAAATTTTTCTTTTGAGTAATAGCATCATTCTCTAAGTGTGTTTAGTCATGTAGGTAAATGACTCAATTTCAAATGCACTCTTTAAAGCTAAATTTTTAATGTTTTGAAATTAATTCCTTTTCTGCAGTTCTTCAAGTTAGGAATTAATACAACTATTTAAAAAAGTAGCTTTTGGCTTCTTTTAATTGTCAAATGAATTTAATTGATTTTTTTTAATATCATAATTTTTAACTTGTGAGTTTTCTTTCTGAGTTTTTAAAGAGTAAGTACTCCGTATTCTTTTCCTCCCCACGCATGTGCTTTCTTTTGTCATGTGCAAGGATGTGCTTCTATTAATGCTACACTAAACATTCATAATCACTGACACGTGAAAGAAGGTGAGGCTGTATTTCCAAAGAAAATACAGTTGTCAAAACTTTTCCATTCTGTAGGAGGTAACATTAACATAAATACTGCCAAAACCACAAATATGGAAGCAGACAAGGCTGATCTTTGGCTGGAGATCGGGATGGGTTCACTTCTCCACTTCCTATGCAGCTTCACTGCTGGTATGTGGTACATACAAGGTCACAAGCTTAGTTAAAACAAAGATTGTAAAACTAAAGGAAGCCATATGGGTAGGGTGTTCATTATCATGTAATTTGGATTTTATTGAAGGATATATTAAACTGATTTCTTTACCTGTTCATTTTGATAAACTTCTAACACAGTAGTCCATAGCTTCTGCATTTCTAGAAAGTTTAATTTGAAAAAATAAACTTCTGGAACAAAATATTACATGCCTGCACAGAATTCAGCGTGTCTTCTGCCATCTCCAGTGTGCAGAGTATACACACAGTTGAGATTTAGATGAATGTTATTTCATATATTTGTTAGAGCTGGGCTTGCCTGGGAAGGAGTGGAGTTTTTTTCTCCTTTTGCCTTAGTGGTCTGAAGTGAAGTCTGCATATGTTTGAAGGGTGTAAAACACAAAAGCATGGAATGGTTTGGGTTGGAAAGGTCTTTGAAGATATCTAGTCCAACCTAAAGAATAACTCACAAGCCCTGTTTTACCATACTAGTACTTTCACACAGCAGCTATAAAATACATGTTTTTTACTTATGAGTTACACAGTTTTATTTCACAATCAGTACACGAGGATGACTGAGGCAGCATATAAATTGCTTGCAAACATAGTAGTAAATAGAAAATCTGTGGGTGATAGGGTTGTAAGTGTGATGATTCGGTAAGTAGGCTAAATGGCAGCTTCTAAGGGTAGCCATGTGTTTTTATTACCTTATTTGTGTCAGTATAAGAGCAGATTTTTGTCATGCCATCTGTTTTGGAGAAGTAAAATTAATAATTGTGTTCCTGGAAAAGTTAGGCTTACAGGTGGGGAGTGAAGGGTAGAACAAAAAAACCCCACCTCCTGAAAGCAACCAACCAACCAAAAAAAACCCACCCAAATTTAGGATTCACAACTAAATTAGCAGTTACACTGCACAGGTGTGACCTAAGTATCCAAAAAGCTTTCTGGTAGTTTTTCCATGACCCGTACAGCTCGAAGAAGTTGAGCTAAACCTATGAAAAACTCAGCCAAAGTCTGTTTGAATTTCGTGCTGTAATAGAGAAAAGACCAACTATTGTTTCAGCTGGTCTCTAGTAGAAGGATTTTTATTTGGAGGAATTGTGGTAAATAATGCAGGAATTTGGTTTCTCAAACTGAGTTAGGAAAGATTACCGGGATAGAAGGTAAGGGATGGAGATGTGTAAGAAGGTAAGGTAAGGGATGGAGATGTGGTGAGGAGGATGCGTGTACAAGTGAAGAGGATGTATGCTCTGGTGGCAGCAGTCAAAGTCTCAGGCCTCAAAGTGATAGTGGGGAGTGGATAAAGGGAGGTGCAGTGTGGGTGGAAAATGGCACTAGATGACAGACACAAGTGGGACTATAAGCCGTGAAAATCACTGCCAGCAAGCTTCAGTGCTGCAGGTGTTCCTGTCGTGCTAGGAATTCCTGCATTTCATGCACCTGAATGGCGCAGGACACAGGAGGATGTTACCTTATCATCATGGTATAAAGCTTCTAGTGGAAGAAGTTTTACGTATTTTGAGGTCTGACAGTGGACAGAAAAAACAGCTTTCCTCCCACCCCCAGCTTCTGAAATCATCAAAAACCACCAAATAGTTAAAATTTGGGGGATACAGGTTATCTTCTCTGAGAAGTCATTGTGCTTTTATTTGAAAAAGCTCAGCTGTAACCCGAAAACCTGTAGAAAAGTGAGCATGCAAAAATGCTAGCTTATATAATCATTTCTGCTTTATTGAGGTATGATGGGCATTCTTTCTTACAGTTCCTTGTGTTGAGTGTTCAGTAATTCCTGAAAGATGCATTCTGAGTTTTTTTTAAAATTTCAAGTCCTTCCAACTTAACAACTTGTCCCTAACAAAGAAGTCATTAATACACAGTTAATGTTTTCTGAGTAGTCCTTGTTGAGTTTCAAATTGTTGATCAAAATACATTTTTTGAAAATGAGAAAGATCTCAAAGTATCTGCTGGGTTGTCTGAGTGGTACCATAAATATTTAACAGATCTACTCTAAATATATTCTTTTGCGCCCTTGACAAAGGTTTTTTTGTCTCCTGTGGCAGAAATTTTCCAGAATGTTTGTTCAGTGTGAGCTGAGAGATCATTATTAAGACTTCGGTTGGCATTTTCTATGGTTCCAAATTGTGTACTAAGTCTGTTTTTGTAACAAGACAATTGTAAATTGGTAGAAGGTGTCAAAATATGTTTGTGTCCTACTTTCAATTTACTGCTCTATGTTCTCACAGCTGCACTTCCCTAGTGTTACACTTTGAGTGCTTTCTTTCATGAATTCCAGTTCCTTGCCAGATACCTGGCGAATAACAAGCTTTTAAATTTCAAACCAGTTACTACTTGTCTGAGGGGTACTATTTTGTTCTACTTTGTGTCAAATAGAATCCACATATTGTTGAAATGCACCAGTTTCTCCCCATTCTTTGACTACTTCTGGATGTTGATACTGTTTGTCTGTGCTCTTGAGTTCTCTTGACAATGCAGAAACTTAGGGAGATAGCCCTAGAGAGAAAAGGATTTCTTTCTCCAGTAGAGGCTTCTTCTCTGAGACTAGTAAAAAGATGATTGGGAATGTAAGAGAAGAGGATGCAGGTAGATAGCATAAAGCAGTATTTGTTAGACTCTTAAAGGATTGCTCATGAGAGCAATGTAGAAACTAAGTACGTGTAATGAAATTGTTAGATGTTTTCTAATTGTTTGCAAAAGAAGACCTCATTACTGTTTTTGTTGGCTGTTGAGATGGGATGGGCCTGTGCAACACATAGGTGTTGAATTTAAAAAGTCAGGAAAATTTAGTGTTATGAGGATATCTATACAGGGTGAGAGATTTGCATTGTGCTCTGTAATAGGAGCATCCTTAAAAGAAATTCTGCATGATGTGAATCATGAAAGTCAGTCATGTGTAAATTTCAGTGTATGTGGATACTTAATCAGTTCTCTTCAGTTTTCCTCCCTGTGTGCTGCTTTTATTTCGCTGTGGGTTTTTCAGTCTGTGCTGTTGGATGGCAAGTAGAATCTAAATTATCTAGCACAAACAAATGGAAAGTGTGCAAAAATTGCTAATTGCTCTTGTTCCTTGTGCTCTTTCCATGAACTAGGTTTATAAATAACAGACAGAAGAATCTTTGAGGTTGTGCTGAGTGAGAGGGATACTGATTTTAGAATCTGCTTTTTCTTGAGCTTATTTGTAGGTAATCAGAGTTTACAGTTAATAAATGAAGCTATTAAAAAAATTTCTCTTAAGTCAAAAACTAGCATGGAGCTTATTAATTTTCCCATTCCACCCACTACACAATGAAACAAATGTGTTTTATGATATGTTTTTCTTTGTTTGGAGTCATCTCTTGAGAACATAAAATATGCTTATTCTTGTAGCAAGCTTTTGTGAGATACAAACAGTTTGTAGTTGGCAGGACTTTCACATAAACGCTTCTTTAAAGGGCAAACTGTTTCATAAGTGCCTTTTCTACATAGTTTATTCCCCAGATATGCCTTCACGGCTTCCAATCCAAGACATCTTTGCTGGACTGGTTACGAGTATTGGCACAGCAATACGATACTGGTTTCATTATACACTTGTGGCCTTTGCATGGTTGGGAGTAGTACCTCTTACTGCATGTAAGTATTAATTTTTTGTACATAATACTGTTATACACACGGAAATATGCCCCTTCCTTCAACAAAGTTTTGTGAGACCGTTATTGGTTTATTAAAAAAAAATCAAAGACATTATTTATTTTCACTCAGAAATTCTACCCATTTGACTCTTAAGCCAGTAGTGCAATGCAGGAAGGTATTAAGACATAGGAGAGAATGCATGAAAGAGCTTTTAAATGTCTTACTTCAGTAAAATGCCCCTTCTCAATTATCTTCTTTAAAATCTACATGGAAGGTTTTATTTGATGCCGTTTATTAATATTTGGATAGAAGAGTTATCCTATTTTTTCTAACCATCTGTAAAGGAAAGTGCAGGGGTTTTTTATGTGAAAAGTAAAATTCTTTACAATCATGGACAAATTGATTAATAAAACTCCTAAAAAATCTCAAACAAAGTCATGTAAATAGTAAAGGAATTCAGTAGAAAAGAGAGCACACATTTAAATTATTGTAGTATCCAGTTTGAAATTCACTTTCGAAATAGGGGTGGAAAAAGAACTATGGATGTTTCAACAAGCTAACAATACAGAGAAAATGGAGAAAGGCAGAAGTGATAGAGTGTTCAGTCAAGGAAATCATTGGAAGTGCATCTTTGCAAACCATAATATGCACCTTGAACAAAAGAGCAAGGGAGTAAATGCATCTCCCCAGACAGTTTCTCAGTTGAGAATAGCACAATGTTGGCATCACCTGATCTTCTGAAGTCAATCATATATGCTGATGGCTTACTTTTTAAGTACAAATTATGATAAAAAGCTAACATTAAAGCATCAAGTATTAATCCATTAAAGTTATTTAAAACACATGATGAAATGGTGATGATCCTTGCTACATGATATCGTAATACCAGAAGTTTATACACATTCAAAATATGATTGAACAAATTAATGGGGAAAAAATTTCATCAAGCATCAATTAGCTGTGGGATACTTTGGTATAGGAAGTGAAGCGTATGAGAATGTACTGAAGAAGTATCACTGCAAGTATCTTTAACCTGCTTGCATATTCTTCCTTAGGCATCCATTAGTGTGACCAGTGCTGGAGACAGGTCTAGATGAATCTTGGGTCTAACCTAGTATGGCAGTTCTTGCACTTTGCACATGTACTTTTAAAGATGTGCAGCTAAAATACAGCTTTGTTCCATGTGGTTGTATATGGTCTTGAGTTCTGTTCATGTACTGAAAGTTGAGATTTTCTTCCATGTCATGAATTTAGTTGGACACCAGGTGAAAAGAGGGTACCTGTGGTCCTTTCCAAGTGAGGCTATAGCCAAAATCAGATTTATACCAAGCTTCTGTTTATTCATGCAGGTCGTATCTACAAGTGCTTGTTTACTGGCTCTGTGAGCTCACTACTGACGCTGCCATTAGATATTCTTTCCACGTAAGTACTTCAGCAGTAATACAAAATGATACAAAAACCTGGTTTAGTCAGATTGCCCTGGAAACAGTAATTTTGGGACTTAGTATCCCTTTCATCCAGTTACACTTGTTATCTTCCACTATCTTAAGTAAGCTACTGCCCGTTAGCCTTTGTACAACCAGATGTATGGACAACAGCATTACAATAGAAATCGTTTCACTTTGGAGTTCCATTATTCAGGATCTTTGGAGCTGGAAAACTTACTTTACAAAGTGGGCCTGGTTAATGAAGATTTGTATTTGATGTCAAGAAAACTTACGCTGCAAAATTACACTTAATAATTAAAAAAAATTAATCTCCTATGCATAGGAGCTACACTGTAAAGTTATCTGAATGTTTCTTAGCCTGTTTTTAAAGGTTTAGTGGTCCCAAATGTAATTCTTATCTAGAAAATATATTTCTGACTTTTTTAATTAATCTCAGATGCATAGTAGAATATTAAGAAATGAGTTGCTAATAATGTCACACTCTGTTTTCTTTGTTGCATTTTTATATTTTGAATTTAATTTTATCCATTCTGAGTCTCTTACGTGAGAGGGATTATTTTTTATCAGATTTCCTTCTAGCTGATACTTGGATTTTTAATGCTTCAATCACCGTCTGCTATTGCACATTGTCTTTCTTTATCCTTTTTAAATCAATTTTGTCTAAAGAATCAATAAATACCAAACAACAGAATTTCAAGCTGCTTCTTACTTTCTCATTATCTTGAATGTGAGGAACTGAAACTGAGTTTGAGTAGAATCAGCTGCACATCAAGCAAATTGTGGTTCAGTTAAGTCATCTCAACTGGGCTATTTGATTTATCAGGTCAAGTTGCATTTAACTAATTTTCATTATTGGAGAGAGATGCTTGTTTCAGTCTAATAACAGTATTTTTCCTGTTATCTCTGTAGCATAGATTCTATTCTTATTTTTTGGAGAAGAATCTGATATAACTGAACCTAGAGCACATCATGTGTATTACAGTCTAGGGAGATAATAACGGACTCAAGTATTTGTCAGATTTTAATGGTGTGTGAAACTGTGTTTTGACATTTATTTCTTTGGCAGAGTCAATTACAGTAGCCTTTTGTGCCATCTTTTCATTTTGGACTTCATGTCCCCATGGTATTCACTGTGCTGTGCAGGCACAAGTGTGCAGCTGCAAGGAGGGCCAGACTGATGCTTCTTAGGAGATGGCAGACTACTATGGTGCCATGTCTCTTACTTATTTTAAAGAACATGTTGTAGTTTCCAAGGAGGTACCTGAAATTAGGGATGAGGATTGCTTAAGATGGTTTAAGTATCTCTTGCATTGCATGAAACCCTGGTTTTGGTTGGCTGGCTGAACTTTGCTTTGCTGCTGCTATACAATTATGTATGACATAATTAAGATTTTTCAGGTATACAGAGAATATCTGAGATAAAATGCTACCTGAAATGCAGAGCAGTTGAAGGGAAACCCTACAGTTATATTCTTCTGGTTCGGGTAGCTCAGCAGATAAAATGCTTCGGTGGACTGGATACTGTGCATTTAGCCATTTAAGTAAACCTGTTACTGTATCAAACCATTTACTTTAGTGACTGTGTAGTGACTTTCCTTTGCTGCTCTGGAAGATTGTTTTTTCTGAACTACTCCGTAGTCTTACCAGCAAAATACTGTTTTCATTAATACTTTTTTTTTTTTTTTAACAGGGAGAACTTACTGGCTGACTGTTTGCAGGGCTGTTTTGTGGTAACATGCACTCTGTGTGCATTTATCAGCCTTGTTTGGTTACGTGAACAGATCGTCCATGGAGGAGCACCACAGTGGTTGGAACAAAATCAACAACAGCCACTCAATGGTGTTGGTCAACAAAATGAGGTAAAACTTACTGCTCCTTAGTTCACAATTAATGTAGAAAATGTGGTTCTTTGAATAAATACTTTATCAGAACACAACAGTAATGTTATTTTATTGCAGGGTATCTTTATTTGTTAGCAGAAGTTGAACACTTGTTCCTATATAAATTCAATGAAAACCACTGTTATGTTTTTGAAGTTGTTTTATTGTGTGGCATTGCACAGATTCTTATCTCTGTATCTTCACCATTTTTAAAGATAATTCAGCACATAAAGCTGAATTCTCAGGCATCGTCGGCGAAGATGCAGCTTGTTTTTATTTTGTCTTTTTCATAAGTGTTTCAGTAGTTCATGGGGTAACAATTCACTGTTCTCAAAGCAATTGGAAGTTTTATTGACACCACTGAAGTTGGAGCTTCTCTGCCCTCCTCCCACTCTCAACACACACATGCACTCCTTCAGTGCTTACAGGAGCCTCTTGGGTGGGAGAAGAGATGATATAAGCAATCCATGCAAAGGGAAGAAATAATTCAAAATGTTGTTTTGGTTTTTTGTAAATGTCAGCTTTTAAAGACAGAGATTCTCATCTTGGTGACTGACTTGGGTTGGCCTTGAATTATCATCTAATATAACGATAGTTTTCATAAGAGAGTTCCCCTCTATTAAGCATTGGTGAGACCACATCTGGAATGCTGTATCCAGTTTTAGGCTCCCCCAGTACAAGAGAGGCACGGACAGACTGGACTCAGTGCAGTGAAGAGCCAACAGAAGGACTGGAACATCTGACATGGGATGAGAGGCTAAGAGAGCTGGAATTGTTTAGTTTGAAAATGAGAATGCTCAGGGTGGACCTTATCAGTCTGTATAAATGCCTGATGGAAGGCTGAAAAGAAGACAGAGCCAGAGTTGTCTTGGTAGTATTGAGTGACAGGACCACAGGCAGTAAACTTAAATTAAAATGCAGGAAATTCCATTTAGATTAAAAAAAAAAAAAAGGTGGGTTTTGTTTGTGTTGGGTTTTGGCTTTTATTTTTATACTCCTACTGTGATCACCTACTGGAACAGATTGCTCAGAAAGATTGTAGAGTTTCCACCTCTGGAGAAGGTGGCTCAAAAGCCAAGTGCAAACAGCACTGAGCACCCTGCCGTGGCTGACCCTGCTCTGAGTAGTCGGGTTGGCTAGATGATCTCTAGAGGCCCTTTCCTACCTCAGCTACACTGTAAAGTTATCTGAATGTTTCTTTGCCTATTTTTAAAGGTTTAGTGGTCCCAAATGTAATTCTTATCTAGGAAATATATTTCTGACTTTTTTAAATACTGTTCAGTTTCATATACATACAGGATAAAAGCATGAAAAGAGCTCGATCAATTTAACCAAATACTAAATCCTGTTTCTGCAGGCTCAGGCTGCTGTGAATGGAGGTGTTGAAAATGCTGTGCTTGATCAACCTGCTAACCCAGCTGCTGAGAATGTAGTTGTAGGTGAGAACCCTGAAATTCAAGAGGAACAAGTAGATGAAGAGGAGGAAGATAACGAAGATGAAGAGGATGCTGTAGTAGAAGATGCAGCAGATGCAAACAATGGAGCACAAGGTAACAGGTGACTCAAAACATTAATGTTCTAGTTCTTATTAAATAGAAATTAATTGAATATAGAGCTGTCATAATTGAAGGAAGCTGTGTAAATTCCTGCTTCAGCTTATTTATCTTGGCTTTGCAAATTTCATGTATTTTGAGTGTTGAAGCATCTGCTTGCTGAAAAGCTACTGACAGTTACAAGATGAATACTATGCACTCCAGTCTTTTTGTTCATTTAGAACATAGCATGGAGTGGTTACATCTTGTTTTGAGTGATCTAACAGCTGTAAAAATGGCCATTGTCTCCTCAGATGACATGAACTGGAATGCTTTGGAATGGGATCGAGCAGCAGAAGAGCTTACTTGGGAGCGAGTGAGTAAGAATAATTTTCTTGAATTTAATAATGCAGGCTCATGCTTGACATGATTAGTAGTATTGCTGTGTTAAAATGCATTTGGGATAGATTTGGAAATCATTCTTTTGTTATAAGCCTTTAGTGACCTAGAAAAGTTGTTGTATTATAAACAAGATGTTATTGTGTTACTTATTAAGTATCAAAGAAAGCATTTCTTTGGTTTTAAGTATAGTAGCAGCTTAAAACATGTTTTAGTATTTTAGAACATGTTTTAGTTTTCTGCAGTCTTCAACGTGGTGAGGTGTAGAAGTGAATTGCAGCTTGCTTTGAGGACGCTGAGCCAGATTAGGAACGCGCAGATGTTGCGTTAGATGTAGTTTAATGCTTAATTTTTGTATTTATGAAAGCATTAGACTGAAGAAAAGAGATAAATGGAAATTTAGGTTTCTTTGCAAAAAGCAAATGTGTTTCTCTAAAAACGATGAAGCATTTTAATGTAACATGGTTTCTGTATTGTTTATGGATCACAAATTCTATAACTAGAGCATGGCGTGCATGTACACTGTAGTCATAGAGTAGTGTAGAGACTCAAGAACTAGGTTTTTGTAGCTGGTCTAGAAGTAGCCAACATCTGAATTCAGAGCTCACCACATGCAGCAAAATCTGCCTGAAGGTAGGTGCAGCAGCTTCATGTGATTTACCAGCACCACTACACACTGTATTCCTAGGCTGTGATATAGTTGTTGCCTCAATTGCAGGATAGTAGAAATACAGTTTTCATCGTGAGTGGCAAATCTTGATATTTATTTTGTATCTACTGAAAGCTTCTAAGTGTGTTTTGAAAGATATTTCATGAAAAAGGACATATATAAATTCAGGTTCCTGAACCATTCTGTTGTTTATTTAAAGATGAAGGTGTTATCTTTCTGAACCCAATTTATTTGCTAGAAAGTGCTGATGTATTCGTAATTGGTAATAATTTGGTTCCTCTCCGTGAATATAGAAATCAGTTTCCGCATGCTCTCATAACCACTTCCAGTGTTATGTGCTGACATAGGCAAGAGATGTGTAGTTGACATTTAGTATCAAAATCGGGGTAGGCTCTTCTACTATGTCATCTATGTGAAAATACCACTCAAATTTTCTGAATTTTCAAAAATTTTTGCATCTTGGTTTAATTTGTAACATACGTTCAACTTTTATATCTTCAAACTTAGTGCAAAGTCCTTGTACAAAAGAGCCTTGAACCTGGAGCTTTACAGCAGTAATTGTGGAGTGTCTGGATTGAAATCATAAGATACCGTTGAAGTGAGGGAAAAGGAGACTTTCATTTTTTTTTTTTAATAGATGCTTTATATTTGGCTGCTCTGTGGGTGCTTCCCATAACAGCTGTGCTGAGTGATGAAGAATTTGTTTCCCATCTTCCCTAGCTGTAAAACAATTCTGTTCAAAAGTTAATAACATATATTGTAGCAAATAATCCTTTTAGTAGTTGCTTTTATACATGAAGGGTAAAATACTAACTTTTCTCAGTGCAACAGAAACTGATAGGATGAAATAAAATGGATGAAACAAAAATTTGCTCTTGTATTGAAATACTGAGTTGATTAAACATGTATTTAAATAGCCATGCAATCACTACAATATTTTGTAAATACAAAATCTTAGTCAAAGTCTTGGAGAGAAACAGCCTATAAAGTAATTGATTCTATGTTTCGTTTGATGCATATAGATACATGTGTATTCAGATATTCCACATGTATATCACTGCCTTTGCACACCTGAGTTTACTGTGTTGAACGGGGACTTAGTTTCTGTCTTCATCTGTAAGAATTTTTGTTCCAGTACTGTTGGTTGAGCCATAAAAAAAGCTTTTGACTGTATTGAACATTAAAGGTCAATGTGAAAGAGGCATATTTTAGATTCAAGTTGCTTAGTTTTTCTAAGTTTCTAAGTTTTCTTAGTTTTACTTTCTAAGTACAAATGACTTTCTTATCTTCACAGATGCTTGGACTTGATGGATCTCTAGTTTTCTTAGTAAGTGCAATCTTGCTTTTCAAGAATTTCTACAGAAGGATTTTTTTAAGATCCTGCACTTTTAAAAAATACATCATTGTATTTGGGATCCTAATACCACCATAACACCACTAGTGACTTTTTAGTGTAGACTAGATTTTAAATTCTAAGATCTTCAGTTAGCTTTGTTGGGTTATTTTAATCTTCAAAATAGTCAGTCTATATTAGAATCATTACGTTTGTAAACCTAAGACATTACATTTATATATGAGACATTGATGATGGAAGTCTTTTTCAATTATGTTATTAGTCATTAACCTTAAGTAGTAGTATCAGAAGAAGTAAAACTCCAGTGTGCTTGTGGCTGAGGTCACATGTTAGCTAAAAGTAATATTAAAAAATAGACATGTGCTGTCATTTCTGGAGTCAGAGCTGTCAATTTTGGTAACGCATTTGTTGTGGCAAAGACTAATTATTAAAAGTTCAAATGAACATTTTCTCATTCATAAAAAAATATCCACACACATTTCATGTAAGTCTTTTTAAAGATGGAACTGTTTGTACTGATTTTAAAATAAAAGCCTATTTTTACAAAATGTAAGCAAATGTAAGTGCACTTACCTAGATAAATGTTTGTGAATGTAAACAGGTGCTTTCACAAACTGTCCTTCACGTTTCTGTCTTTGTGTTAGAGCAAACTTCCTGTCTCTAACGCGAGGTGTGCAAGTTCTGGTGATAACAGACTGTTGAAATAAGTTGAGATACAAAAGTTAAGTCACTTGTTTAGAAGACTGACATTTATGTACTGTTTTCTTGTCATCTTCCCTCCTCTTTCCCCCATACTCCTTACAGGAACATGTCTTTTGGGTGGTGTCTTTAAATACACTGTTCATACTTGTCTTTGGTAAGTATCATTTGCTCTTAGGTTTTAAAATTATCCTTCTTTGTGAAGTGATAGTGCAGGTCAATTTTAAGGCTATTCTGGAAAAATGAAGATGTGACGTCTAAAAGTAGAACCATAAATTAATTCGGAATATGAATAACAAATCCTTATTATTTTCTAGTTTTGTAATTTTAATTTCTTTAAGTGAATAGGTATAAAATAGGAAATCTACTAAAAAGCTCAACCATGTCAAACAAAGCACAAAAAATAATAGTTATTTGTAATATTGTTAAATTAAAGGAGGAACCTCATGGCATTTAATTTGTGAGTAAATGCAGTACTTTGAGGAATGGCTAAGATACTTTTTTTCTCCTGAAAGTTTTTACTAGACAGTTATATCACTTTTTCCATCATGAATCCATTTTTGGAGCTCAAAATTGGAAGGAAGGGAGGTATGCAAGAACGTAGCGTTTTAGTGACACGATGAAGCATATTATACACTTAAAGAGATACCAGCAAAAAATAACACAAAATTTCACTTGCTCTTAATGATCAGTTTAGAAAATAATTTTTTATGTTGCTTTGGTGTTTTTTCAGTGGTCTTGGCAGAAGAGTTTGAGGTTGAAAAACTGAGGTTGTACTGTAGATAAGTTTTTACTGGCTAAGTAAAGCTCATAATGCTGAACCGGTGATTTGAGCATCTAGATATTGAAACAAATCAGCAGATCAAAAGAAAATAAAAATGACTACATTGTATGTTTAATTCACAAGAAACTAACTGTTCTAAAATAGGCGTTGGAAAATACTTGAATTATTTCTTATAATTATTTTATTTCAATCTGTAGTTGTCAGAAGTTAATTAGGTTATTTTAACTGCTGTAAAATGTAGACTTTTTTAGTAAGTAGATCATAACCATGAAATTTCTAAACCATAGATTAAAATTCAATAATAAGTAAGTAATAAGAATAATTAATGAGGTTGTCATATAGAAACATTTTCAGTAGCTGCTTTGCCAAGTGGGAAACTCACAAACAGAGAAGAGAATGACTTTCCTAAGCAACCACGAGGTCTGGGAATTTAATATGTGCCTCTCAAGCCTATTTTTAGTATCTTTCCCATTAAGTAATGCTGCTTAATTTACAACTGCCAAATCTCTAGTAATTATACTGCTTGTGAGTTCAGATGTCACAGGAGGTATTCATAAAAGATAAAACAGAAGGAAAGCATTTGTAACCTTAATTAGTGGTCCAGAAATTCTCCTTGGACAAATTAACTCATTTCAACTTAATTAATATTTTCTATAGTTCATTTTAGTGCTCACAGAGGAGCTTGTACTCCTTTATGCTTCTTTTTTTAAGGGATCTGTTAGAAAATTTCTTCTAAATAAGGTTGTTTAAAAGACACGATAAACTGTGTACTATATTCTCATAAAATTGTCAAAAATACAACTTTTAAGTCATTAGTGTAGTATCTGTAGGAGTTGTGAGCGTGATCTTTTTCATCTCAGTTTTCTTTCTCTTCTTCTTACTGGGCATGGAGAGCTCAGTTCCTCCCTTTATCTTTTACATGTTTGAGCTTCCCAGTAACTGCTGATTTTCCTGAAAGGGACATAAATTAAAGCTCTTTTTATCCTTGGTTAGGGTAATATGAGTCCTGTTATATCTTTTCTAGTAGTTTTTTTGTTGGTTTGTTTGTTTGCTTCTTGGGTTTTGAGGTTGGTTTTTTTTATATGTTGATTATACAGAAATGAGGAGGAGAGAGAAAATCATCACACTTTTCATTTGCAGGAATGTTAAGTCTGTAGACTTAGTCCCACAGTGGACTATCATGACATAGTGAAGACAATATAGGTGAAAATAAAAGCTTGCCACTTCTGCAGACCCTTTCCTTTATACTGATGCTCTCCACTCCTATAAATAATTGATGTTGAATTCTGTAGTCCTTTGTAACTTGGTTAGAAAACAACAGAGTGAGATAAAATAACTAAAAAAAAATATTTTCTTGCAAATGCACAGGTTTCTAAAAATAGGGAAGTGCTGTGTTTTTTCATCTATTTCCCCTGAAACCTTAGAATTGTCAGGAGTGAGTTATCAGGAATGATGAACAGTTTTCAGTACATTAATTCAAAGTAAAAGACTTCAGTTGCTCCTCATCCCTTCACTGGGTATCATCTTTCTCCGCCTCCTCTTCCCTGTGCAAATTTCTGCAGGGCTTGCATTTTTCACAGTATTCTTAAGAATTAAAGCATTAGAACTGAAGCCTTGCTAAAGCAAGTCTCATCTGACCAAGCTGTCGAATGGCTGCTGAAATCCTTTAGTGCAGAGGAAAGAATGAATATACAGCATAGGCTCCTACAGCGGCCTGAGAGAGATACCGGCCTAGGACATAAGACTAAGAAATTGAATTAATTTACACAGTGCAAGGTGATGTAAGATGGAAAAGACTGTCCTCTTATTCTCTGTGGTTTTATGTTGTTTTAGTCTTTAAGTGCAAATTCTGATTTTCAGGGCTTGTAAAATTATAGAAATCAAACACTTGCAAGTATTTGCACAGAAATTAATTTTTGTACTTTTTTCATAAAATTTATGAGAAGTAGAGTAATACCATGTTAAAATATTTGTCCTCCAAATAAGGCTCCACCTAGCAGTTTTCATGGCCTTTTTTTCTCCTTTCTGCTTACATTATACAGCATTTTGTCCATACCACATTGGTCACTTCTCCATTGTTGGCCTGGGCTTTGAGGAATATGTGAGTACTGTTTTATAATTTCAAAATGAAAAAGAAACTACCACTGTTTATTCAATCACAATATTTTTGTAGCATCTTTCCAGTTGTGGTTGCAAAAGTCACTTGGAGTATGTCTTCTTATTAATCCTTCAACCTTTTTGAATCTATGATTAAAAATGATTTCCCACTCTTCCACTTCCTCCATTATTTACATTTCATTGAGGTTTCCTACTTTTTGTAAAAACTGTGTATGTCTTCAGGGTTTTTTTAACAGCCTCTTGTTCCTTGTGTACATCTTTTAACTTGTGTACTAATTTTCATAGAGGATGATAATAAGTAGGGAAAACTAGGGGATAATGAAATAATGTAAGGTGACACTTTTTGTTTCATATATTGAAGTTGTTTTGAGTTTGAAAAAAGTAGTTGTAATGTAAATGTAAACAGTATCTACTCTTGATGAAGATACAAAAATAGTAGTAGATTATTAAAATATGTAAAAACTAGAGAAACTTGGCATTCTTGAAGAGTTGAAATTTGGAATTTATCTTAATTACATAGAAAGGAGATGTAATCTTCTAAGAGACTGATAAACTTTCCCCTTTTTTACTCTTTGCTCCAGGTCCAAGCATCTCACTTTGAAGGCCTGATTACGACTATAGTTGGATACGTTCTGCTAGCAGTGACTCTAATTGTTTGTCATGTATCCTTTTGGCAGTAGTTACCTGGTTCAGATTTACATGTAAATAGTTTTTCTGGCTGTGCTTTGAGGAGGCAGAGACATGATGCAGGTGCAATTAACTTATCATTTTTCTCTGCTCTTTTGGTGAAATGAGAAGGAAAGGTCTCTTCTGTTCCCTTGGACATTTAGAAGTTGTCAGTGTGACTGCCTGCTTTCAAATACTTGCACATGTTTAACAACACAATCAAAAGCTTTTATGCTTACTTGAAGGTCTGTCTGAGGAGAAGAGAGTAGATTATGCTTCTGCTGTGGACTGTAGTTGGAGCAGAGAGATTATGAAAGGAGGGATTATGAAAATATGTGAGGTATGATGGGAAATTTTTTCAAATATTTTTGATCCTGACAGATTTTTTGAATATGAATTATTTTAGTTTCTTTGTTATGTCTCTGAACTACTGAGATTTTGCAGCAAGAATTTCCTTCTCATAATTACTTTATTAGAGAAAACTACTTTCTCTTAGGTGTAGAAAACTAAGTCTTGGAAGCTGGAAGGATTTATTTGGTCACAAGTAAGAAGGCTGCATTCCAGCTGCATGGTTTTTTACGTCAACTTCAATGTGAAAGAATATACATTTGTTAGCAGTTTTCTGTTCAAAAGTACACAGAGTTAACATCAACTTTCTGCATCAGTATACCAATATGCAGTGCAAATGTGGTAAAACATTAGTTGATTGGCATGTGGGTTTTGCCTGCTAAAAAAAAAAACCCCAAAACAAACTCCCAAAGTGCAATATGCATCCAGCTTTTCTTGGAAAAGGTGAGAATTTAATTTAGACTGCAGGGAAGAGAAAGTTACTATTTAAAGTGAGTCTTCAGTTTTTAGACTTACTTGTTTGTGGCAGATGTTTTCAGAGACAACTATTCTTGAGAAAACTTCTGGTTGCTTAATTTAAGAAGGGTGGTATTGTCAATAATTATTTATTTAATTTAGGTGCATATTTGGGGGTGTTACCCAGCACAGCAGATCGTAACTTCTAGAGTGACAGCCAGTTTTGAAAATAGAACCCTGATAAAACACATAATTACTAATTCATTTTTCTCTTTTATAACATTTCTTGTTGCTAAAAGCACCATAATACAGTGTTTGATATTAATTAAACTGTTATAAAGTGTTTTCCAGTATTATTTTCTTGACAAAGCTATTCAGGGTTTGGCAGCGCTTGTTAAGTTCCAGCGATCACGTCGTTTACTAGGAGTGTGCTATATTGTTGTCAAGGTAATCAATCCTAACGTTTTGTGTGGGAGAAAAAAGCCATCTCAGTTTAAGCTGACATTATCGTTTTCTTAGAAATTTTTGTTGAACTAGTGAGATGTTATTTTCTCTCTTTTCCTAAAGGTTTCCTTGTTAGTGGTGGTTGAAATTGGTGTGTTTCCTCTCATCTGTGGCTGGTGGTTGGATATATGCTCCTTGGTAAGAACAGAAACAAATGGGAAAAAATCTTTCGTAACAGTGTTTATATTTGAAGAAAAAAAAAAAAAGTTCTGATGAGAAGAGAGTTGTTCATACGAGTTTGACAGCACTCTTCTGTTTTCATAAGCAGCATTCCCAGAGGGAATGGGTTTTTTAGATACTGCCTAATGCTAGTTTTGGGGGTTTTTTATGTAACTGAATACAAATTAACATGCTGTTACTAAAAAAACAAGATCCTAATCCTTTTTAGTGCAGTTACAAGACCACTGCGATAATGAGTTTACTTACAGGCAAACTTGTGCACTGAATAAACATCTTTATGTAGCCATCTTACGTGAAATGGTGATGGCTTCATATTTTAAGTGGTCCAGTCTCTTTCTGCTTTGGAAAAGATCCATGCTTCATTTGCTTGGAATTGAGGACAGTTTTTCTGTCCTGAAAAATATGGAGTGATAAAATTGAAATGGACAAAATTAATTTTTTCCAGCCGTAGTAGAAATAGAATTTTACTTAGGAATTATTTGCTTCCATCATAGTCCTACTTTGTTTGAATTGATTTGTAATTCATATAATTTTTATGTAGGGTCTGTTAGTGATAAAGTTGACTTACTTCTTCTCTCTGTCAGAAGAAATAAATTGATCAGAAGTTAATCTTTATTTGCTGTTCTTATCATAAAGTAATCCCTTTTTTCTCTAATTAAACGGTGTAATGATTTATGTGTTAAAGCAAACATTTAAATTATGCTTAGTAGTATATATGAACTAGGGTAAGCAAACTGAGTAGTTGTGGATGTTTGCCAAACTTTACTCATATTTGTTTACTACTGATCTTCTAGGAGATGTTTGATGCCACTCTGAAAGACAGAGAATTGAGCTTTCAGTCTGCCCCAGGCACCACAATGTTTCTGCACTGGTTGGTTGGAATGGTTTACGTCTTCTATTTTGCATCCTTCATTCTTTTGCTAAGAGAGGTAAGGCTTACATACAGAACTGTTAAATCCTTCATGTGTGGGTATTACTGCTACCATATTTTGTGTGTATATTGGATTCAGTTTTACATAAAAAGTGCCATGCTGGTACTTACTGCAGTGGAAAATTACGATTTTGAGTATATTTTACTTAAAAATTTTTGGTTTACAAATAGCTCTTAAATCTGAGTGTTGCCTTCAAATTAATCCAAATATGTTTTAGTTGCTTATGATCAGTTAGTACTTGAAAATAAAGCTCGTGTTTGGTTATTGCTTCTCTGTGATAATACTTTCTTTGTTCTATTTCTGTGCAATTTTGTTGAATCTTGTTCAACGAATATCCCTGTTACATTAAAACTTACTTTCTGCAGCAGTGTTGTTCAAAAGGAAAAATAAATACAAAGATGATGATTATTATTCTCCTCATATATTGTTTTCTATTTCCTACTTCAGGTATTGAGACCTGGTGTCTTATGGTTTCTCAGGAATTTGAATGATCCAGACTTCAATCCTGTGCAGGAAATGATTCATTTGCCCATCTATAGACATCTCAGGAGGTTTATCTTATCAGTGGTAAGGACTTATCTCAAAGATTTCTTTATTTGGAAAGAAAGCTTCATGTGCTGGCTCCCATATACAGTACTGTTTATTTAAAGAAAAACATTTTCACCATGGAAGTGAACTGATACTGGAACAGGTTACCAAACAGAATCTGCATCTTTTGGTACTCAAAACTCAACTGGACAAGGTTCTGAGCAGCCCGATGTATCTGGGTCTGCTCAGAGCAGGGGTTTGGGAGAGTTGGTTGGACTCCATAAGTACCTTAAGCAAAGTCACAGAAAATAAGTGGTTTTTATTATGGGTATTGTAAATCACATAACTCTCATAATGCCCTCAGTTATTGCAGAAAATGTTGTTTGTCCAGTTCAGCCAAAATAGTGCAGCAGGGGAGAGTAATTTTCTAGCTAAATTTTGGGTTGGATTCTGCTGCTCTAGCCAGTGGTGATGTTTCCAGATTGTCATTGTAAGATACTGAAAACAATGAGAGATTTTTTCCCTTTGCTTGTTTGTCTGAGGTTTCCTGAGCATGCAGTCAAGGAAGGGTCTCAGGCTGTCTTTGACATAATTGTCACGTCAACTGTGTGAACTGACACACCAGAAACATTCTTTGATGTACTGTATTGTTACACCTGAGGTGCTTTAGCAGTGAAAGCTCAGAAAGATCCTGGTTCTGTTAGAGAGCCCTTCAGTATCTGAGCAGAGCTGGCCTTTCCACCTTTCAGAGCATTTTATCCTTACATAATTGTAATTCTTCAGCTGCCTGAAATTTCGTGGTGCATCAGGTGGCCCAAATACAAGCAGAGATCTACTGGTTGCTCATGGTCTCACTTATGTTGTCACACTGTGTTGGAATGGGCAGTTACTTGAACTACGGCTTTTGATTTGTTCAGCTAATTAATTCAGAACTTTCACTAGCCTCATGCTAGAATATGGGACCCAGAATGGTAATCATTTACCATTTCAAAGAATAAATCACACCTTTCAAGCTCTGTTTATTTCTCTGTATTTTTAAGAAATGTCTTGTGTAGAACATAAACTATTAATTTTCAGGAAGAATGGGATTCAGTTTTTCTTTTTGACATAGTTAAACACCTTTTTTTTTCCACCTTCTTAGTCTCTGGTGGTGCATTTATATGAAGTGTAAGAATGTGTTTAAAATGTACTTAAGTTTTCATCTGGTTCCTTAAGGAAGCAAGATTCATAAAAGTGCATTGTCTTCAGGCACTTGATGTACCCTACTAAATTTTGGTCTTTCAGTCAATTTGAAATGTGAGGAAAGAGGAACTGAAAGGTCTTTGACGCTTCAGGAAGATGCTTAAAAAGTCAGCCACTTAGAAAAGAGAGGACTACAAAATAAGTAATGCTGGTGTTGGGGGCAGGGGAAGAAAGAACTGTCTGACATTGCTCTAGCTGTCAGCAGGCTTATTGAGGTGCTTATTCAGCTGCAGTCCTATTTGGCGAGGGCATCGTAGTGTGCTGGTCTGCCTGGGATAGAATTGATTTTTTTCATAGTGGCAAATGTCCTTCTGCACCTTGAATTGGCACCTAACACAGGGCCTGTTGGCTATGGCTGGACAGTGCTTGCACAGCATCCAGGCATTTTCTCTTTGCTGCTCTGGCCTGCTCCCTCACCTCCAGTGAATAAGGTGCAGGTTGGGAAGGAGGATGGATATGCCTGGAACAGCTGACCCAGACTGACCAAAGGGATAGGACGTCATGCTCGTAGTAAAAACTGTGAGAAAGGAGGTAGGGGTGATGTTCATGGTTATGGTGTTTGTCTTCCTGACTTCCCAGGAAGTTGCTGATTGTCTGTCTGCTGATGGGAAGTAGAGACTGAATTCTTACTGTTTTGATTGCGTGCTTGGTGCTTTCTCTATTAAATTGCCATTATCCCAGTTTTGCCTTTGGTTTTGCCTTCTCCTTTGGCTGCAGAGGGGAATGAGCGAGCAGCTGAGTACGTATTCAGCTGTTAGCCAGGGCTAGCCCACCACACCCAGGGAACTGGCCAGAGATGGGTGGGGAACTAGCTTTGGTTGTTTCTACTATTTGGAGTAACTTGTTTACTTTCTTATTGCAGATTGTCTTTGGATCAATTGTGCTGCTCATGCTCTGGCTTCCTATACGCATTATTAAGTACCTCCTTCCTAACTTTCTTCCATATAATGTTATGCTCTACAGGTGAGCATTTATTTCTAAAATGATGGGGTTTTTTCAGTGTTTCTATAACTGGAAGAGGTGTATTTGCACTGCTTGAGCATTTTTTGACTTTTTTTTGTTGTGTTGCTTTGTTTTCAATTAATCTAATCTTAATTGTTCTAAGAGAAATAAAGGGTAAAGGACGTGGCTACATCATACAATGTTACAAATGAAAAGCTACTTTTAAAAAAAAAGCATTTTGTATTACTTCTGTAAAAATAACTGTTTGGGGCTTTATGCCCTCAAAACACTTCCCATTTCAACTTTCTGATAGTGAAGTTCCTTTCATGTTTGCTTTTTTAACACACACATTCCTGATTTTCATTGCTTCAAGCGTAAAAGAGTATCTGTAACTGCATTTTTTTAATGATAGCAGGTTTTTTTCTATTTCTGAATAATAATTGAAACAGTAATGATAGCAGCAAATAAAGGAGCAAACTCTATTATTAGATATAAACTTTCTCAATGTTTTTTCTTAAATTTCATAAATGCCAAAGTGCCTAAATGCTTATGAACACCTAACCTCTGCTCAGGGTTATAGGGAAAAATGTTTGCAAAAAACTAAGAATTTTCCTTTTTGGCATCCAATGTATTTTTGTATCGTGGTGGCAGTAATAGGATTCAGTGTAAAAGACTCCTATCAAAATGTTCCTTGTGTTTGACTTCCTGCTCTTCCCATTGTTTCTAGTGATGCTCCAGTAAGTGAACTTTCCCTAGAGCTGCTTTTGCTTCAGGTGGTGCTTCCAGCTTTGCTAGAGCAAGGACATACAAGGCAGTGGTTGAAAGGTCTTGTACGAGCATGGACTGTTACTGCTGGATACTTGCTGTAAGTACAGAAATCCAAAATCAGCTACAACCACTGTGCCCAGTTTGGCCTTTAAATATATAAAGACAGCTTTTGAGAAAGTTATCCCAACAAGCAGGTTTAATAGCTCTTTTACAGCTAAATACATGATGAAAAACTTCTATAGCGATTGCTTTCTTCTAAACAGGAGTTGTATCTACTTCTGGACTAGCCTTTGACAAGTCATTCTTTTGGCACACTATTACAGCATTTGCTTAGTGAAAGAAATCTGTAAAAGTATGACTAACATCATCTTAACTCCCTATTATAAGGAAATAAAGAGATAAATGTCAGCAGAGTGTTTCCATGAATCATCTAAATAAAATATATGTGCACTTCTTGTATTTCTTATTTATAAGAAGGAAAAAAAAAGAAAAAGTATTTAGAACACTGAGCTGAAGAAGTGAGCAACTTTGAATTGGGGATTTGAAAGGTAAAAGTTCAGAATCTAGAGAAGGATAAAACTGTCCCTTTGTCAGATAAAGTAAATTATTGTACTGCCAGGCAGAGTTCTAGCACTTGAAATTATTTTTTAGTTCATCTGTTGTTTGCCAAATTAGTCAAGAAAAAGTAAGGTTGATTTTGTTTCTCTACCATTTTAAGTGTAACTTCAAAGTATATTGTCATTCTCCCACCATGTTTTGGTCATTGTTGCACTCTTAGGATCAAGATTTATTCTTTGCCAAGTTATGTCTGAGAAACTGAGTGAATGAATGAAAGACTTTTTTTCTTCACTGTAATGCAAAATAATTTATTTTAGTTTCTCATAAGGAAACTCTCCTCACCCCCTCTTCTCTTAGCTTGCATTTTAAAGAAGTTTTTAATTAATTTTTCAAGTTTTGATTGTGTTTAAGTATGGTGTAATGAGAGTTTTGGAGATAATGATATAAAATAGGTTGATTTTTTTTCTAGGACTGGTACTCTTAAAAGGTTGTGAACAGGTTTTGAGCAATTTAGAATCTTCTTGAAAGACTCTGCCTGCCCCTGTACTTCTGACAGCACGGCTGTAGCAGCGCAGCACTGTCCTTGTACAGTTTAGGTTTGAAGGGCCTTGTTTCCAGTAGAGCTTAGTGACAGTAACATTCAAGCTGTCAGTAGAGCCATGTGCTTACGTGAACTGAAATATCTGTGCAATTTTCCTTTCACGTGCACAGCAACCTTAATACCAGGTGATACTTTTAAAGTAGTCAAACAGATAAGTGATCTTTCCTTGTGGCTGTATTCCAACTTGCATCTACACCAGCATTTTTCTTCTAAATTGTGTTTAAGATGACATTGAGTACGTTATCAAAAAAGGCTTATTTTACTTTATTAAGGTTCTGCCAGTACTCCTATATTAGTTTTGTACAACCTCTTTGCATTCTGAGTAGGCCTGTATTTCTGTAAGTTTCTCGTTCATATCAAACAGAACAAAACTGAAATTTTGATTGCTACAGGGATCTTCATTCTTACCTACTTGGTGATCAGGAAGAGAACGAAAACAATGCAAATCAGCAACCTAACAACCAGCATGCTCGCAATAATAATGCCGTTCCAGTTGTGGGGGAAGGTCTCCATGCAGCCCATCAAGCCATACTTCAACAAGGAGGACCTGTGGGTTTCCAGCCTTATCGTAGGCCTTTAAAATTCCCACTCAGGGTATGTATATCTAACACATTAAGCAAAAAGAAAAAGGCATTTGAAAAAAAAATGAGATATTTTTTCCTAAGAAAGATTTGGCCCATGTTATCAGAAGTCAAGTGGTGGGGTCCTGTTTTGTATGGTTTGCAGCTTTCTAAAACGTAGAGTTGCAGGTATTCTCACATATGGCTTTTTTCAGCCTGTAACTTAAGACCTTCAATTACAATTTTATTTATAGACCCCATATATGTTGAGTATTATCTGTCAGTTGATGTCTTGTTTTCTTCATAGTTAGTAATGGAGAGAAAGAGAATAAGCCCCCCCTCAAACAGGTAGTTCAGGTGTGCCTCCGACAAGGCATGGCTTTCAAGGGGGCATACTTTGGTCTTGTAGCTGAAGTGTATTTTAAACTATTTTGCTTTATAAGAAAGTAAACAGAGAACTTCTGTTACTTCTGCATCTGTATTAAACATAGAAAGGCATTAAATAATACTTGCAAGTTCTAAATCCTTAAAATTAGAAGGGAAATTTTGTTGGCAGATACTTGTATTTCTAGAATAACATACAGCTTAAACTAGATAACTGTTTTGTTGTTACCAGAACTCTGAGTTAAATACAGGCTTCACCACAGCTCACTTACTGTGGTTTCAGGTATAGCTCAAGAATGGAAGTAATGGCTAACATTAGGCCACTGTGGTATTGATTCCTTCCTTTATATCAAAAAGTCTTGTCAAGGAAGATGTGCGTTCCAGATTTAACTTTCTCATGGTAATATGTTAGAATAAGATGTTAGCTTTCCCATAGCAAGCTTGCTTGTTGTGTGGCTTTGATGATAAGTGAAGCAGAACTTTATAACACCTGGTGCTTGAGACATATTTAAAGAAGTTAAGTACATGGTAATTCTCTGGTGAGATGTCAAACTGACTGAGGAGCAACCAGCTTCACTGGCAGCTTCTGAGCACAGAAACCTGAGCACATCTGGAGGAACTTTGTCAGCAAGATTTTCCTGTCTCAATTTTCCTTCCAAACCACTGTCTTGCTCATATGGCATACAGGGCTAGAAACCTTTCAGGATTATTTGAGAGTCATGCTAGTCAGTACAGAAATTAAGAGATGAACTTTTTAATGTGACATAACAAAGAACTTCAGTCATTCTGGATTCAAATGTTATTTTTTACTCTTGGAACAGCTGATGGAAAGTCTTAGAAATACACAACACTGTAGATGTTCTGCATGTACTGTGGTTAGGTTTCTTATTGCTGATTTATTTATACAGTGAAACATCAGTTAACATTTGAACATCCTAGTTTAGCTGCCTTTCTAGAATGATGTATTTTTTTATGCTGGTGCTTCTTGGGGTTTGGTTAAATAACTTTCTTATAAACTTCCCCTCCTTTTTTTTTCCCTTTTTCAGATATTTCTTTTGATTGTTTTCATGTGCATAACATTACTGATTGCTAGTCTTATCTGCCTTACCTTACCAGGTGAGTCTATTACAGTAAACTGTGATTAAAAACAACTCAGTATGTTGCCATGCCCAACCATGGCAGATGTTTTGAAACCACTGTTTAAAGTTAAAGGGCAAAAACATGGAGACTTGTCTCATTTTTAATCATTTGTCATCAAACTGTAATAATCTAAAAATATAAATGACAGAGATTGCCATTCCCTTTTTGTTGTAGAATAATTTTCCTCTTAAGGACAGGGCTTTGGGTGCTGAGACAATCTCAGTAGTATTGAGTGAAAAAGAGAACTGAAACTCTTGCACCTATTTTACTGTTTAGAGAAAGAAAATATGTAGATTGTTTCCAGGTCTTCTACAGTATTTTCTTTAATTAAATATTCTGAAGATGTCATTGTTAAGTCCTGTGAGGAGCAGGGAGTTGGACTCAATGATCCTTAGGGGTTCCTTCCAACTTGAGATGTTCTATGATTCTGTGATCTTGACAGGTCACTAGGAAATTTTGTGAAGTGTATGTATATCACTTTAAAATGTCTGAATAAGTGCTTCAAATCAAAAGCACTTGGTATTTTTTAAAATAATTTGTAATAAATGAAGCCATGTTAACCAGCTTCAATTTCATAACCTGTCTGCTGTAATACCTTGTAATTTGTACCTTCTTGTGTTAATGATCCTGAAGTCAATAATGTGTTGAGATCAAAGTTATAAATTCTGTGATTGTTTTAGTAGTAGGACATAAAATAATTCCACTGTAATACTAGGGAATGAAAACACTATTAAGAAATGATCTGTAGCAAATTAGTCTCCCGTTTTTGTCAGACAGCTTCAGAAGCCCCATCAGTAAGTCCTAAAAAATTATGTGAGGCAGTGAAACAACCCAAAGATAGCTCATACAATTTTAAGTTCAAGCTTATGCACTAATGCATGATTGCCTTTTGCAGTTCTAAAGATCAGTGTTTAGGCTCTGAACAGGGCAATATTCAGGGCTTTGTTTTGCTGTAGCTCAGGTCACACTGCTGTCATAATGAAATTTTAGGTGCCAAAGGATTTCTGTGTTTATTTAGCATCATTTCTGAAGCTATTTGCATAGTGCTTCACACATTTATGCATTATGGGTATAGTACCAAAAGAACTGTTTTATGATTAATAATATTTGTGCAGGGGTATTTCAGATAAATTTGATAAATATTTTTTTGATAGGCATCCTTCCCTAATAAATCCAAAAGCATTACTGTATTTAACAGTGTTTGTGTTTTCAGTGTTCGCTGGCCGGTGGTTAATGTCCTTTTGGACGGGGACTGCCAAAATCCATGAACTGTACACAGCTGCCTGTGGTCTTTATGTGTGTTGGCTGACTATCCGAGCAGTGACAGTGCTGGTTGCCTGGATGCCACAGGGTCGTAGAGTGATTTTCCAGAAGGTCAAAGAATGGTCTCTCATGGTGAGTTTTGAGAAAAATTTCTACTGAATTATCAATAAATTAGCTAATGGAACTTGTTTAATTTTTTGCTTGCAGGCTTTCTTCTGTCATGTATTCTACATTTTCCTTTTCAGACCATTTTGAAGCTTTTGCAGCTTACGTTCCCATTGCATAGGCTAACTATTTTTGGAAGGCAATTAATGTAAATACGTTTGTGTGTATATATGTTTTTATATATGTCTATATTTCTCTGTTTTCCTTTAAAGGCAAATATATTGTATTATTATCCCATGCCTTATGTGTTCTCAAAGACATTTACATTTTTGCATAAACCTGGAAGCTTAACTACTTACTTGTTTAGTAGCGTGAAATTATTAAATGAAAAAAACCTAATAAAGCTGATAGATGATGACCATGTCTCTGCAAAGTAGCTTGATGCATATTTTCAGAAAGATCTTTATCAGTTGTTGAACTTGTGTTGTTCAAATAAAAGATATTTTCATCAAAAATATTAATTATGAGGAGTACAGATTCTCAGCATGAAAACAAATTTATACCCCACCTTTTTATCTTGGTTTTGATTTTGAGGATTTCTATGGTAGATTTCTTGCTACTTCCTTTAAACATCAATAGCATAAATGGTATCTTGTTATGGACATTTTAATGTGCTTAATGAATTGTTACACTACTCTTCATGTACTACCATGTTTCCCAAATACCTCGTCCATCATTTTGCTTTTAGCTTCTTTAAGAAAATTCAGATCTAAAACGTAATCTCTACTTGTTCTTTGCCCCTTCTTCTTAGCATATTAATTAAGTCAGGCTAGTTTTGTATGATGCATTTAAATTAAGAGAATTCCAGAATAAATAAAGATTCAAGCATGGCATTCTGAGTTCTCCAATTTTAAGTCAAATATTCTGTAATGACTGAATTTTTAAGGTTTGTTTTGCTCCAGAGAAAAATTGGTGGTTTTGGAAAAATTCTTCAATTTCCCAACATATAAGAATACCCAATGTATTGAAGTGCCACTGGATAGTATTCCCTATTGATAACAGTCAAGGGTGATTTTATGATTTAGAGCTATATGAATACTAGTAGGCACAGTCATGTTTTTTTCTGGAGGGGCATGGAATAGGACCCAATCTTGAAAACTTGCATTGCAAAACTATGTATGTAGTAAAAATTACTTCTAGGGGTGTATATGCATGAAATAGAGGTCTGTGTAGGTTTGGGGCTTTTTCACCAGGGCTGTATGTTTATGTAGTGTAAGTTACATTTTAGAGTTCAAACAAAGAATCCTCTGGTAAACACATTAATGAAATGTCTTGGGTTTTTTAGATTATGAAGACACTGATAGTGGCTATACTGCTCGCTGGTGTGGTTCCACTTTTGCTCGGTCTTCTGTTTGAACTGGTCATTGTCGCACCTTTGAGAGTTCCTTTGGATCAAACACCTCTCTTCTATCCTTGGCAGGTCAGTTGCTCCCGTTCTTTTGCTGCTGTTGATGTAAGGAGTATGGGCTGCCTTGTTTCATGTGGATTCGGTGGTTCAGAGCATTTTCCACAAGTATGTTAGTGTGTGACAGAGAAAAGGCAGCTAGTCTGGATGTGAGGATTATTTGAAGCAAAAGGACAGGCTGAGGAATTTAAACTGTGAAAAGGTGAACTGTTGTGAGATGACATCAAAGGACGCATTTCAGTGATCAGCTACTTTTTCAGTAGCATAATTGTAAAGTTATATATATATATATCTGTATGTATGCACAGATGTACGCACTCTGTTTTGGAAGGCTTTCTGCATACACTTATGCAGCAAGAGGTTCAGGCAATTTTGTTTTGTGCAAATTTCTATCCTGCAAGTTGGGAGACAAAATGAAGGTACAGTGGATTGAATGACAAATGCTCCCATCACCTAGGCTGAAGTATGAAAGAAATCATAACTCAAAGAAACCCAACTGAGGGGACCATAACACAAAACATTTAGAATGCCATTACTAAATAACAAGAAAGTGTTCAGGGTCAGTGACTTTCTAAGCTGCCCACAGACAAGCTTTCATTTACTTTCAGTATCCAAATGTTTGAAAGCCATAATATAAAGAAGAATTTGACTACTAATTTAATTATTCCATTATTTTAAAATCCAAGTGTATTTTTGAGCTGAGTAGATGACCAGAAAATCAGGACATAATATAATTACAGTGGTAGATTACAGATCATGGCTTCCAAACAGCTTTGGAAAGAATTTTTAATGCTAGAGATTATAAAAATTCTTTACTATTGCATATTAGTCCTTTAAAAGTTTTAAAAGAAGTATACTGAAAACTTTATTTTCATGTGGCAGAACTTCTTCAAAATACAGGATAAGTGGGATTTGAGACTTGTTCTAAATCAACAAGGAGCTATCAAAATTGAGACTGATTTCTGTTTTTCGCAAGAGAAGAGAGTTATACAAAGGTTACATCCTTAAATAAACATGAATCAACTTTAACACTGGCTTTTTTTGTGACAATTTTTAAGATTTTTTAGAATTGACATTAACAAAAGTTATCTTTTTAAGTAATCAGTTAAAATGTATTTCCCCAGCAGTTTAAGAAGGTTAATTAGTCTATGATGTCCTAAGTCTTAGCAGTTCTGTAGCTGTTTATTCTGCCTTATCAGCCTATATTTTGCATACTTTCTTTGGTGGATTTTACTGCAAATCTCTTACAAATACTTGTAATCCACAAAGGATGGACTTAACGATGTGTTTACTAGAAGCCAGTAGTTACATTGTCCTAATTCCATGCCATAATAATTGCAGTTTATGTTAAAACATAAATTTTCCTCTAAATACTATGACTTTTTCTGTGAAGAGTGTTGCCTTGCTTTAAGCTTTCCTTACATCAGGTAGGGTTTTGGGAATAATTAAACTTCAAAAGAAGGAAAAGAACTTGTTTCCTGATGCGTGTGAACATCTTCATGTCTTTTTTCTATTCTTTTATAAAGAAAGGAAATTAACTTCCTTTTATGTAAATTAGTTGTACCAGAATGATAGTCAATTGCTTTAAGTAAGTCTAATGCTTTTATTTTGTATTTGCCCTTGGTTTAATAGTGGTAGTGATTTTCCTGGTCCCAGGGAGCTAAATTTACAGATGTCAGTTAATCTTGAGCATCTTCTTTTTCATAGGAATTTGCAGATGATGTCACCTCTTTGAATCAATGTCCCATGTAAATGGAAAAGTAATTATATTTTCACTTATAAGTAATATTAACACATTGCTCTTAAAGCTTCTGGTTGTCTGACCTTTTAAAGGTAGGGTAATGCTAACACTATTATTTTTTTTACAAAATTAGGACTGGGCCCTTGGAGTTCTGCATGCCAAAATAATTGCTGCCATAACACTGATGGGTCCCCAGTGGTGGCTGAAAACTGTTATTGAACAGGTAGGGAAAAATTGTCCATGTGAATTATCTGTATAATTACTCTTACAGTAATGGAGTAATTGAGTAAAATTCCAATAGTCTTGTAAAAACCTTTTAAATTGTGTAGCCTAATCCATTAATGTACACTTAACAGTAAAAAAACAAACTCAGAAATCTGAATTCAAGAAAATGCTGTGTATACATATAGACATTTTTATCAGGTTTGTAATAAAGTGAGAAAGAAACATGATTATTTCTTCAGATTAAGTCCATGTGTCCAAATACTTGTCCAAATATTGGATATTATCCACAACTTGAGAACATAGAATTTCGCCTTCTCTGAAGCTGTAGGGATTACCCCATTCATAGATCAGTAGAGATGAATGACACCATTTCTGTTTCCCTTTGATTATTAAGCAAAACAGGACAGTTTCTCTGAGCAGTTCAGTCACATGGCCTGTTGTTTTGTCAGAAGCTTTTTTTCTTGGTTATAAGCTTTAAATTCCATGGTTGTCATCTCGATGAAGTATCTCAGTTGTTTGTCAGAAGGTAATTTTTCAGCCCTGCCCTATATGTGATGCCTGTGGTGCACAAGGTGCCTCTCCTGAGTACGTTTTAGCACATAGTCCCAGTTACTAAATCACTTCAGCTGTCACACTGCAGAAATATAGTCTTAGTCTGGGAGTACCTTTTGTGCATACCACGGCTCCCTCTTCCATTTTGAATGCTCTCCACTGGCTGTTTGCACATTCTCCTGGGCCTTCCAGGCTATGGGGCAGAGGCCATGGTTTAGCTGTAGCTGGTAGCCATTCAAAACTGGTCTTTTCCCATGCTTAATCTGGTTACATTTTGACCTTAGCTTCTGGTAGCAACTGCAGAAGCTTAAGAATTGTGGAGGCCTTTTTTCAGGCACAGACTCTATGTGCAGAGGCTCTAGTCTGCCCCACCAAGTACAAAATAAGATCCTATTTTCTGCCCATTACCAAATTTAATAATTTATTCTATTAGCATATACAGACAGAATCCTCTTCTAGGAAGTTAACAGCCCAAAGTGATCCCAGGTCGCCCATAAAACCATTGCCCACAGCTCTATTAAATGACCTTTCAGAAGGTCTCTTGCATTCCTGCAGCTGAATCACAGCTCTGTTCTGGATTAAGTTGGTCTCTTGGGCATTCTTTAAATGATTTTCTGGAATCCTCATAATGTACACTGGCAGAGTTTTTCCTTCTTCAGCTGTGGCCATGGGAACACCCATTTCCTTTCATAAGGAGAACTGTGTAAAACCTTGTAATTATTACTGTAAGTAAAGCAAGGCTTTCTTGATTGATCTAACTTATTCCATTTTAGGTATATGCAAATGGGATTCGTAACATTGACTTACACTTCATCATCCGTAAACTGGCAGCACCCGTAATCTCTGTCCTCTTACTTTCCCTGTGTGTACCGTACATCATAGCTTCTGGTGTTGTACCTTTACTGGGTATGTATGCATTCAGAATACCTGTTTATCATCTGATGGGTTACAGCAGTGTAAATATATTTGTGGAAATAAAATTTCAAGCTCTAATTTATTAAAAAAAACCCCAAAACAACAAACCACAACAACAACCAAAAAAAAAAAAACCCCAAACAAACAAAAAACACCTTTTCTGCCAACAAATGTAAATGTTTAAAGACTTCCAAGAGTCACACCACATTCCAGGAATATTGTCCAAATGCTTCTTGAACTCTGTCAGGCTTGGTGCTGTAACTGCTTCCCTGGGGAGCCTGTTCCAGTGCCCAACTACCCTCTGGGTGAAGAACCTTTTTCTAATATACAACCTAACCCTTCCCTAACACAACTTGAGGCTGTTCCTTGGGTCATATCACTGGTCACCACAGAGAAGAAATCAGTGTCTGCCCCTCCTCTCCCTCTTGTGAGGGTGAGAGTAGGGGGAGACACTGATTTCTGCTCTGTGCATTTTAGGTATCTAGCTAGCTTGGGAAAGGAATGATTAATGCATTTCTTCTTTAGACAAACAGCCTTTGATTTTAGTCCCTCTAGGAGGTATACTGAGCTGAGGCCATCTTTTTCTGACTTGTCAAATTCTAAATGAAGCTTAGAACAGGTGAAAATCCTGGGTTTGTTTTGAGGTTTTAATAGTATTAAAATGTAAATTTTAAATATATAGTGTTTTTTCAGACTTTCCTATCTCCTCATAATTGAGGTAGATAATTTGATGATGAGCTTTTTCATCAACACTTGTCTTTTACTAGTTAGTTTTGATGTTAGCAACATGTTCAAAAAGTCCCATTTTATTCTTCGGTCTTGCTTGAATGCTGACTTTTATTGCATTGATTTTTCTGATACAAGGAGAAGTCAGTAAGCAGATAAACAGAAGTTAATAAGCAAAAAGAACTGATAAGCCCTTTATTTTTTCTACTGTGGATTTTCACTCTTGTTAATGGAAAACTTTCCACTCTTAGTGCTTCAGATTAAAAAGAACAGCAGCTGTCATGTTAGATCTTTGATGTAAGTGGATGTGTAATTTATTTCACAGCCCTTCTACTGAAGTTACAGTATAACAAAAAGTATGGAAGCAAGTACAGAAGCAGAAATACATGAGTTAGTTCAGCAATATTAGAATATCTAAGGGTTGTGTCTTGTTTTGTAGGAGTTACTGCTGAAATGCAGAACCTAGTTCAGCGACGGATTTATCCTTTTCTGCTTATGGTGGTGGTTTTGATGGGAATTCTGTCCTTCCAAGTCCGCCAGTTCAAGCGCCTTTATGAACATATTAAGAATGACAAGTGAGTATACAGTGGGGTTTTTTAAATTTTTCCCCTTTATATTATGATAACTTCAGGTTGAATTCAGGTGTTGTAGATTCCTAGGACTAAAACAGGTTTTAAGAAGTTTTCTAGACAAATGACTCTTTAAGACAAACTGTTCGTGGGAGATGTTTTATCTGTGGTTCAGGAAGATAAACACAGGAATAGACTGTCTTCATAAAGAGAAAACACTCCCCCATGTCTAACATGAGTGTGTTTTCCCACAAATGAAGCTGTTTGTCTCCTCTGTAGTCTTAAATGACAAATGAATGTCATGAATTACAACATATCTGGAAGTTAAAATCATGTCTCAAGCTGCTGCTTATAAAACCATTTCTTCAACCTTTTCTGCATAACTCCTTTTCTTACTCTTCCTACTCATTTGTCCAACTAACCTGTTAAAGAATGTTCAGTTGATTTGATAGTTTGTCCTTACCAAATTTTGTATGGTTTTCTGATGTTTTTAGTGATTATTACTCTGTATTACTCAGATGCCTGATAAAAATAATAATTTTTCTATTATTTTCTGGTTATCTTGCTTAGTTTAACCTTTTTTTGTGTTATTGCATTATTTTTGGTGTTACCCTTATTACCTTTTTTATTGGTTAAGAAGATTAACAACTAATCTTCCTAGGCTTCTTTTGTATTGAAAAGGAATAAATGAGTTTGTTGTGTTCATATCCTGAGTTGTCCTACAAGAGTTTTGCTTTCCAATAACTACAAAAGGAGTCAAACCTAAAATAGACTTCTTTGAATCTTAAATGTTAAGAAGCGACTGATAAGTTGTTTGGTGTAAATGTGAAATTAATAGCATCTGGCAGTATTAAGAGAGTTGTAACTAAAATTAAACTCTTGGCAGAGCAATTTATATTTTAGCACCTTTTAGTTGATCAGCTGATTTGTATCCTGTTCCCCACCTGCCTTCATAGTGTGTTCTGTAATATTTGGCTTCCTGTAGTATGTATAGCTGGTGTTTGTATTTACAAATGGGTTTAGAGCTAATTGTTAGTATCTTTCAGGCAGAGTGTGGATTGAATTGCAACTTCCATTAATGTAGCAAGTTGCTTTCTTGTGTAAATAAGACACATAAATGGTACACAAATCTATGAATATATATCTTGAGTGAAAATTAGTTTGATATTAAATGAGCTTATTAAATAACATCCTTGTAGACAAGAAGTTTGTATGACTTAATTGTCTCATTTCAGGAAGTAAGCAGACACAGTCGTGCCAGCCAGTAGAGATTTGTGCTTTAGAAAGATGCATAATTAAATCTTTCATGTAACAAATTTTAAAAACATACACAAGTTTTTGTGATATTCTAGAATGTACAAAGAATGTGCGATGGTTGTTGGTTATGGTACTGTGAGAAAAGGAGCAGTGGTGAAAAAGTTCCTAAAGGAAATGGCAGATCTTAGGGGAAGAATTCATAGGTGTGTAGGGTTCTTGTACACATAGAACTAGCATGCAAATAGGAAGCATGGAGCATGGAAAGGAACTTAGGTGGCAAAAAGTGTGAATCAATGATACAGAGCAAGAAAGGAATAATGTGAAAGGTATGAAAACTGTTAAGCTGATGAGATAGTTGAATTCTGTTTCAATATCACACTAAAGGAATCTTGCACCCCTTAAGCTTTCCATGAAGTAGCATCAGGGTGTTTTCTCTCTCTTTAAGCAAGATAAGCAGCAGCTGAAGTTCTTCCTTTATAATTTATAGAATAACTTTTTATCTAAATGAAAAAACGACTTTGGCAGCAAAGGAGATAGAGTGGATTTGTGTTACAAAATAGTATTACCTTGTGTTAATTTCTGGTTTTACTGTAATCCCAGGTACCTTGTTGGACAACGACTTGTGAATTACGAACGGAAGTCTGGCAAACCAGGCACATCAACAACTCCACCTCAGTCTTCACAAGAATAGATGGTCATATTAAACATCTTGACCTTCCCTTTGCCTTTACATGTCCTTTTTTCATAGACTCTTCTCGTCTTTGGATATCTCTCCCAATAATACTCTCAGCAGTGTTTTGGCTTCTGTTGGTAGCATTCAGATAGCAGTTAAGGCTCTGTTTCTTATCTGCATTTTCTGATGTTATAAATGCTGTCTGAGGTCTGTATATGTGTATATAGAAGTGTCCTGACACCCTAAAACCTTGGATTAAAAAGAATGTGCATTGTACATCTTTAAAAAGTATATTAATTTATTAAATCTAGTTGTCACTTTATTTTGGACTGCTGTTCTGTTGACAGTGTGCCACAAAGCAATAGTGCAAAGAGGCAAGATGTTTTTATAAAATTTGGAGCTTACTTTATGGTTGTTCATAACAGTTCTTAGTGTAGTAATACAGTATGATTTTTCATGAGTGGAAAGGCCACGTAGAGAATATCAAAAGTAAATAACTGTCTTACAGTCAGCAATGAAGTTGCTGTGGTGAGAACATAATGAACTATGTATCTTGCTGTCCAGTCTTTTTTATTATTTTGTATAACACCAAAGCTGTTGTACATTTTTCTATTGCCTGATTGTTTTTCATGTGTCAGAGTTTGTAATATTGTACAGTTGCTGTTAAATCAAGAAAATATTTCCTCTTCTGAGAATTCAGATGTACTTGTTGAGGCTCAGCTGGATTTTTCTGTTTGTTTGAAGGGGGTAGGTGGGTGTTTGCTTTGGGATCAGGATTTCATTAATTGAAACAGTAAGTATAAATTTACTAAGGCTAGGTGATGGAAGCATTTAAAAGTACCAATTAAAATTAGATAGGTTTACAACTTAAATTGTAGCCAATTTCTTATCAATACTAGAATTTTTCAAGATCTCAAGAAAAGGGATGAACCTTAACTGATGTGCTTGCACAGCACAAAAAGCATAGTGTAAGCAACATCCTGACCTGATCCTTAGTTAAAGAGCTTGAAATCTTTTTTCTGTAAGTTACCAAAGTTGAAAATTGTAGTATGAATTTTATATTGCACAATTACTTTTAAAAAAACCCAACCAAAAAAAATTCTCTCAGAATTGGTCACTGTGAATTTTTATGGGAATAATACTGAGGAAGTGATTTATCATGTACCATTTATGGCCCTGAGGGGCAGGGAAATACATATGCTATTAAACAGGCAAGGAAAAGTTAGCAGATTTCTTTGCAAGAACACAGTTGAACAGGAGCCACCAAATCAAGTCTGTGTTATTTCTATATGTAGATAAGAGTTCTTTTGCAGTAATGTGTGGGGGTGGGGGGTTATGTAGATAAAGAAAATCCATAACAGTATCACAGAGCTTTAAGTAGCATCAAATCAATGCTTAGATTGCAGTCTCTTTCCTGGACCAATGCGGAAAATGTGAACATCCATTGCAGTAATGAGAAAATTGATGGAACATCTAACTTGCTATTCAGTACACTCCCCTTCAGTATTCTGTACTTTACCATGTGTGTATATAATTAATACTTGAGAATCTGATATGGTATGAGCTAATGTGATCCAGGCTGTGATGGTGGTAGTTCTTATTTTTGGTGTCTGGACTCATGCTCTAAGGCAGTGAGCACAAGCCAAATGCATCTGAATGTAGTGGCAGGATGATTGGGCTGTCACTCTCAGATCCATACTATTTTACAGAATTACTGTTGTCCTGATGGTTTTGAACCACAAATATTACCCTTTGGAGTGATTTATTAGGAAATTTCCAGTGAAATGAAATCATTGAAAAATAGCCAAAATATTTCTTTCATTCACTGTTGCTGATTAAATGCTAAACTGAGTATATATTCGCCCCATATATTTTTGATGTGCATAAATACTGCATTTGATTATTTATAGTGGTGTACATTGTGGGACAGATATATTTTCACAATAATCAATTCACTGGTAACATACATTCTTACTTATGCCAAGATTCTGTTTTTGACATACCTTTCACAAACAGTTCCAAAATGATCTTGCCACTCAAATATTGCGAGCACTACTGTGCGTTATGCAAAATTTGGTACTTGGTTACAAGGTACTTGTAACTTTGTGTTTTTATCCAGACAAACTGGTCTTAATATTAAAATCTATTAAGAAAAAGCCTTTGTGCGGTTTCTTACTACTGGTATTTTACAAGTCATGAAAGAAAATATCAAATCAGGCCAGTCATGCAATGTGAACTGCAGATATTTTGATATAGCTTACATTATCTGCTTTTGGTTTTTTTTATGGAAAACTGGTTTCAAATCCAACTGTTGTTCTGGCTTTTGCACTGCTTTACAGATCCCAGGTGAAATTTGTTTCCAGAACTGTCCATTGTGAACTTTTCGGAAATCTCATCTCCTCACTGCTTATTTTTACACATTTTTTTGGAAGAATATGGAGGCTGTAGAGAACAGAAATTAAATAACAGTCCTTTATACATTGTTCTAAATTTCAGTGGTTTGCCTTATTGTGTGCTGTGTACTCCCCTGGCATAGAAACTTGATAAGTAAGCATGTAAGTTAAGTGGCTGTTTCTGAGGCAGCTGATGAGCACTGTACCAGTGCTTCCATCTGTGCTGGATGGATGCAGAATGGTGTGGGCTCCTATTACTTTTCAAGTGGGAAAGACTGTGTGTGTGCATGTGTGTGTGCGTGTGTGTGTGTGTGTGTGCTCTTTCACCACAAATTGTGTTGACCTTGGTCTTGACTGGAGGGGTTGGAGGTGTGTACTGGCTCAATTGTATCCCCTTTGTGTGTTGAGAATCTAATGCTGTTGTTAGTTCTACAGGCCTTCATGCAAGAACTGTCAGATGGCTCTGTAGCTATCTTGTGCATATTGAAAGAAGTTAAGTGCAGCATGGCTTTGACTGTTTTTACACAGATTATTTTATATTGATTAAAAATAGTTAAAACTCTGCATCTTTTCTGTCTGCCCCCTCTCTATTGAGTGAAGCCAAAGTTACTTGATTTTGTTTCTGAGGGCCCTTTGGTACCTGTAACTGCTTTGTGTCTGACTTCCTCAGTAAGATGCCATCTCCAACCTATTACAGTGCTCACATCACTTTTCAGCTGAGTGCATTAATTCTTTCCTTGCCTTCCCCTATGTTTGCATAATGGTCTTCATAAAAATCCTCACAGCAGCCACACGGTTCTTCAGAGAACTCTGTAAAAAGCCTCACAAAGGCCTGCGCCTTACAAAGCACAAATGACTGGGTTTTGATTGCCTGGCATGCTGATCAGCATCATTTTGTTTCCTTGGATGTCACTGTCCATTTTTTTACATCTAGATTGGAAAGGTTTTGTGGTAGGGTCAAGGTTCTTGTTCTGCTTGCCTTGGGAATAATGGCCACTGTACAGCTTGGGCAATGAGTGAGGTTCTTGGTAGAAATGATGAAGATAGTAAAAACATTAAACAAGGAATTGAATCTTGGTAGTGTAATGAAGTTCAGGATGCAAAATAAAGGAAGCTGTTTTCTGAAACAGATGAGGAAACAACTTTTATGAAGCATAATGGTAAGTTGGAACTCTTACTCTGGCATTTCAGTTCTTAATTAGGTAACTGGAACCAAAGAATTGCTTAGGTAACAGCAATTTTTTTAAAGCTGTGCTTCTGGTTTTAATTTCTTCATTAAGAAGTCACTGTAAATTGAGAAATTATATGGTGAAATAAAAGTTACTCAATAATGGAAAATTCTAAAAGATTGTATTTCCAGCCGTTAAATACAGTTTCAAAATAAACTGAATGTTTTGAGTTCAGTATAACACTGAGAGATGGAGCAAGGCAGGATTATTTCACAGCTCTGCACATCAGTTCTTCTGCTTACCTGCTGTTCTCTCTTACCTGTTGAATAGTGGCCAACACCAAAGCTGCAGAGGCATTTTCCCCTGTATAAGGTGAAGTCAAACACCTGGAGGTGTCTGACATCACGTGTGAGAGGAGGGGGTGGTATTTAACATTACTTGCCTTTCAAAGGCTGTGTTCCTGGAAAGGGCATTAGTTTTATTTAGAATTCCTTGTTGCTTACAAAAACAGAGACCACTGCAAAGCTGTTATTTATATTGGATAGAGTTTCTGTATTAGAACCTAAAATAGTGCAGAGCTGCACTGCTGTGCCATGTTCAGCAGATACAAATTGTATAATTGCTAGAGTTAGGTAAGGAATGTGATGAAAGAAAAATACTGCTGGTTTAGAAGGGAGAGTGCATGGGATATTTTGACTAGTTGTGAGCAGGAGTTACACAAGTTGGAAGCAGCAGAAATTCTAAGCGATGCTGCTATACAGCAGCATTTCTGGCTGTGCTGCTATAAAGCACCAATTACGTCCGTGGGTATACTTTTAAATGTTCTTTACATACAAGACTCGGTATTATACTGTGCGGGGAAATACTTCTAGGAAGCAGCACAGCTTCATATAAAGAGACTATTTACGAGGGCATGTGACAGGACAAGGGGGAGTGGCTTCAAACTGAACATAGGTTTACATAAGATGTTAGGCAGACATTCTTTACTGTGAGGGTGACGAGGCACTGGAACAGGTTGCCCCTAAAAGATGTGGATGCCCCATCCCTGGAAATGTTAAAGGCCAGGTTGGATGGAGCTCTGACTAACCTGGTCTAGTGAAAGTGCTCATGCCTGTGGCAGGAAGGTTGGAACTCGGTGATCTGTAAGGTCCAACCCAGGCCATTCTATGAAAATACATTTCATTAAATACGGCAAAAAATTTCCACCTACATGCTGCTGTTTCTCAGTGTGGCAGCTTTATGCATGATTTCACTGCACTGGACCAAACTGCTGGAAGAATTTAGAGTATGATGTTTACTTTTTGGCCTTTTAAGGATAGTTTTGAGTGTATGCAAGGACTGCAGATGAGAGATAATATGAAACTTGCTGTTTATCTGTTATCACTAGACACCTTTGAAAAACTGCATTGAGAAATCAACTTAATTGAATTCTATTCTGTAAGCTCCTGCAGGATGATGTTTGCTTCAGGTTTTTCTTGCTATAATGTTCTTAAATGATGCTTTAAAACAACTAAAGGATAGGTATGGCATTATATGTCAGAAGTTTGCTGTTTTCATGTAGTTACAGGAGTCTGCAAAGTATTTTGAGGCCAAATAATTAGCCTGTGGCTTATGCTAAGTATTCATGTTTAATGAAAGATTAAACAGTTAAAATGTGGGCTTTTTGCTTTCCAGAGCCCACCATTTTATCTTTGTCCTGGATGGCCTTACATGTTCATCAGTGGGGACATAATGTGGATTAAAAAGGCCTGGCTTCAAATAAGATTGTGTGCTTCTGCAGTAACTGCTTGGCTTGTTTCAAGCATGCAGCACCCAAGTTTCTTCGGAGCAATGGCTTGTGAAGGGTTTCTGAAGCGAATAATCCTATTACCAAGTTCATTTGAGTGCTCGGGCTATGTACAGTCCGTGTTAGAAGGCACAGGAGGGATATTGCTTCGTAACCAAGAGATGTGCTGGTGTCTTTACAGAGGATGCCAGGCAGGTTATCTCCAGTGCTGTTTTTATCACAGTAGAAGGAATACTTGCAGCTGTCCACCAAGACTTTGTGGCAGGGAGGGCACTTTGGATCCTTGGCATTCTGGAGCAGTGGGAGAGCCCACGTTGCCTCGTGGTGTCAGAGTTGGAGCAGCAGGTGCTGAGAAGAAGCTGGCACTGGCCCTGCTGCTCTTGGTGGTGGCAGATTCTCAATGGTGCTCCTGTCCTAAATGTCCAGGACTGTGGAGCCTGACCAGGAGAGGTTGCTTGTGGCTGAGCTGTCCTTGGAAGCAGCAGCTACTGCCAGTAAAGGGAATTTTTGGGGATACACTGCCCTCATTTTCAGCTCAGTCAGCGTTTTTTCACATTTCATCCAAGTCAGGAAATGAGGTGCAAGAATGCCAAAGGCAAGATGGACATGCCACCCTAACACTGCTCACCCAGCAGAGTATCCTTGTGGCCAGGGGACATGCAGGGGCCAGTGGGCTGTAGTGAGCCCAGGCACTCAGGGAGCAGCCTCCCCGCCATGGGGTCTGCCAATAACATGGTGCTAAGATAATCATAGAATCAATTAAGTTGGAAAAGACCTCTGGGATCAAGACCAGCCTCTGACCAAACACCACCCTAGCAACTCGACCATGGCACTAACTGCCACATCCAGTCTTTCCTTAAACACCACCAGGGATGGTGATTCCACCGCCCCCCTGCATCGACCTTTCCAATGTCTAATCACCCCTTCTGTGAAGTAGTTCTTCTTAATGTCCAACCTTAGTGTGTGCCCACATCTTGATGTGTACCACATCTTGAGACTATGTCCTCTTACTCTATCACTGGTTGTCTGGGAGAAGATGCCGACTCTCGGCTGGCTACAGCCTCCTTTCAGGCAGTTGTAGAGAGTGATAAGGTCACCCCTGAGACTCTTCTCCAGGCTAAACAACCTCAGCTTCCCCAGCTATTCCTCATAGGACTGGTGCTCCAGGCCCTTCACCAGCTTCGTCACCCTTCTCTGGACACCCTCCAGGACCTCAGTGTCCTTCCTGAATTGAGGGGGACACAGAATTCGAGGTGCATACATACCAGGACCGCATACAGGGGAATAATCGCTTCTCTTATCCTGCTTGCCACAGTATTGCTGATACAGGCCAGGATGCCATTGGCGTTTTTGGCCACCTGGGCCCACTGCTGGCTCATGTTCAGCTGCTGTACCCTCCAGCCCATTCCGACCCACCTTGCTGCCGTCCGTGAATTTGCTAATTGGTAGACTCAATCTCCTCATCCACGGTTTGGGTCTTTTCGGAAGTTTGCACAAGACAGGTGCGGCTCTTGCGCTTTAAACCACGCCGCCATCAAGCTTCTCCGCCCCGCCGGCGCCCGCCTTCCCCCGCCCAGCGCCCGGGCCGCCCGCCCCGCCCCGCCCCGCCCCGGCCCGGCCCGGCCCGGTTCTCCGCGTTGCCGGGGCAGCGGGTCGCGGAGCGTGGCAGGTGAGGCGTCGTGCCCGGGCCTTCCCCGCGCCCCGGGGCGGCCCCCGCGGCGGTGTCCGGGGGGCTGGGGCCGTGGGGCGGCCCTTGGGCTCCCTCCGGCCTGCGAGGGGCCGCGCCGGTGAGCGCCGGCGCTGCCTCCCCACAGCCCGGGGCGGGTGGGCTGCGGGCACCCGCGGCTGGGCCGCCTGCGTGTTGGCCTTAGCCTTGTTTCATGAACACCTGGGGCTGGTTTAGGGTGCGTGAAAGGAAGAAAACAGAAAATAAGAGCTAACATGAAGTGAAAGTGATCAGCTGGTCTTTGTCTCTAGCGAGAGTAACGAAGGGGTGAAGGGGTGCAGAGGCTGCCTGCCCTGGCTGTGCTTTTCTTTGCTCATTAGGTGTGTGTATATGTACAGGAGGCTCCTTCTCAACATCAAGAAATCCTTTTTCCCTGTGAGAGTGACCAAGCACTGGCACAGATTCCCAAGGGGAGTGTGGAGTCTCCATCCTTGGAGATACTCAAAAGCCACCTTCACATGGATCTTTTGCACTCTTCTCATAGGTTGTGCAGGGGGTAAGACCAAGGGGTCTCTGCCAACCAAGGGTACATGCACACACACCTGTATTCCTTCCTCAAAGTTTTTCTGTTGTCCTGAAATCCTCAGCTTGTTTGCCTTTGGCTTCAGTTCCTTGGCTAGAGCTGTATTTTTGAATCATTACTGAGAGCGCATGACCAATGTGGTAATTAAATGCACACTTTGAAGTCTATTCCTGATGCAAATTGGCTGTGTTGCAGTGATGAAGATGCTGTACCCTGTCTGCATTTCTCCGTAAATAAAGTTCTAAGTACGGTTTGATCCTCAAAGGAGCCTTGAGTCACAGCAGTTCCATTGCTCTATCACTGACTTTTAATTTTTTCTTTTCCACTACAGGAGAATCCAGATGAGAAAGCCACCTGCCAGGTACTCTTATTTTTAGCTTTAAAAAGTCTAAAGGGATAGAGGATTCTGTTACATTGATTTCTTTCTTTCTTGATGCTGTTGCTTTCACTGCTCCTCCTTTCTGCAAATAACTAATGGGTTTTCAGTTCTTGTTGCTAAATCAGCTTAAGCATGCCATATTTGTCCTGGAAACGATGAGGAGAGTACTCATTTCCCACTAAATGTGCCCTATTGCTATGATGGGAGAAGGACCATACAATAGCCTGTCTCTGTCCCATCTTTTGGATCCTGGGGAACAGGACTCCTTGCAACAAATGAGTTACATCCTGAATGAGTCAAACACACCTGTAAAGCTGTATGAGCAAAGTGCAGTGTGTGCTTGCAGCACACATGTGATGCCATGATGATTGTTTGCCTTTTCTTTTATACCCCTGTTATACCTTTTTTACAACTTCTGTATTCTCAGTGCTTTTTGCCTACATTCTTGGACTTGTTTGTCAAGCTAAGAGACTAAACATTTTAGAAGCTTCGTAGCTAGGGATCAGTGTGCCCCAGACCCCAAGGTCTCTCCAGAACACATTCTGTAAACTAAGATAGAACCATCCAGGGGAAGGTTCCTTGGGGAGGGGGGCTCACTTAAGCCTCTCATTGGGGAATCTTTGATAGATATGCCAATTAGTAAGACCTGTAATGTTATACCAGATCTTTTGAGGGGTGTGCATTTCAGTGTATTCGACCTGGACGTAGTGCACCTAAGGATCCTTAAAATAAATACCAAGGTAAAATCCCTTTTCCCCTTCTAACCGTGTTTGACTCTTGATTTTAAGACCAGGAAAAGGCATCACATGAATATTTTGTTCATCACTGTAATTGTTTGATGTAAAATCTGTCAGGAGCAAAAATTACTAACTTTTTGCTACAGCATTTTTGAATACATAAGCACAGTAGAAACTTGGTCATCTGCATACTCTGGCATCTGTACAAGAATGCCAAGATTTTCCTTGGCATGCAGTAGGGACTTGTCAATGTAGATACCTTTCATGTTGGCATGTGTGGTGTGACTTGTCTGGACTGCCTGTTTTACAGATTTGAGGAGAAAAATCAGTTTAAAGCTATCTGAAGATACCTGTTAAAGTAGTAGTTCTCCTCACCCGGAGCTGTCATTGGTGCCCAAGCTCCAGTGTTTTACTTGGTGTTGCCGCCAAGTTAAAGTTTTTTAGAGCCACGTGGGGCTTGTCTGTTTACCCTTCCAAGTCTGTCAGCTCTCCAGGAGCCCCTATCAAGTAGGACAGGAGGGAATTTGGGGACAGGCACTGTTCACTCCCATGTGCACACACAGTTTTTCATTCACATCCTGCATCTGTGAACTGCTGTTTTATTTCTTTCAGGTCCTTGTGACTGGACACCATGCCTCTTCCAGAAACCATGTTTTGTGCTCAGCAGATCAAAATCCCCCCGGAGCTACCTGATATTCTGAAGCAATTTACTAAAGCTGCTATTAGGACTCAGCCTTATGATGTTTTGCAGTGGGCAGCTGCGTAAGTATGATGTTCACCTAACAACAGAGAGCTATACATAGGGACCCTCAAAACCTCACTGCCTCTCTTTATTATGTAGTGGCCCTGGCTTTGATTGTTAAATCAGCATGTCCATTGCACGCACACTTCTGTGTATTAATGCAGCATGTAAGCCTTTTAAAAACAGCGTGGTATTTTATTTATTTTCTGTTTCCTTGAGGTTTAGGGCTGGCTTACTGGCTTATTCTGAAATAGCTGGATTTCCATACAGAAAAATGCATCTTAATTTGCTTTTTGTTACTAGTTTTTCTATCTGAAAGACCAACCCTTTTTCCTTTTGGTTTGGTTTGGTTTTTCTTCTCTCATGTGAGATTTAATTCTTGAAATTTAAAGGAAAAAATATACATTAGCTTTCTAATTCTTAAGCTTGGTTAGGTTCCCCTTCTTTCTTTCTGGGGAAAGTGCCTGAAAAATTGCACCTTTGAAGTGATAATCCACGTAATAAATCTCCCACTATAAAGTTGATTTAGATGTTTAAATGTTTCTTCTTTAGCATCTATTTTGTTTTCTTTTACCTCAACTGCTCACTGTAATTTTTTCCTGTCCTATGGTTTGCGTGGGCAAGCTCTTGAAAGGTACCTATGAGATGTTCTCAGCTGGGAGGATTGGAAAACGTCTGTACTGTGTACATGAGGGAGGGGAGGCTGTTAACAAAGCCAGGCTGCAGTCTGGCTTGTCTGCTAAAAAGAAAAGAATCTGAAGCTGAATTGTTATAGCTGCAGTGTTGGGGAAAGCCGGCAGGACCACCTTAAAATGGTGTGGCATATCTCTGTGGCTGGTGCCTGCTGGGACTGGCGAGAGCCGGGGCTGCAAAGGCCACGCCACTGGCCAGCCCCCGACCTCGCCTAAGCACCGCACCAGCTCGGCGGGAGGAGCCCCGCTGATGGTGGGCGGCTGCTGCTGATTGCACACCCCCGTTCTGGAACATGCTCCGGTGTACCTGAGCAGAGCAACATCTGTACCTGGGAGCCGTGCAGAGCAGAGCCGGGTGGTGGCTTCACGTGTGCTGCCGGTGTTGTAGCGTTTGTCCCTGTGAATAATCAGATGGGGAAATGGATCTGGCAAATAGGCCGGGTGTTATATGTACATGCATACCGTGCATCTGTTTCTATACAGTCGCACTAATTCAGTTCTGGAGTGCTGCCTGCTGTGTATTTTAGCAGGTATTTGCACAGCATGGGATAGCCTGGACATGGACATGGGTGACCAGGGCGGATGAGACAGGACAAGTGGAGAAACTTTTAAATTAGATGCAGCTGAATGAAAACTGAAGTTTTCCTTGCACAATTCAGATTGCTGGCCAGTTAAGGCAGAGGCAGCTCTTAAGGTTGTGGCAGCCTCATAATTAAAAGGATGTGTATCTAGTGTCCTTTATGCTCTACTCTTAGATTTTGTTTTGGAGTGGACAGAAAGAGCAGAAATGCTGATGAGAGAGTTGCAACGTGAATAGGCAGATGTACATTTTGGGTAGTGCGTGAGGGGAATGTTAAACAGGTAAGCCCTCAGGTTCATCAGTCAAAAGAGCTGAGTATATCATGCAAAAAATAAGTTAAAGGCCTTAAGAATTACTAGAGTGTCATGAAAAGGAACATGTACAGTCAAAAGATTGTGGTTTCTGGGCACAGGAAGATGGGAGCTGTGCATGAAGGCAGCTTGCCAGGTGCTGCTGCTCCTGTGGGGGAGCCTGCAGATTCTTACACTGAACTGTAAGAGCATTTACTTCTGTGCAGTTTGTAATGGCCATAGGCATTGAGGTTTGTTGCTCTTCCCTTTCACTTAGGTATTTTTCAGCCTTGTCTAAAGGTGAACCCCTTCCTGTGAAGGAGAGGATGGAAATGCCTTTAGCAACAGAGAAAACAGATGCTGGTTTGACCCCAGGACTCCTTAAGGTCTTGCACAAACAGGTACAAGCTGTTCTTTATCAAATGCACAATGCTATGGAGGAATGCTGATGTGGTGGAGATGGTTGGGGAGAGAGACTGTCAAGTAGTTGAAGTATTTTGGGGAGACACTGTGTTCTTAAATTCATTCTGGTTTTTTGAATTCTTATTGTGGTACCATGATTTCGTTCAAAGCTTTCTTCCAAAGGCATGGTGACCATTGCAGACCTGAGGGAAAAATGGAAGCATTTGGGCTTGCCAGAGGAGCAGCTGGAAGCTATCCTGCAGCTGGACAGTTTTGGCGAGGAGGTGGAATGGATGAAGATTCTGGCACTTGGGTGCAGCGTGCTTGGTGGGGTACGTTCACAGCAGGAGCCCTTGTATCCAAACACAAGTTGTTGTCTAGGATCATATAAAAGATAAACCATAGAACAATGAATGCAGATGGATTTGGGGTATGGTGATTGCTTTTGCAGCAGCTGGAAAAGTGGCTTGCATGTTTACTTCTGTTGCCCATCAGATTTTGGTCTGGGGAACTTAACCAGAAGGATGGCTAAGTCCTCAGTTTACTGGAGTGGCAGTAGAAGAGCAAGCATGTCTGCAGGGAGGTCATACTGTGTGAGAGAGGATGATAGAGGAGTGATGTTGATGGCATCAGTGTAAATGTCCATGGAGAACTGGAGGGAGAAATTAAAGAACCAATTTTTAATTGATTGTGTAGCAAATTAAATTTTCACAGCAGCACTTAATGTTACTAAAGCTACACTTAATTCTTTTAATGTCAGTAATAAAATCCAGCAGAGCATTTCAACAGAATGAAAGATTATAAAATGCATTAAGCTGATGTTCTTACAAAGTATAATACTTTTAATGATTTCTACAGTAGGGAAGAAGAGGTACTAAAAAGAAAATATATGTGACATAATATTTTGTGAATGTTGCAATATCTGGAAACCCTGAATGTTCATCTGGCCTGGCAATGCAATTGTGTGTGTATATCTGTATGTCTGTCTGTCTATCTATCTATCTATCTATCTATCTTTATTTCAAATGTGTATTTCTTGATTACAGTCTCCCTCCCAAAATGATCTTGTAGTTTAGGCTCTTTTCTTCATTTAAAAATAGTGACAGCAACATTACTTATCTAAAAAACAACAACTCCTCTCTCCCCCCCAAAAAATCCCCAAACAAACCAAAATCAAAAACGGAGTCACAGGAACATCATTCTGATGGAGCTAGACAGACTAAATTTCACCACCTCACCATCCTTTTGGATAGTAAGTGAATGGTTTGATTTCAGTACTACATAATGAAACCTAAACTTCAGTTTCCTAAACCAGAGAGAAAGACATACACAAGAAGTTTACATTCACTTCCTGCAGCTGTAAATTGTGTTCCCAGTCAAACAGGGTCACAGCTGAGATAGAAGAGTAGTCAAGTATGAACTTCTTAAGAGTATCTTTTTTGTACAGCACTGATGCGTTTTTACAAAAGCCTTGGAGAAATGACCACACAGGTAGCCTGTTAAATTGTCTGTCAAAAGTGGCAAAATGGATATGAATAACTTCACTGTGTTGTGAGAGAGAGACCATGGCAGCTTGGAGTGGCAGGACCAGAAAGGGCAATAGAGGGACAGCCAAATGCAAAATGTAGAGTTGGCCATCACAGAGTCAGCTGCCTCTCTTTTCCCTGAGAAGCCTCCCAGGGGAGGAGATACATTAAGTAAAACTGTTAAAGGATTTTAAGATGACACTTCTCTGGCCTGTGTTCTAGATCTTAAACAGATACTGTATTTATTTTAAGTATTGCTATTCTACTTTAGGAAATGCTGTCTTTTTACACAGACATTGCTTGCTTGCTAATGAAATTTTAAGAGGAAATCTTGAAAAAGTTGCAGTGAAAAATATTAAGACTTAGGTTAAAGAAAGCCTGTGTGGGTTTGGTTTGTGCTTTTATATTGTGTGTGTGGTTTTGTTTGTTTCTTTAATGGCATCCAACCAGTCTTTGACTGAACGAAACTCAATGCTGAATTTTTCCACTTTTCTCCATATAGCTCAGCATGCATAGGGCACTGGATTGTCAACACCATATTAAATAAAGGATTTTTTCAAAGTAGATTTGGAACTAATAATTTGAGGCATGTTTTTTAAAGGTAACTCAGATGTTATTGGCCTTTGACTAAACTGAAATATTCTTTAAATACTTTTTGCCTCAGTGCTTTTTCTACTATCTATTAAAATGGAACTTGCAAAGAGATAGGGGAAACAGTAAATATCAGCTAAAATATAATCTAAAAATTATATAAAATCATGAAACCTGTATTCATTTTCTGAGGGTTGCAGATTTGTCTGTCTTAACTGCTGCTGAGAATTCATTTAGAACCATTAATATACACACACACACACACACAAACATCTCTTACTAGATACAGTGATGTTGAGCTTTTACAGTAGCAGAACACAGAAATTTGGCCCTACTGGAGACAGAGCTCAGATTACCCTATGCCATCTTTAACCATCACAAGATTCTGGTATTTTTTCTCCTGTCTCTACTAGAACTTCATTATTGTTTCCATCCTTGGACCTGCACTAGAGAGTAAATTTGGGGTTTAAAGCTAGGCAGCGATGGTAACACCTTCATCTCATTTACCCTCACTTGTAATGGCTTACAGTGTGGATTTGGTCATGGTATGCAAAGGATGTTCATGGCTCTGATACTTTTCCTTTCATTTCTTGCTGGAACCCCCTGCAGTCCTTACTGAGTTCAATGAAACAGGCCTGCGAAATCCTAACAAGAGACCCAGAAGGCGGAGCAGCTCGAATTCCCTTCGAAACGTTCTCATTCCTTTATTCATATTTGGCTGGTATTGATGGGGAGATATCAGAGACAGAAACTAAAGCATTCCTTCAAGGAATTAAAGAACAAGCGTAAGTAAAAATCTGTGCAAGGAATTTTAATGTATCAATTGCCTCTGGGTTCTTCATGAGCCTTTAATTTCAGGTGAATACTCCATCTTCATTTTGGGCATAGGCATGATGACAGGAGTAAGGATTGACTGAGATTGTATCAAAAGTATGCATAGTTATTTTTTGTCAACTTCACTGTTTGCACTGTTAAAAGATAAACTGTTATTTATCCATCTTCCTCTGAAATACTGAAGTCTCTATCTGGTGGTAGAATTTTCCCTGTAGGAAGCTATTGTATACAGGTGTGTAACATCTGCATATTACTGGCTCTGGAACCAGCAGCAGCTTCTGGGCTGTTCCTTTGAATTAGCATAGATCATAAACCAGAGAGAGAGACTGGGAGTTCTCTCATTGTATCTGTGGTCACACATAGATCACCTGAAACGCACTTTAACCAATTCAAGAAGATCTGTAACAGGCTTGTCCTCCGAGTGCTGCCTGCGTAGCACGTTTGCATACAGACACTAAACTCTTCCTACATCTCTCTGCAACTGTTCTTTCTGTGCATGGTGGGCTGACGACCCCAGAGGTGCTACCACCATCACTGCTGGGCCAGCTCTCTGAAACTCACACAAGGCGCCACTGTGGCCCCCACCTCCCCCCAAAAAACACTGCCATGTGAACTCCATACTAACAAGAGCATACAAATGAACTGTTTCATCATTAGTTATCAGACTGACAATTTTTAGTAAGAAGCACTTTTTAATCACACCCCTTTTGCTTGCAATTCATATAGCCCTAAATTGTACCTTGTCCAACACACTAGGATTTACCATGTGAAAGTGTCATTTTAAGAAATTTGGTTTATTCCTTTCCAGGGACCAACACTCTGGCATGGTGCTCATCAGACACTTCCTGCCATACTCCTTCATATTTTATTGATCAACCCTACTCTCCAGCATGAGGTGGGAAGGGAAAAAAAATGAAGGAATAAGTAAGTTCAAGAACATAATTTGTGTTCAAAGTACCATAATTTGCACATTTCAGAACAACATGATCCTCTTCTCTGGCACTTCCTTTTCTTTGTCCTACTCTTGAGATAGCCCTTCAGGGGATGTCAACTGAAGACATGGTTATACTGTTCTCCTGCGTCTCAAATACTGATGGCCACCCCTAGGGTGTGACCCCTTCACTTTTCTGCTTATATTGAGCAAAAGTTGTTTTGCTACCGAGCTTTCTACCTACACTCTGTAAGTGATTGTTAAGTAAAACATGGAATTCAGTTAAGACTGGGCAGCTGTAACTGGAGCATTTCTCATTATGTTTCTGGTAGCACTGACATCATTTTGACTCTGGCACAAATACAGCTGGTCCTTAGACTCCTTTGTCTGCCTGGACATCCTCTATTTAAACAAAGCGTTTTACCAAGCCCTACTGAAAGAACTTAATGAGAATCCTGTGGCTGAGCTGGTAAACAAAACCAATGCAAGGGCTGCAATGGTTCCATGTTGTTTTCCCTCTAATTAGAGCCCTTTCAGAACTTAAAACTTTTTTTCATTTTTGTATAAACTTGTCTAATAAAGATGTTTTAAAACATGTCTTGTTTTCTGACAGGAAAAGCTACTGCATTTGTCACGTAGGTGAGGAATCCCTGACACAGAGTTGTTTGGTTGGACTGCTGTAGCAGGTATAGAAGCATAAATCCACCAGAACTAGACCAAGTATTTAGTGACAGACAATCACACTTAATTGCAGAAACAACTAAGGTATGAAAGAGGATACTAGTGGCTACAGTAAAACTGGAAAGATTCCCTTTGACTGAAAAGGCCACAACCAGGAGCAACATAGAGTGCCCTCTCCTGGCACATTGATCAAACAGAAGTATTTAGGAAAGATGGATCTGCAAGCTTATTCTTTTATAGTTGCTTACTTTGTTGAGGCAAGAAGCTTGGTTGCTGATGACTGATCTTGCTGAAGTAGACTGTGTGAGGAATTAACAGAACTGCACGTCCTTAATATGTACCTGCATGTTTTAAGTCTGTTTTATCAACCTCTATCACAAATATTTGTATGATAGTCCACAGGACGGGAAGTCGTCCTAGTTATTGCTGGAAGGAAATGCACCTGGTGTTTGAATATGGTACTCAGCAATAGCCCAAGTGTCCTTGGTGCCTCCCCCCTAGCTTCTGTGGAGACCTACATTCTCATCACCTTTGCCAGATGATATTGAGCCGAACTTTCTTTGAGCATTAGCTCGGGAACACTAACTTTTGTGTTACTGTCCATTTAACAGCAGCTGCAGTTGAAGATGTTTTAGCCTGTTGGAGAATTCTGAAATCTGCCCTCTGGTACGTGCTGTAATTAGGCAATGTCACCTAGAGGTGACAGTGTTAGGTAGGAGGAGGAGCACTCTTCATGCCTCCGCTGTTCGTAACTCCTCTGGACTCCAGGGATTAGCTCTGTTCGTTGTCCACTAGGGGGCAGGAAGGCCAATAAATACAACCTCTCATAGATTTTATTCTTCAGCCTTGTCAGACTAAACTCAAACACATGAGAGATCAATACAATTTATTAACAGATGTATAAATGTTACAGATTTACACATTTTCTGAAATCTACTGCTTCCATCCTGACAATCATTGAAACTTTTTTGTCTCCGAGCAGCACAGGTGTGATGCAACACCAATATTATGTGCACACCTTTACTGTCTCGCGCAAAACAGCAGTAACTATAGTTCTTGTGCAAGTTATATTTTGAACAGCTGATAAAAAAAAAAAAACATCAGATTCTTGTTTCTACTTTCTTCTTTTATGGTTGTGATACTTGTCTTCATCCCTGAAACAAAAGCATAAACATTGTCTGGGCTGTTAGTCTCGGAGTGACAGAGTCTGAAGAGAAAAAGCAACTTGGAAAATGGAAAGCTCTCATTAAATGTAGTCATGTCCTCCTCTAAGGAAAGAAAGTAAACTGCTTTTGGACATTTATTTTCCATGCTGCTTTAATCAAAGCCTTGTCAAGCAGTGTCAGAGTGGCAATTAGTTTAGGATGAATGGCATCACAGTGTAATGAAGCCAGCTTCGAGACAAGCCATCACTGCCATCCACGCAGTTATGTAATGCATTTACCCAAACACATGAGGGACAAGACAGCATTTCTTCTGCACAGCAGTCTTCATCTCTGCTCAAACACAGGTCCCACACACCTGTGGTCCTGCAGATGTTGATGGTATTAGAAGGTGTGGCCTAGATTTGTTTTCTTTTGCTAAATTGTATTTAGTACTGAAGAGTGACAGCATTGTTTTGAAGCATCTAATACAGAAAGGCTAGTGTATGCGTATTAGTGAAACAAAAAATCCTATTTATTAAGGTCTAGAGCAAACTAGAGCAGAAATCAGCATGAAACATAACAGGCACTTAGCTGTGGATGAGGAACTGTCCATTTAACCATGTTGATCAAGGAGCAAAATAAATAGCCTGTTACACTACTGTTGCAGTCCTGCAGCATGCTGCAGAAAGTGCCAGCTTTCAGATGTGAGAGTAAATTCTGAAGTCTGGATCACAGTTTATGACCTCACAGCATGTTTTGTTTAGTATTAATAGCCTCACACCACTGGCTTGTCATACTGCACGTGAGGTTAGCCTAGCTTTTTAGTTGGACTAGATATTCTCAATCTCTGCACTAAATTCTCACAGACTGATTCAGAAGCTGGAGTCAGCTGTCACTATGTCTGCTCACCTCTCTCTTTTTCTCCGAGAGTCTCTGTCTTTGCCTCTCTCACGACTCCTTCTTCGTTTACTTGGACTCCTGCTGGTGTCTCTCCTGTGTCTTGTGCATTCCGTATCCTTACTGCTTCCCCCAGACTGCCGGGAATCCACTGAAGCCGACCGCCTGTCTTCCCTTCTGAAACTTAGTGATTTTAATCAATAAAAATAGTTTCACAGTCACTGTTTGCATACCAGTTTTGTAATATAATGACCTACTAATGATGTAAGACATACCTTTTATTAAGCCTCTCTAAGAAATACAGTACCTACCAAAAGAGGCCTGAAGACCATGCTCTTACAGGTGCATATCTCAGCACGCTATTCAATCCAATTATTTCCTATAAACACAGCTCCTCAGTCTTAACACCTCTGCAGTATAAGGGGTTCATTCTCTTTTGCTTTAAATCTTTAACTCTTCAACCACCTGTCTTAAGTTGCAGCCTACAGTGGAGAACCCAAGTCCTGATCTCAGAATCACAGAATTGTTAGGGCTGGAAGGGACCTCTGCAGATCATCTACTCCACTCCCCTTGCCAAGGCAGGGTCACCTAAAGCAGGTTACACCAGAACGTGTCCATGTGGCTTTTGAATGTCTCCAGTGAGGCAGACTCCACGACCTCCCTGTTCCAGTGCTCTGCCACCCATTCATCTTCATTTTAATTCTGGGCACAGAGTGCCACTCTGTAGTTTGTTTCAAAAACATTCTCCTCTCAAAGGCCTGCTGAAGAGGCACAAATAGGCTATCACTAGGTCATGACTCCACACTTACTTCAGTGACAAATGTTTGGAAGGGTGCGCGGTGTTGCTTGACACAGCAGAAATAAGTACAGCTAAAACACACTCCCAATTAGCACAGCAGCATTTGCAGGGGTAAGAACTGTAAAGCCTCCCCATATTTATTATGTTATGGAAACCTTTACTCTGAGGTTTAATATAGCTAACACATGTCATGTGGTAGGGAAGGGTAAGAAATTGTGTACTTGTATTTCCAAGTGTCCCTCTGTAGCCAGCTACAACATATGCACACATTTGGGCACAGAGGAAGCACTATTCATCACCCAGATCCACCAGAAACTACCTGTTCAGCTGAATCACTTGCAACTAGCCTACTTACCTCTGAAAGAAAGATACTTAATAATTTTTCCCCATCCTTCATGCAGGCAGAGCTTCTCAAGCAAGACTTAATAGAACGAGTATAAAATAAAACATGCATATGATTCAGATAAGGCTGGTATGTGCTGTTAGAAGAAAGTGGTAAGGTAGAATTACAATCTGCTCCATGCCCGAAGAATCTGTCAGCTGTGGCATACCTTCCTGAAGATTTCGACTTCCCTCCTTCACATATCTCTGCATTATCCAACCTGTTCTCCTCCTGCCACTGATTGCTGAGCTCTTCCAAATGCACACCAATCACATCCCGAATCACCTGGAGATTAAAATATGTTAAAAACAAACATGTCATGGTAGGGCCTGAACTAGCACTAGACAAACTGTGAACATCTCAAAAAACCCAAACCCCACAAAAATCTCCCCCAAACCCTGTACATCAGATGTTTGAATGGGAAGTCTTATTTGCAGAAACATGTTTTAGCCTAAATTTAAATAGCACCATTTTATGATAGTGAGTTATATCTTGCTGGCATTTTCATATTCAAAACTCAGCAGTTAGCAATGCTCATTATTTGTAACTTGCTGCAACAAACCAAAAACATTCCTCTATAGTTTGCAACAATAATGAAGCAGGGTACAAGAAGCAGGGAAAAGACACATATTCTTTGTCTTTGAAAGAGTATATAATTGTTTATGCAGATACATAATAAGCACTTTTGTTCAAAAAAGCCCTCCTTTTCCAATCTCACCTCAGTGTAGGACTTCTTCGTTATATGAACATTCTTAGCTCTGTATGACTGCCGCCGCCTTTTGTAATCTCGCATTTCAGCCAGAATTTCAAGATGGGACTTTGGACCTTTCTGACTATCATCTAGCAAAAAATTGGGAGTAAAACAAATGGTCATGAGCAGGACATTAGCACCTGCAGGTATGCAGGCCTCATACATTCAGGAACATTAAATACGTTGTGTTCTTTCTCAAGTTCCTCCTGTATTTACTAACTGTGGTGAATTTATCTGAAGCTTCCTCTCCAGCCTTCTTGCTGGCTGTTTACACACAACTAAAAAGCCACCAAGAAAATGCTGTTACGTGATCTCAATCTCCAAACTGCGATCCAAACCAATATATGGGCTTGTGATTTGGTCAAACGCCTTCTAAATATGCATCATGTTTTCAAAGCCAGTATTATAGTAAGACACAGAATGGGAAAGCCAGATTCTGTAAAAAATCTACCTGTGTAGATGCCAAGCACTGTCTCACCTCCTAGGCACAGCAGGGCCTGCAGGGTGACTCAGATGCTTTTGCTGCACTTGGTACAGTTACAAAGGCCCCAGACCAACACCAAAGTATGTTGCTCAGGAGCTCCACCTGGATGACTGCCAACCTCTCCTGTTCAGCTTTTACTCTTAAGCAATCTTGAATCTCATCATCTCTTACAGCAAAGAACTGCACAGCAAGTTGGCAGCATTCAGCAACCTGAAGTCAGCTGCAGCAAAGACAGAAGATCCATCCACTGAGATGCACACAATACATGTGCCAGAAGCAGAGCAATGAGGCTTTCCCAGAAAGAAAACATCATGAAGGACATCAAACTAGCATTCTGTGATGCCAGGTCTTTGCTGTGGCTCTTAACCGTATGCTTTCCGCAAAAAAAAACCAAAAAAAAAAAAAAAACCAAAAAAACCCCAAAACAAAAAAACCATAACCAATTCTGTTCGGCTTTCAACAAAACTCATATAACTGGACAAACTGAAAGTTCTGAGCCATAAATTCAACAATAGATCATTCTTCAAACCTTGAGTGATTTTTGCTGCTAAATCCACAAAGAGATCACTGTCATTTTCCGTTATCTGGGATCTAGACCTCTGTTTCTTTGTTTCCTCAACAACGTAATCGTAAAGAGCAAGGCGGTCAGCTTGAGTCAGGTCACAGATGAAACGCTTATGGTTTTGAGGAACTTCTATGGGCAGTAATGAGTAAGATCCTGGAGGTTGGACAGAGAGCTGTTACTTGTAAAGTAGCATCATTATGCAGGAAAATACCAAGAAGGTCAACAAACAAACAATGCAGTAAACTCCCATACTGTTTTCATCCTTCCCCTATGTATCTGTAAGAAGTTTCAACTTTCTTAATTAGAAAAGATAAAAACTGCTCAAAGATCCCTCCCAAGCCCCATGCAGGCTGTATAACCCCTCTTGATTGCTTACACAGATACAGGTTTTCATATGCCATTAAGGAATCGTACTAGATTAGATCAAAATGACACTCTGTAATTTCCCATGAGTTTCAGCTCTTGACTTAGAAGGTGAATCAAGAGAGGCTGCAGCTCTAACTTGTGGGTTTATCTTACTCCTAAAATGTTGAGTAAAGTACTAGCTGCAAAATACGTGTTCTGCCAACAAGAATGAAAGCTTCTAGGAGACTAGATAACTGAGCACTGTGTAAATCAGTCTCACTCACACTGTCACCTTCTCTGCAGAGCTTTTGTAATAGACTGCCAGAGGAATTTATAGCTAAAAGGACTACAAAGGCACTTTCAAAGTGCTCCAGATCAGTTCAGATAACTTACTTAAAGTTATGGAAACAAACATATTGCCTGCACACTCCTCTTTCCCTGACCCATCAGCCTGGTACTTGTTTTTCTCATTCCCCAGTTAAAACACATATGCCTCCAAACAAATAAATCCATTCTCAGTCCATTGCAACTGCAGTAAAGTGACTTTCCTAAAGATACAGGATGCAATATTCTAGGACATTGCCTGCAAAAAAGCATTTTAGTCAAAACCACTCAGTTTTCCAGCAAACATTGACCCAACCTCCATAATCCTGCTTCCCCCAACACAATCCCACACATCTCCAGGTGGACAGAAAAGCCAACACGTAAGAAGGGTGTAAGCAACGTCCTTCACAACAGCAAACCTAGAGCTTCTCCAGATTATGCAGCTCTTAACAGAAGCTGGGCAATCTTTCACATCCTACTTTCACTAAAGACACAAAGAAGGAGAAGAGGAACCGCAGTAAGTCTACCAACAAACCTAAAATACAAGATTTCATCACTACTGCACTTGGAACCTAAACCAGAACTGTTCTAATATGAACAAATGGATTTAAACACAAAAACTAGAATTCTGTTTTTAAAATGCACTGTTCTTACAGGGTCACAGAAGTCCATAAAAACGCACTGATAATTACATGCTTGTGATTTACAACAATTACACAACTTGTGATTAAGACCAATTTTTCTGTTCTACAATGTAGCTAGGCTAATATTCTATATATGGTTAGAATTGAAAAAAAAAAGAAAGAAAACAAAGAAAGAAAATCACTTCCTTTGATACAGTGAGTCAAAAGGAAATTTACAATAAAAAATTATTTTTCATTTGTTTCTGTTGCCAAAGACCTTAAATTGAACAAACAAGTCAGTAAATCTCACAATAGGCCAAGTTGCCACAATGAAAACCACCAATCCAGTTTTAATGTTATCTTCAGAGAAAGGCAAGCTTGCAGGGAAATCTGGGCAATGAACACTGGCATCTAGTGGCTCACTGGTGCACCTTTGCAATGAACCACTCCACAAAGCGTTTATCTGTTGCTACTCTACTTGGATGTGCTTGTGTCAAATTAATGAGTTCCCACTTCCCTTCGGAGGGAGTGCACCTGATGTGCTCAAAACACAGTGCTCATCCCAGGAAATGTCCTTCCCAAGCAACTGTCCTTTAAGCCTCTATTTGCTATGCCAGAGAAACAAAGACAACGTGAAAAACTGTGTGAGTGCTGCTGTATTTCACTATCAGAAACGTTTCAGTGTCACCTTCCCTTCTGCCCATATGTATTTAAGAAACCAAAGTCTACAGAGAACAAATGCTGTATCTTTCAGGTGTTGCAGTAATTTCTCAATCATACACCAAAGCTCTACAGATTCCATGGGGAGCCCTATTTTTCTACTTTGTCTAAGTCTGAACCCTCAAGGCCTCTGTCCTAGGCTCGTCCCGTGGCTGGTCACAAAACCCACCGAAAAATGAAACGTAAAGGAATTACTGTGCTTGGAGCAGTGACAAAGGACAACATCACGTTTGCAGATGTGCCAGCATAGTTCTTATACAACTTCTTAGATCAGTCCTGAAACAGTCCCACATAGTAATATGCATGTTGTTTGGTTTTTTCAGTCCTGAAGATAATAGAGGTATGAACACAACAGACTCAAAGTCTCTCATCTAGTTGCCCCAAGTATATAAAGTAATCATGCTCCAAAATATGCAGGGGAAGGAATATTAAAAATAAATGAAGTGAAATTCCTCACAGGAGTTCTCAGTGGAATGAAGGAAGCAGCAAGGAGGGAGACAAGAGCAGTTCTCCACTGGAGGCTGGCGAAGTCACCTCGGTATTTGCTTGCTCCTTACCTTCACTGTAGCCTGTACCTTCCTTCACACTTTGAGCTCTAGCCTGCTTAACAATATGAAACTGTAGATCTTTATCTGCAGGCAGAGAAGAAAATAAAATCATTAACTTTTACATCAAGTTCTCAGGTACTTGATTGGGTTAGCATTTATCCCCCAACCTCTATTATGAGACTTACGGTATGGTACAGAACATCGTAGTTTCATTCATGTACAAGGGGACATTTGAACTAAAAATGTAATTTTCATCTATTCCATATTTGAAATGAGGGGAGAAAATTAAGAAAAATATTATCTATTTCTGGATTACAAGGATATGGAAAAAGAAATGTATGTGTATTGCTCTCTGTACCATTGCTTTATCGCCAGATTCTATGGACAGTTTTCCCCTTCTAAGCATGCATTTTAATAGAGTGGGGACTGAGAACATAGGAAGAAACTCCTAAGAGGAGTTCCTAAGTTTCCTAAGAGGAAAAAACATCCTCCTTGGATTTTAAGATGAAAATATAAAAGTGACCTACAGAGTAGAATTATACAGTGATAGAAGCATAAAAACGGTAAATTAAGGCAAATTGCAAATTACAATTTGAGAAATCTAACTTACTGATTGAAACACTCAGGGTTTTCAGGAAGCCTTGGGGAGTTTGCAGCTGACGAGGTAGTGGGGTTGTGCTACCGTGAGGACCCGGACTCCTCAGACCCACATCTCTGCCCCCCAGGGATGTCCTCTCAGCCCCTCATCCTCGGCACCTCCCCAGGGTCTCTCCTCAGCCCCAGCGGTGTGTCCCTCCCCGTCAGGCGGAGTCCCCGCTGCCGCTCACCCATGGCGACGGAGGGAACCTTCAGGTTTTCGTAGAAAAAGCTGGAGTCGTACATCTCGGCCTGCGGGACCAAAGGGCTCGGTCAAGGCCCGGGGCCGCCGAGCAGCAGCGCCGGCCCCGTGTCCCGCTTCCCGAGCCGGGCTCCCACCTCCTCCTCAGCGGAGTATCCCATCTTGCGGAGCCGGCAGGACGCCGCGTGCCTCTCCAGCGACGCACGGGGGACGCGGTGATGGACGTCGTAGGGGCACGGCACCCACTCTACCTGCGAGGGGACACGGGTCAGCCTCGCCCCGCCAACCCCGCCGCCCTGCCCCGCGCAGCCCCCGCCGCCTCACCGAGCCCCCGCCGAGCCACACGGCGCTGGGCGCCGCCATCGCTGCGCCGAGAGGCCCCGTGACCGCGCCGGGGCGGGGCCGGCGCCGCGTTCGCTGAGGGCGCTCCCGCCTCGGAGGGGGCGGACACCGAGCCCCGCCCCGCGGGCGGAGGGGTGCGAGTCAAGCTTTGCCTTTTATTCTTTAAAATGAGTAGCCGGTGCCCGGACAGTTGTGATTAAGCAGTTGCATTGTGAGCATCGGATGCTTGGTTAGTCTTTTAAGGAATAGGGAAGACAATCCCAAATTGGATGGGCTCTCTGGACGAGAGCCGCCAGGAGCGAAAGTCAGCGGGGCTGAGCAGTAACTAGGGAATGGTAATTCCGGCAGTGGGCGATCGCGACCACCGACTCACTGGCCACCTACTCGGAACAGACTCCAGGCTCAGATGGAGGGAAGGACCGCGCCTGCGGACTGATTAACATGAGAAGCGACAGACACAGCCAGCAAATGGGGGTTGAGTAGTAATTAATACAGAAGTTACGTAATTTGCAGGCAATGAATGCTGATGCCCTTGCTTGTTGAAATGTGTAAACAGCGTGAAGTTTCGATGCTCGGTGAGGCAGCCTTGTGCGGGTCAGCCCCCGCTCACTACCTGGCGCAAACGGGAACAAAGCCCGGGAATGCCCCGGTGCCTGAGGGGCGCGGGCGCCGCCTGCCGGCGGGAGGTCGCAGGAACAGCCCGGCCCGCGACGGGCGCGCCGTGCGCGGAGGGGCCGTGGTCTGCCCTCGCCACGCACCGCTCTGACCTGCTCGCCAGCCTCGCCACACACCGTTCCGAACTGCTCGCCAGCCTCGCCACACACCGCTCTGACCTGCTCGCCAGCCTCGCCACACACCGCTCCGACCTGCTCGCCAGCCTCGCCACGCACCGTTCCGACCTGCTCGCCAGCCTCGCCACACACCGCTCCGACCTGCTCGCCAGCCTCGCCACACACCGTTCCGACCTGCTCGCCAGCCTCGCCACACACCGCTCTGAACTGCTCGCCAGCCTCGCCACGCACCGTTCCGAACTGCTCGCCAGCCTCGCCACACACCGCTCCGAACTGCTCGCCAGCCTCGCCACGCACCGCTCTGACCTGCTCGCCAGCCTCGCCACACACCGTCCCGAACTGCTCGCCAGCCTCGCCACACACCGTCCCGAACTGCTCGCCAGCCTCGCCACACACCGCTCCGAACTGCTCGCCAGCCTCGCACGGGTCGCTCTCCTGAGCGCAGGGCGTGCCTGCCTGCGCGCCCAGAGCCCCCAGAGCGATACTCCTGATCGTAGCGGGGCAGGAGGAGCATCAGCCACCGCCGTCGCCATCGAGGCCGTGAGGCCCGTTTCCCTCTTGCAACACGAGGAATGCGGTGCGAGACGGCAGCAGCGCCTCCAGCAGGCTCCTGCCGCAGGATCCGTGAGAGGATCCCTAAGGACCACGATAGGCAGTGCAGAACCAGGATGGGTTTGTCCCCTTGTGGAGAACCGGGGTGTTGTCGGGCTGTGGGGGGGCTGCGTGGCTGCACAGGGATACCCCAGGGATCCTGCCCAGTACTTGGCCTTAATTCTGAGAGCATTTCCCCGAGGGGCTGAGGGAGCAATAGGGCTCAATCAGACTGTAAGGCAGGATGAGGAAAGAAGGACTATCTTAAGGGATAAATTTCACATGATTGACATTTCTGCTTGCCTATTTCTGTCGTCTATGTGAAAAGCAAAGGCTGGAAGGAAGAGTGGGTCTATCAAGGCAGGGTGGGGGAGAGGCAGCATGACAGATGCAGCTGCCAGAATGACTTTCATACGTCTGCTTTTCTTCAGCAGATTACAGCCCTTTCCTGCACAGTGAATTTGAGACTCAGCTGGGATTTTAGCCCTTTGAGAGATCTACTGTCTCTAGCTACGTTTGCCTGGGGATCTTTGACATCACATGATACAGAATACTTGTGAAGACTTCCCAGCTGCCCTTGCATTTTCATCTATGTTGTACAGAAGTACACTCACTAACATTAGCACACTTTATCAAAAGAGTACTAAGAACAGCTCTGCAAAACTGGTCGACCATCTCCACTGGAAAATACCATTTCTTCAAAGTTATGAAAGTCAAGTTCAATAAAGTATCCAAGCAGATTTTTTTTAGACTAAACAAAAATTTGATTTTGTTTACTTATAAGTTAAACTGATAAGAATCAGGATAGACGTTTTGTTCTGCTAAACAGCAACATTTTGAATGATTCAAAATTAACTTAGGGGTTCCTTTTCCTTTAAAAAAACCCCAGTTCCTGTTATCATGAAACAATCATGTGGCTACAGTCTTTCCAGCAGCAAACTGACTGGATGGGAGACAAAGATCAACAGCTTACAAAAGTTCATAGCACCACTTTTCCTTCCAGGCAAAATCACACTTACGTTGGCTTCCCATCAAGTAAAGCGTGAGATCATCACAGTCTTTCAGCTAAAACTCTTTCTCAGCTGTTGTGTGCAGTCTGTGGCACATCCTCTTCTCCTGAACCCAGCACTGTGCTGCTGCTGCCCAACAGCGTTGTGACTTTGTAATCAAACAATGTGATTAATAATGTATATTTAACACATTCAGTCTCATGGTCCCTTCTGAGAAGGAGAGAGGAAGCTCCACAGCTGCATTTCCCCAGGCAAGAATGCTGCCTGGCTGCAGCATCCTGGAACAGGGTATGAGTATGGTCTGGCGCCTTTGCAGAGCTGCAATTCTGAGTATGCCAGAAGTGTGGTGCTTTTGTAGATGCTCTTTCTGGACAATGTTGATGTTTGGAGAAAGTCTCTGTGGAAATCAGCCCCACAGTGCAGCAGAACAGTCCTAAACTGTGGGACAAGCAGAAGGTACAACAGGGAATTGGTGTATATATTAAGCCAACATAAAGACCATACAGTGCTTCTGGAGAACTCCTTAAATGTATCACCTTGTGTCTTCCTTCAGATGGCATTTATATCACTAGATACCCCAGCTGTTGGCACATCAAGAGCACCTAGCTTAAGACCACACCCTGGGGCACAAAGCTTAACCTAGACTGAGTAATCCCAAACCAACAAAGCCACCTGGTACCCCCAAGAGTGCCAGGTTGAAACCATGCTGAAATCGCACTGCTTTTAAGGTCCAAACCTTCCTAATGGGTGTGCAACAGGAGTGGGAGGCTCATCCCGAGTGACAAACCCCTTCCCCACACAGCTGACCACAGGGAGGAGTATCCCATGGCTTGTGTTGGTTTTTTCCTCCACTAATAACAAAACCTTGTAGATTTTCTGCAGCCAAATATTTATTTAGAATTATATTGACTCCTTGAACAAAATGAATTTTACTCTAACATGAAAGAAAGACATTTTTCATATTTAGCATTCCTTCTCTTCCTTAGATTCAAAGCACTACTTACAGTTTTATTGTGTTCACAGTTCCCCCTGGAAACAAGGGAAAAAATGTGAAAGCTCAATTTATTAATTTTTTAAAACATGCTTTGGGTAAAGAGAAATAAAATAAGCTTTGTAATAGTTTTCTCAATCCCTACCACATTCAGCATGCACATTTCTGGATGGGAAAAGGGCCAGGGAGCAAGGCAAAGCAAGCTGTAGGATGAATAGAAACTTCTTGGGACTACCCAAAAGCCACAATGGAAGCAGCCTGGTTTATGGCCCCAGACAGCCCACGCAGGCCTGGCAGATAGAAAAGACAGCTTTTGACCTGCAGCTGTGATAGATTTTTGCTGGTTCCACCCGACATGTCTGGCAAAGTTACAGCCAAGATCTCTGCATCTTTGCAAAGGGTAAGGAGTAAGCAGCCAGCAGCTGGTAGACCACAGTCTGTCCTGCAGCAGGGAATGACTTTCCCCATAACATCTGCCATGCAGATCCCTCGGGCAGTTTCAACTGCAGCTGCTTCAGTAACTCACCCCTTGGACTGCAGGAGCCGGGAATGTTGAACGGGGAGGTGGGGGGTCCCAGCACCTGGGTGCTAAGATTGACTGTACTCATCTCAGAGCAGCTCTGGCAGTTTGCCTTTGTAGTGATGCCATCCCTTCTCCCTTGCCCCTGGAGCCCACATGTCAACCTCTTTTTCTCCAGGGAAGGTGTTGAGATATCCAGGCTGATAGCATGGGTGTCACTCTGCAAAAGCAACTGAACTAGAGAAAGATTTTGTGAAGATGAAGCACACAGACACTTAAATTTAACTTTTTTTGGTCATTGTTGCTATTACTCTCTTCTACCTTAGACTTCAGCTAAGATGCCACATTCAAAATCTGTAGCCTCAACTCAACTGAACCAGCTTTGTTATTTACAGGGACATGAGGTGAGTTTCTCTAGCACATATGAATCAATTTATAGAAGCATCCTTTATGCCATAGGCATATTTTTCAAAATTCCTTTCACCAAACCACTGACTAGAGTTTAATTTTCATCTTTTCCTGTCCAAGTTCTAATTTCCCAGCTCATTCTTGAAAGGAATGAGAAACTTGTCTTTACAAACAAGCTCTGGGCCTGCTGGTTGATGAAATTAGCACTGAGAGATAAAAGAAACAATGACAAGGGTTCCACTGACTGATGAATGGGAAGAGATTTGTCTCTACAAACAAACTGTAGGTCTGCTGATAAATGAAATTGGATATTGAGAGATGAAAGAAACAGTGGAAAAACCATAAAATTCAGTAAGAACTAAAAATAAAGGGGGGGTTATACATTAGAAGGGAACCTTAGGTATTAGGCATTCCGGAAAGTCTGTACCTCTCGAGTACCTCGAGCCAATGGGGAAAGAGAGAGGGAAATGTGGCCAGGAAATTAGGATAAAAAGGAGGCTGCGCCCTCCAAAAGTTTGAGAGACCCCAGGGGAAATGCCCCATGGCCTCTCCATTTATTCGAATAAAGTAACAGGACTCCTCTGTCTCCTTTTTGGACATAAACCTCTGGTGTTTGTGGATTAATTTTCCTGACATCCTGAAGTGCCAGTGTGGAGCAGTGCAGGTGCTGATGGCAACCAGAGAACTCAGAGAATGCTCAGACCTCACTGCTTTCTCTGCTGGGGTTGTGCAGCTGCTGCATTCCTTCAGCTCTGTACCACTTAAAGCCTGCTGCAAGTCCTTGGATCCTGGATGTTTCTTCCTTTGTAACTTAGTCCAGTCCACAATTACAGCCTGTGGTGTATTTTATGAACTGCAGTGCACCGGACAATTCCAAATTGATTTACAGGCAGCAACTCTAGCATCTGTTAGTGCCTTATTGATTCTTCTCTCTGTATCTCTCTATGATCTCTCATGGATTCATCAGATTTAGATGAGTTTAATCAGGCTGGTATGATCCTCATCATTAAAGATGAAGCACTGTGTTATCACTTGATGGAGCTGGGAGTTCACTGATAAACAGCCAGAAGTAAAATCCAATGCCCTCTTGCACACTCAACACATGTTTTGAAGCCTGCATGGGTGAGAGGGACCAATATATATGCCTCAACATATGAGGTGAAGAAAATTCCTATTAAAAAACTGTGTTGCCCTGTGCCCGGAGAAGCTTCACCTGGCAGCCAGTCAGGGCAGAGAAGGTTTCCATGATTAGACTGCGAGCAGCTCCCCGGCACCCACGCTTGCTGTACTTGGTAAAGGCAAGTACCCAGATGCCCGCCAAAAATGCCCGCCAAAAACGGGCCTGTGAAGCCAAGTTGGGGCAGGATTTTGGGGCACATAAAAGCAGCTAGCCGCAACACTACGAGGTCTGTTTTATCTTTTTGCTTTGGGTCACTTGAAGGGTCTGCTTGGCCCCTTCTGCTCCCGCCTTCGCGCCCTCTTCCCTGTGCTCCTGTCTCCCTGCCTGTGCCTGCTTCGCCCTGCTGTGCCCATTCCGGGAACTAGCTTGGCGCCATGAGGATCTCGTGTTCACAGCCGCCGCCCGCACCCAGCCTGCAGCCGCCGCCGCCCGCAGCCACCGCGCCCCGACGCCGGGAGACCGCAGCTGCTCCAGGAGCGCACCCGTAACCACAGCAGCCTGTCTCTGCCGATGGAAGGGACACGCAGCCTGCTGCTCTTTAAAAATCGCGCCCAGCCTACCACTGCAGCTACGCAAACGCAGCGCAGTTCGCAACACGCACGCCCCGTCTGCCAAAGCGATGCTGACAAATAGCCGAGGTTCTGTGGTAACGCTGTCCCCGTCTTCTGTTTATTTCCCCCTCTCTCTCTTTTCTCTCTCTGCTCCCTTTTCGTGCCCCCCCCCCCGCCCTTTTTTAAAATAAGGGTTTTAAAATAACTTAAGGAGTTTTGTTTGTTTTATTTCACTAAACGGTTTTCAGATATAATATTGCCATGTTAATGCTTGATTTTTCGTCAGAAAAATCTATCAAAAGAATCCTTTCCGGCTTCCCCTTTTATAATGGAACGGGACAATGGGTTTTTCTCTTTAATTTCTTCACAGTTCCTGCACTGCAACCCTTTATTCTTTGCCTGCTCCCTTCTCTTGCCCTTCCCTTGCTGTGAGCTTTCCAGTGAGCCAGTACCTGCTGCCTGCTTGGAGCCAAGGTTCCTCCCTTGCCTTTTCTTCCTTGGTTGTTAATGTCTGGTGGGCGTCATTATTTATTTAGTTAATTTTTCATTCATTAATACCCATTGTGATTAAACATAATCCCTGTGAAGAACGGAAGCCTCTTTCATACTTTTTTCACAAATACTGCTGAGAAGGAAACCAGCTAAACTAGAATGTGGCCATAACTGTGGAGAGCAGCAATTTCTGGCAGGTGACTTGGCCCCTGCTTTCCTTAGCTGTGCCAGTGCCCTGCTTGCCACAGGTGTGGAGACCCTTCCAGCATAGGTCTCCTTGTGTTCTTTGCCACGAAGCACAGAAGAGAGTCCATGGTTGTCTTTTAAGAGCAGGCTATTGATTTCTAATTGATGTCTGCTTGAAATGCCGCACAAGGCATGGGAGCTGAAACAGCACAGACCTTGCCACACTCTCGGCACTTGCAGCACTTGGAAAGCTTTAGAGCAACACAGAAGTCCTGTGCCAGCTGCATGTTTCAGCTGATGCTAAAGTTCCCCTTGCATTTGTCATGTGGGGCATGTCTTAGGTGTACCTCATTTTGCACTGGTCCAGGGAACTTCAGCTCCTCTGTTGGGGCCCCAGTGTATCCCTTAAGGGGGATCCTTGGCATGAGGCTAACAGACAATGTTTGGACACATGGATCAAGCCACCTACTTTTCCTGCATCTGCAGACTTTTGCAGCCTTAGATGTCACTTCAAAAGTGTGGCCTCTCATGTTCAGCACTGTTAGTGCAGTGAATAATGAGAGCTGTCCCTGAGTGCTGCCGTTTCTTCTCATAAGCATGTGTGGAACAAGCAATATTAGTTTTACCTGAAGCAACATTTCGAAGTAAGTCCACGGGAGGGAGAAACTTACACACAACAATTTCCTTGGAAACGAGTCAGTAGATGCAAGGACAGGCCAGGTGTTATAACAAGCTTAATATTCTGGGTGTGGATTTGCAAGTGCTGCCTATAAGCCTCCTTCCTCTTGCAGGAGGATTAACATAGGGGATTACAGAGAATCTTTGAAGAGATTGGCATATGCTCAAATGGTCACACACTCTGGCTTCCCAAGCTCATGGGGGCAGGGAGGAGAAAGCAAGTGCAGGGGAGAAGCAGAGATCCTGCTCAATATTTGCCAATGGGGAGAACACATGGTGGCTTTAGCTCTCACAGCAACTCATAATTCAAGATCACCATATTTGCTGAGCTCATCAATGATAGGATTTCATCAGCACAAGTCCTTGTTACCCCAGTGTCATACATTTGGAAGCTCAACCTCTCATCTGAGAGACAAAGCAAAAGTGCTGCTTGCTTGTGATCAGAAATGGTCCTCAAGCACTTGTGAATGCTTCAATTTACAATGTCAAATTCCACCCCTTGGCCAGTTTCTCTCAACTCTGCACACACACAAGTCATTACAAATTTGTGGTTAAAGTATTGCACTCACCACAGACACTGTGGTTTCCACATCCCTCTCTTCCCTTGTGCAGGTTCTTTCCATCCTGTCAATTCTTTGCAGGCTTTCCCCCATTTTCTCAGTCAGACCTGTGGTTTTGGAGTCATCTCCACCCATTATGTCAGAAGCTGCACAATCCCAGGTCTTTCTGACTGTTCACTGATACCCAAAGCCTTCACTGAAAACTGCTTTACCCAGCCTGCCATTGTGTCTGCAGGTCTGAACCATCCTGCTGCCTGTCCCCAGCACACACTTTGTCTCTCACAAGGCACAGCCTTGCAAGGCAAACTGGCCTGGCTGCACTGAGAAGGAAAAGCACCCACCCTCAACCCACTTCTCCAGGTCCATCTTCCATCCCAGTGCACACAGCAGCTTGGCACATACTTCCCTGCAAGCGTGCATGAAGAATTAGGTTATTTTCTTGGAGCACTTGTTTATTCCACTTTCCAGACTTTCAGGCAGGACTTTACAGGTGGTGTTCTCTGCGTATCAAACTACTCTGCAGTGAAGTGTCTCGCCTCAGATCTATCTCTCGCCCACCAGAGCAGAAGTAGTACAGAAGCACTGATAGGACATATTTTAAGGCAAACAGCTCCACTCCCATCAGCAAAAAGCTGTTAGCAAAGGCAAACTATGTCAATAATCATTCCAGACTCTACCTAATACACACACTGAGTCATAAGCTGTGTTAAAAGAGCTCGTTTAAAACTACATGATTCAAGCTGCGAACTCCAATGTAGGAAAAGCCAGATCTGTAGGTGAGAGTCCACAGGCGGTGCTGGTGCCTCTCACGCCTACAGCACACGTGGAGAACAGTGCCTTGGTGGGTGGGTAGCAGGTCGTACCTGTACATATTGCACAAGGCAATGCCACGCAGAATGAGCTGAATTAAGATGACACACACATGGCCGTGAATTACAAAACTCTCTGTAAGTATGCTGGGCCCCAGGATTACTCTGGTCTATTCCTGGCTCCGGCAGTAGAGTCTTAATGGGTACAGCCATGATTAGAAACAGGATAAATGGGAGCCCACAGCTGAAAGGGTTCCCTCTGAAGATCCTCATTGTTGCCTCTGGGGAGTTTGAAGATGTTCTGCCAGCCATACCTCCCACCCTAAACCTGTCCTGCTAGAGAGAGGAAGGATATTTACAGATCTTATGAAAATGGAGATGGCAGCCAGGAAAGTCAGTATACCTCAACTCAGTATTGCCTTTCCTAGTCTGTAGGTGTCTACACAGGAAACCAGATGAGGAGTTGGGTAGAAACAGTGATTTAGAAACATATTAGTTCAAAGTACAGTAGCATCACCTCTGCTCTGAAAGCTCCTCACTCAGTATTAGAAAAAGCAACATCCTGCAAACCCAGGTTTATTTGTTGGTTGCAGACATGTACCCCAGAGCTGAAGATTCAGGATCCCATTCCCTGATACCTGGGTTTCCCCCGGCTCCTCATGTGGTTGCTCAGGTGCAATCACTCAGGCAGCAGCTGCAGGGTGGGATTCAGAGTTCTCTGGCTACCTCCTGTCTCCTCAGCCTGGGATCTGCAGGAGCAGCAGGGCAGCAAGCTGTAAACACACAGTTACTAAAAAAAGCCTTTAGCTTTTTTTTTTTTCCAGTGACTCCTCTTGCCCACAGAAAGCAAGCCTGATTAGCTGCACTGGTGCATTTGTTTTACCACATGAGCCAGCGGTGCAGCAGCACGCTCTGGGAGGCACCTGGGGTTTGTCACTGCTCATGGCCTGGTCACACTGAAAAATGAGAATGCCATCACCAGTTTATCCCAGTAAGTGATACTTGGCATAAATGAGCCAACTGCCTATCGATCCTTTCTTAGAAATCCACTCTACAACACGGCAGCTGCAAAGCTAAAAGGTGTCGGGTACCAACGCTGCCCCTGGCAAGGGGCAAAGCCACCGCAGGCAGGAGGCGGTGGGTACTCACCAGGCCCCTCGGGAGGCCCTCACGGGAAAGCAGTTTTGTTAAGCACAGAGAGAAGGGCAGCGGGAGGTTTTGGGATAGGAACAGCTTGGGAAGCTCTTCCCTGCCGCGGCCCGACACCAGGTGGGGCTGTGGAACCTGCAGCGAAGTCCCGCACACCGGCCAGCACCGGGAACACGGAGGGGCTCCCTGTCCCCAAACAAACACAGTCCACAGCTTTGCCTTGCGACCCTGGCTCTTCCTTGTCGCATCCACGCTGCTGCAGGCAGCGATTCGTGACCTTCCGCCTCGCTGCCTGGGATGGCACAGCAGCACGGACGCAGTGATATTTCAGTAATGGAACGGTTTGCACGAAGCCTTTCCTTGGCTCCTAGAGTGGGCTGGTGTCTTTACATCACATGGGGAAGCCCTCACACTCCTCCCATTGTAACTTGAAGCGCATCCTTCACCCTGCCTTTTCCCATTTTATATAGGGGTTTTCTTTACCAACAAGAAATCTTTCTTTACCACAAGAAATCCTGTGAACCTTCCCTCCCTCATCAGCAGCTCCGTTCTCTCTTTTCTCCACTGTCCCGGCGGCTCTCACCGGCTCCAGGAGCAGACAAGGACAGCAGAGGCCAGGGCTGCAGGCTGGTACCTGTGATCCATCTGCAAGAGTGTGGGCAGGGGAGACAGAGCAACTCTCCTGAGCCCCCTGCCAACCCAAGCTGTGCAGTGCTCCTCTCCCAGCCAAAGTGGAAAGGCTTCCAGGCTGACATTTTACCTGCATTTTTTTTCTCTCTGGGGTTATGAAATAGACATACAAGAAAATTTCAACTGGAGAAGCATGTGCCAAGCTCAGACTGAAGGCACTGCAAGGGAGGCAGAACTGTTGTGCTCACACAAAGACCACAGCAGTCACATGCCATGAGCAGTTCTGCAAGCCCTGTTTCCTGCAGCGAGCAAGAGGACTTTGTGCTTTGAAAGGTAACATCTCAAATTAAGATTGCTCCTATTCTTCTCAGTGGTGTGGCCTATTGCAACGCTGTTGCAAACAACACAGATGATATTAGAACTTTATCAGCTATTGCTTGATGCCTGCCCACCCCAATCTGAAATGAGAATTGTTTAAAGCCCAGAGGATTCCACAGCATTCTGTTCATTATGACAAAATGACAAGGGAAGCAAGGCAGGCAGGGTTCCTCCAGCTTGACATTGCCCTTCTGCTTCTGAACTCTTGCTTCCAAAATCCTCCCCACAGCAGCAATTCTGCAGTCCAGCATTCTCTAACTCTTGCTCAGAGTCTGAAATTGTATATAAAAAAAACCCAGCCCACAACACAATTTCCAGACGCAAAACAGGCCTTCAGGTTCATCTGTCTGTTGATATATTTCAAGAGGCTCCTAGGAATTTTCTAATATCTCTTAATTTCCCTTATACTTCTCCGGCCTCACTCATGGCCTGTATGAATTGGAAGTCAGAAATTTTTAAATTAAAGAGAATATCCCCAAGGAAGTGAGATAGATATTTTTATATTACATTCATATATATAATGTATATTTATAAATTATATATTTTTTATGTATAGATTTAAAAGGTCAACAGTGTTTATATATACATGTATATGCATGAATATATGCACAGATACACATAAAAGGTCAACAATATGATTAAAGAAAGTGTCAAAATTTTTAGCTTTTTTTTCTCTTCCTTTTTTCTATTTTTAGATTTTTTTCATTACCCTCTTCTTCAGGTTTTATAGGCTTACCTGCAGAAATCCTCCAGCTTTGGAGAAAATCCCCACACAGTCTTTTTCCACCAAGCTTGGTAAATTCAACAACATTCTTCGTCATGGAATGTTTTCTATCTAATTGGGGGAGGATGAGCAGGGTGGGACAGGGACAACACACACATGACACAACTGCAGATTATAGTATGATCTTCTCCAAACTACCCTAATTGAGATGAACTAAAGGGCCTGTGTGAAACCAATCAGGGAAAGAAAAAAAAAGTGAGTGGAAAACAGATGGCCCCACAGAGAGGGGAAGCTATGAAATGAGCTCAACTGGACTAAGCCATTAGAGGCTTCCAAATAAACAGGCAAAAATAGCTGCTGCTAAATACTGGAATCATTATCAAATATACAAATATATCTGTAAATGACACATCATTTCTACTAAAAGCAAGGCTAAAAAGTACAACCTCCCTGTTCTGCAAATTTAGCATGAGTGCCTTTATGAAAAGCATGCATTTCTGTTCAAGCACCAATAGTGAAATTTTGTAGCATACTACTTCGACCTTTCAGCACTGGCGTGAAAACAAGAACTGCTTGGTTTTTCCTTCTTACTAGAAGGTAGGAAAATCTGGTTGCAGTTCATCTTTCTTGTATTCCTGTATGCACACCTCATCTGAATATTGAGACCCTGATCTAGCAAAGCAGAAACGGGCACTCAGCTTCCAGCAGACCTGGCTTTAAAGTGACTTCAAATCAATGGGAACATTTGAACACATGCTAACAGCACATGCTGGAGCACATCTGAGTACAGCCAGCAAATTTTCATTTTCCAAGATCCTTGGGCTGAACTTTGAGCTGCATGGGCAACCAGGAACAAAAGCAGGACTCAGCTATGACTTACTGTGGTGGAGGACACACTTTTGGATGAAGTTTGTAGTCACTACTTTTCCCTCCTACTGCCAATGTAGGACAGTCAGTTCAACATGCCAAGTCTTGAATTCTCTTCTTGGTGAAATTTTTACCAGTTTCCTAAGGATGTGAGGTTAATGTGACCCTATTCAGTATATCACTGGTTTTACCTCCTTCCCACAAATATACCAGAGGCAGAATATGAAGTTGAGAAACTCGGTGGAACAGACAGCAAAAAAATTTTGTCAAGACAAGTACAAAGCACTGCCCTTGGACAGGAATAATCAGTTTCAGGGGTACAAATAAGGACCAAATAGTTAGGAAGAGTTAGAGAGCATTTCTAGGGTTTACAGTGGACTATGAACTGAACACAAGCCTGTGGCAGACTGCTGTGCAATACGGGACCATGTAAATAGGGGATGAGTGAACAAGACCGACCTACAGGTAATCCTGCAAGTACTTCTTGCATTCTGTTGAGCATTTGTAAGGCCTCTGCAGGAGATATATGCCTAGATTCAACACAGTCTTTCAAAAACAGAATGGATCTGCAATAAACTGAAGTCAGAGAGGCAGTGGAAACTCCAGTGCCAGAAACTTGTAAGTACAGTTTAGCTGAATACTAAACTGTTATCATTAATGCTTATTCCTGTGCTCAGGCAGATGATATCCTAGAGTTCATGATACCTCATGACCAACCACCAGGGTGATAGCATTCCAAGCTATCCATGGAAGTTCTTGCTTTTATCTGATAGAGCAGAGTGTCTTTGTACCTGTGTTTCAGCTTCAGCAGACAGTGTTATCCAGGTAACTAGCACCACTGTGCTTGTATTAAGGGGGTGTTATGATCCAGTTTTAAGGTTTTTAGAAATGCCTCTGCCCAAATTAAGGTGCAAAGGAGACCATACACCAGTGACAATAGTAAGGGTTTCATTTGATGGTAAATATGAGAGACAGAGAGACAGAGAGAAAGAAGTAGAAAATACGTGGGGGGGACAGAAAGAGTGACAGAGTCAGAATAAGGAAAATATCACCACTCCGTGGATCCCAGCGATGTTCGTTGATCCTCTCCAGCTGCTCTCTCAGTGGTGAAGGTCCCCCCAAAAGGCACAGAGTCCCATGGGTGTACATGCTCAGGCTGGGTGGGCATGTCCAGCCATGTCCCCCTGGGGTGGGGGTCAGTCTCTCACAGCAGACTCTGGGTCTGTTGCACCACGTGCAGCCCTGTGGGGCCAAGCCTCTCACGGGAATGTCCCGTGGATGTGCCCTGTGGGGCTGGGGCTTCCACAGCTGGGCCAGTTTGTGTTTGTTGCCTCTCACCAGAGGCAGCACCAGACACCCAAAACCTCCTCCTTCCCCCTCAGCTGGGGGGAATCTGTGTAAACCTGGCTTGTGTGAGCTGTGCTCTCCCCCCACCCCAAACTCAGCCAGGGATAGTTGCAGCTGGTGGCTTTGGCCTTTTGTGGATGCAAACCTTTCCCTCAGCCTGAGGTGATTAACAATGCGTTTCCCTTTATGACTTTCAGTTCAAGGTCCCACTCTTCAGGGAAGCTTCTTTGGTTGTAGCTTCTTTATAATAAGCAAAACTTTATATTAATGTTTGAGGCATGAGCTATTTTCAGTCTCTGACAGGGGGTCAGAGAATCCCTTAAGTGCAAAAGAGAAACATACCAAGAGAGGTAAAAAAGGAAAGTGCCAAAAAAGAAAAAATCTTGTAGAAATCTGAGAGCAGCATCAGGGAATAAACTTCGGGGGGGGGGGGGGGGGGGGGAAGAAGCAATGCTTTAAATCACTTGGGTGGGTTTTTTTTTTAATGGAAAGCCTTTGGAAGGTGACAGAACGCTTGTGGTCGACCACTGTCTATTCTCCTTTCTCTATTTCATATTTCACATGTCATTTGTAGACAATAAGGAAGGTTCCTGTGCTGTTCCTCAGTGCAGGCATTGATGACAGGGTTCCTTGATCCTCTTCAAAATACTGCAAGTGAAATGCAAAGAAGCAGCAACATGGATTAGCCAATGAGATTATGCCCTTGGAGAAGGGTCATGGGAGCTCAGGGACATACCTACCCGACCATGCATTCCTAAAGACAGACTGCCACAAAACCATCAAAATGGTTTCTTAACTACACGCCAGCCAAGTCACTCACACACAGGCTTAGCTTTACCCTTCTAATCTTCATAGCAGGAAAGAAAATATGATCGCAATTAATTTTACTTGACAAATGGAGAGGAAAGCCGGAGAGACAGCAGGGTGTGCTGACAGCAGTGATGCAGGTGGGCAGCAGAGCTGGGATCAGAATTCAGCCTGACCTGACTGGAACCCTCCTGAGGGGCATTGCCCCAGGTGCAGGTGGGTTACACCTCCCTTTGCAGCTCTGAGTAAAACCACCATGAGTATCCGCAAAAACCGCACAAACGTAGGCAATAAATACCCTTATCACTTTTGCAAATGAGTCACATTCTTCATTACATACAGAGTAAAAGTGCTGTCAGAGTCTACTCCTCCCATGCTGCTGCATGAAAAGTGGCACTCTGGCTACCTCACACTGAAAAGGAGATATTTTGGTCGCAAATGAGAAGGGGTGAACTGACTTGAGGCAAGGAGAAAAGCAGTCAGAGGAGAAAGCAAAATATTGCACAGTACAAGTAGTACTCAGATCTTGCCTCCTACATGTTTAGCAGCACAAATAACTTCCAAGTTATGAAAGAGAGGAAAAAGTCAATGTAAGAAAGAATATTTTTGTCTCTCGTTCATATATACATGCATAGCAAAAATGAGATACAACATATCTCCATGCAGTACAAAGTAAATTGCAGCAGACACAGATTTTTCAGAGGAAACAGATTGGTATTATACCTACACTTGTATGAAAACACCATGGAGGAACCAACTATTTAACCATTCATCATGCTCACCTTAACTCTTTATTTTCTTTTGAACGCACATAGGTTTAAGCTACTATGTGTGTTGCTTTGTGTACTTTTCACTGGTCATGTTGGAAGGTAAACTTGCCCTGGAATTATTATCTCACCTCTAAATAGCACAAAGAATACAAAGACTTTTTTGCACTTTCAAAGCTGCAATAACCAATATGATGGTTTTTTCTAAACTCCTGCTTTAATGGCTTAGCCATTTCAAAATACATTTGACTATTTTGCTATCGAGTTTTGAAGCTCTTTACTTCTCAGCTGAAAATAAAGCAGACTGTGGGCTGAGGCAGGTGGCAGATGGACACAGAGGAAGAACTGCCATCCCTCAACAGGCTACTCCCACACTTGCTGGGGAATCAGTTTCCTCAAAGCACAGCCCCAATTTAGGTTAGCTGGCAGCAGTTCAGTTTTGAAGAAGTCTTATGATACCCAGTGTTAAAAGAAAGAGTCAATAAGATGTGTTGCTGCATCTCACACACCTCTAGAACAGCATAAAACCTTAGAATGCAGGATAGATTAACAAAAACTCTGTGAGAAATAGACACTAATTTTCTCTCCTCACACTTCATATTCTTATGATTTAAGCTATGTGCATTCAGAGCTACTGGAAAATCCCACTGAAGTAATTTTTATTTTGGCATGATAACTGCATGAGATACTTGGTATGGTGGAAATGCCATTTACCCAAGTCAAGTTTTTCTAGGGGGGAAGGAAAGAATTATGTCCAAGTAATCTCTTCTAAAAGAGTTAGAAAAGAAGTAGACAGGCTGGACTTTTGAGAAATGAAAGATGGGCATTCCCAAGGGGTATTGTAATTGATGCTATCTACAACAGCAGCAATAAATAAAGTTTGTTCTTCCATGTCACAAACTGTTTGACTAGACAGCTGGGAAAGCAAGTTTCTTGTGCATATGTGCCCTGTATCCCAAAATACACAAGGAAGTGCTCATGATTCTTGTGGGACTTGACTGCACAGTTTTCACACGGGCAAGAAAACAAGGGAGTGAACTGAAGGACCACAAGGCTGGGCCATAAACACTGCTGAACAGGGACTACTGTGGTTTTGTCTGCCACTGAAAGCCCTGAAAGACACCATCCTCACTGGCTCGCTCTGTCCTTTCCAAGGGAGGCTTCATTCAGCTGGTGTGACAGTCTAGCAAAGTGCAATTGCAAATTTTAAAAATGACAAATAAAACACCAGGTTGCACATGGCAAAATTCTACTGCCACTGGCCTGTTAGCATAAAAGAATGCAGAGTGCTGTGCCTTCAACAGCATTAGCCACTCTGAACAAATAAAACACATGATTTCTCTTAGGCATTTATCCTGCAGTAAAGTGGGCACAACTACATTATGATAATTATTTGCTAACGACAATTTTTGGACTACTAGTAAGATCAGTATTTTAAGGGCTTCTGTCTGTCCAGTCAGAGGGCAGAAACTACAGGCACTTTTGGTGAGTTGCTCATTTCTCTGTACTCCGTGTGGTTGCTGGCTGTAAATAATCATTTCTGTATTAAGGGAAAGGCACAGTATATCCCAGAAACCTTCTGGGATTTACAGAGACTCATCACAACAGTATTCGCTTGGCAATCACAGTGAGTTGTGGGAGCTGCCCTACACTGACCTTCACTTCCTAAAATGAAAGCTGCCTCAACTTTACAAGAAAATAAGACATATTAGCTAAATTTTAACAGAAGTGAGCACTGGGTCCTCCCAGGCAATTTTCAGTTCTTCTCTAGGAAAACCATAGCCAGTGAGTGACTGCTCCCATGCAACTGACTGCATTGGCAGTCCATACAGATTAAGAAATGCACTACATACTGCAAATTACAGGACTAGTACCTTAGACTTTAAATTCTCCAGGACAGAATGCCCTTTTTAGCAGGAGCTATATACAATACATAATAAAAGTTCTATGCATATTATAAAATAGCCTACTATGCCTACTCATTATTATTGATAATCACATTATAGTATTATTAACAGTTTACTTTATGCCAAAATTTCCCCAGAAAGCATCTAGGTTGTCAAAGTTCCTAAAAAGTTTTATTTTAGCATCCTAACTTGTGGCACAAGTATAGAACACTAAAGCCCTGTTAAAAAAACCCCCAATAACAAACACACAAAACACCCCAAACAGTAGCATTCTTCATCCTCTTACTAAAAGGCACCTTCTTGGTGGAGCTTAATTATTTAAGAAGCAGTTTAATTCACCTCATCAACCCACTCTGCTTGGTCTTTCTTCTGCAGCTGGCTGCATCCTAGCTGCTGTACCTCCTCCACACAGCCTCAGTATTCACAGTGTCTGGAGCTATGATTTTCCCTACTCAGTGCCAGCCACCTGCCCTGCAAAGCTCCTGCACGGTCCCCAGCACGTCACTCATCCAAAGAGCTGCCAGGCTCTGGACAGGTACAAGTGGGGGGCTGCTCCTGTCATTCTGGATGCAGCCACATGGTTCTGGGTGGTGAGAGGGAAGAACTGTGTGCATGCACGCTGCCATGTCAGTTCAGCTCAGAAAACAGGACTTGACCTGTTTTAGTGACTTCACAGATGTTCCTTGTGGGCCTCAATGCACAGCAGCACTCCCTCCTTTCATCTCATCACATTTGAGTACACAAATCCTGACTGGAGCCCTCAGCTTCCCAGATGTCCAGATTTGGGACAACTTTCCAAACATCCTGACCAAAGGTTTATGTTTAGGCAAGCATTTTGGGCCCTCCACCCCTCAGCACAGAGTAAAAGGATAGATTAGGCAAAGGACTGCCTTTCAAAGAGATACCTGTGGTTTGAAATGGGTAAGTATTGAGACTCCTAATTAATACCCAAGCTGGTCATAAATGCATTTTCTAATCCACTGCACTGTATCCTATCACTAAACACATTGTAAAAATTATGGAAAGGAAAAAATGCTTGAAACAGCTATTATAGACTGTTAAGCATAGCTTAACAAGACAGTGTTATGCCTAAAAGACAACCAGAGTCCTATGAAAGGATCAAGGGAGACATTAACAGCACCAGAAAGAAAACTTGCTTCTGTGGAAATTGGTGATAAACAATATGGCAGTACTGCAGCAGTTCAGCCAAACAATCCAATTTGACTGTCAGCCTGCTGGTTGTGACCATTTTCAGGATGTGGCTGGTTGTAATAACTGGTTTTTTTTAACACTGTAGGTTAAATCCTAATCACTCTTAATAAAGAAGTAATAGTAAAGACGTATCATACCTTGAATAGTAAAAATAAATTGTTACAATGTTTAAGAGGAACCTATACATTAATTATATTTTCAGTAGTCTCCTAAATTAAGTCTTCTATGTTGTTTTTAACTAAAAGCATGTTAACTGCCTATGATCAGAATATTTTTTCAAGCTTAGTAAAAAACAAGTGGGCTTGATTAAAGTGAGGATTTCAGCAAGTACTTATTAATCAGAAATTTCATGTCAATTGTTTTAATACATCAAAGATCAGGAAAAATGGAGATTCCCTGATTAGCTTATTAGCAGCATTCAAACCTTGCCTGCGTTGGTGCTACAAACTTTGCTTTGGTAGATTAAAAAAAATGCTTGACTCCTAATCTAGACATTATTTTTTTCAAGGAACTTTCAGGAAAAGGGGGGCTTGTAGCTAGTGGATGGGTCTTATCTGTATTTCTAAACAGAAGATGAATATATTGTATGACCTGAGGAATGCATTATGCTGTAAGTCGCTTCACTTTCCTCAAAGAAACTGAATAAATCTTTTATTTACTGTGGGGGTTATTTCATCAATACTTGTAAACAAAAGAAATCTTCAGTATAAGACTCATCACTTCTTTTTCCTTTTTAGAAAGATTTTGGACCATACTGAAATGAAGCTAAATTCAAGACAGATAAAAATGTATAATTTTGTTTCTGGATCAGGTATATTTTTCTGACATGGCTCCATTTGCTGATATTGGCCCCAGGTGTCAGCCCAAAATTAAAATAAACTCACTGTACCACTGACAATATGGCCACCTCTATTTTTAGGCTGAGTGTGTGCACAGCCAGCATTCTAAGTTAGCCACACGAGGTAGCCTCCCTTCCAGCTGCTGAATTAATTAAAATTACATGTAAACCACCATAAGACAGAGTTCATCCCTCTTCCAGCCAAGGCCAAACCATGGGGGCTGCTGAGTGGCTGCCCACTTGATGCAGTGGCCATCTGTAGCATGTTACATGTGAGGCTACACCTCTGGTTTAGTCTCTCAGCTTGTGCCATAATCAGGCAAAGGTTTCCGAAATACTCTGAGGGCTGTTTTTCAGACACGCTCTTCTCTACAATTAATGGGCTCAGACAGCTCCATCTGTAATGAGCATATTCTCATTAGAGTATTGTCTCGAGGTAGCACTCTGCAAATTTACTTTTCTGATGCAGTGAAAAACTTGAAGTGAAATCAAAAAGTGAAATATCATAGTAATATTTAGCACATTTCTAGTCTTGCCATCTGTCTCGGTTTTGAAAGACAGGTGTCTGCTAAGGAAGGCAGAGGCCCCCCTTGAAGTGGCAGATATAACCCCTTTTCCCTCCAAGTTATTATATTTTGAAATCAAGGGCCTTTAGGCGAAGATGTGGGAAATAGGAATAACAGTTCTTTACTATATATATATATGTATATAACCAGTCAAACAAAACAACAACAACTCTGGCAGTAACAGCAATCACAAACCCAGTGCCAGCCTTCTCGGCTGTCAGGCTATTTCCCCTCGGGTGCAGTTCCGCTCGCAGCCGGCAGAGATCGCTGGCGGCTCCCGGTGAGCAGGGCAGGTGCGATGGTTCCCCCGCGGCTGCAGGGGGCGCTCCGGAGCGAGCTCGGGAAACCCGCGGCTCTGGTGCCCTGGGATCCCGGGAAGGGATGGAACAAAGGCTTCACAAACCCCTGGGCAGCTGATCCCGGGCTCTCAGGAACAGCAGGCTGAAACGGCAGGCTGGAACGGCAGGGACGGACGCAAATCCCGGGTGGCAGGCGAGATGTATCCAGATGGGAAAAACCCACGGAGGCCCAGGCAGGCAGGGCGAGCAGGGCTACAGCGTAGCGAAAGCTCGAAGCAGCAGCGGGGCAGGGCAGCCACAGCTCGGTCTCCAGCAGGGCAGGGAAAGCGGCTTTTGGGGTCCCGGCGTTGCTTCCAGCAGGAAGAAAGAACGGCCAAAAAGAAAGCAGCAGCAGCTCCTTTCTCTGCAGCTTCTCTCTCTGGACGCTCAGAGCGAACTGCCCCCACACCCAGGTGTAGACAAAAGAGTAGCCAGGCCCGCCCCACTCCCCTTTTTGTCTTTCTTAAGTACAGCTATTTGTCCCCTAGCAACATGCATATGGGAGAAAATTCCTTTAACAGGAAAACCTAAGACTAAACTAAAACCCCAACATTATCCACCCCGAATTTTTTCCCATACTAACATGTTACATGAAACTTAACTTTTTTAACCATATAAATCTATGCATTACCCAAATTATATACAAATATACATGCTGATATTGATACAAGTACAGAGCCATGGGTAGTTCACCCTAAAACAAGGTCCTCTTGAGGTAAGCATCGGGTCTCTCCATCCTTTTGCATCACCCACCAGGTGCAACCTGGTCCCTGAGCAAAAACAACCCCACGGATGGGTTTGTCTTTGCTCAAGGCAGACTTTACCCAAACAGTTTTTCCAAGCATACCTCTCATGTGCACCACTGGAACCTTATCTCCATCTGTTGTTTGTAGGGGTTCGGATTGGGCAGGGCCTGCTCGGCTGGTGGAACCTCGAGTGTTAACTAACCAGGTGGCTCTTGCTAAATGCATCTCCCAGTTTTTGAAAGTCCCCCCACCCAGTGCCTTCAAGGTGGTTTTAAGCAGTCCATTACACCGCTCAACCTTCCCAGCTGCTGGTGCATGGTAAGGGATGTGGTACACCCACTCAATGCCATGTTCTCTAGCCCAGGTGTTTATAAGGCTGTTCTTGAAATGAGTCCCATTGTCAGACTCGATTCTCTCAGGGGTGCCATGCCTCCAAAGGACTTGCTTTTCCAGGCCCAGGATGGTGTTCCGGGCAGTAGCATGAGGCACAGGGTAGGTCTCCAGCCACCCAGTGGTGGCTTCTACCATTGTGAGCACATAGCGCTTGCCTTGGCGGGTTTGAGGCAGTGTGATGTAATCAATCTGCCAGGCCTCCCCATACTTGTATTTGGACCATCGCCCACCGTACCACAGAGGCTTCACCCGCTTGGCCTGCTTGATCGCAGCGCATGTCTCACAGTCATGGATAACCTGGGAGATACTGTCCATGGTTAGATCCACCCCTCGGTCTCGTGCCCACTTATAGGTGGCATCTCTGCCCTGATGGCCTGAGGCATCATGGGCCCATCGAGCTAGGAACAGTTCTCCTTTATGTTGCCAATCCAAGTCTATCTGGGACACCTCTATTTTCGCAGCCTGATCTACCTGTTTGTTGTTACGATGTTCTTCATTAGCCCGGCTCTTGGGGATGTGAGCATCTACATGACGGACCTTCACGGATAGCTTCTCTACCCGAGTGGCAATGTCTTTCCACTCTTCAGCAGCCCAGATTGGTTTTCCTCTGCGCTGCCAGTTTGCCTTATTCCACCTTTCCAGCCAACCCCACAGAGCATTGGCTACCATCCATGAATCGGTGTAGAGGTAGAGCTTTGGCCACTTCTCTCTTTCAGCTATGTCCAGAGCTAATTGGACAGCTTTGAGCTCAGCAAATTGGCTCGATCCACCTTCTCCTTCAGTGGCCTGTGCAACTTGTCGTGTGGGGCTCCATACAGCGGCTTTCCATTTCCGGCTAGCGCCTACAATTCGGCAGGAACCATCAATGAAGAGGGCGTATTGTCTTTCACTCTCTGGTAGCTCGTTATATGGTGGGGCTTCTTTGGCACGTGTCACCTGCTCCTCTTCTTCTTCAGAAGATAACCCAAAAGTCTCACCTTCCGGCCAGTTTGTAATTATTTCCAAGATCCCAGGGCGACTTGGGTTTCCAATTCGGGCGCGCTGCGTGATGAGGGCAATCCATTTGCTCCAAGTAGCGTCGGTGGCGTGATGCGTGGAGGGAACCTTTCCTTTGAACATCCACCCCAGCACCGGTAGTCGGGGTGCCAGGAGGAGTTGTGCCTCTGTGCCGATTACTTCTGAGGCAGCCTGGACTCCTTCATAAGCTGCCAGGATTTCCTTCTCTGTGGGAGTGTAGTTGGCTTCAGATCCTCTGTAGCTTCGGCTCCAGAATCCCAGTGGTCGGCCCCGAGTCTCACCAGGCACCTTCTGCCAGAGGCTCCAGGACAGACCATTGTTCCCGGCTGCAGAGTAGAGCACGTTCTTCACCTCTGGTCCTGTCCTGACTGGGCCAAGGGCTACGGCGTGAGCAATTTCCTGTTTGATCTGGGCGAAGGCTTGCTGCTGTTCAGGGCCCCAGTGGAAATCATTCTTCTTGCGGGTAACCAGGTAGAGAGGACTCACGATCTGGCTGTACTCGGGAATGTGCATCCTCCAGAAACCTATAGCACCTAGGAAAGCTTGTGTTTCCTTCTTGTTGGTCGGTGGAGACATTGCTGTGATCTTATTGATGACCTCAGTGGGAATCTGACGTCGTCCATCTTGCCACTTTACTCCCAGGAACTGGATCTCTCGGGCAGGTCCCTTGACCTTGCTCTTCTTGATGGCAAAACCAGCTTGCAGGAGAATTTGAATTATTCTCTCTCCTTTCTCAAACACTTCGGTTGCGGTGTTCCCCCACACAATGATGTCATCAATGTACTGCAGATGTTCTGGAGCCTCACTCTTTTCTAGTGCAGTCTGGATCAGTCCATGACAGATGGTGGGACTGTGCTTCCACCCCTGGGGCAGTCGGTTCCAGGTGTACTGCACACCCCTCCAGGTGAAGGCAAACTGAGGCCTGCACTCTGCTGCCAGAGGAATGGAGAAGAATGCATTGGCAATGTCAATAGTGGCGTACCACTTTGCTGCTTTGGACTCCAGCTCGTACTGGAGCTCCAACATGTCTGGCACGGCAGCGCTCAACGGTGGAGTCACTTCATTCAGGGCACGATAGTCCACAGTCAATCTCCATTCCCCGTCAGACTTGCGCACAGGCCAGATGGGGCTGTTGAAGGGTGAGTGGGTCTTGCTGACCACCCCTTGACTCTCCAGCTCGCGGATCATCTTGTGGATGGGGATCACAGCATCTCGATTTGTCCGATACTGCCGGCGGTGCACTGTCGAGGTGGCAATTGGCACTCGTTGCTCTTCCACTTTCAGGAGCCCAACTGCAGAAGGATTCTCAGATAGTCCAGGCAGGGTGTTCAACTGCCTAATGCCCTCTGCCTCCACAGCAGCAATCCCAAATGCCCACCTGAGTCCTTTTGGGTCTTTGTAGTAGCCATTCCGGAGGAAGTCTATGCCCAGAATACACGGGGCCTCTGGGCCGGTCACAATCGGATGCTTTTGCCACTCCTTCCCAGTCAGGCTCACCTCAGCTTCCAAAAGGGTCAACTGCTGTGATCCCCCGGTCACCCCAGCGATGGATACAGGTTCTGCCCCCACATGTCCCGATGGCATTAAAGTACACTGTGCCCCAGTATCAACCAATGCATCATATTTTTGTGGCTCTGATGTGCCAGGCCATCGGATCCACACCGTCCAGAAAACTCGGTTCTCCCGTGCCTCTTCCTGGCTAGAGGCAGGGCCCCTCTAGCCCTGGTTATCATTCTTTCCCTGGGCGTACATGCTCGAGGTACCTTCAAGGGGATCCGACATATCATCCTCCCTTCTGTAATACCTGGCAGCTCGGTCACGGGAGGCTGAGGCTACCTTCACCTTAGCGGAACCCCCTCGGTTAGTGCCTCCCTCCTTGAGTTCACGCACCCGCGCTGCCAGGGCAGAGGTGGGTTTCCCATCCCACCTTCTCATGTCTTCCCCATGCTCACACAGGAAAAACCACAGCTCAGCTCGTGGGGTGTACCCTCTCTCTCTAGCAGGGGGACGACGGGCTCTGACTTGGGGGCCTGTGACTCGCACTGGTGCCACACTGACCCTCCTCATCTCCTCCCTCATCTCCTCCATCTTCTCCTTCATCTCCTCTTTGAGGTCCTGGACCACAGCAGAGACATGAGCTTTCAGCGGGCCATTGATCATGCTGTCATAATGCCTGAGCCTGTTGGCAACAGAGCCCACTGTTTCTCGGGTATTGTCAGCATCAATCGTTGCAATGAAGGTGGTGTATTGCGATGGCCCTAGCCTTGCCAGGTTCCACATCATCTGTCCTGTGCACTTGACCTTATCGGGGTCATTATCATGCTGTCCATCCTTCCCAAAGAGTACCTCTAATATTGCCACCTCTCTTAGCTGTTGGATCCCTTGCTCGAGTGTCTTCCACTGCATTCTATGATGATACTCCTGCATTCTTTCTTTGTGAATGAACCTTTCTCTCACACTCATTAAGAGCCGCTCCCAGAGAGAGAGAGGCCCTGGCTCCCTCACAAATATCTGGTCCACACCTGGGTCCTGGGTCAACGATCCCAGATACCTTGCCTCACCACTATCCAGTTGCACACTTGTGCCCATAAGGTCCCAAACCCGAAGCAGCCAGGTGGTATAAGGCTCACGCCCCCTTCGCACAATGTCGTTTCGCATAGCACGGAGACTGTCGTGCGACAGGGACTCAGTGATGATTTCTGGCTCTGGCTCTCCTGCTGGTTGTGAGGGCCCTGGTTGCCCATCATCATTAACTGGTCGTACTGATTTGGTCTTATACTTCCTCCTTTGCACAGGGGCGACTGCTGCTGGCTGTGGTTGTCCTTGTGGTTCAGCTGAAGCCTGGACGGTTGTAACATCCGTGGGTTCCACTGCTGCACCATCGGACTCACCCTCTTTGGGGCAGGGAGAGGGTTTTTCACTAGCTGAGGAGGTGTATTCCCTTAGCAATTGGCATATCTCCTGGCGCACCTGGCCCATCTCCTGGCACATCTCCTTGCGCACCTGGCCCATCTCCTGGCATATCTCCTGGCGCACCTGACCCATCTCCTGGCATATCCCCTGGCGCACCTGACCCATCTCTTGGCACATGTCCTGCATCCCTTTTGCCAGTACCCCCACCCAGTTTGGGTAGTCCATTTCTGAGGTGGACTGTTGGGCGGTATCAGTCTGTGGGGCGGGATCTCTAGTGTCTGGGGCTGTGGCAGGCTCTGGCTCTGGGGTAGGATCTCTAGTGTCTGGGGCCATGTCAGGTTCTGGGGCAGGATCAGGCTCTGGGGTAGGAACTCTACTCTCTGGGGCCATGTCAGGTTCTGGGGCAGGATCTCTAGTCTCTGGGGCTGGTGTCCGGGTAGATATCCAAGCCAATCTCAACTTATCCTTGAGTACTAAATAGAGTAGGCCTATCAGCAGCAGATGGTTAGTATTCAGAGGGAATTTAAACCCTTCGAAAATTGATGGGGTGGGCCCAAAGAACTGGTTGAGGGGTTGGGGGAAAACTTCCCCTGGTGTCATTTCCTCACAGAAGGTACCATTGTTAACATAACCCCAAAAACATGTGCTCAGTGTGTGATAGCCATTTATCCATGTGCCCACATTCCGGAGGAAGTTAAAAACCCATGAATTCCTCACCTTCTCGACCCATAACGCAAGCTGGATAACAGCAATGGTAGCCTTAGTCAGAGGACCCATATTCAAGTAAGGAGCTGCAAAGGGGAAGAATATAGCCACGGCTACATGCCACCCAAACCAGGGTAAACTAGACCACATAGTGCTGCCTAACAAGGTTCCAATATCCAGCACACAAAATAAAGTTATCGAGGAACTGTTATTCCTTTTTCACCTCTATCTCTTAATGCCCTCAGGCCCCACGTTGGGCGCCAAGATCTGTCTCGGTTTTGAAAGACAGGTGTCTGCTAAGGAAGGCAGAGGCCCCCCTTGAAGTGGCAGATATAACCCCTTTTCCCTCCAAGTTATTATATTTTGAAATCAAAGGCCTTTAGGCAAAGATGTGGGAAATAGGAATAACAGTTCTTTACTCTATATATATATGTATATAACCAGTCAAACAAAACAACAACAACTGTGGCAGTAACAGCAAACACAAACCCAGTGCCAGCCTTCTCGGCTGTCAGGCCCTTTCCCCTCGGGTGCAGTTCCGCTCGCAGCCGGCAGGGGCGCTGGCGGCTCCCGGTGAGCAGGGCAGGTGCGATGGTTCTCCCGCGGCTGCAGGGGGCGCTCCGGAGCGAGCTCGGGAAACCCGCGGCTCTGGTGCCCTGGGATCCCGGGAAGGATGGAACAAAGGCTTCACAAACCGCTGGGCAGCCGATCCCGGGCTCTCAGGAACAGCAGGCTGGAATGGCAGGGACGAACGCAAATCCCGGGTGGCAGACGAGATGTATCCAGATGGGAAAAACCCACGGAGGCCCAGGCAGGCAGGGCGAGCAGGGCTACAGCGTAGCGAAAGCTCGAAGCAGCAGCGGGGCAGGGCAGCCACAGCTCGGTCTCCAGCAGGGCAGGGAAAGCGGCTTTTGGGGTCCCGGCGTTGCTTCCAGCAGGAAGAAAGAACGGCCAAAAAGAAAGAAGTAGCAGCTCCTTTCTCTGCAGCTTCTCTCTCTGGACGCTCAGAGCGAACTGCCCCCACACCCAGGTGTAGACAAAAGAGTAGCCAGGCCCGCCCCACTCCCCTTTTTGTCTTTCTTAAGTACAGCTATTTGTCCCCTAGCAACATGCATATGGGAGAAAATTCCTTTAACAGGAAAACCTAAGACTAAACTAAAACCCCAACACCATCAGAAAGCCCTGTGGGAATAATAGGAAGAATCACAGAAGAGCTGAGATGGAAAGGGACCTCTGAAGATAATCTCATCCAACTTTTCCCCACACCTATCAAGACAGGATCAGCTAAAGCCAGCTGCCCAGGACTATTTCCAAGCAGCTTTTGAATATCTCCAGGAACTCCACCACCTCTCTGGGCAACCTGTGCCAGCTCAGTCACCCTCACAGTTAAAATGTGTTTTCTGATCTTCAGAGGAAACATCCTGTGTTTCAGTTTTTATCCTTTGCTCTGACTCTCTCACCAGGCACCATTGAGAAGTGTCTGACTTCATCTTCTTAACACCCTTCCTCCAGGTATTTATACACACATATTGATAAGTTCAACCATGAGCCTTCTCCTCTCCAAGCTGAAGAGTCCCAGATCACCCAGTCTTTCCTAAGAGATGCTCTAGCCCATCATCTTTGTAGCTGGACTTTATATGGACTGTCTCCAATATGCCAGTGTCTCATCTCTCTTATACTGAGGAGGCCAGACCAACAGTGTGCCAGGTTTGGCCTCACCAGTGCTGAGCAGAGGGGAAGAATCCCCTCCCTTGGTCTGCAGAGGATAGTGGCCAGAGTGTTGGAGGAGTGTTTCAGCATTCCCACCATAGCATCCCCAGTCATGCCACAGGCAGCAGACCACACTACTGTGAAGAGCCTTTTACTTTACTTTTCTGAAAAAAAACCCACCAAAAAATCCCCCCAAAAACCCAACACTAAACGAAAAAAATAAAACAAAAGAAACCAAAAAAACCAACAATAATTAAAAAAAAAACCAAAAACAAACCACAAAAAAACCCAACCAACCAACAAAACAAAACAACCAAACCAAACCAAACAAAAAAACCTCATCTATCTCCCTTTTTGGCCTCTCTGATGCTGCACAGCTCACTCACTCCCACCTGTAACCTCATCTATCTCCCTTTTTGGCCTCTCTGATGCTGCACAGCTCACTCACTCCCACCTGTAACTCCCCCATTTGGTTTGCATATCTTCCAAAAGAGCACACATCTGGCAGGACAGCAGGCCATGTCTCAGGCATCAGAGAGAAGCTTCAGGTACTTCCTGCAGCCCAGGGCTTGGAGGGCTTCATCTGCTATCCAGAGTCTGCCTCAGGCCACTGCCCTGGCAGGAGCAGCTGCTCCAACACCTGCTGGGCAGGCTGCCCTGTGACACGTCACCACCATAACTGGGACTGTCGCAGCACTAAAATCCCACTGAGGCCCCCCTCCCTTGTGCTCTGCTGCACAAACTGCTGCCTTGGAGCTGTGCTCCGAGCCAGGGCTCTTGTGTAGTCCTCGCCTGAGCACTGGCTAAATGTGCTTCACCCTTCCTGAGGATGGGCAGCTGCCACAAAGGCTCCAGGCACGCTGGGTTAAGGGCAGCTGATCACCATCATTAGAAGCTGCCAGAGCTTCCTTGAGCCCACCCTTGGTAGCGCCCCTTCCCTTGTTCTTGCCTGACAGCAGCAGGCACTCTCTAGTTTCTCAGAGGTTTCCCAGGTGTATCCAATGACCCTGGACCTTGTGCCTGGAAGATCCAGAACCTCCTAAAGCAGAATGCAGAGGCTGCTGCCCAAACAGCTACCTCTGTTGGCTGCACCCAAGTATGCATTTAATCTGTGTAAATGACCTTCAAATTATAGATATACATCTATATATGTATAAATTTCAGGCCCCCTTTGTATTTGAGATGTTAGCAGCCTAAATCACTGATTGGTCTCCCTTTGTGTTTGGCTGCTTATTGTTAGAGCTGTGCATAAACATTTCTGGAGAGCATGTTTGAGCTCCAAGACAGCTGAGTATGCAAAAGGTGAAACTCTGGGGAGTTTAGGCATAGAGGCATCAGAATAGCTGCATTGCATCAGACCAGTGGTCCATCTGAAAGTGTCCTGTATCAGATACCTAGGTGCTTCCCCAGCCTCCAGAGGTCTGTGTAGCAGAGAGGGACTCCTTAACTCCCTTTATAACCCCTCTGTCAAACCACAGATTCAAGCTAAGATGAGTTAGGATTTACTCATGAATTCAGCTTCTTTGAACATGTGAATTACTCAGGGTTTATTGACAGCCATTACAGCCAAGTAAGTTAAATAGCTCAAAGTTAAATAGCTAAAAGAGCTATCCTTAGGGTATTTAATTAAAAATAGGCTCCTGACCAAAGGAATTTCATCAGATTATCTTTCATGAAAGCATTACTGTGAAAGGATATAATTGCTTGGGAAAGACATCACATAGCATGTTCTTCAGTTATAAAAACCATTTCCCTACACATTCCAGGTATTCTGCCGAGAAACAAAGGGCCATAGCTATGTATGTTTTATTTCTCTTTGTGTAGTGTTTTAAGATTATTTGACAAGTATTTGCACAAAAAACTGAAGCATGTTTAAACTCTTTGTGCTCTAGAATTGTTCAGTTTCTTCTTTATGTTACACCAGCATTCCAGGGCTGCATTACTTTTATTTGGTGCACAACTCAAGCCAAGTTTTCCTCTCTTCGTACCAAGTGCCATCCACCAGGCTGCACCTCCTGATGCCATGGGTTCTACCACTGCAGATGAACAGTTCAAGTGAAGGGATGACTTATGTTTCCTCCAGACTTTTCCACCTGCCATACACTTGTTGGACAGTTCAAAGAAAAATCAGGCAACTAGGTTTAGACCAGAAGGGACGAGCATTTCAAAGGAGGACCAAGGAACATTGTACTGACCTCTCCACTGGTCCAACCTGTTTGTGTCATCATCTAATTGCCCCCTTTCTTTGGATTGGTATCAGCCTAATAAAAGTAATGCTTTGCTTACTTGTTCTTCAATAACTTTCTTTTTGATCAAACAAACAAACAAAACAAAACCATCCCTGTTACTCATTTGCCCAAAAATATTGACAAGGCTGTATCTTTTATAAATCAAACAGGTCTTACATGGAGAATTGGCTCACCACCTGGATTTCAAAAGAAATGTCAGGAATGTCTTTCCATTTTCTCTGACACACCTCTCTGTTTTTACTATTTCTTCCACCTTCTCTGCCTATGGAAGCTGGGTCATGGGTAACGGTCCCTGCACTAATGAGCAGTTCCATCCCCCCCATCACTACCTTATTCTCCAGTGAAACTTGGCGCAATTTTTCATAATGGTAAAGGGAATCAGCAACCTGTTTGAAGAGGAGAGCATTTTAACCTCTGGGGAACATGTCATTTGAGACTATTTTCTCTATGGAGCATGGAAAGCACAGATCGTATGCACTGAAGCCTTGCTCAGATGTCAGAGACTTATTTTTTTGCATTCCTTGGCTCTTAGTGCATTTTATTATGTTGAGCCCTCTAATGATGCTATTCTGAGACCAGTGGGATATCCTTGCCCTAACATAGCCTGTGCAGTGAAGATGTCAAGACCTTAGGAGTATGATGTGGCAAAAGGCACCAGACATTGTGTAGCAGCATACCGCTCCATTTAGGCAGAGACTAAGGAGGGCAGTAACATCCATTGGAAAAATTAATTAAGATGGACTATTTAAAACCATGACACTCCTAAAATACTGCTCACATTCAGAGTTGTGGCTGAACTGCCCTGCTGGTTGGAGGCCGGTTACTCTGGATGCAGGCTCACAACACTCCTGAAGCCATTTACTCCCACAAGCCATAATGCAAATCTGATTCATGAGTGATTTAGATATTTTGTTAAAACCTCTCTGACTCTGTGGGAGCACTTTTTACTCTCTTCCTATCCCCAAAGCACTGAATACTGACACCAAGAGCAATCAACCTGGCTGGATGCTGTGATTAAGACATACAACTCTTAGAGTAAGCACACTCTGCTTGTTCTCCAGAGAGCAGTATAGTGGGCAGCCTTGTCACCAGACCTCCCTCCTGTTTGCATCAGTAGCTGTGGGTTCAGCTACGTTACATTAACCTTGGCTTAATCCATCACCATCACTTGAGTAACAACACAGTTGTTATCAAACACTCAGTGTGGTCTTCTTTCTCCTGGAAAGAGATTTTTACTTTCTTAACTGGCCTCTTGGTGGATATAATTCTGGAAGGGCCTGGAATAACATGTTCTTTGCTAACTTTGCCATATAATAACCTCAGCAACATTGTACCAGATCGATGTCGGTTTCCCTCAGTTATCCCCCCAAAATAGTGCCTTTGGGTAAACTCTGTCTTTTGTCATTCAGCATTTGACAATGGTAACTTTATTCACCCCATTGAGAAGAAAATATTATGTTTACTCTGTATATAACAAACATCCCAGAGAATTATTCCTACATTAAGCCTTAGGAAAGATGGTAATGAAAGATCTTGTTTCACAGGGCAGCTAATTACACTTGCTGGGGATGACATCTTAAAGAGTAATGTAAACAAACACAGTGATGCAGTAATTCCCCTCAGGACACGCCATGTGTAATTCTGTAGTAAGCAAATTCAGCTCAGACCCTCTTGGCCAAAATGTCATTAGTGACATTAAGAAAATGCCAGCACATGCTGATTTATGTGAAGTCTGGGGACTCTTCAGAACTAGAGAAAATGTTGCCTGTAAATATTAAGTCCAACAAAACTGCAGTTTTGTATAGTTTTTGCAAGTAATTTTGTCATTCACACACTCTAGCTTAAAACAAAAATAATTTCATGATTTCCCACCTGATTCAGTGCCTGAACTATGAATATAACTATCTACATTGGACCAACAGACCTACGAGGTTGCTAGAAGATAAAGAAATTACCTTTCAAAAAAATATTAAATTCCATATGCCTCTACAGGGAATATCTTAGTTTCACCAATCTCTTATTCACTCACAGCTCACATGTGTAATCTTTAACACCTTTTCTCTCTACCCTTTAGTGAATCCTGAGCAGCTCAGACCAACAGCAGTGTTCAAATAAGACAGTGTCCAATTGTACAAGGAATATGTAACTATCCCTCTTTTGTGCCAAGGAGGTCTGCAGCCTTGGCAGAGCTGTAATATTCAGGCTAACTGCTAACAAGCTGGATAGGGCTTTTATTCCTGAATTTTGGGTGTCCACAACGCAGTACCTCTATCTGGGCCAGGTGTAGGATCCATCTAATGCTGTTAGTGGAAAGCAGTGACACCCAGTCTCCACTGACTGCCCTTTGAAGACTTTACTGACTGGTGCTGGAGCCCACACAACTGTCTCAGATGTACATGTAAGATCCTCATGCCCCTGATGTTTTCTAATGTGGACAGAGAGCATCCCACCTCCCTCCCAGCAGCCGTGTCAGAAGTGTACAGGGATGCTGTGAGCCTTGTCTCTATATGTCATCCTAAGCTTCATGCAACATGGATTTAGGGAGCTCACCAACATTTAGGGTTGCTCCTATCACAGTGTGTAATTTTTAATGCTGACATACCCTATGCTGTTTGCTTCCCCAAGTTAAATTAAAAATATCCCATCTGCCTCTGCTCTATTGTCAATCATGTGTAGCCAAAAGCAATTTGGAAGGATTTTTCACACCTGTCATTGGAGCTGATTTGTGTGCACTGTGTGGCAGTAGCAGAAAAGTCGCAGATGCCCTGCCCTCACTAAAACATGCATCTTTGCAAGCAGAGAAAACTGAACCCCAAAGCAAATTTCCAAGTCTTTAAATTCCTGCTCTAGCCCTGTATCCCAGTCCCAATTTAGCAGGTTTCACTAGGTCATGCACAGCACCACATTGTTTCAGGCCTGGAGTTATTGGGTGGCAAAGGTATGGGCAAGCCACTGGCCAAGCAAGACTCCAGGCGTCTATGTTTGCAGGATCTGCCACATGAGGGGTAGCAACTCTTTTAGGGGTACCACCGATCAAAGCTTTGTGTCTCTTTTTGAAATACCTGTGGCTCCTGATCCAATATGTTTTTTATTCAACATTCCTTGTATTTCTTTGTGACTTCATGCCATAGTTTACTTGTTTCTGCTCTACATCCACAGGACTCAGTTCTTCCTAGATTTTTTCACTTGCCTCTAAACTGACCACTGACTACCTGGCCATACTGCTCCTGCAGTTAACCACATCAGGGACTTGCTAGACATCACTATACCCCCACCTGACCTGCAAAGTCTATGGCTATTTCGCTGGTTGCTACAGATTTTCCTTATTAAAAAAAAAAAAAAATTCCTTTTCTGTTCAGCTTCTACAACTCTAAGCAGGGGATCTGCTCTTCTTTTCTTTTTCAATTTTCTTTGACTGTCATTTACCCATGATTCTGTTAGGAATAAAGCATAGTTAAATGAATTTCTTTTGTCTCTGGTTAATATAAGCAGAATTAATATAATTGAGATGGGAGTACCAAATCCAACCTGCCTTTCAATTTCTTTCCATTAAGTTTCATTAAAATTACCCTGTGTCATTGGGAACAGTTATGTCAGGTTTATATGCTAAGAAAAGAAGCCAGCTTCAAATGACAATTTCCTACCACATGAAAACAATAATATTTCTGTAACTACTAAGCATCTGTATTATCATTCATCAGATGCAAATTTCTTTATATCATTCCTGAATAAATAAATGCATTATTGCTGAACAAGACCCTTGGATTCACCCCTTTCTTTGTGCACAATTTCCTTATAATGTTTTAATTTATAATCAATAACCCTCTACATCTTTGTGTTCAAATGAGAGACTATTTTTGGTTCGCAGGCGTGAATTGCACATCACTTAATTCTGCTCTAATAATATTTGAATCATTTAGGGGAGTAGTCATCTTGACAAAAACTATGCAAATCTTATCCAGTTGTGATGTGAGGAATTCCTTTCTAGAGGTGTCAAAGTCATCAGAAGATGTGTAATTAACAGCTTAATTTTTGTACTTCATGTTGCTTACACTTTAATAAAAATCTTTGCAAGAGCTCTCCTTAACCTGTTAACAAAAAGTTATAGGCAATAAGATTGTATGCATGCAAAATGAGTGTTCATTCTATTGTTTTCTCTGCTTTTATCCCCTGAATCCTATTTCCTCTGAATTTTGTGATTTTCTAATTTTGTTTACCACTATGGAAAATTTTCTCTTTTAATTACTTTCTCTCTACACAGCAGAAAGACATCACTGAAAAGCTCAATACAGCGAAGCTTTGCAAGCTATTCTAAGATTAAAACCCTGAACATGATCCAAAATCCAGTGAAGTCTGTGAAAAACCTCCCTCCCCATGTCCTTTGGAATCTGTCCCAAATGAGGTGCTGCACTTTTGTGCCAGGCTCCCCACTCTCCCCAAGGGAAGCAACAGTGACGACCTGGCTCCAGCTTTTGTTCCTCGCACAAAGCACTGGAGAAGAGATGGCAGCACCTCAGCTTCTCACTGAAACAGTCTGAACAATGAGCCCAACGTGTTTATGCAGGAATGTATGTGAGTGTTTATATGCCAGCCCTGTTCCTAGAGTCTCTCACTGTAGGAAAATGAGAAAATAAACTACTTAACTGTGCAAGTAATTTCAGCTGGAGCCCATTATCCATCTGCTAATACAGTGCAGCCTGGAAGCTTTGCCAATGACAGATTAAGGTCAAACAAATGATCGTTCCTACAATATACACTCCTCTTCCTAAATGTGTTTTCCTTTTATTATGTTGTGAAATGCTGATCAAAGGGCCTATAATAATATTAGATTAGTATAAATTTCTTGCGATGAAGCTACAGCAAGTTTATTAAATAACATTCGGGTTCAGAAAAACCAGACAGTATACTTAAGACAGGAACTCTGGTCTCAAGTGTTTGCAGGCCAAAAAGGCAAAATATGGGAAGAAGTGCATAAAGAAGATGCTGTTGTTTCATTTTACAGGGGCAGAACCAAAGCAGAGGGCTTGTGGGAATGGGATATGCCAGGATTGCAGGCACAGAAATAACAGTGGCATCTTTAAAGCCTACATCAGTGTCAGGGTGAGACTGAAAATCCCCCATGATGTGCCTAAAAATACGTCCCCCAAACTCCAATTTGTGCTGAATTGTTTTACAGAAGCACTTCTTTAAAAGATTTTTCAAGATCACCTGTCTTTAAAGATAAAGCTGTTCAGACAGCTTTGAAAATCCTAACCTGCACAGCTGTGCACACGCACTGACTACATGCAACTAAAGACAAGGTCTTAGTGTGAAGTGTTAAGCAAATCAAGCTACAGGGACTGCTTGTTCTGCAGCCGAAATATAACACATCAGAGACAGGAAGGTAATTAGCAGTATTTAATTTTATGTCTGCAAAGTTATACAAGGATAATTTAGGCATGTTTTGGATTCAGCCACAGGTCTTAAGTACTAAATAGGTAAGCCTTGTTCACTCAGGCACATTGCTCAAGTGTTTTAAAATCTTTGCACAACTGTCTTGTCTTTTACCATTGCTCTGACCAGAAGAAATATGCCCTTTCTTCAAAGTCAGGCTCAGAATATGTAAATCGAGGATGATGACACTGACCTATTTTTTTTTTTTTTCCAAAGAGCATTTTATTATCTACTGATGAGAAATGCTGCCTGGACGCTGGGTACCATTATGTAAACTACAGAGGTCTCATGAATTCTTGTGTAACAGAGTGACAGGGGTGGCGCCTGCATCGCCTCCTTCCCAAGAAGCTGCTTTGCACAGAGGATAAGAGCCTACTTAGCCTGTCCCACAGCAGCTGAGCCCCGGCGCTGTCCCCTCTCTGCTGCACACAGCACAGGTAGGAAGAGCTATAGCGCGTCACTGCCTCATCAGGGACCACAGCAGAATGCCAAGCACATGAGGAATCATGATTTAAAAATGTTTTGAGTGACACTTTTGAAGGGGGGAGCTGTTAAAAACTGGAGTTTGCTAAAAGTAAAGGCAAGAAATTGCCTTTAAATTCAGGAAGAAATTTTGATTTTTATAAGATAGTCCAGAAACTACTTTACTACTCATCTCTACTTAACTTTCATATTTCCTGGCAAAAAAAAAAAAAAAAAAAAAAAAAGAAAAAGAAAAAAAATAGTAGGAGAAGTGAAATCTGACTTTTAAAAGAGAATGCTACACTGTGAAATAAAATTTTTTGCACACTAAAAAAGCTTTTTCAAAGGAGTTGAAACACAGAGTTGTGAGTGTCTACTAATTTAGAGCACACCACAAGAGGTGCTTAGGACCTGGATTTTGTCAGTTCATAGCAGGCAAACAATTTTAATATATTTAGATACCTAGTACCTATTTACCTTCACCTCTCTCTTAAGAATTTCACAGGTGCTCTCTCTGTCCAACATTGGTATGTTTCAGCTGCAGCAGTGAATGATCAGCATTTTTGAAAAAAGGATCAGGGACTTTGAAAAGTAGAAATCAAGGCGCTCTGAAAAGCAGAAACACACAGCTGGTGATCACTAGTCAGCTTGGTTCAAAGGGCTGAAAGATGACACTGCTGGAAAAAAAGAATTCATCATAATATTTACAGAATGACCACATTCAGAGATGACACCAGAGTTTCTTTGACATGCCTCAACAGCACAATTGTTCTGTTTTTTTCCCTTCTTGAATGTAGCAAAGTGAATTAGTTAAAAAACAAAAACCAGAAGTCTTAGAAGCACCTTTCCTAAAATCTAAGGAATTTTTCCTAACTCTAAGTAACAGAACAGAGTTCCATTTAATAGGAAAGTATAAAGCTGACTTAATTACATCAGGCCCCAAGTGGCTGAACCTTTGTCATGGAAAGATTGAATTGATCACAAACTGCAGAAATTTCTCTATTAAAGTCCAGCACAGATCTACAGCTAATGAATGGTTCTCCACTAATGAGAGGCTTATATGAAATCAGTTTATTGTGTCCTTGAGCCACACATGAAAAGCTTCCAATACAGGAATGAAAACTAAAAGTACATGCAGAAAAGTAGCCAAGAACTTGTTGGGTTATGGACTGGCTTGCCTATTATTTCTGAAAGATTATTTTGACTATGTATCAGAATAATAGTGCAATAAAATGAGGGAGTGCCTGCTATACTACTAATATGTTCCTCCCATGTTAGGTGTGTACTTCACCTGTTCCTCACATATCAGTGAGGTTCCAAAACACTGATCCCTAACTGCAAAATTTAATATTACGCTGAGTTTTTACCAATTAGTTGCTAGCTTGTGAAGCCATTGAGATATTATTGCCCTGTAATCATCAGCAAGCATTGGAGAAGTGGGATCTGTATCCCAGATTGCAGAAGAATTAGCTCAGACAGGTGATCAATTTGGGGACTGCTCCCAATTTGTGCAGCATTTGGTAGAAAATGCATGACAGTGGATTTACAGATTTCAAGGACTGCCACACTCAAATTTTCGAAGATCCTGTACTCAGCAACATAAATCACCAGATTATCTTCAAAATCATCAGGTGTGCAAAGTTACAGACTTAGCATTACTTTTACTCATCTTTCTAGTTTAGAAGTGGCATTTACAGCTAAGCAGATGATTTCAGGAGCTCTGACTTTAAGCAAAAATGGGAACATCATGAGACATCATGAGACATCATGAGACAACCGAGACAGTTACTCAGGATCATGGCCTGTTCTTGTCATTCATGGTATGTTTTCCCACCAGCATATATCTTGTTCTCAAAAGTTACTCCCAGTAGATCTCAAAGCACTTCCAAGCCCATAAATGTGTCTTTCAGCATCAGTCTTTGCTAAAACTTCCACTTGTAACCCTCCAGTTGTGTCAGCAGCTGCCCTGGCTATGTGGACCTGGGAGGTAATCCCTGTTTTGTAGTCTCTAGCCTGGGCACGTTGTTGGCACTGATGTGCAGAAGGCAATCCTCCTCATGCTCTCCAGACGAATGAGGAACCTTTGCTCCCACTGTGCCTCACTTCCCAACCAGATCAGAGGGGCATCACCAGAGAAACGTGCCCCTGCTCCACATTTGTAATTAGCTCAAATGCTGATATAATATCGAAATGTAATTTAGACCGCATGTAGCTATTGACGGAATGAAAAGTTCAAATTCCTTTTCTCTCATACCCTACTGGGAGTCACTGCCCGGTGTAGTTCTGAGCTGTGGTGCTGGGCAGGGGAGGTCTCCTTACTCAGCCCACCCCACCTGCTCTTCCTTCATTCCTGAAGGAAGCAAACCCACCTGTTGCACGAAACCTGGCGATTCACTGCTGGGGATTTGCACCATCTGTGCCGACACCACCATGCAGGAAGGAAACACTGCCTCTTGCAGCACTGGTGTCAGTGCACTTGGCATACACACCCAAAAATGACCCACTGGAAAGTGTTCAAATGGGCAAATTATGCATGTTGAACTTGGCTGTCACAGCCCTCAGCTCTGTGTTTCTTGCAGTGCTGAAGTGGTTTAAAGTGTTATTAATACATTTGTCTTACCTGACAAGGGATTTACTAGGCAGAGATAAATAAAATGGGGTGAAGACCGTGGAGGATGTCACCAGAAGGAGCCCTGAATTCCAGGAAACACCTGCTGCTGTCACCCCAAGAGAGAAGAAGGATGGTCACAGACCAGCCAGGTGATGTGGCTCTCCCTTCCAGTGCAGGTACTCTGCTCCTCTCAGTGCCCCTCCCCCAAGCCAGCCCCCAGCCTTCCTCCCCATCCCCAGAGGGACGCTGCTGGCCTCGCTCCTCAGCGTCCCAGCAGTGAAATCACCTGGAAAGCTTGCTCACTCTGCTCACTTTACGAGTGTCAGGAGCCTGCTATTCAAATATTTACAACCACCTAGTGTGGTATAAAACCACTGACACCTGCTGAAGACATGCATTTGATCCAACATATACCTGTCATCCAAGACTCTGCTCGTTTTACACCTTTGCCTCTTACTACAGAAGTTGTCCCAATGGCATCAGCAAAGGATCGTCTCCCCAGAAAAATGGTGCTTTCACACATAAAAACAATTGAATCTCACCAAAATTGCTGGTAGCAAGGCCCGTTTAAATGACAATATTTCTTAGCTCTTTAAAGAGCATTTCATTAACTTTTACAACTATAATTGTAAACCCTGATTTTTTTTTTTTTTTTTACAGAAACACAGGTGCGGTTTTTGGCTCTGACACAAGGAAGAGTTTATAGCTATCACAGTTCCAAAGGTAGGTTTGATACGGGTAAGCAAAAGGATAATTTGTAAAACTTAAGTGCTAGATCTCAATTTTTTTTTCAGTATTGGAAAAGGTATTTTTATTTTAGCTAAGAACAAAAGAGAGGTGCAGCAGAAGGGGGTTTAAGTTGAATGCCATGTCACTATTTTTGATTGGTAAAAACTTAATTATTGCAGTTAACACACTGTACAGCACAGGACTCAGCAAGATCTTATAGCTATGCTGACAGATTTTTGTAAGTAGAATGGTTTTCCTTCTCTCAGTAACCTTATTTGAATGTACTAACCCTTACCTCAAAAATGAGCAGCAATTTATCTTTTTTAAACATGATGTATCCTCCTATTCCCAAACCAACATTTTCAGCTGTTTCCAATCAAACACAGCTCAATAGAAGGGTCCCTGCTGGTAAATCTCCTTGCTGGCTGATAAGCAAGATGTTATTTTTGTAAATCAATTGACAAAAAAATTAAATCAGCTCTCTAGCAAGTTCTCAATTCTATCTTACTACTTTGTAAATGAAATCCCTCATGGAAATTTCTAGGAAACATCAAGGTTTATTTTTCTTGTTTGTATTCTGAAATGGCATTTTTTTCCAGATCAATTAGTTCACACTGAACCCCTGTACCAATTAAGCTTCATTATGTTGCTTGTAATGCTAATATGCTAACTGGTATAATGAAACTTTCACAAGCAATGTAACTAACTGTGTCCATAATTAAGGCAAAGCATGTACCTTTCCCAGGCTGCCAAAATACTGTCTCCAGGCTTCTGATGTGAGAGTTATCATCTGCCTCAGCAGCAGCCCCCAGCTTGTGCTTTCCCTCATCGATTGGCTACATGTGCAGCAGTACAAGTTCAGGATGATCAGTGTCTCCAGGCAGCACATGCCACCTCCAGGCAGTAATGAGATACCTGACTTGACTCCTCCATCCCTCTGCCAGGAGAAGAAATATACAGCATGAGAGGGAGTCAGATCACCTGCTAAGTTAAAGGAAACACCTGTCTTCTTCCCCTGCTGATTACTAAGTTAGGCAGCATATCTGTATTTTCCATGCCATGTGTGTTGAATATGGAAAAACCTCTGCTTTGGCCATGTGCCTTAATGTGAGGGAGAGAACCACAAAGGCCAATCAGTCCAAAACATTCAAGTTTTGCAGTTAGCTTCCCCTCCTCAACTTTTAAGAGTCCAAATCGATGAGAAAAAAAATCGATGCATTGATGCAATTGGGGGGCCTTCTGGTCAGTACTTCATTAACAAAGTACCCATAAGTGAGGAAAGCACACCATACAGCTCATGGTCTGCATCACCACTTCCACCATACCTGGAGTCCCTTTCAAACAGCACTGCATGGATGTGGAGAGGAACGGAGCACAAACCCTCTTCTAGAGAGCTGCCTCATCTGGCCCTGTCCCTTCCCTACTACTGCCCTCTGGGAAAGCAAGATGCTCTTTCTTTCCTCTTTTCATGAGCAAAATGCCTGTTTTCATCTCTTCCACAACCACCCACAGAGTAGATGATAATTTTTCCTTCACTTAGTGTGCAAGTTCCTTCATGAATGTGAGACGGTCTGTAGTGAAGCGAACCAAAGAAATCTAAATACAACTTAAGAGCAACCATGATATTTAAGGAAAATTTCCTGCTAAGGTTTTGTTACTGCATAAGTGCAGATAAACAGAGGGGGCAAATGCAAATGCAGTTACCTACTGCTGAACATAAGACAAAACTCCACAACCTAGAAAGATTGATGATATCTTTGGCCATGACTTAACATTGCCCTAATAATTAAAGCAAGAACGTTTAACTTGGTTACAGCACTTGTGGCATATAAATAAGTGTTCAGATTTCCATGACTCCTGAAAATGTGCAGTTCTTTTGATTTTGTAGGCTTCAAATATTTGCAATTCATGTCATTAATTTAGCCATTGAAGTCCAACCATAAATTTTAAATTGGAAAACGTTGACCTTGACCTCCTTATTTCACTTTCACCAACTGAAAAGCTGAGATAACAATATTTACCTATCTCAGTGTCTTCTGATTGTTAATTGCTGCTTCTGAAGTGGCTTGACTATGGAAATGTCATCCCTTGATGCTATCCTTCTTAAAGTTAAAAAAGGTACTTGTTGCTAGACATGCAAGAAGCAAGCAAAAGGACATCACACTGGACCCACAGGATGTTTCCAAAGAAAATACAACCACACAGAAACATCTGTGTCCTTTACTGAGTCAGTAACAGACTTCACATAGAGTTGTGAAGAAAATGCAGGCAATGAGAGCAGTGCAGGGAGGAGATATTGCCCTCTCCATTTGGCACTATTTGTTAACTAGCACTGTAAAGGGGGTCAGAAGGACCCTCCATACCTGCCCTCTATGGCATAACATGCTCTGAGCAGGGACAGCTCTTTGGTTCCATATTCTATATGCACACAGAGGGGTATGGGCAGTAACAGAACTGAAACCAATGGAACTGCAGAGAATTTACCACAGCAGTGCAGTCAGAGTTATCTACTGACTTACCCCACTAACTCCTTCTGCAGCAAATTAATGGAAATATATTTTCAAGTGGAAGAATTCTGATAAAAAGGGATGAAACAGAGTGAGTAGGGTATTTAAAATTGCTTAAATGATGATCACATGGGAGGTATGATTTCTAAAGGGGAATGTTTTACAGATAATCTACTTTCACTTGAACATCTCCTGGGATGAGTCCCATGATGTTTGTGATTTGTGAAAATCACATTATGAAAACACCAAGAAACAAGGGAACCGTTGGGTAAGATAAGCATCTGTTTATTTTAACCTGGCAGTATGGCAATTTTAATGATTCCAGGATAATATTAAATAATCTCATTGAAGAACATTGCATTTCTGCAAAGATGAAAATGAGTATGATCCTATTAGAGACAAGAAAACCTAATAGATAATGCACACAATAGGGAAACAATAATAGACCCACATTTATTCTGTGAGTTTCTAAAATGTTTTCAAACCACACATATCTTATCAGGGCACTAATTTGTTAAATCACTTAAATACATGCACAAAGCTTTTTCCAGAATATGTAAGTATATTTGTCTTTCAATAAAAGCCTCTGGTTATTCACATGTTTGCATAGTCTGGTGAAACGCCAGTTAACACCAGAGAGACCAATTATTTCAGGAAGAGGTGGGAGAGGAAAAACAAGAAAACCTCTTAGCATGACTCATTGCACATACAAGGAATCACATTTCCGAATATAGGGTGTTATTATTTTGATACTGTATGAAGAAACAAATACAGTCTCTGAAATCCTGTACTAAGGTAACAGGTTGGATTTATATCCACACGGCCTTGCTGGAGACCACTTTGTATCTCAGTATCCTGGTTTATCTTTAAGAGTGTAGAAGAAACAGGTGGAGTAAAATTCAATGCACTGATTATAATAACTCTTTGTCCTAAAGTGCTACTTATGATTTTCTGGCCAGCATTCATTATGTTCTACAAAGAGAAATAGTTCCAAGGTGACCATTCACAGCCCTTGATGGAGCTACACCACATGTACTCAGATGGATTTCTCTAATGGTCCTGGTTAGTAACCATACCCTATTCCCCATTTGCCTATTATGTAGGTATATGGATAAGCCATTTGAACCACGAGTCATTTAAAGCATTTGAGCAACGCCAAAATAAGATACCTGTAAGTTTGATGTTATATTATACAATGCTCTGCTGCATTTGAGTAGTCTGCAATTCAATTTCAGCATCTATAAAATGGTTATGACATTCACCTTCTCAGCATGAGGTGAGATATTTTGCTGAAACGTCATTCAATGCAAGCTAAAGTCTAAAGCACTCCAAATTCTCACAGGAGAGTGGATAATAAAATGAGATGGCATATATTAATAAATTATGGCAGTAAATTCTAGATTTCCCCTTTAATTTCTTTACTTTTTGAAAATATTTCTGTTTCTGCTTTTATGTCAATGTTTTTCCAGTACTGGGTTGCATTAGATAGCAGTGTCCAACCCCCAGTTTGAATTAGACAAAACTGAAACAGAAAGAGGATTAAAAACATAATATTTCAGGAATAGAAACTGGGTCACATATTAAGGCTCTCTCTAGGGTTTGTCAGAAAGATTAAAATTAGGATGAATTTATCACTGACTTCTTTACAGTTTCCTGATGCAGGGCAACAGTAAGGACAGATGGACAGGTATCTGGGGTACTTCCAAGATTTGAATTCAAGCACCACCAGAAACTCTATCAATGGCAATATCCTCAGGTCCCAGACTTCCCAGGAGTGGAGAGAAGTACCATTATTGTTATTCAGTACCAAAACCTCAGGGATGGAAAGGCTCAAAGCTCTCTCAGTCATGCGGGAAATCTGTAGAAGAGGAGTGAAGTGATCACAAGTGCAAGGGTAGACATGTTACACGCTTCCTCCATATGGAATGGCATCAGCAGGCTTACTCATACCAGCATCAAACCAGCCTATTTTTGGGTGCATAATTTCACAATGAAGGAAGGGGAATCATTTTAGGAAAATGTGAAGCAGATGCATGGTTTATCATAGAAAGAAATCCTTTAGGGAGGAGCAAAAGATTTTGATATATAAATAATATTACTTATTTATTTGCGATACCCAACTGAGGTACACATTTTCACACACATGTGGGGAGTCTTCTGCTTCAGTAGAGTGCAAAAATAAGTTAACTGTTCACAAATAAATTCTCATGTACACTAATCCAGTTGATCCCAGCCCCGATGACCTAATAATTATAATCTATTTTTATACATGCGTTAATGTCTAGTATTGTGTTATTTTGGTAAAAGATATCAAAATGCAGAAAAATAAAATTAAACTTACTATTTGAGAAACATTTTTCTCTCCTTCTCTCAATCTTTGTTAGCCTTCCTCCAAGAAAAAGAAATCCACTGACATTTCAAGCTATGACTGTTCCCCCATTATTATGTGGTTTTGTAGCATTTTAAGAAATTATATGCAAAGTAAAAAGGAAGAAGAACTGTTTTGAAGAGGCGACTTTCATAATCTACTCTTCAGAGATGGAAGACTCCCAGACAAAGATTTTATGCAAATTTCTGATTTTCATCAATAAATCAGCATCTGGACAATTACAAATTCGTAAGTTTTCTCCCAAGAGATTCCCTAAAACAGAAATTGAGAGAAATATGAAAACAGAAGTTCCACGCAGATGATGCTCAAAGATCTTCAGCATCACCGTAGTCTACAGCAGCATGTGTTTGCAAAGAGCAGCTCTGTGGGAACTAGAACACTCTCCATCTCTCCCCCTCTTCATTTGCACAGGCTCCTCCACTTCTACCTACCACATTCAAAAATACCAAACCACACACATCAAACCACAGACTGTTAGCATATTTGGTGTGCCTTACTAATGCTACGTCAGTTGTTCCTTACAGTCTTGAAATAAGCCAAAAAGATTTATGTAGCTTCCATACTTCTGCAGTGAAGCTGAGCCCCACCAACCAGTGCTTAGGTGGTAGGTGCCCACCTTCCAGGTGCCCCTTGCTCTCAGGGAACTGCCCTACCTGCTCAGAATTAGCAGAGTTTACCTTGAGAGAGTTTACCATACCCTGCCTGCTACCAACCACTGCAGTCCTCAGGGAGCTGAGGACTGACAGGACTTGAAAGCTTTGACTACAAACTAAGCCAAGATTAGCTAGACCCAAGACTGTGCCTTGAGGAAGTATTCCTTTTCTGGAAAGGCCTATGCTTTAGATTTCAATGCAAGCAGAATACAGGTTCATACTGAAAGCAGAACATCAATTATTTTCAGTCATAGCTAGTAAATGAAATTAAATGAACTAGTATCACATTTATACCCTTATGTCCCCTTATTGTATTAACTGCACAGAGATCCCAGTAAAATGGTACTACAGATGCTTTAAATAGCATTTAATCTGACTGAGCAAGTGCTGGAAAATACTAGCAACTGAGAAAACACTAACATTCAGCAAGATTATTGCTAGTATTTCTTATTCTCTGCCTCTGCTCTCATCATTCAGCTCAAGCCTTTGGTTTCTAGGAAACATATTGCAACTTCCACTCATAGCTCCTTAGCAGCTGTTACTATTCAGATCAGCAGGATTTCACATCAAGTCTTGGCCAGAGCTTAGGAAAACTGAGACTCCAACCTTTCTCCTTCCAAAGGACTTTTTAAGTGGAGCGGTCTTAGCAAGTGCTGCTGAATCTGTTCGTTTGTAAATGCTCTCCCCAACACATCCACTCCGAATTGTGTAAATACAAAAACAACTCTGTCTCTCTTTAGCTCTTTGTAATTCAGAGGGAACATTTTCTTAAAATTTTTTCAACTTAATTCTTTACTTTGAATGCCTTCTTCACACATACCTTGCCAACAGTACACCACCTGATGTTTTTTGACTAGGTTAATTGCACTTTGATGCCTCACAGCAGCTAGCCTGCTTACAGTCCTGCTACAGCCCTAGCAAATCACCCCAAACAAAAATACATTATTATTAGGCATAATAAATAGGAGGTTGGATTTATTAGTCTGCTAGCCTTGCCAAGAACTCAGCAACCCCAGAAACCGGTTTGCTTACATCCGTGCCTATATACTGTCTTGAGATTAACTTTGAGCAGACAGTTTTTCAAGATGCAAGCAGTCTGTTTTGCGGACCAGTGCAAGGCTTGGAGGCAGTAGTGCTGAAAGTCTCTCCCCAAAAATCCAAAAGATTCTGTTGGTAAAAAGCAGTATCTCATCTCTTTTAGCACCTTGTTTTCCTCAGTGCCCACATTTCCTCCACGGACCACCTGTTGTGGCCCTTGGCACGGACCGGGTTAGCACTGGGATGATGCTGACTTAGGTCATGCCACCGAACTCCTGGCCTCTTGGGGGCTTCAGCTCCTCTCTCATCTGTGAAGACAGGAGGCTGCTCAAGAGAGGTTTCCTTGTGCTCTAAATGCTTCCTGTAGAGGTGCTGGTAGAAGTGCCGTGAAAGAGAGGTCCAGTGTCCACAGAAACACCTTCTGTGCGTCTCAGAGTTTTTACAAGCTGCTAAACAGAGAGAGGGAGTAAGTGAGCTGGCTCTCACATTTAACACTGTGGTATTGGTACAACTGCAGGCAGATCAACTAACAGAGGAGAGAAATACACTCTGAATTTCCAAAGTGAGTGTGTAGATGTCAGATGGGTAAAAAAAACCCAAAACAAACCAGGCTTCTTGTTATTTAGAAATTTTAGATACCTAAATAATGTAAACAACCAAAACTAAACATATTTTATTTATTGGAAACCAGTGCTTTTGTAGTGACTAGATTTCATCTTGTAAGAATACTGGGAATAGCTGTCAGTGTGGTATGAACTTTTTCCTTATGAATTGTTGAAAGTGAGAAGGATGTATAAAACTCACTGAGTCTTACTATTTATCTTACTGTTGTCTTTACTGTTGCACATAAATCTCATTAAATCTCAATTTCAGAATGTTTTATAAATGGAATGGCTTACAAACCTTAATGAGGCAAATTGGGGGTGTCTCATGCTGTAGTCATTCCAAAAACTGGTTTCTTCAAGGGAAGTTTTTCTGCACAGGGACAGGTGGTATCTACTCTGGGTGTTTTAATTTCCTGCCTTGGTAATTCCCAGCAATAGATTTTGATGAGATACAGATGATAATAATGACTAATAATTCTGGGGTATTTGCTTTGAGATGATAATGTTTATGTCTTTGCTTTTGATATGAAGTTTATAAATACTAGCATTTAACTTGAATTATCTTAAGTAGTTTCTTTTCCAGAGGAAAGGTGGAGGCTGTCCTCTCACAAATGCCATGAAAACAGGGGTTTTTGGATAATTTGAAAGAATACGCAGACTTCCTCTATGGCCTTCCCTCACATTCTTTTAATTTGATTTACATGCTGAAGCACAAGTGACAAGAAGCCCTGTTTGTCACATACAAGCTGTGTCACTGAAAGAACCAAGAAACCAGACATGATCTGCTTTACAACTATGACCATGCCCAAGCAGAGCAGCCTTGGTGGGAGCCTCTGTGTGACAACATAAATGGCTGCATCAGCATCTTAAGGAGTCATGTAACAGTTTATGCCCAATTAGCTGCACCAGCTTATTGTCAAGCTGCATGCAGGTTAAATAATTTGAAATGCAGTCTCAATACCAGCTGTAAAAGTGAAAAGTTCAAGGGGAAATACCATGTCTGCCCTGTTCCAGCCTGACACCTTGCTTTGAAAGCTCACGCAGTATAGCACCGTTCTTTGAGAGAAGAGATGAAAGTGACAGGCTGAGGTGAGAGAAAGCAGTTTTCATCTCCAAGGTCCCTGCAGAACAACTACAGCTGTGGGAGAAAACAGATTCATATCTCCTCTATTAATAAGCTGATAAGGTAAACGCTGAACATAAAAAAAAAGAATGACTTTTCAGAGTCAAACTTTTTTTCCTGTATAGCTGTGGTTTCCCTCTAGTTAGCATTAAGGTTTTTCAAGGTTGTTTTTTTTGTTGGTTTTGGGTTTTTTTCCTGTTCAAAGTTACTGGTCCCTGCCTCCTTGCTAAAAAATTTCATATAACTTTTTAAAAAACAGTCTGGTAATAAAATAAATCTTTATTCTTCTGGATTGATTTTATAAGACAGAAACAAAGCAAGTGTATTTGTTTATTGAATTCTTACAGATGAGATGAATTGTCAAAAAAAAAAAACCAAAACCCCTTTTTTCCCATGTATTTTGGGGCTTTTTTCTGCTATTTGAAGTTACTAGAGCCAAGAGCCTTTCTGGGCTTTTATGGCGAGTTCAGGCTGAGAAAACTCAAACGCTCCCCACCAGCTGCAGGATCTCAGGCAAAAATGAAATTTTTATTAAAATACAAGTGCTATTCTAAGAGGTAACATTCTGTTGAGCAGTTCATTGTCCACACTTACTGAGAAGGAAATGAGAAGTTAAATTAATGGAGCCCTTAAACTCTGTGAATGCAAATACACAGTAGTGTAGTAGGCAGTAAGTGTAAAAAGTGAATCCTACAGCGCTATCGTGCTGCAGGTAAAGACAGCTCAGAAGCATTTGATTTGGGAGCAGACACACACAGCAGAAGTGGAGTGAGGGCCTGTCTTTACCCAAGCAAGTAATGGGAGACAGGAAGCATGAGCATGAGCATAGCTGGTAATATACACCAGCTACGATCTCAGAGGTGTCTGGAGGTGAGGGAATAGTTTAATCTCCTTCTTTCCCAGTTTAGCTCCTTTGCAGAAGCAGCCAATCAGGGAGCTATTTATTACTAATTCTGCTTACAGATATCCTCCTGCTGGGCACTGGGATAACCCCGCCAGTTAGGAATCAGCAAGAAGCCGCTGGGCTTTGTATCACCCATCACGTCTGGTTTACACAATGTTTTCTTGAAAGACTGTAAACACCTACTATGTGGGGCCCTTTACTCACAGTTACATTCTACTTTTCATTCCTAGCTTCTTTTAGTGTAAAAAGTGTGGATCATACTCTGCCTCACCTCGTGCAGGAATACATGCTCGTTTCTCTCCCATGAGACAGACAGGGACTTGGACCTTGGACGGTCACTTGCTGAAGAATGTCAAATACATGAGATTCACTTCATAAAGCTGTTGAAGAAAGCAAATATCCTATTTTGTTGGCCAAAGGGCTTCTCCCCACTGTTTCCCTGCCAGAGAACGGTGCTAATCCACGGCATTTGAAAGGGAAAAGAGATTTTAGAGGAACTGTGACAAAGCAGGAACTCAATTGATACATACATTATTCCTCTCAACCTAATCTCCAAATGCCTTCCATAAAAAGTACGTGCCTGACATGTCTACAGCTGGTAAAGCGCCAGGGCTGATTTAATGAATTACTTGCTTCTGAAGCTCTGCTTCGAAGCACGGAAATTCTGTGCCATCATTCCCTTTAGTTTCAGTATTTATTTCAAAACACGAATTCTGCACGGGCTAGTTGTATTCCTGAAAAGTTTTGCGTACGTCGCTGCAATCGCGGCTCTCGGGACCGCAGTTGGTGCTGAAGGAAGGACCAGTGGCAGCCGCGGGTCCCGCCGGCCCCACTCCCGCCCCTGCCTCCCGCGGGCGGGCTCGGCGCGGGCCCTTTGAGCCCAGCAGCGCAGCGGAGGGGCCCGGGGGCGCTCAGGACGCTGCGGTCCCGCACCTGCAGCTCGGTGCCCGCAGGGAGCAGCCGCGGCAGCCGCCCGTTCCCCCCGCACACCGCCCCGGCACCGCGCCCCGCCGCTAAACCCGAGCCCCAATCTCCTCACAGCGATGCTGAGCGGATTACGGGCCGGGCGTTTGACAACAGCCTGCGCTGCCCAGAGCCGCCCTGCCCGCCCGCAGCCTCTCCCCGCTCCCCGCGGCGGCGGCAGCTCCCCCGGGCCGGGCCGGCGGCGGTGACCGGCCCCCGCGGACCCTCCCCCGCAGGCGGCGGCATGCCCCGGCCCGGGGGGCCGCCGGGCTGCCGCGGGGCGACCCGCGGGACGGGGCTGACGCTTGCGTGAGCGGGGCAGCGGCACCCGAGCCCGGCGAGGCAGAGCCGCGGCTGCCGGGCGCCCTGAGCGCCCCGCGGGGCCCAGCGCAGCTCCCGCGCCCCGGCCCCGCGGCCGGCATGGTGCTGCTGTCGGGGCACGGCGAGCAGCTGCCCGGGGAGCGGGTCTGCCCCGCGCCCGCCGCCGCCAAGGAGATGCCCGGCGCCGAGGCGGAGAGCAGCCCCGAGCAGGGGGCGGCGGAGGCTGCCGCCGAGGAGCCGGACGAAGAGGAGGAAGAGGAGAAGGAGGAGGAGGAGGATTGCCAGGAGTACGAGGACTTCTCCGAGCTGCCCGACACCTGCAGCATCGCCTCAGACGACTCCTTCTACCCTCCTGGGGGGCTAGAGGACGACGACGAGGACCTGTGGTCCCTGGAGGGGGACGACCGCGACAGCCCCGAGGCGCTCAGCCTCTTCCGAGCCTGCTGCACTAATAACAGCATCGTGCTGAAGGCGCTCATCCGCCAAGGCCCCCAGGAGGAGGAGGTGCGGGAGGCAGACCGCAACCGCAGGGTGAGCATCCCACGCCGCGCCCCCGGCAGCCCCGGCATCCCGCCCGGGGCAGAGCGGCTCCCCGGCCGCCTCACCGCCGAGCGGAGCCGGGGCAGCAGCCGTGCGGCTGCTGGGTGACACCCCTCTCCTTTCCTGGGGGGCTGCTCTGCAGCCCAGTGGGGACGGGACCCCAGGCAGCGAGGAGCAGAGAAGGGCGTGACGCTTCGCCTTGCCAGCCCTGACTTTCCACCTTTGGCTAAGGAAGGGTCCGGTTTATGGGATGAGACAGAGGTTGGGATGAGATTCCAGTTTTCCCGCGAGCAGTTTTGAATTGAGTTTTGTTTTCCCACAGTTTATTGGGAACAGAGAGTGGCATCATTGGTAATGGTTGTGTTCAGCATCAAAAAACCTTCCTCTTTTCTGGGCTGTTCATGCCCTGCAGTACTTTATGATGTTCACCTTGAAAATCTGAACCACTAACAAAAGTTTTTGTTGGGGGGGGAGGGTTGATGTGTGTGGTTTTTGCTTGTTTGTTTGTTTTGGGGTTGTTGCTGTGTTTGGTAGTTTGTGGGGTTTTTTAATTATTTTTATTTTTTCTTTCTGCTTTAGCTGCTCCCAAAATGTAAGCTTGTTCCTCGTTCCTAGACTGCCTAGCAGGGCTCAGGGTATTCCTGTGCTGAAATCAGAATCAGAGTTCTCCTTGTATTTATTTTGTTGCTGACAATCGGGTTTTGGGGTTTGTGTCAGTACAAGGTTTGTGGTTCAGTTTTTGCCTGTTACTTAGTTAATTGCAGGGACAGAAGTGTACTTCACTAAATCAGAAGGTGAAAACTGGGGAAAGATTTCCAGATTAATATGTAACTGGGACATTTGAACAGCAGTATTGAAGATTACCAATATTACTACAGTTTGTTTTAAACTGAAGAAGTTTTTCCGCATAAACAGTCTGCAAAAACAGTTCTGTGACTATTCTGTGAGACCAGTGTTTTGAAAGGAAACCTGTGTTGTTTTAATTGGACAAGTAACTTACACATTCTGGCAACATAAGTGGTCTTTGCATTGAAAAGAATGCCATAATTTGCATTTGGTTCTGTCTGGAGAGGGGCTTTTCTTGTGTCTTAGATACATGTACATACAGGGCTTTTCCTACAAATATCTTTACTTCTGCTCCAAAGGATTGGTTTTAATACAGATTTTTAGTGATCTGACGTACTGCAAATTTTTAAAAGACAAAATGTCGTATTAACACATCTAAGGGAGAAGCAACCAGTGGCGTGAGGGTGGGAATGAGCAACATAAGACAGACATAGTTTACATAAATTCTTCTGCCCAGGCCAGGATATGGCGTGGTTATGCTTTAGCTGGTAACATGTGAGATCCAATTGTACATTATGGGATATTTTGAAGATCCTGCAGATACACCTTTCCCATATATCAGTGCTGTGCCTGGGCTGGAGCCCAACCCCAGCCCTGACATTGTGTGGGGGTTGGGCTCCAGCCTCTGCTAAGGTCCATTGATTCAGCATATTTCAGGTGTGTGACAATGCAGGAGGTTTGGCCCCTCCATACATGTGGCATAAAGGGCCAAGTGCCCCAGAGCTGTCCCTTCTGAAAAGGTGGCCTTCCTGCCCAACAGAGGGCAAGCAGCTGGCTGTGAAGAGCCACAGGAACCCTCCCTCTCAGGGCTGGGGTCCTGCAGACCTCAGACAACAGGTATGACAAAACTCAGCACAAGCATCAGCCCTCATCCCGCAGCTGCTCTTTTGGCAAAGGCGATCAGATCAGGGTTGGGAAAGCAGCAAATTCGCCTGTTTGGACAGCCCTCCCTTCACCATCCCCCTTCCTAAAAAGCAAGTTGCTCTTTATCTCTTCATCTTCAGAGAAAGGAGACAAAATTTTAGTTTGGATCTGAAAAGAAAGTTTATTTTCTTTATTCATACTGTAAAAAACTCAAAAAACAACAAAACAAACCAAAAATCTACTTAGGCAAATATTCCATTTGACCTGAAATTAAACATTGGCATAAAATTCTGTTTTCTTCATTTTTTATGAAAACAAAGTAAAAGATTCTGGAATTCAGCAACTTGTGAAGCTACAGGAATAATGTGGTAGACATGAGTTCTCTCTCCCTCTGCCTCCCTCACAGAAGTGCCCCAATCACAGCAGTACAGAGCAGGACAGTCTGTCTTTTCCAGACAGATGTGAATGGATTGCGAGAAATCTTTTGACTAGGAACCTGAAACTTCAGGTGTGACTCCTGCTCAGGGATATCCAGGCAAATCCTCATTTTTTTTTCCAAAGAAAACCACCTTTGTGAGAACTTTACCTAACAAAACGAAAGTTTCGCTCAGGTCTTTTATTGCCCTTTCTGTGGAGTTTTTTTGTAGCTCTTCAATTAGAATACAACATCTTTGGACATTATCAATGAACAAAACAATTTTGCTGCCACAAAGTAACAGGACAGGTTACCCATACCTGGTGTGCTAATGAAGTTTTGTAGTTGCTGAAACTAAAGGTACTGCTGGCATTTGGCATCTTTTTTTTCAAGGATCATGTTTGTCTACAATGCTATCTTGAATGCGTTTATTGGAAAGCTCTACGATTTTTTCTTATTTTTTCATTTTCTTTTTTTACCTCTCTTTTTTAAACTTTTTTTTCTTTTATTTTTTTTCCACACTGTGAACAAATAAGATGAACTTGTATTTCTTCTAAGTTTTAGTTTCTTTTCCATGAGGCAGGAGAGAGAATGAAGAATAACTTGCTTTCTGAGAAGTGGGGTGGTGAAGGGAGGGCTGTCCAACTGAGGATATTAACTATTTTCACCCTCCTGATCTGATAACCTCAGGTATGGATGTACAGTATGGTTTCATTTTCACAATTTCTAAATCAGGTTTTCTTCAAAACAGACAAAACAAGAAACAAGTTATTGTAGTAAGACAATATTTTGCTTCTGAAAGAAAATAAACTCAGCTCACAAACTGTAACGTGAAGAAACTTCCAAATGCCCTAAGTTGGGCACAAAGAGCCTGCTTTGTTTTTAGTTACTTTTACTTTGTCCTTAAAGTGTACATGTATAAATTTAAGATGTAGAAGCAATTCTCCTGAAAATGTTAGGATCCAGAGGTACCCTTACTTATTTTCCTCCACCCTTTGTGCCAAAATACATCAATTGTCTCTTTTGAGTCAATTTGCCAAGCCTGGATTGTGGCTCTTTGTGTCATTTTTCCAGAAGCATATTTTCCCCATAGTCTGTTCATGAGCTACAGAACCTCCTGCCAGGCACAAGTTTTCATTAAATTCACCTTCCTGCAGTAATTCAGACTCCACAACATCTGATTTATTAGTCACCACATGTAGCCTGAAGATCTGTACCTTCCCTGTCTTGTTTTCATTACTGTCAAGACAACAACAGTTTATATATCATTGACTGCAGAGGATCCCCAAAGGGCTGATCCCCTCCTCTTCTTTTGCACTGCTCTCTACATATGGAATCCTGAAAGACTGGATTGGTACTGCTGATTTCCTCTCCTTGCCCAAGTTAATACTGAAATGTTTGGAAAATAACTATGACAGCATATAATATACTAATCATACACAGTGCAGGGTGACCTCTCATTCTGTAATGTTTGTGTATTTACCCTAACAGTAAAGAGGGATTTGAAAATAGACACAGGAAAATAAAATCATGGCTCTGGTGAAATTTTCTGACCTGACTGAGACCATAGTATCATTTGACTAATGGTGCTAACTTTTCACCTTCTTGCTTGGGGACTGGTTCTCCTTCCTCACTAGCCAAATTTCTAGAATTTTAGATATTTTTATCTCATTATCTTAACATCACTTAATATCAAATTTTGCCTGGTGATCAGGATTATATATATACTCAGAAAGACAGAGTTTCAAAATCTGGTGTTACCTAACTGTATAATGCAAGCAAATTTAGAAATTTGCCATGACAATAGAGAAGGCATTAAGAGATGGGGGAGAGAGAAAAGAAGGCAAAGAACATTCCCTTTGCCAGATTGAAAATAATCACTGCAGCTGATCCGCAGTAAGGTTTTGTGTTGATCTTACAGGTGGCATAGCCCATATTAGCAAGAATATTCTGTTGTAGTCTTTTTCAGTTTTTCTTTTTTGTGTCATTGTTCAATGAGTGTTTTGGCCAGTTCCATAGACAGCTATGGATGTAACTGTGGGAGTGTTTCTCTGAAAGCAGCCTAGGCTTGCTTGTGTGCTGCACACTGTGAGTGGGTGTTTTGGAATGGCATCACTCACCTGGTTTCCTTACTGGATCCATGGTGGTATCCATCAGACCTGTCGTGTTGTTCTTGCTCTGTGCTGCTGGCTGCTCCTCTGGCTCTGTACAGCCACAATGAAACTTCCTCAGGCCACTCGCCCAGTTCAGGGAGCATTACCCTTCAGAGTTTTTCACAGAGCAATGCACAGTGAATCCTCCATGGAGCTGACACCTGAATTTGTCTTTGCCAAAGGGCTGGGCTTCTGAAATTGCAACTGGTTGTGAAGGACAGGGAGCCAGTGGTTCAATTCCCACTTTCTGGGTGAGGGAACTTTGTGTTGGATAATGCTTTTCTAGAAAGTCATGTATCGCAAAAAGTGCCAGAGCTTGTGTAACACTCCATTAACTTGTTTTATTATTTTTTTTTTAATCTTCAGGATGTTAACTTGCATAAACAAAAAAATCAGGAGTCCAGCATTTTCTGGTAAGGGATGAAGTTCTCCCTGTCCCATATTGCTTTTCAGTTTTCATGGCATGTAGCTTAATTCATCCCATGTCAGAAAAAGGATTTGAAGAACATCATCTACTACAGTGCTCAGAATATTTTTTTAAATTATTATTTTCATAAACAGCTTCAGTTCCTTCATATTATCTTATACAACACATTCCCATGGAAACAACTGTATTGAAACTTAACATCATGACACTAAACCATAAAAGGGAATTTTTTTTGGGTGAAAGTACTTTTAAAAAGACTCTAACAACAAAAGTAATCTAATTTAAATCCTTTAAAAAGTACAGAAATACTCAAATGCAGTAAAAAATATCCCTGGAAATACATGTTTGTGCTTAAAAGGGAAGTGAGTAGGGTAAAGAATTGTAGATGTCAAAAAAAAAAAGAAGGGGGAATTCTTCAAATACAGTAATTACATCTCAAGGTAAGCCATTAGAAAGGAGTATATAGAGCATGGAAAATATGAAGTGAGCTGGCTAAGAGGGAATTTGGTGAGCTAACCAGAGCATGAACCAGACTGATGCAGGTAGGCACTCAGAGGCATTATCAGCAGAGCGTGGGCAGGTTAGCTGTCTGCCTGCTCTTGTCTGTGTTCATCTGAAGTATTAGGTGAGTAATGCCTTTGTAAACCTGGCACAAGAAGATATCCTTTAAAATAACTTTACTGAAGAAAAAGTATGTGCACGGAACATCATTTCTGTCGATTAAAGAGAACAATTAATAAAGACCATGAGGGTGTGTAGACATAAAGATTGGGAATGCAGGTCTTTAGCTTACTGCTGGAAATGCATGGTCTGACCAGACTGCGTCCTCCATGGAGCTGACAGATAATTTGTACTTAGATATAATTATACATTTATATTATAAAAAGATATAATTTGTACTTAGTGTCAAAAGTAGCAATAGCTAATAGATGTAACTTATACTTCAAATACAGATTTGAAGACCACATGAGAAAGTTGTGCAAGTTTAGTCTAGTTTCAAGCGGTACAACTTTTAGAGAAACCAGAGGAAGAACAGTTTCCTTGAAGAATTTTGACAAATTGCTCAATGCCAAGTACATGGAACAGGAGGGGTGTTTTTAGTCTGACTGTCGCCTGACACTGAACCGTGCCGTAAATCAAATGTGTCCTGATGGGAGAGGGAGTTTTAAAAGTCCTTGCAAGGAGTTCATGAAAACAAACAAAGACTTTCCTGGAGTTTCACTGCTGCCAGACTGTTGTTTATTAAGTCTTATCAAAGAAAGAGAGTCACTGGCATGACCCAGGCATAACATAGAGCAGCGAAAGAAGGAGAGAATTGTGTGTTTATCAAGATTTACACAGCCTTTTAAAGATAATTTAACCAATGGTTACTAAAAACATATATTATTTTCACTTTCCTACCAATTATTCAGTAACACAGCCAGGAACTGCGGAATTTTTTGTCCAATCATCCCAAATTACTTTTACTGCAGATTATGGAGTAGTAAAGGAAGAAGAAGAAGGTTTGGAGAACAACAACAATCATCCATTTTGATGTCTTTTGCTCTTATCTATTTACTACAAAGAGAAGCCTAAAACCTCTAAATTTTGCACCCTGAGACAATCTTACATAGTAGTCTATCACCTAATTCACACCACTGTATTTTCCAGTTCTTGTCTGATAGTAGGCAGTTTTTTCCAAGGTTGGAGGTTAAAACAGCGTAGTTCAGGGGGGTAAAAACCCTTCAAAACAGGCAGAGAAATATTCTTGGCACTCTGAGTTCCTACAGTATCCCAGAAGTAAAGGTCACATCAATTTTCAGTTCTACTTTAAGCAATGTTTCATGTTAGTGTCTTAAGTCAAGTATGTGGACTTGCAGGACTCCTCAGAGATGCAGGGATGATCCTGGTTACCCAGCTGAGTACAGGCTGACTCCAGATGTTACAAATTATACCTGCATTTTAAATCTAATTATAGCCTAACAAGACTGATTGTCTGGGACAACTTTCATCAGTAATTATGATGGATATAGAATGTGTTTTTAATATAACATGTCCATAACACATGGGATTTTGGGATACCTTACTGCCTTTTCCTAGGAGAATATTTGAGTTTTATTTCACAGTGCACATTGTGACAATGCAAATGTCTTCATCCCATTAGGAAATTCAAATTGATATTCTCATGGAGGAATTACTCAAGACAGAATATTGGCACTAATTTCCTTTTGTAAAGCTTCCTGAGATTTCTCAGTGTTTACTGAAGAGTCTTAGGAAGTTGAAACAGACAACACTGCTACAAAGCATCTGATTACTGAAAAAATGGGTCCTGTTGAGCTTCAGTAGCATATAGGAGGCACTGGACTTCAAGTACGCTGGGAAAGGGAGTGGTTCTAAAAGCCCCCATATTCCCAAATTCTTCAGCTCCAAGCTAGGTGCCAGTAAGGCAACAGTGGTAGCTTGTCTTACCAAGGCTTTAGTTCTCAAGGCAAGGGCTCTGAGGAAGAAAGAAGAACTGTAGAAGTGTTCCAGTCTCGGGCAGCAGGTTCAAAGCTGCCTGCTGAGAGGTACCACAGGAGCGGTGAGTTCGGGTGCCAGCTGTGATGGACAGCAGGTCTCCAGTGCCACACCTTTCAGCATCATCAAGGGCTTGACTCTCATGTCCTTTGGTCCTGCTGGTGCTGGAAGCAGTGATCTGGGCTGTGGCTCTTGGCGGCTCCCGAGTCAGGGTTGACAGATGGAAAGGCAGGGACAGGAATGTCAGCCCCTCATCAGGGAGTTCCCTTTTCAGAGGTGCGAGACTCAATCGTCTTTCACTCAGTCTGACTTTTTGCTGGGTTTCAGGGGACATTTCAGAAAGGGTTTTGAAAAAGACATTAATGTTCAGTTTTGCATGTAGCATAGAAACCTCTAGCTATCATCTTAATTTTAGTCACACAGTCTTGTATATGTGCTTGGGAATATAAACCATGGCAATAAGTTGAAAATAAAAAATGTTGAACAAAGAGTACAAGTAATCAAAACACGTATTTGGATATATCCAGACATTTCAGCAGGTGCTGTTATGTTCAAAATCTGTTCTACTACTCAAGAAGAAATAGACAGAAAGATAAAAACCACAAAGCTCCATTATACATTTTGGAAAATATTACTGTGTGACAGACACCAACAAAAATCAGGTGTTTTACTGTAATACTTCTATATGTTGGTAGTACTTCATCTTTGCAGAGGAGATGGAGTAGCAACTCTTGTATGACTTTACAGGTGTTGGTTGCTTCCCACCAGATGAGCTGAATGTACATCAAGTTTATTTAAAATTACATTTCATTAAAATACATTTTTCTTCCTCTAAAGAGAAGCAATACATAATCACCAACTAAAATTCACTGTTAATTTTGAAATAAAGATAGACTTGGAAGGTGTAAGCAGCCTTTTACTTATAGAAAATCCTGCTAGATGAGCATGGGGGGGTGTGTGTACATTGCCAAAGAAAACCATCTCTGGCACGAGAGCACATGTGCAGCTCAGCTCACGTCCACCCTATGCAGGGTTAACCTCTCTGGTGTGGACCAAAGGTGGCCACAGAGCCAGCGCTTGGCCTGGATTTTCCCTGAATCCCAAGCTGTTCTCCTAATCCATTCACAGTTTTTAGGCTTTTGAATTCAAATGCCCAAACTAGCATTTGTTGCGTTATGGTTTTGGAAATCATTAACTATGCTGGTACTAAAATTGGTAAAATACCTATTTGCACATGCTGTATGCTTATTTCAGATATGATAAGATAGCTTTCAAGGAGGATAACAGAGATCATAAGATGCTCCAGTTTTTCCCAAATTGGAATTTTGGTCATTAATTTCCATAACTTTTCCAGTTCTTGTACTTTGTTTAGACAAGTTATTCTGTTTGGGGTAGGTTTGGTGGGGTGTTTAGCAATTGGCATAAGTACTATATTGCCTGCTAACAATTTTCCTGCATGTTCTTTCTGTATCATCTGTCATTACACTGGGGCATTAGGTTTATCTTTTGTGACTGAGGTAGAGTTGGACTAAAAACTAGTGGTAGATTTACTAAAAACTGCCGGTAGATTTTTTAAAATAGAAAAGAAAATCTCTGGAGAATGTGAAAGCAATGAAGAATTCCCAAAGACCTTATCTGAGACAGGAGTTCACCTTTAATATTTTCATAGATGAAGTTTCTCTCAGAAGCTTACCATTTTAAATTATTTAAAATGTTATGCCACATAGGTTTGAATTTACCCATTTCTAAGTGTTCTTTAATTAAATACAATAATGGAAACCCTCCAGCCTGGGCTAAATATAATCCTGTAGCATACTCAGTGAGTCACAATAAGAAATAATCAAGTACTGTAGGAAGGGGATTGTTGTCACAGAGTCTGTGGTTGCACATCTGGCAATGAATTAGCAATTCAGATTGTATCCACTGTGGGAAAAACCCACTAAGTGGAAATAGTTCCCATTTCTCAATTCTATTATTTTCTATTATGTCTGTTAAATTCCACAGGGAGCAATTTGAAAGCAAGATGATGCAAAGTGGGAATGACTCATGGTTGGGCTTTTGTTGCTTCACGTTTCGGATGTGTAACGCTCTAAGCCTGATCCTGTAATACCGACTCACAGATGAGGGCCAGGGTATTTTTTTTTTGGTTTTTGCCTCTTAGTACATGAGGCCTCACCTTTGGGACAGCTTGTGTGTAGACAGACCAACTGCTGGCGACAAGAGACGCTGCCAGCAGCCACCAGAGCTCAGAACTGGGCTTGTGGAGAAGTTTTGAAGTTTTTCTATTCCTACAGGGGGGAGGCTTATGCAGAATCCATTGTCATTAGTTTTCTGAAGTTCAAAAGTGGCAGATAATGGAACATATTCAATCTGTTCATAAAAGGAGCCTTTCAGGTGGTATTTGGCTTCTTTTTTTTCTTTACAAAACCTAGATATCTTGCTATTTGTAGCTAATAGTAAGAAGGCTCAGCTCACCTGTTTAGCATTTGATTGGGAAACATAGGAAGGGTATCCATGTATTCATAAAAGTGTCTTTAAGTGTGGATGAAAGGAAAGGGAAGACTTTCTTTGAAAAGTGGTATGGTACTTGTGTGTATCTGCAAGTATCATATGAGTTTGATAAAGGATCCAAGAGAAGGCAAAGCTCAGCCCTACAAAAGAGTTCATTTAAAATATTTTCCTTTCTACAGAGCTTTCTACAGATTTTCTATAAAAAGAATGAAGTAGCAATAGTTTGTTAGACAAAGAGTGTAGGATAGCACATATGAATGAAAATGAAATGAAATTAAATGAAATACCGCAAATATTAATGAAATACCACAAATACTAATGAAATCGAAGTGTTTTACAGAGCCCTTCTGAGTTAGTAAAAAATATAAATATAGTAGAGGAGTTTTCTGGTTACATTGAGACCAGCTGTACTACACAGTAAGTGCCTAGAAACCTGGAACAATGCCAGCCAGAGGAAATCTATGTCTGGGAAGCATGGGGTTACTTTCCCTGCTGTACTGCAGGCACTTTGCAGGCACACCTCTGTGTTAGGTGAGTCTTGTCTGCAGAGAAAACTGGGCAGCACAACCCATATCAGAGACACTGCTCTGCCACACTGCTTCAGCAGAGCTCCCCATGCAGAGCTGCCAACCTGGAATAAAACACACAGTGTTCCTGGGGGAACAGCCTGGCCAGGGGTTTGAGGGGGGAGTGAAACCATTCGTGGGTGACAGGGAAGGAAAACACTTAATTTCAAGGTCTCTGGGAATTGGGGTGAAAGCCTCTTGTATCCCAGGGACAGGTGCAATCCCCCAGGCAGAGCTTGTCCTACACATGCAAGCAGTGGCTCAGGTGGTTCTGGGATCCCCCATTAACCTCCTGCCAGCACCAGTCAGTGGGACAGAGACCAAGCTGTGCTGAGTCCTGCTGTCATTTATGTGGGGTGGGACCGAACCTTCCGTGCCGCCTACCTATGGCTGTGCTTTCTTTTGTTTTACTGCACTCGTGCTGTATGGGCTGCAGGCATTTTGCAGACCAGAAAATTCTTGCTTTTGTGAGGATGCAACAAGGATACCCCAAGTGTGAAGATATCCATGAGCAGAACTGCCTGTGGAAAAGGAACTTCAGCTAAGTACTAGATACATGTTAATCTTTTTAGTACTTTACTTGAAGTCAGATGTCTCAGTGCATTTACAATTCTTATGTCCATAAAATTTCCCATGAAGTGTATAGGATCCTTCACATATATGTGGAAAACCCCTTGCAAAGCAAATTAATTAAACGTGACAGGCAAGAGCTGCCTCACCAAATTACAACTGTGGCAATAAAAATAATTGCCCAAAGACTTTGAAAAAGTTGCATTTGAGTTTTAAAAATATAATCAGATGTCATAATCCTTTCCCACAATACATGACCTCCCAATCATCCTGTTAGTGATACATGAAGCAAACTCTGAAATATTTAATACTCAAGTTAGACATTTTAGAAGCAGTAAGTTTCTAAAGCACTTGAAAGGAGGTTGTGGTAAGGTGGGGGTCATCCTCTTTCTCCCAGATAATGAGTGATAGGACAAGAGGAAATGTCCTCAGTTTGGGTACTAAAAAAATGTCTTCACTGAAACAGTAGTTAAAAAGGGAATCTGTATGAGGAGCTGCAGAAGTCACTTGGTTTGCTCAGCCTGGAGAAGACTGAGGAGAGACCTCATTGCAGTCACAACTTCCTCATGAGGGGAAGAGGAGGAGCAGACACTGATCTCTGCTCTGTGGTCACCAGTGAAAGGACCCAGAGGATGGCCTGAAGCTGAGTTATGAGAGGTTTAGGCTGGATATTAGAAAAGGGTTTTTCACCCAGAGAATGATTGGTCGCTGGAACAGGGTCCCCAGGGCAGTGGTCACAGCATCAGCCTGACAGAGTTAAAGAAGTGTTTGGACAATTCTCTCAGACACAGGGTGTGATTCTTGGGGTGTCCTGTGCAGGGCCAGGAGCTGGACTTGATGATCCTGATGGGTCCCTTCTAACTCAGATTATTCTGTGTGTTTCTGTCTAATTTTGTGATTAAGTATTGGAACAGGTTGTTCAGGGAAGTGGTGTAGTCAACATGCCCGGAAATGTTGAATAATGAGTAGATGTGGCACTTCACAATGTGGCTTAGTGAACATGGTGGCATTCCCTTGAAGGCTGGATTTGATGATCTTGGAGGTCTTTTCCAGCCTTATTGATTCTAAGATTCTAATATCAGCAGCCCAGAACAAAAAAAGAGATGGTGAATAAATGTCAGCCTTTCTCTTAAATTTAATCACCCAAATTATTTTCTTCTAAGACAAGAGATTATGAAATGTTTTTTACTTGCTATTGCCATTTTTTTCTTTCTGTGGGCATTTTTAGCTTGACCTAGTTTATGCTTATTACAGTCAGCATGGCTGATTTATGAGCAGAGGCTCCATGCACAGATGGGTGCAGGCAGAGCTGAGGTATTCAGGTATACATCTGTGTCAATGTTCACAGATCACAAATGTACTTACCATCCTCTAAGGGTCTGAAGTCAAATGAGGGAAAAAAACATAACCTGAAGGTTTCAAGTAAGATTCCCCAGTGCTTCTCATATCTCAGGTCTAGCACTTTCTTTTCTGCTCTTGTTAAAACTGTGAAATCCCCCAGCTATCAGGTGTCAGCAAAAAGTGCTGTGATCTCTCTCTGGGTCTTCAATACCTGATGCTAGATTAGAAGGAGCTACCCTCCTGCAGCAGGTACACAGTAACCATGGGGCGAAATAGATCAACACTGCCGACTAAATGGCATAAATACATGTGATCTGGGTGAAGATATCACAGAGAGGAAAGATTTTAAAAAATACAGGGGTTCCTTTAGTGTCAGTGGAAAGAAAGAGTGACTCCAGTGCAGGCCATGGCAGTGCAGGAGCAGGGTGCCCAGGCACAGGCACTGACCCCGCTGGGACAGTCCTGCCCTGCTGCTTCCAGCTTAGGTCCCAGCTGCTGTGTCTGCTGGAGCAGGGGGTCACAGCCTGCCTTACCTGCTCACAAGGTGCATCACATTCACAGATACTAACTAGTTAGGTGCGAAGTCCACTTCGTTTAGCTGTTGTGCATGTGTTACTGAAGCACATCTGCCCAGCAGAGTGAGCTGAGGGCTGCTGGCTTCAAGCTGGACTGCTTAGAGAGAAACACAGACATTCTGTTTGAAGACTTCAGCCTCTATCACTCTACACTGACTTTACTTTTTGGACAAGTTACGTGTGAAGAAGGGCAGAGTTCACAATCTTGTCATGAATATCCTTTGTAAGCTAGCCCACTCTCATTCATCTATCAATCTAGTGAGCTTGAAAATTTAGGTCAAATATATCCAAATTAATGTTTTGAGAATTTATAATGATAAATATATTGTTTTGAGAATTTTAGGAAAAAAAATCAGTACTTGTTTTTCTGTAATATAAAATAGTAACTGTAATTGCAGTTGTGAGTTTAATGTGTGTATTGGCCCTTCTTTTCTGTTTACTCCCTGCCATTTACTTTCCATTTACTCTCCTCTGGGGATGAGGTTTTTAAAATAGTTCTTAGTTACCCTGTTTAGATTTCGAGTACTTGCCTAAAAATACTGTATTTTCCTCTTTCTCATGTAATTTCTATTTCTAGTACAGTGGCTGCATCAGTTGTGATTTATTACTAAATTGTTAGTGTGTATCATAAAGGAACTAAGAATTAGAGCAAAGCCTGTACAATTTGGCAGCTTATCAGTCACAGGGGAAAGGGCAAGTGAGCATTGTTCATGGCATGTAAACCCTAACAAAAACATTCAAATATTATCAGCATTTCTTTCACAAACTTGCTTCTCTTCCCAGAGCTGTCTCCTGCTGTTTCCTTTCAGATTTTAAGATCCTCAGGGAGTGCATCTGGAATTATTGGTGGAACTGCAATCAATAATATAATTCCAAAATACATGATTTTGAAGTTTACCTGTATGGGCTGAGCTTTTAGGATTATTGCTACAAAGCTATAACCATGTTATTTACAGAAATTCTACTGTTAATTCAAAAATCCAGTGTGAGGTTTACAAATGTTACGGGGAAGAAGGTAATTTTTGGCTGTAGAGTTTTGATAACAATGTTAGTTAGAATCAGTTAATTGCAACGAGCCTTCATTTTGGATATGTGATATTATTTGTTTCTTTCCAAAGATAGATTGAAGGGGTCAGATTCTGAAGGTAGCAGGAAACAGCCTGCCCATAATTTTTAGGTAGAAATGAAAATGCCAAATCTGCTTCTAAAAAGATTTCCATATTACTCAATATCATTCTCTCATTTTGTGTCAGAGAAATAGAAAAATAACTCCAAACACTGAGAAAAATATACAAAAATGTTCTGCTATTGTGTCTAGGTGCCTGAATACTGAGGGAGAAAAAAGTAAGTTTTACCATTCTTTCACTGCTACTCTGTGGTTTCTTTAGCTAATAAAGCTATAGAGTTCTCAGAAAATCTGGGATGAGAAATTGCAGCATTTGGTTAGTAATTGTAAACCCTCTAAGCATGTCAGCTTCCACGCCTCAAAGAAGAGAGAACAAAACCCAAACAGTATCTTCTGAAATCGTGAGGAAGACGAACTGTTAATTGGAATGTGTCCATATTTATTCTTATTTTTTGGATTCCATTTCTTTTCTTTTCTGTAAAGATTTGCTTTTCTCATTGATGTGAATAAAGGAAGATTTTAACAAACCTTCCTGTAGCTTTTACTATGCTGCAGCTTTTCTACACAAACCTAAGTGACTTTAATTCCTATTGAACTAAAAGTAAAAGCCAGCGGAAACTGACAACTTCACAGCCAACCTCATGATCAAGGCATTTTTAAAGAGTGATGAAAATTTTAGCAGTAGTGATAGGGGAAACCAGGAATTACTTGGAAAATTGATTATATATTCTCTGAAAAGATCTTAAGTCTAAGTTAACATGAGGTTTTTCTTCTTAAGCAAATATTTAGGCCGGAGATATATGATGCAGAAAGGCACATATTAATGAGGTTATTCATGCCATAAAAATGTAATATGAATGAAGATATACAGAAAATAAAATGTTGTTAAATCAAAAATTTTCATATCTGGGTGTACAAGTTGTTTCCCTTGTACATGAATTTAAAAGAGAAGGAAATTATAAGTTGTTAGTCTTCCAGTAGAGGCAAGACCTTGGTATTTCCTCCCCGTGCTTTCTAATATCCAGCTGAGTAGGATAGGTTAGAACACACTTTTTTGAGGGTGGATGGGAGACATGACACTCCTGAATCAAAAATAAAAAAGATCATAACCTGTAAAAGAGTCTTTGTAGTCATTAAGGTACACATCCTTCAGTTTACTGCTCCTGTATGAGTCATTGCCTTTGCGCAGCTGATGCAGTTTCAGCTGACCTCTATCTCCTAACTGAGGCATGGAAGGGGTTTTCGCTCTCTTTTGGTAGAGCAGGGCAGAGTCTGGTAGGCTTCTGTAGCAAGTGGAATGTTCTCTGTGGAATAAAGGGCTCAGAGGCTTTGAAGTCTACACAGTTAGAATATCACCTCTTACCTTTTCAGAACTGAAAGTATAATTTGTACATTTCTTTGGCCAAAGAATGAGGTGGGAGTCAGACCTAGGAAATGAGACATTTAGCACTGGATGATAAAATGAATATTAGAGGAATGTAAAAAATGCAGAACAGAAGGTGTAACTCTCAGTGCATCTGCTTCTTGTTACAGTGGGGATACTGTAACACACGTATATCAAACCAGGAGGCCTGTAGAAAGAAATATCTATGGACCAATTTTTGATAGATGTTTCAGAGATGTTTATTTCTCCAGCCGCATGGCCAGGGCTCTGCCAAGGAACTGCTCAATCACGGGACCCGAGGGTCCTTGCCCGCGCAGGGAACACAGAACAACCAATGGGGAATGAGGCTGACCAGGGGCAGGGACACCCCGTGCCTTCCCTCAGGGCCCGTTTCCCAGGACTACATGGCAGGAGGAGGGCCCCAACATTTCAGCCATTTATTTTTAACAAAAGAGATGTGAAACTTAACATTGAAAACAACTGGAGAAACATAACAAGAACAGTTTTAAAACAAAACAAGCCACCCTCCTGAGTCTTTATATGTCTAAACAGATTCTCCGGAACATCTTAGGGCTGACAGAAAGGAGACAGGACTCTCTGGGCATGCTTTGTGGGGAAACTGAGGCAGGAGAGGGTTTAATTTCTTCTCTCCCCCTTTTCATCCCCCACTTGGCATTGGAAAGGGATTTTTCGGGAAACAATTGGCAAAGGCATGGTTTTGTGAGGGAAACCATGGGTGAAAAAACAGATTGGGAATACACTGGGGGTAATAGGATATAGGATAAAGGGGAAAGGTGAGATTAGGAAAGGGAGACTGTAGGGGGGCCCTACAATGGCGATACTGTCTAACATGACTACAATTTTTAGCATATATACTGCCTTTTACAGGAACACCATCAGGCCCAGTGACCTGCGCTGCCTGCAACCCCTTTCTACCTTGTATAATTTTGAATTCCACCACCTCTCCATCTCCTAATCTTGGGATGTATTTTTCAGGGTTATTCTTTTTAACAGCAGTTCTATGAACGAATACGTCTTGCTGGTTGTCACATCTTGTTATAAAACCACAATTTTGTTTAACATTATACCATTTTACTATTCCTAAAACCTTAGCTAGGGTGATCTTTTCCTTTTTCCGAATGGCTGCTGTTTTCTGTCTTGCTGCGTTTTCGCTTTCTCTTTTGCTTTCGGTCGCTCCCGTGTTGGAATTGTCGGGGCTGCTGGTGCCTGCGCGCTCTTCCCGGGGTCGCATTCAGGGCCGCGTGGGCTGGGCTGCACCGCTCAGTTCTCCGTGCGTCGCCTCCTCTGGTCGCAGCTTCGCTGCCGATGTCGGGCGCTGCACCCACGTCTCGGCCGGGCCCCCGAGCGACGACCCCCCCGTGCCCTGCTCCAGCACGCATTTCGGCTGGGCATGGCTCCGCTCCACCGCCACTGCCGCCAGCCACTGCCCGCGTGCCACCCCTCTCAGTCGGGTGTTCACAGGGCTCGCTCCACCATGCGCTGCACGGGGCCGGGCAGGCACCGCCGGGTTGCGCCGCTCCCGCCGTGCCTCGCTCTGCTGCCAACACTGCAGCTCGCGTGGCTTCACCCGCGTGGCTCCACACGGGAACTGCCTCGCTGCTGCTCGCAGAGTGCTTGGTCCACATGGCCTGGGTCACACGGTCCCTGAGCCAGGCTTCCCTTCACCAGGAGACAGCTGACATTGCTCAACAGTCTTGGTAATTAAATAATATTCACGAAAATATTCTTCCATCAGCATATATTTTGACTCAAAAATTAATTGTGTCCAAACAGTGTTCCAAAAGTCTTTGGTAAGAATTAAATCCCAAGAAACATAGAAAAAGTTCTTAAACAACCATGCCAGGAAGTGTTTCAGTTCCTTTTGAGCTTGACTTAAGCTAAAACTTACAAATTGTTGTTCAAGAATATTTTCAAGTTTAAGAGAAATGTCCATATGCAGCTCTGAGAGCCAAGAGTCTTCCCACGGTTCCTCCATAGTTTAGATATGGAATAGCAAAACAAAAACTAAAAGAGGAATTCAAAGTTTCTAGGGTTTATTCACATCAGTTGCTTAGGGACTGGGGATCGTTCTGCCTGCATTCGTTACCATTGTTACAGTGAGGATAGTGTAACACACGTATATCAAACCAGGAGGCCTGTAGAAAGAAATATCTATGGACCGATTCTTGCTAGATGTTTCAGAGATGTTTATTTCTCCAGCCGCATGGCCGGGGCTCTGCCGAGGAACTGCTCAATCACGGGACCCGAGGGTCCTTGCCCGCGCAGGGAACACAAACCAACCAATGGGAACGAGGCTGAGCAGGGGCAGGGAAACCCTGTGTCTGTGCCCTCAGGGCCCCTCTCCCAGGACTACATGGCAGGGGGGACAAACCCCAACATGCTTCTAGAGGTTATGGCTGAAGAAACTGCACCTTTATAGATTTGGTGGCAATGAAGAACAGTGTTTGTTGCTGCCAAGCCCTGTGTCCATGCCCAGGGCAAGTGAAGGGCAAGATTTGGCAGTGGGTTGTGCTGCTGATATGCCTCACAAGCTCCCGTAGCAGAGGGCTCTGTCTAGGCAAACAGGCTGGCAAGCTGAGGCTCCATGGGGACCTCTGCGTGGAGCTGGGACGTTTAATGCTGCTGAGATTTACTGTCCTCAGACCATACATAGACGGATTTAAGGATGTTCCTTAAAGGTCTGCTGCTGAAGGAGAACAGCTAGTGCTCCACATACTCAGTTGTGATGAAATGGAAAGAAGTGCCAAAAAAAAAATGTGGGCAATATATTTACCATTTAGCATCTTAATTGTTGTTGAACATATTTAATCATCAATCAAATCTAGAAAAGCCAATCTTCTGGTTTTGCCTCCATCTCCTCTAAAACTGCTTGATTTGTTCTTGAGTGTGGTCTGAGAGTGACTGCTAAATAGACAAAGACTAATGTTAGAAAAAATACTGTTATTCTTTATGGAGTAGAAACACAATGGGTTTTGTTCAGTGCAATGTATGCAATTATGTTGTCCAGCTGAAAATTTATGTTAAGTCATACGTTGCTAGTAACAAAATACCAAATTTATAATAGAATATTTAATTACACCAGCATTTACTATCTTTCTTTTAAATACAGAAATCCCTCTTCATCCCAGCTTTTTATTCTCATTGTTCTTATTTACTGCTAGCTACTCCATGCTTATCTAATGGTTGAAGAGTTTCCTTCTCTATCATGCTCTTCATCATCATGAAATATAAAAACTGCACAAATATTAATGGAATCTCTTTGCAGTATTGCTTCAAAGCAAACACATCTCTTCTCTTAGAAAATTCCATTGCTTTGGAGCCTGGCACCACAAAAATGAAGAAAATTGTGTTTACAAGTCATCTTTCTACTATTTCAATGGACAAGTCTCTCTAACCAACCAAGCCCCATTTCTATTAAAGGTTTTTATTTACCATATAGAAATCTTTGCAGTTTTTGGTGTGCTTTTGTTTATGCCCTTAGTAGAAACACATTTGCAGTTTCCTGAGCTTGCCAGCCTGTTTGCTTAGATGGAGCTCTCTAGTACCATCAGGTCAGCCACAACAGCCTGCATGGCCTAATGCAGTACTGAGCAGATGGTAGGCCTCCTGTAACAGAAAATCCTGGAGAGCAACACACACTGCTGATATTGTGCAGGCCCATTCATTATTTCCAATTTTTTTCAAAACATGAATAAAATGTCTGCAGATAAATGCTTAGTTGCATGAAAGTACCGGTCCAGTAATTGCTGTGATGACTGGCCTACAAGGAATGCAACAGGATACAGTCTTCGCGTCCTGTGTGCTGTTCTGGGTGCCACAATACAAGAAAGACATTAAGCTGTTAGAGAGCATTCAAAGGAGAGCCTGAGGCTCTCTCTTCCCTTGAAGGAAGGGAAGCATGAGGAGCAGCTGAGGTCCCTTGGTCTGTTCAGCCTGGAGAAAAGGAGACTGAGGGGAGACCTCATTGCAGTTACAACTTCGTTGTGATGGGAGGAGAAAGGGCAGGCACTGATCTCTTCTCTGTGGTCAGCAGTGACAGGGCTTGAGGAAATGGCCTGAAGTTGTGTTGGGGGAGGTTTAGGCTGGATATTAGAATAAGGTTCTTCACCCAGAGGGTGTTTGGGCACTGAAAAGGCTGCCCAAGGAAGTGGTCACAGCACCAAGCTTGACAGAGTTCAAGAAGCATTTGGACAATGCTCTCAGGCACAGGGTGTGACTCTTGGGGATGGTGCTGCACAGGGCCAGGAGCTGGACTCAATGAACTTGATGGATCCCTTCCAACTAGCATATTCTCTGTGATTCTGAGTTTCAGTTTCCACCTGTATATTGAAAATTTCCTATAAGGCAGCTATCTTTTTTTTCCCTCCAGGGGCCTGCAGCATCATTTGAAGGTCCCACAGTGTGTTCAGATACTGCTCTCATTAGTGAGCTGCTATCAAAAAAAATGCCATCCTGCAGTCAAGCAATGTTTTGACATACCCAAAGATTCTCATAATTCAGCTGTGGTGGCACACAGAGATGTGTCTAGCTCCCTGCAAACAGCTCTGAGAAACCTCCATCAGATGTGTTTGATACGTGCTGGGTTTTTTGTAGAGTGCTTCTTTTCAGCGAAAGCTGTTCTTTTGTTGAGAAACCTGTGCTCTAAATGTCTACCATTTCTCTCATAGGTATAGGTCCCTAAATTAAAAAGCAGACAGCTTATATGAATTCTTGGACTCGTGTCTTAATAATAGCTATTTTACAGTTTATCCAAATACTCTCCAATTTTATGAAGTAGGAGAACTGTTTCTGGATTATTTGACTGAAACTGTTTTAATAATATAATATTTTCTATTTTCATAATTTTTAAGTTTATAAAAATTTAAGCTTATAATAATATTTTATTAATGATTTAGCTGTTTTAACAAAGGCAAGTGATTTCTAGACTTTCCAGCTATTTGAATATAAATGTGAAATTGCTTCTCCCTCTCTTTTTCCCAGATATTTATTTCTACCTTCTTCAGATTCAATAGTATGTTAATGTTCAATTGCTCCCTGTGTTTCTTTATTACTTAGGTGAATGGGATGTATTCATTAGAAGATTAGGTTTTTAGATCAAACACAGAGGCAGAAGTTGCCTTCCTGCCTTTTATTGCATGCAGCTAGATGCTCAGCTGAGATAAACAGAGTGGTCACAGGCTCTGTAGAAGAGGAAAGACTCACTATGCTCTTGCCACCAGGCAATGACCTGCAGTACCAGTGTGTGCTGCATTTGCTTATAAAACTCAAGTTGTAGTATTGTAGTTAACTTGAGACAGGTAAGATGGTGACGTTACTGTGTCTCACCAGGGTATTCCAAACAGGATTTTCACCTTTCTCAAACTGTCTTCTCACACCCTGACAGCTGTTACAGCTACAGTGAATCCTTATCTAGCCAACTGAGACAATAAAAGAGAAATTTAAAATGGGAATGCACACTTAAGAAGAAAAACGAGAAGCCAACAACAAACCCCAAGCCTGCTTTTGAACCACATTATTCATGACTTTTTAAAAGCTGGATGTAAAAAACAAGTGAGCTACGAGAGGAAAAAACGTCCCTCTGGACAGATTGATTCTATGTCACAGTGTGTGTTTTCTCAAACAAAAAACCCCAGGCTGAGCCTCTTTCAGATTATGTGGTGGATGTGCTTATTCCCTAAATACAGCACTAAATTAATGTGAGGCTATTCACTAGGACTTGCAAGCCAGCAGCAGCAGTGTTCTTGGTTTAGCCAAGTGCTAGTCCCTGATCTTTCAAAACTATAATTCTGCCTTTTGTTAAAATAGATGCATTTTTCACAGGGTGATGCTAAACCTTCAGGAAGGAACCATTCCTTAGTGGGAAGCCTGAGGCACGCTAGATTTCCTCTCTGGTGGCTGTGTGCAGCCTATCAGTTACTTTATTACTTAAATAGACAGAATTGTAGGTTGATGGGTTTTCTTGCTCTCTAACCAGCTGTGAACACTACAGAGCCAACACTGTAGGTGTAAGTCACGAGAGCAAAACCCTCTTTGCCCTTGACCAAAGAACATTTACATAAAAAATAGAGGTCTTACTGAAACACAGATCGTATGTTCTGCTGTAATTTCAAATGTGATCAGTCACCAATGCTTCTAACAGCTATAAAAGATGAAAATGACAAGAATAAAATTTATAGTGCTTGTGAACCGTGCATTTCTTGAAAATTGGATCTTTTGTTTGAAGGTAGTATTTTCACCCAGAACTGAAAATCTCCAGGATTCAAAAACTTTGAATTTATCAAGATTGTGTCAAAAAAATAGGTTTTAGTGCCTCTTTTCTCTTCCTTTTTTTTTTTTTTTTTTTTCGATGGAGACTCACTTTTCAATGCAATTTGTGGAGCACTAGTAATAAGCCATATGTAGGTGAGAAAGAGTGAAAAACTTTTTATGAAGTCAGGAACTGTGGTGTTTTCCTCCAAGTTTCACAAGTCTGAATCCTAGGAGTAATACCTATAAAAATACATTTTTTGCCTCCAGCATGGTCATCTGTGATATTACTCAGCAGCTGTATTCCATAGATCTATAGGATTAGAGGATTGCAACCTTTTAGGATCACAAGAGTTGAGACTAATCCACACATACCAAAATCCACTTTAGGTCTCTGAGTGAAAAACAGAGACCTCCCATCAACTCACCACAGATGCACGTATTGCTCAAAAAACTTGTTTTCTAATAAAAAACAGGAGACATGTTTTTATATTTATGCACCAAAAAAATCTTTTGCTTTGTTAGATCTAGGGAAAGGACAAGAAGGGGCATAAATGAGTGGAAAATAAGTTTAGATAAAACCAGAAGCTTATCCTAGATGAAGGAAGCTCTTTCATTGTGGAAAGCATAATGATAAGGGCTTTCAAGAACCTGGACACTTTGACATCCAAAGAACCATTGTCACTTGCATTTGATAATAAACTTGATGCTAAACTGAAGAGGCAAGATAATGAGATCCCATCAGCAGGATCTTTGCCTGATAGAAGTAAAATAGTAATACCTGATCTGGGTGGAGAATCCCTTTCATATCTACCAGTCATATTTCAACATATATTTCTTTCTGAACATTGATATTTACCTTGCATTTCCATGAACAACAAGGTTGCTGTTACCATGTTGTTTGAAAAGGGGATTTTGACTGTTGCTATGTGATAGCACATCTAGACTGAAGTATGTAAGGTGAATCCTATAGAGGAAATACTAATACTCTCATCTGAGACACGTGTGTCCTTCTGCTGTGCAAGGGCCACTGGTCCTTTTCCCTGTCTTTTTTTTTCACTGGGGAAGAAAGTTTACCACATTTTCCTGGTCCATTCAGGTCAATTTCAGGATCAATAAGCTTATTATTAGAAGATCCAAGATCAAGAGGAAGGGTTATTATTAGAAGTGCTAGAGAAAAGGAAGCAGTGAGGTTCAAGAGGCAGAGCATGGAATTGGTTGGGAAGAAGATACAATGAGGGAGTTACATATCCACTGATGCCGTTATGAAACTCACTGTCAAATGGCAGTCTAGTATGGAGACTGGGCTTCTAGGGCTCTTAGAGTGTCTTTAGATCAAAGGGTGAGGAAATAGGCTGGCACTTTTGTGTGTGGCAGTATTATAGAATAATGCATTGGGTTGGGTTGGAAGGAAGTTTAAAGCTCATCTAGTTCCACCCCATTATGCAGCACTGTGTGTAGTGTGCAGTCAGTTCCCTTCTCTGCTGTCCCAAGAAGGGTGTATAGTTGCTCTTCTTGGGGAGCATAGAGTCTCTGCAAGGAAGAGATTTCACCCTGATGGGTATTTTACTTCATCAAGATGATTTTCTCCTGAGGAAGGCTGTTGGGGTTTGTCCCCCCTGCCATGTAGCCCTGGGAGAGGGGCCCTGGGGGGGAGACATGGGGTTTCCCTGCCCCTGGTCAGCCTCATGCCCCATTGGTTGCTCTGTGTTCCCCTGCGTGGGCAAGGACCCTCGGGTCCCGTGATTGAGCAGTTCCTCGGCAGAGCCCCGGCCATGCGGCTGGAGAAATAAACATCTCTGAAACATCTAGCAAGAATCGGTCCATAGATATTTCTTTCCCACGGTCCACTTGTTTGATACATCGTGTTACAGAATCCACACTGTAACAGAAGGCGAGCTTAGGTTTTTTTGCTTCAGGGTTTTCTTTGGTTGGTTTTTGGGTTTTTTTAGTTGGCTGGGGTTTTGGTTTTGGTTTTGGTTTTTTTCCCCCAGTGATTAGCCACTGATGGACAGACCTCTTCCTGGGCTCTTTCTTTACAAGGTTTGGGTCTGGTGTAGTTTCACAACCAGAAGGCTCAGAAGAACAGAAACAAAATGAATTTACAGAAGTTGGAGGAAAACTTGGGAAACTTCTTGGGAAGGTCTTTCCTAAACAAAACTACAGTAGCTTACTGCCACAAGAGGGTGCTTGCAAGCTCATCACTGGTCATTTCAGAGAATTTCACGGTGAAAATGTGCTGGGGCCTTTAAAATGTTCTTTACAGAAGAGACGGATTAGATACAGTGATAGATTCTGACAGCATAGAAGGTTGTACATTTATCTTTTGCCCAGTGTCAAATTGAAATTTATCTTTACAAAGATTTTGGAAGTCACTACTTTTGGAGAGGTCTCCTGAAAAAAACTATGCATTCAAACACCCTATTAAGCCTCTTGCAACAGATCTCAACTACAGCCTGCCTGCGTCTGACAGAACATAACAAAAAGGAAAATGCATCTATTAAACACAGAGAGGAGTTGAATCACATATTTTAAAGCCAAAGGGAGCTCTTTTTGACAGAGTTATGTCAGTGCACAAAATGCATTTCACATGGCTTCTGAATGCCCTACAAAATATTTTTTAAATGCTGCAAATTCTCCTTGTCATCCTAAATGTGTATGGAGGTATATGTATATTTAAAGACCAGGAGAGAAGTTAACAGTAGAGTTTGTCAGGCACAGGACTTGGAGTTCACATCTAAACTCGTTTCTGAATGTTCCCAGAGGCCTTATGTGCTGAGAGAATGCACTGCATAGAGGTGACACGAGGTTTGGTTATGCTGTTAGATGATCCACCTTTAACTATCATTTTGTTTGCCTTTTAGGAGGTTTGTCTTTCTGAAAATAGAGTAAACAAAATGGTTCAGTGATAAAATTTATGGGAAGCCTACAATTTAAACATCATGTTTTGAAGTACTCTGGCAATGGAGAGACTCTCCAAAATGTTTTACATATAATTATACCCACAAAAAGGTATAGTTTGAGCTTTATTACAAACACTCTTTCTTCCAGTGATGCCCAAACCCACTGCAGCATTGTGAGGCAAATGGCCAAAGCAGCAGGTGCTCCCAGCCTCAGATGTCCTCAGGAGGAAGCAGTCGGCACTTTGCTGCTTTGAATCTATTGATAGCTGGAAACAGCTCTTCCAAGCAAAGCACAATAACGTATTGTTCATTTAAGGATCCAGAAATACATTATCCTTGTTCACAGGATGGTTTCCAGCCATTGGAAGCCTTTGTGAGCATCGCATATCAAGCCAGTGAAAGAAAAAGAAATGAAATTAAAATCCACTCACCATTTGCTGTAGCAGGATCCTGATGCTGGCAGAAGTCTGTCACATTGCCTCACCAGCCCTCTGCAGTTAATGGTTTGGGTTGCTAATGTTCAAAGCACCTTAAAGTAAAGACATGGGATTTGTGGTAGAAATGCCTTCAGGGTTTATACCAGGATCCCCTCATTAAAGTTCAGTACACAGAATCATAGAAGGGTTTGGGTTGGAAGGGGCCTTAAAGATCATCCGGTTCCAACCCCCTGCCATAGGCAGGGACACCTGTCACTTGACCAGGTGGCTCAGGGCCCATCCAACCTGGCCTGGAACACTGCTGGGGATGGGGCATCCACAACTTCTCTGGGCAGCCTGCTGCAGTGCCTCACCACCCTCACAGTACATAATTTACATTCTTTTCTGAAGCCAGACCTCTTGCTTTTTTTAAAGCAGAATGTCCTGTGTTTAGCGCTGGTTCCAAAAAAGGCACAGCAAAGAGGACTGTATAAATTTGGCTGCTATGGATCATGTGTTACTACCACCACCACTACGAAAACTTAGCACTAACATTTGACAGTACTAACACTGATTAGTACTGACTGTACTATGTGCAGTGCAAACAGGTAAGCTAGGATTAGTAAAGGCTGCATTATTTGTCAGGGATCATCACTATTTATTAGTCGTACCCAACAGTCTAAATACAAAGAAAACATTAAATTTAACCTGATAAAATTTGTGTTGCTTCCCCTACCATTTTCCCACACTACTTTCTGTTCTTTACAGCCAGGCATCTCATAAACAGAACACAGAATCCTTTCTGAAAAGTGGAATTCTGGGCTGTTTTGCCAAGTTACTGAATCCTGATACAAATTCCTTTTATCTTATGTATAATGATGGTAAGCTCTGCTAGATGACATGTCAGTTAATTTTAAGGATATGTTATTTGTATTAAGCAGTACTTCCCTAAAGGTTCCTTACTTAGTCCTTCACTAAAATTATGCCTTGTTTAGTTCTGCTGTGACCAGCAATCTTGCATACACTGCAAAGCTTTATTTTGGACTGATTGCATATATCAAATATCACTCTGGGAAAATGATCCCAGTTTCCTCTCATTCCATATAAACTTCATTGCACATCAGTCTCCTGTGACTAGCAAAGGAACTCTTCTTCCTGCTGAAACTTCAGATTGATGAGTAGATTCCTAATCCTTTACCAGCTGTCACTCAAAAATAATACAGTATTTTAACAAAATTGATATTGAGCTTGAATGTGTGTATCTGCTAACATCTTGAGCAGTTTTTTTTTTAAATATGTGTCAATGGAATCACATTAAATTTCCTAGCTCAAGCATCTCAATGTTAAAATATGCCCACATTAGTTGTGGCTGCTGCTGGCTCTTGTTCACATGTTCAGTTCCAGCTGAGGTTCAGAGAGGAAAGAGCAGTAAAAGATTTTTCACGTGGTAACATAGATCCAGTTGCTGCTGTTTCAAGAAGTGGCATCAAGTGTCAGCATAAGTCATAGGAAAACAGCTGGCAACGCAGCCCAGGCCTCCTGCACAGTGTCCCTTCGCTCATATTTTTTTTGCAGGGCTGCTCCCACTGTGAGATGTAATCCTGAGTGTCCTCTGCTTCTGAGCTACTTCTGCCACTGAAATGATTGTCAAGAGGAAGCGATACAGCCAGGATCAAAGCAGCCCTTTTCTCCGGTGATGGGGAGAGGAGGTGCTGGCCACCACTGGCTGCTGGTCAGGACAGTCCAAAAATATTTTCTGTGCTTCATCAGCCCTCCAGGCCTTTGGACACGGTGTGATTTGGGGTGAGAGGTGACAATGTGTAGTGTGAGAGGTGGTGGCAGATGCAGCAGGTAAGGAAGTGTGAGAGAGGAGTCGCCCTCCATGGCTCCTGGAGCATCCCTGGGGTGCAGGAAGAGGTGCAGGGGTCCTGACCACCCAGGTATTGTCTTACCTGGACTCTGCCTCATGGGAAGACAAGAATTCCCCTCAGGAGCGAGAAGAGAAAAAGGATCACTATTTTTGGTGTAATGCTCCAGTTCTCCTCCCATCAGGCTTCCCATGGGTTGAAGATCATCTCTTCAGTTGTCCTCTGCCCTAGACTTTGGTCAAGAAAGCTGTGCCAAAAGGTGGCTGGTGCTGGGATATGTGGGGGAGTGCAGGAGCTGGGCACATGTTCCAGCCTCCCGTGGAACAGTGTACAACCCTTAAGTCCCCATCAGCTCATGGGGTTTAGATTTCCTATTGAATTATTTGCTTTTATTATGTGGCTTGATATTAAAAAAAGAAAATAGAGAAGGCTTAATATCTTATAAGCATGTCTCAGAATTGCCACATATTTCTTATACATCCCCCCCACTGGAATAGCTCTGACTACACAGCATGTATTTATTTGCTTTGTAAGTACCTTATGGCTCTTAGCAGTTACTTCCGAGGTTTCTGCCAACTGCTTACATCACCAGTGATACTGAAACCAGTTCAGACAATGTACATGTTAGTAAATAAGGAAAGTCCCACTACGATGCCTTTTCCTGGTCTTAAAATCAAGAATCAAATGCGGTTAGAAGGGAAAATGGGGTTTTAACTTGGTATTTATTTTAAGGACCCTTAGGTGCACTACGTCCAGGTGGAATGCACCAAAATGCACCCCCAAAAGATCTGGTATAACATTATAAGTCTTACTAATTAGCATATCTATCAAAGATTCCCCAATGAGAGGCTCAAGTGAGCCCCCCTCCCCAAGGAACCTTCCCCTGGATGGTTCTATCTTGGTTTACAGAATGTGTTCTGGAGAGGACCTTGGGGTCTGGGGCACACTGATCCCTAGCTACGAAGCTTCTAAAATGTTTAGTCTCTTAGGTTGACACAATAAGTCTAAGAATGTAGGCTAAAAAACATTAAGAATACAAAAGCTATAAAAAGGTATATAAAAGGGGTATAAAAGAAAAGGCAAAAAATCATCATGGCCTTGTCTATTTTTATAACCTTTTCCTGTTGTCTCCTTTATTACACAAGTGGTATGGGTTGTCTTCGTTGTGTAATGCAAGCTTTTGCAGTCATAGTAAAACGAACTTTCCTGAGACTATTTTTAGGGGTGATCATGGGGATTTGGATTAGAATAGATTAAGTAAGGATTTCTGCAGAGATGATATATATACCTTTACTTAAAGACATGTGACCTGACTGATTGAAGAGGTGTTTATGAAATATGTGAAGTTGAAAAAAATTGGAGCGGAAAAATGATGGATCATCAACTGTGTGCCCGCAGACTGGCCTGTGCTTTTCTGTAGTGGAGCACAGTCCATATTGGGAAGTGGATCTCTAAATGCTCATAATGCTGCAAAGCAAAGGTGGCAATTTTGTGCCTTCGGTATTGAGGCACTGGCAGGGGCAGTGCCATTTGAGCTTGATTTTGGATACAGGATTGGGTTTTGGGCTACTCTGTTCCTCTGCAGAGCAGGCAGAGAGTTTTGCATGCTGATGCTCCATCCCTGCTTGGATACCCTTTTGTGCTTCCCTGATCACTTTCCCTGGCAAAATTACCCTCTCCTCCCTTACCCCCTCCAGGCATGTGGAGTTTTGACCAAACAGCAGTTGGACAAAATTTATTTAAATTTCCAGTTCTTTTTTTTGTTACTCTCTCAATATAAATGTGCATGTGACTAAGCTGTTGCAGCCCTTTCTTTAAAAGGTCAGCCTAAATTATTTTCTGCAGATAATATCAGGGCTTATGTGCTTGATGGATTTCTGTAGCACATAAACACCACTTCTCATGGGACTGATGACCTGAATAATTACCTCATCTCTGTCGCTGTTGAAATAATCAACACAAACCAAATAAGACAAGCTGAAGCCACTTTTGAAAGTTTCTCAGATTGCTGTTTTTATACTGAAAGGTTTTGTGCATGATACACAAATTAGTATATAGCAGATCATGGTGCTCAGTGCTACATGTTGCTCTTTTTTAATGCAACATAAATTTAGAACCTCTGTTAAGTGAAGATTCACGGAGTTGCAGAGTTTTTAGTGGAGATTAGAATTACCTTCAAATGATTTTGGGAGATTTACTTGGAAATACTTGATCTGATTTTATTTTTTTTTCTGTGTACATGTATTATGTTATAGTGAGTGATAGTTATAGATACAATTCTGTTATAGTGTGAATTTTGTATAAGACAAAATATTAAACTTATGAATTATTATTTTAGTGAATCAACAAGAAAATGTTTAAACACAGCTTTTTATTCCTTTTTTTTTATTATTATTATTCCATTTCTACAACTTTTGATATTTTTTCTATAACATGTTTTTTACTTAGACTTAATTTTCATAGTTGTCCTTGCATGTGACTATGGATTACGATGAATCATTATCTCATTTAATTCAATTACATGTGGTTTTAATCACTGCTAATAAACCAACCTTGCAGAATTCTCATTAATACTTACAGATGCGTGCAAAGCAAACTGTTGTTTATCACAATGTTTATGGAGAGCAATGGGTAATACCAATTTAGTCTTTTGCCAGACTCATTTTTGTCTGGCGTAATTGGCAAAAAAATATAATAAGCTGTTTTCACTCTCAGCATCTTGGTGGAAAATAAGTTGCCTGAAGAGATCTTTTAAAAAGCTAAATCAATTGCAAGCTGTATGTGATTTTCTCATTATTCAGCTTGAGTTCAGTATTGATCCTTGAGTATTTCTTGTGATCTCTATTATCTGTAATGATCTAGTGTACAAACAGCCTTACATCTGTAATTGTGTCATAATACCTGATTTGTAAAATTGTCTCCTGAGATATCCATGACCTCACTTAATCAGACAAGTTAATATGTCGTTAGCCAGCACAGCTGAGCAAAAGAGAGTTTATTTTCATAGTGGCAACACCATTCCAGTCTTACATGAAATCAAAAGCACAGGAAGAATTATCAGTTTAAACAGAATCAAAAGATTCACTCCTTGAGGAAGTTGTTGCAACATCTGATTAACTTCAGGTAGTCCCATGCCTGAAATGTTAATTTGTGTACTGTGAGAAGAAAATAAGAAAAGTAGTTATACTTTATTTAGAATATATGAAAAATAAGTAATTTATCTGAGGCTGTTTTGTCATATATTCTAAATATTGTTAATTTTGCTCTGTCACTTCAAAACAAAGAAGGACCTTTCAAAACTGTGCTAGTTGCCCAAAAATCAGATACATCATATACTACAGAAAAACTGTGGAAAAGCTCTGTGAAATTCCAACTATTCCACAGAGGAAAGATAGAGCTGCCAACACCTGCAATTATTGTGGCTTCTACTTGGAAAAAAACCTGTTACTGAGCTGACTTTCAACTTCCCTTTCTGTGGAAAAATTACAGTAAATGTTAATGTAGTTGGTGTGATGGATGGCTCATGCTTTCTTGTTTGTCACACAGAGTCTGTGTGCAATATTTGAAAAATGAAATGGGATCTGTTGCAAACCTTGTTTCATATTTTACATCTCTTATGCACAGAGGATCTGTTTCATTGATCTGGGAGAATGAAGGGCAGCAATCCTGGCCACTGATCGGGAGAGAGCAAGTCAGATAACAGAGTATACTTGAAAAGCAGGGATACTGTGCTCGGGTGCTGTGATATATGTACAGTTATACTGTCTAATAATTGATGATTATTACTATATATTAATGGGAATAGTTTGGGGTTTTATTATTATTTAAAATAAGTGGTGTTTGAGGACATACAAAAGGGAAGAGAGGGGAAAGGATGCTGTTGAAGGAGAAAAGTCCTTTTAGGCAGAGGACATATTTAAGAATTATCAATCTTCCTTTCTCCAAAAGCCTTCACAAGTAGTGAATACTTCTGAGAATTGATCTTACTGATGAAAATAATGGTATGATTCAATTTAAAAAATACTTTTTTCCCCCATGTACACTGACCATTTCATAATTGCACTGTGGCCTTTCATATGAGAAGCAGAATAACGCCTTTGGCAGAACATTAATGTCATCTCTCTTCTCAGGGTAACCAGATTGTTCAGGTTCAGTATTTGCTAACTAAAACTCATTTATTTTTACGGTTTGAAAAGACATTAAGTGCACAGCTGTATTTTCCTGCAGACTGCTGTGATGCAGGCTACTGCCTTACTGATTGCTTCAAAAGGCAATTTGCTGGAGGCAATTTTGTATCAGTTATATTTATTAATTGAGACTGTTGAAGGATTTTTTAATATATTATAGTATTTATTGGTATATGAACTTAAAGATTCCAGACTAATAACTCACTTTGATATTGACTGATTGCACATGCTGGCTGGTCTGTCTGTACTAGCTTTTAGCAAGAAGAATGTAGACAGGGCCAGAAAAGGATGCAAAGGAAAAAAAAAATAGGGAAAAAAAAGCAACCTGATAACACAAATTATCATTGTATCACTGAAAGAGGATTTGGGAAATAACCATCAAATCCAGAAGTTTATTGCAACTTTCACTGTAAAGCTGCAGCCTCCTGCACCCCATTTCAGTATCTGACTCATTTGGGAGGGTTATGCAAAGGAAAGCAGTCCCGTAGCAAGCAGTGTGTCTCACCTACCTGCCCACAGACATGTAACGGGTGAAAAAAACCCATCAGCTTTACGGAAGGGACTTGGTTTTATGTCCTCATGCCATTGCTCGTTTTGCTTCTCAACCAGGGTCATGCACTCCACTGAGTATCAGGTTCTCACACTCTTATCAGGCCCACTTCAGATTTGTAAAACCACCCTTCAAGGATGATTTTCTGTGCTACTGCATCATGTAATCCCTCAGAGAGCTCCTACTCTCTGGTGCTTTTCTTTATCCTTAAGCAAGCAGTCTTTGATAACATCTTTGGAAAATAAACGTCAGAAAATGTTGACACCTAAGTAATCCTTCTGGTTTGTAAACTCAGAACAGTGAGTGAATTTGATTGATTTGAAGATAATTTGTGTCTCACATCTACTGAAATCAGTGCTAGATGCATTAGTTCCTATCTAATGGAGGTACCCACTAAAAGTAGAAAAAAAGTCTCTGAAAACTGTAATGCAAAAACCTCTTGCAAAACAAAAAAAGAACTAATGTTTTTTATTATTTTTTTACAGTATTGTAATATATCTTTACAATATTTTAACTTTACTCTTTTATAAAGAGAACAAAAAACCAAGCTTATTTTAAGCATCTAGTAACTATTTGTAGAACAGAAAAATGTTGTGTGAGAATACACTGTGAAAATATCCTCCAGATACTGGGTGAAATAGTTTTCTTTTCATTACAGATGACAGCTATTTTTAGTTATTCTTACAGCCTTTTTGAAACTATCACTCTCTTCAAAAATGCCATTTTTTTCAGTGAATAGAATCTCTCTTCTTATTGTCAAAAGGTTTTGTCTCCAAACAATTGCAAACTTAATTTTCTGCTATCATAAGTAACAGATATTTCACTGAATGACTGTGTAGAGTTTTAAATCTGCACAGCTTTTGGAGTTGTAAACATCCTGAACGTCAGGTGAAAAATTAAATTATTAAAGAACTGAAATAATGCTCAAGTCCTTACAAAGTGGACATTGACACATTTTTCTTAAAAGCTAAAAACGATCATATTACAGTAAAATTTGAATTAATCTGAACAATCCTACCAGGAAAGTACATGCGTTTAGTGAAAAAAAAAACCCAAAAATACATGACTTTTAGCAGAATCCTCTGTACAATTCCAATAGAAGGCTTTGAGGTATTACAGGTTCTTCACAAGGAAATGAAGATGCTCTTTATAGAGCAGTGGTAGGTGTTGCTTCATGCTGAGGGCAAGAGTGATTTGAGAACAAAAGAAGGCAGAGTAATTATTTTATTGAAAGATGCAATTGAGAAATAACCTACATAGCCTGTGAACAGCATAAAGAGTAGATATCACTCCTGTATCTCAGTGAAGCTGTTTGCTACCTCAGCCAACAGAACTGTCCAGAATAACAGCGAAATTATACTAATAACTAACTTGTTGTGAGGACAATAAATCAAAAGCCTCAGTTGTCATCTGGTGAACATTTCTGTCTTTGTAATGTCCATGGGAAAAAGAAATAAAGAGAATGTGTAGGCAAGAGAAAAATGATGGAGGAATCAGGGCAGGCCATTCTGTTTTCATAACCAGGTTCTCCTTGCAAGTCTTTCATGTGAGTGCCTTTCAGGGAGGCAGGGTTACCAGGCAGTTTGAGATTTGTGTCTCTGCCCTTATCTTTTCGGCAGTCAGATGCTCATGCTGAGCTCAGGCAAACTGAGTAATGCGCTGGCAGCAAGGAGGGAGTGCAGGGAGTGCTGATTTATCTGTGCCAGCCCTCCTCTACACTCATCAGCCCCAGGCAGATGATCGAGGGCAGCCCAAGTAATCCTGAAGACCGGAGATAATGGCTTTAATCCTAGTGGTCAAGTGAGCAGCCAGGATTAAGTACTGTGGTTCCATTTAATTAATGGCAAGTGTATTTTGCTGTATTTTAGGGAAGCTATCAGTTTGGTGCTGTGGTGTGAAACACTATCTGGGTACCAAGCATAGTTACAAGGTTTACCTCCTGGCTTGGCTTCCTTCTGGAAATTTTACAGCCTCCAGCTGTCATAAAACACATTAAACAGGACCTCTAAAAGCAATTTAATTTTATTTATGCTTATAAAAAAAGGAGGCCTAGTTCTAATGGGAAATCTGAATTATTTAAAGATAGCAACAGGCAGTATGAACAGAGCTCCAGCCTACCACTTCCCCTTCATGGAACAAGTAGTTGTTTTTCGGAGAATTAATATTCAGAGCAGGTCCAGTTCATCTTACCTACTGGGTTCATTTTATTATATAATAAAATCAGATTTATTCTCATTTGGATTGAGAGTATATAGCCATAGAAGCACAAGCCATTTATAAACAGTTACTTTGCATGTAGCATAATATAATATCTACTCTCTTAGGTATTTCTGAGGAGTATCAAACATTGCTTGCCAAAGGGCAGAGATAAAAAGAAGTGTTTTGGATCTGAACATTGTGCCTGGAGCTAATCACTAGTTATGGTGATATCTTTTCAGTTCTTCTGTCTGTAAAAAAATATAAAATAAAAAAGCAGTCTAGCATGCTTCTTCAGTGCATTTTTTTCAGTCTGGGAATCCTAACTTTCATTTTATATTTTACTTACAGAATGGTCTTATTGTTGCCTGTTACCAAGGTTATGTGGATATTGTAATGGCCTTAGCACAATGCCCTCACCTTGATGTGAACTGGCAGGACAACGAAGGGAACACGGCTCTAATTACAGCTGCACAGGCAGGTAAGGCTCTCTGTATCACCTCTTCCATACACACTCTTGGGAGGAGTGTGTGTTTTGGCTATTTTTTTTTTTTAGGATTTTTTTTTTCAAATCCCTAAAAGAAATTATGCTGTGTAAAATAATCCTGGCCAAACCCACTCCCAAGTAAGTTTGTCATGATTTTCTTTGAACTGATTAATCTACAGTAGTATTTATCCAATAGATTAGGGCAGCAAAAGCAATACATTTTTAGTAGATGCTATTAATTATTTTAAATTAGAAATAAAGAAAATCTTATCCCAGGTGTGCAATATTATACTGCTTTGTTCCTTTAAACTGATTTTCTGAAGTTTGCTCTGGCAAGCAACAAATGAACACTGTGGACGTGCAATGTGCTGCATTAGTACTTTCCTCCCCTGCTTGCTGCACCTACCTCAGAGTGACGGTAGTAACTGATGACTGTAGGAAAACCTATCATCATTAAGAAATACCTTAGCTGCTAAAACATTCTTCACCCACTCCATAGTTAGAAAGCAAAAAAATCTCATCAGGATTTAGTGTTTGCCAATGATCCTTTTGTAACAGCTGGTATCAACATCAACCATGTTATTCCTGACACAGGCAGGAGTGAGAGCAGGGTTTAGCACAAGGTTTTCTTTTATCCCAACCAGCATGGTAATATTCAGTGAACGAGTGTAACAGATCACTTAGATGTAAGAGAAACTCCCAGGAGAGTTCCTTATTCCTGGTGTTCAGTTAGAAAACAATAATTTGATTATTTCTTCTAAAACTGAAGGGCTGTGCTTTAATCTTTAAGGGAAGATTTAGCTTCCTCTAACAAGTGTTAACAAAGTGCTAATGCACGTAAATCAGGAAAAATTTCTCCAAGGAAGGATGCCATCACTTTGTAGTCTAAAAGCTGTTCCAGGAGCTGCCTAGATCTGCATCTCTGGTTTCCTTTGCCTACTTCAAGCACGCTCTGCAAAGGCAGTCACTTTACAAGGAAACACACAGCTGGTCTTTATCATGTCTGCTGGCTGATGAAGAGTATGGGATGTTTGTGGTGTTCATGGGACATAGTCCTCACTCCCAGGAATAAATTTCCATCAAGGAATATCAATGGACATTACAAGCCATGTCTAAAGATTGGAGCAGTTAGGTTTTCATGTCAGTTTAGTAACAGCGCCACTGAACATTCCCAGGTAGTGCCTAACCTTGCTTTGTGTTGTACCAAAAAGTGAACTCTGCTAAAGTTACTGCAAGATGGGTCTTGAATACTGAAGAAAGAATTGTGACCACAGTAGGCACACTCATAGCAAAGCCATGAGTACGAGTACAGTAGCTTTCCAAAGAAGGTAGAAAAGTCTCCAAAACACGAATCTGCTTTTATTTATCTGCCCTAATATAAATTTGGACTAAAAAAGTTTCAACACTGCCTCCTGCTTGACCTTTATAACTCATGATAATGAGCTGAGAATTAATCCAGCAGGCTGACATTGACTTGACACTCTCTGCCAGTACTTGCTATTGATCCCCAAAGCAACTGGAAATTACTGTAGTCAGCAGAAGCTTATACAAACCCCCAACAACTTGGATGTTTTCCCCTGGCTGTGCTAATCCTAAGCTACAGTGTTTACACCAGTTATTTAATTAATTATCTCAAGATATTGCTGTAGTGTTAATAGAGATTACTGTGAGGTTAACATTGCAACCAGAGGAGCAACAGTGCTATGGATGCTGCTTAATTATTGCTGGATATTAAGTAGTAACACTGAGCAGTGTATCATAAAGACCTGAAAGCAGAGCTTTTGCAAACTTGCCTTTAGTGGAGAATTTATTTGTTGGGGGGGGAGGTTTAACTTCAGGGTGTGAAAGTAATCACACTTTTACAAAATAAATTATTTTGAGATCACTGTTATTTATACCAAAACTATGGGTTTTCCTGTGGAAGGTCTAATATCAAATCCACATTATTTCAGTTATTTGTAAGGTAGTATTTGAAGGTTTCAGAAAGTGCTGCCATTTTTGTTAGGATCCACTGACCAGGTGGGCCAGGGATTGTGGGTTTGAGTCCCACCTGGGGTTCCAGAACTGATGCCTTGAAGCGTCTACCTGAAAACAGAGGCTAGACAAGATTAAGAGCATAAAAGCGGGTATTTATTTGAAAGGCCTTCATTAGGAACACCTTGGGAGTCAAAAAGCCTCTGAGGGGCTACACCCAAGATGGCCACTGGGTCACGGGTTTTTAACACTTTTATAAGTTTGGTCCATTTACATATTGGGGTTAATTCTCCAATTACAATTTCAGGCAATGAAGTAATTACCCCAAGTTTCCCCCCTCCCCCTGTTCAGAGGCTTTAGTTTACATATTTCAGGGCCTGAGACAACAAGGTGTCCTTGAAGTGCAAACCTGGAGAGGCTTTGTTATGTCTAACCAGCATGGGAGAACAGTAGCTAACAGGCTGTATGAAGTTTCAGAGTTACACACTAAGCAATATTGCAAGGACAATGCAGAAAAAAATGGGAGATTGATAGAAACAAGCAATTGAAATAAGATGTGGAAAGAAAGGGAGGAAGGAGAGTGACTTTAAAAAAAATGGGAAAAGAAGGAAAATTACTTTTTTTTCTCAGTTCTCCTGCTGATGGGGACATAGCTACATCAGTGTATAGTAATTGGCATGCACTGGTGTTCAGAGGGAGTTGTATTTGCTTACAAAGTATAGATGTTTTATGTTACAGCCATCAGTTTGGGGCAAGGCTGTAGAGCTGGGAACACAAATTGGAAGTTATCCCAGTTACTGTTTATTAAGAAAGACATGAGAACACAAACACCTAAAACGCCCAGAGGAAAAAGCATTCTGGGTGTCCTTGGTTCCATCCAACTGTGAGAAAGCATTCACTAACCGCAGGCCAAACACAAGCATTTTGCAGGTACAATTCAGGACTGAAATGTTACTTGACAAAGCATCTTCCTTACTATGCAGCTTATACTTCTGCCTGTGTTACACAAATTATTAGGCAATATTGTCATCATTATAGGCCTTTCCTTTGTGGCAGCAATTAAGTGAATTAAGCTATTACAGACATCTGTGCTGATCTCTATATATGGCTTGCAGGGAGAAGAAGTGTACCCTTAGCATGCCAGTTCTGGTAGGAGATAGAGCTGGCTTACAAACAGCAAGAGCCTGTTTGAATTCAGTATAACCAAACTGGCTGAGTCCAGGCTCGTTTATTTTAGAGATGCATACAGCTTGCACAGCAGACTTTGCATCACAGGACACTCACTCAATTAGGTACAGGCTGCTTGTTCTCCCAGACACAGGAGAACCAAAGCAAACTTTATGGCCTTAAATCAAAAGTGTATGACAGGGTTTGAACTAAAACTTGGCAGCTCTGAATTTGGCTTTGCATTTGATATCTGTTTGAACTGGAAATCTGACGCAAACCTCAGAGCACAGAATATCCTCCAGATTAAAATTGCAGTGGTTTTCAGGAATCCCTGAGACACAAAACTTCTGGGAATCACAAACTTTAAATTTTCTTTCTTATTTTACTGCTGATAATTTTTTTGGTCTCATTTGAGGCCTTTTCTAGTCCCCTGGAGAGTTTTGGTTAAGCAAGATTTTCAGGATTAATTCAGGATCACCCCAGATTTGCAAAACATCTCTTACTGTAATTATACTTTAGGCAAAGGAAAGAACATCTTTAGCGATGTAATAACTCCTGAAAAATCTTCCGTCTTATTATTTCTAGTTGTTTCAGTTTGCCTCTGTTTTTTGTGGTCAAAAAGCAGTATTTCAGCTGTTCCGAAGCCTTCATGAAGACACATGCTCTACATCACTGAAACAGAGAGTGTCCTGCAAAACAATTTGGGCACAAAGATTCTCCCAGTAGCAACTGATTCCTTGCTAGGATTTGATTTTATGCCAAAAAATCAGCAAAGCTGAAGCCTCTGTATTGAGTAAGCTGGACCAGGTCACTTGATCCTGCCCTGAACCCAGTTCACTTCGGCTTTGTTCAGCTTGTTATGGTTTGCTGAATTTTTATATTTCATTCTCATTGGATTACTCAAGGTACAGGGAGCTATTTATTTGGTTTTCCCTGACTTGGGAGTTGCTCGTCTGAGCTGCACTATCTCTACATTTGCTCAGGTTTCATGAGAGTCTGCAGTTATGCAGAAAGGTAACAGTCAAAAAAATTATAGGAGAGAAAGTAAACCTGCAACACAAATTAATTGGTAAAGACTTTCTTAGCCTGCTTTTCAAAGTGAATGGAGGACTGTGTTGGTACAAAGTGGCTGCTGATGAAATCGACACCAGATGTGACGCTATAGACTTTTAAATTGTCCTGTATGAATTATAATCTGCTTCAGTAACATTTCTCGATGAATTTGAATGGCATGCATTACAGAATAGTCAGCTGGACTGCAGAGTGAGATGAGAGAATACTTTTACATCTCCTACTAATTAAATTGTGATTGTTGCAGCTGCCTGACAGACGGCATTATTTTATAGAGCATCAAAGCATCATAAAATGATTGACAAGTGGAGGGAAAACTGTTTTGAATGAGTCATTATGGCACTAGCTATTCGTCTGATAGTCCAATTATAAAGATTTGATGTCTTAATTGGTCTTCCAACCATTTAGCTAGAGATGTGTTCAGCTCCTCAGTATAGCCTTGCAGACACCAGTTATCCTGGCATACAAGGCACATGAACGGCAACAACAGTTGCTTTTAGAAACAGAACTTAAATAATTCATTTTACTACCAAAACTGAACATCAGTTCCATTTTCCAACTGCAGGAGAGTAGACAAGTGGCTTTACACTGTCAGATGGAAAAATAAAAATGTGAGATCCTACACAAAATATTCCTTTCTCTTGTATCAGGCCTGACATGGTTCATTAGCATTATTGGCTGGAATAACTGTGTGCAATCATCACTTTTTAATGAAGCACCATGATTCTAAGGCTCAAATTTACCAGAGGAGGGGAAAGGCTGAACCTTTGCAGTCAGTTCCCCCAGTGACGTGTCTTGGTTTGAGACAAATTGGGAGGAAACATCTGAAATGAACGCGTCCTTGAATAGAAGGCAGGTTTCAGCAGCACCTGCCTCATCCAGGTTCAGAAAGAATCTCTGGAGGAAAGTGAAAAAACCTGTTTATTTAACAAACAAGGTGCGCTCAGGTACAATGGGGAAAAAATGAATAATGTTAGATAATAAAACCTCTCGCTGTGAAGAAGACCTGGTAGATTCAGAGTCCTTTCTGTAGGTGTGGCTCTGCTCTCTCTGGAGCTGGGGTGTGTCGTGGGCCCCTCCGGGCTGCGGTGTGGGGCCTCCCAGTGATGGTATTCCGGACCGGAGCAAAGCTGAACAGTTCCAGTTTGAGAAGAAGAAGCCACAGTCCCAGGAAAACTCCTGCCTCAGCTAATGAATGAGAAGCTAGCTAAAAAGCAAGAGAATACAACTCTCTTCCCTGCTGCAGAGCCGAGCGCTGGGGACAGAGCGCGAGGGAGTTATCTGTGTTTTTGAACACAGCTGCCAAAGGAATTCCACCACCTTTCCCCCCCATCTCTCGGATCTGGCTTAAAGGCACAGAAAGGCACAGGATTCATGTCTGGGCAATAAGCAGGCAATAGAGGATCCAGCATCATAAAGTCACCCCCAGACAAGATGGAACTTCCTTCCATAAGCTGTAGGGATTCCCTTTGCAGTGCTACTCACTGAGTCAAGAAACTGGGGCCCCTTGCAACCTCAGAGTGACTACCTCTGGTCTTCAATTATTCCCTTACCTTAAACTGACTTTTCAGAAAGGAGAGCAACTTGAGAGAAGGTGGGAACCCATGTTTTCCACCTCCTATCCCAGCATTCTGGTCACAAGTCAGGGCCACTTAACCCTAAGGCTGATGACTGCAATGAGTGGAAGAGGACACTAAGAAAAGAGATCTTATTAATTATCTGCATTTTCCATTTATCAGACCTGCAGGAGTAAATTTTTGGTTTATCCTTGAAACAGAACCTTCATTCTGTGACATATTGTTTTTCTGTTTCTTTTGTTTCTTTAAAGGGCACATAACCATTACAAATTATTTATTGAACTATTTTCCCGGGCTTGATATTGAGAAGAGGAATGCGTTTGGATTCACAGCACTGATGAAATCTGCAATGCAGGGCCGAACGGAATGTGTGAAAGCCTTGGTGATGGCAGGTATACAAAGTGTTTTGCTTCTTCTTTATCATCATCTAACTAAATCCTAACAACTACCAAGAAGAAAACTGGCTCTGCTTCCTCTGAGAACTGTAGTACAGCCTTCCCTGGAAATGGGTGCAGCTTTTAAATAAGCCATAGTCAAGGCAGTGAAGGCACATTCTGGGGGAGCACTCAGTTTGCCTGTACAAACTCACCCAGGAGCTTTCCTAGAACTCTCAGGGTGAGACTGATTGTCACCAGGAGAGTTTGGGGAGCAGGATCATCAAAATTTGTAGAACAGAATTTAATGAAATCCATGACAGAGGTGGGAAAGGCTCACAGGGCTCTTGCTGTCAGCTCTGTGTGTGACAGTGCAAGGGTGGGACCAGAGCCAGACCTCCACTTCTGCCTCAAACTGTGGCAGGGACTGGAAAGCTTTGGGGTCTCAGGCTCCTGTCAGGAGAGTTGGGTGTAGGGGCCATATCCCACAGGGAACATTGGTGGGAAATTTGGTGACTTAGGATTTTTTTAATACCTCTATAGCTCTGAGTTTGGTCTCCAGGTTTATGGGCAACAGGGCACCAGCAGGTCTGTCTCTGCTGCAAGGAGGGAGCTGAGGCACAGGGAGTGAGCAGGTCTCTGAGAACAGGAATTACGTTTCTCACTCTTGGCTCTTGTCTGCAGTTGAGTTCCCAGCTGTATTGCATTGCAAGTGAAGGGGTCCTGGAGAGAAGACTCAGAAGACCTCTTGAGGGGCAGCAGCCTCTACAAGAGCAGTCCTAACATACAGCATCTTTCAGCCACAATATTGCATGGGGTTTTTTATATGAAGTAACTGGTATATAAACTGGTAGATAATAATTAAATATCTAGCTTATATTAGTATATATTCTTGTTTTTCAGTTGCAAATCTATGACACAAATTAAATATTATGGAAATAATAACAAATGGAATGTGAGTATTGTTAGTGTCTAGATCAAGAGTCCTACAGGTCCATTTCATTGAGGAAGATCTTGAATAAGGAGTTCATTTCAGTGATTTTGCTGTCACAAGAGTCTAACCCCTCATAATCAGAATATTTTAAGTCACAGGCTTTTATCAAGCCTAGTGATATTACTATCCTTCATTTCATAATATCCAGTTTCTAGACAGATATGATAGTATTTCTGTGTCATTGATATGACACAGAAAACATGATGTGGTAACTGGTGTGTTATTTTCTGCTAGGTTCTGTAGCCTCTTACACTGGAACAAAGGCTTAGGAATTGGATCATTCATTTTATGTTAAATTTTTATGACAAAAAATTATGAAACTGTTGTCAGAGCTCAAACACTGCTAGAAGCAGATGCACTTTCTGGACTCACACATACTTCATGCAGATGCTAGTTCAGAATTTTCCATTGTGTGTTATAAATCATCACTTAAAATGAAGCTCCAATCCTATGATTTTCTGACTTGTCAAATTGGTCTTACGGTGTCATGACCTATTATTATCACTAGAGATCTGAGGGAAGCCCATTCGTTCTGTTTGGGTCACTAGAAGTTGTTTCACAACCTTTCAGCTATGTAAATAACTCAGTACTTGTTATTCTGATTCTTATACAAAAAGTATCAATATCAAAGTTCACTGCTTTGGTTGCTGCCTCTGGCATCTGAACAGCCACTTCTTGTTTCGATGGTTCATAAGAAAACAGAATATTGGGGAGAACAAACCTTTGGCCAGCCAGAAAATGGCTTTCTTAGCCTCCATCTTGAGTTTGCCTACAGAAAGTTTTATCAGCCTGTTTTTGCATCAGAGATACTGAGGATACCAAAGATCATCCACTGACTAAAGATCTGTAGAGTTAATATACTTTTGATTTTCTAAATTGAAGTTTCGGTGAGTACTTGCAGTTCCTCACATTTTCAGCTGAAAATAGGGGCCACGAAGGAAGTGCGGTAAATTGCGTGCCCCCATTTTAATATCTGAGTATTTTTGAGCACTGCACAATCTGGTGACATGGAGGGAGGGCAGGAGGGAAATGCTCATTCAGAATGGATTTAGAAGTAGTTTGAGACTTACGGGACACTGAGTGGCTGCTGACAATGAAGTGCTAGTGTGCTGAAGAAGGTAAAAGAAGTTGTTATTAAAAGATTTGGTGAGAAAATCAATTTGACAAACAAACCAGCAAAATTCTATATCAAAATATAAAAATGTATGGCAACATAGAAGGGAAGCACCCATAGTCAGCTGTGGGTCTACTTGCACAGCTACAAAGCAGTTTATGTGCGTTTAGAAAAGAGTTACAGCCAGGAGGTTTTTAAACCCAGTATCCGTTCAGTGGCTTGGGTAAGACCTCTACTGATGGCCAGCTACTTATGGCAATGCAGGAGATCAGTAAAGCAAAATAACTCACCTTCCTAGCTGCCTTAGCATGGTTTTAGCACAGTCAGATGGGGAAAGAGGTAACAGCAATGTGTGACAGATGGTCGGAGCTGGATTGCCAGTGACTGCTCTTTCTGAAATTTGAGTTCCTGGAGGGGGGCCAAGGTCAATCACTACAAGATTAAGGCACTCTGAGACACTTGGCCATAATGTTGCTCTTTCAGAGGGAGTCTTTGGAACATGCGAATTTGCAATTCGTGAGTGCACAGCGGGTGAAGGGTGGGCCCGGTCTCCCACCAGCAGTTTGTCACAGGCTGCTGCGCTGCCAGCACCGCGCCACTGCCAGCGCTCATCAGGAGAGCCAGCCAGAAATGCTGGTTGTTATTCACGTGTCAAGCCCTGCTGTAATCTCCAGTGTAAACTCAGTGCTGCTTTAGTAGCGCTGTTGGAGTGGCCCTGGATCTGGAGACTGGGCTTTAAACACTGGGCTGGTAACAGAGCCTGAGCCACCTCAGCCCCTGTCTTTAAACTCAAGATGCCAGTTCTGCATCTCAAAAGGACATGAAAGTCTTAATAAAATAGGATATTTATATCCTAAAGGAGCATGTGTATTCAAACTAACTGTGCTGAAAATGATGTTCAGGGCAACTTTTAGGAAAAGCAAGGCAAGTACAGCATTCCTGAAAGAAAACTTGTAGGCTATACTTACACTGAAATGACAATTGGTTCCGTATGACTGCTATCACGTTTACAAAGGGACATGACTACTCGTGTCTGTTCCAGATAAGGCATTCTGCTGAATGACAAGTTTGTTCAGGAATGTCTCCTGATTTGTGCAGAAAATCAATAAAACTATGGTAAATCATGCCTTAGAAGAGATTTTGTGATACAAGGTACAAAGTCAGCATCGATTTCTGTTAAAAGATTGGGATTTCAATACTCTGTAGTATTGTTTTCTGAGATGAAGTTTCCAAAACACCTGGGGACTCATCTGTCAGAAGGAGTGGGCTTCTCCTCAAAGGGAAGTGAGCCAAGGGTGACAGGAAGGCCTCAGCACCAGCCTCATCAACAAAGGCGGTCCTTTAAGGAACATGGCAGGGCTGGTGAGAACAACCTGGATCAGCCAGCACCACAGGGATTGCCAGGCAAGTCCATGATGATAAGGGCAAGCCCATAGAGACAAGGTGGATCTGAGGTCAAACACAAAATTAACTCTGTGGGTCAGGGTCCAAACCAGGAGGGCACATGGCCAGGTACAGGCACAGCCCAGACAAGGACCAGAGCTGAGTGCAGCCCCCAAGCAAAGGTGGAGAGCCCCCAGTGAGCACTTTCTCACACTGTTCTTTTTGAACTACTCTGCTCCAAGGTCTCACAGTTGCACCATAGCAGAACTGGACTGACTTTTTCTTGAGGATAGTGCTAAGCAGCTGTCTGTACCTCTTGCTTGCTTACAAACTGAGAATTAAATATGGTGTTTGAAGACAATTCCTTTAGCTGCTGTTCTTCCTGTATTAATTCCTTGCCTGTTATATGTACACCAAGGAAACAACTTCCACACAGTTTGCCACAGTCACAGTCAGCTCTTGTGGGAAGGAGTTCAGACCGAGGCAAGGGTTAAGAAGGGACCAGGGAAAGATGGGACAGATTCAAGAGTAGGAAGCTTTGACAAACAAACCAGCAAAATTCTATATCAAAATATAAAAATGTATGGCAACATAGAGGGGAAACACCCATAGTGAGCCGTGGGTCTACTTGCACAGCTACAAAGCAGTTATGTGCTTTGTGAGATGGGACAGATTCAAGGGTAGGAAGCTTGGGTAGGGAAGTTCAAAAACAAGTTAGTGAAGCAGGAGGTCGTGTGTTTGTACATCTTATTCCCTCCCCTCACTGATTTATCTGTAACTTCTGCAGTCATGAACTTCATCAAACCCTTCTGCCTTTAAGACCTTGAAATCCTTTCTTCAAATCCACAGCTGGTGAACCCTTTGATTTGATTGACTCTTCCTCCTCTTTGGCTCCTTTCTGCCTTCCAATCTGGGCGCCATGCTTGACTCCCTGCAGTGCCCTGGTGCTCTCTCTAAGTGGTCCTTTCTGCAAATTTCACTTAAATTACACTTAAACTGTGATCAGCAATATTGCTTAGGGTGTCTCCTTCCACATCCATTCTTGTTCTGTATCTCCAGCATCCTTTTTAGGGATTTTCTCAAAGACTTAGGAATTAACTTAATAGAGTTAAAATTGAGGGTTTTATCACTTTCCCCGTGCTCTCTTTTTCCCTTTATTTTCCTGTAATGACAAAACATCCTTTGTGGGAAAGGGTATACTGAACCCATTACAAACTGGTTTGTGGTTGCCTTTCCTTATTTTGAGTACTCCTAATTCTAGTTTGAAATGCTGTCTCCAAGGTAATCCACCCTGAAAAAAAATTATCATGGTATTCTCTGGCCATTTCCTCAGGTCTCTGGACATCTCCTTGCAAAGCAATGGGACAGACTGTCGCTTTTGTGACAAAATCTGTGTAGGTCAGTTTTGTGTTTGCTGTTTGAAAATGGTCCTTCATCTGGTAAAGAAGCCCTTCAATAAATTCAAAAAGCCCTTTAAACTCTTTCAAGAAACCCAGAAAATATCTGCAGGGCCAAAGATATGAGTAAACCATGACTGAACATTGCAGAGCTCAGTATGTTGAAGGCAGCTGGGCAAAGAGCCCGTGCCTGTCACAGGGAGCATGGCGCAGACCTGCTGAACAGTCTGCAGACTGGAGCATGCAAAGCTCCCTCTGAGATCTGTCAGAGTTCAAAGGCAGGATATAAAACAAAGGATTTTCAGCTTAAGAACTTGTCTGCCTGACACCAGAGTGTTCACTCATTCTATTGATTTCATTCATTCACCTTCATACCCATATACTGTAAAACATCAAGATGTGTGTGCCCAGGTGGTGTGCCCAGGATCACTTGGATGCGAAGCACAGGATGTGGTGCCAATTATCAAGTCCTTGACACATCTCTGAGATTGTATTTAATTGGTGCCATCAAGCCAGTTTTTGGACAGGTCTTTTGTATCCTTTAGCGCTCACCAGCTGTAATCTGTTGGGTTTTTCCAACAGTATCCTGCTAACTTCAGCTTCCAAAACCACTTGCTGCTGCTCATTGTTCTGCAGCAATTCTTCACAGGTGCACTCTGAATTGAGCTTTCTCTGTGAGCAGGGCTGGGCACATGCCACCCTCATTGACAAATGCCCACAGTCCCACTCTAATATCATGGGAGGACTTCCCTGAAGTTTTCTGGTTGCCAAGGGATGTGGATATGGTACTAAAGAAGTTGTAAAGGAAACCATAGAGCAGACTAGGATGCCTGCTTCTCCTGATGCTCTTGTATCCTCTCTTCAAGCATCCAAGTGCCCTGGAGGAGGAGTGTAACTCCACTTGAAAACAAAAGAGTGAAGAACAAGGGCAAAAGCCAACAGGTCTTATAGGAAGGTGGAGAGATCAAAAGGAATGCAAAGATGGAAAAGGATGCAGATATATAAGAAAAAAAAAAGAATGGTGATGGGGAAAGACATCAGAATTGGAGGGATAAAGATTATAAATTGGGAATGGGAGGAGGATAGGCCACTAGAAACAATTTCCTTCCAGGACATAACACTTAAAATGTCTAAGCCTCTGCTGTGTAGCCTGTATCCCAGCTGCCTCTTATGACTGGTCTACTTGGCAATAGCAGAGTGTTTTGGCTAACAATTACTTCATTTTCTTAGGGCTGGTAATCTCAGGTAGATGAGAACAGCTGCTCTGGGCTCAGACTGAAGGTCTATCTCACCCATTATCCACTCTCAGATATTTATGGAAACTTTCCTTATATTTGATCACCCTTGTTACCATCCTCTCAACATTTCCTAAGTCTACAGGGTCCTTTTAGACGTAAGAGAGCATGAATTGCACATTTGTTGTTTTGTTTATTTCCCCCTTTTTTGCTTTCTATTTTTTTCCATTTTTAATGCTTTTTAAGAAATTCATTATACTTTATTGGCTGTTCTTACCCCTAGTGAGCAGTGAGTGGATATTTTCATGGAACTTCCGATCATTAACCTTTCTTCCAAGTGGCAGTGACTGTTACAAAGTCCACTATTTTATATGGGGAGAATTGTTTCTTTCCATATCTGTAACTCTTTTCCTGTGAGCTCAAGGGAATGAATATTAAAATGTCAGTCAAGATTAAATGCAGGTAAAGTTAATTTTTTCATTATTTGCAACTTAAAGAGAATTTCATATATAAGTCTTAATGTATTTTACCTTGTTTTAAATAAATAAGGAGTTCAGAAAGTCAGGAACATGATCTGTCCTTAATTCCATGTTTATTTTGACACAAATATTATTGTGTATTTATGTTGTATTGCAGGGGTCTCCTGGACTCACCTCTGATCACAGCAACAGGAGTGTAGGTGGTTTAATTAATTAACACTAATTGTTTTTCTTTTTTTTTCTTTTTTTTTTTTTTGAGGGGCAAATGTTCATGCAACTGACCCAAGCCGTGGACTGACTTCATGGGAATGGGCTTGTTTCACAGGAAGATCAGAGTCTGCCTTGGTCATGCAGAAGCTGATGGACAGGCCATGCCCAGAACAGTTTTCTGATCAATATAAACCAGAATGGCCAAAAATGAAGGAACTTCTTGCCAAGGCTGCAGAGCCAAAAAGCTGTTTGCAGAAGGTTTCTGAGTGTGTAAGGGCAGCTGTCTCATTCCGATCTTTCTATGGCCCAGAAGAGGACGGGGTCCTTGACCACATGGTGAAGGTGACAACAAGCTTGGGAAGTCCCTTCATTGCTCTGGCATGCCAGACTGTGTGCCCGGGCAGCCCACCTTGTGTGGGGAAACGCAGACTGGCAGTGCAGGAAATCCTTAGGAAGCAGAGAGCAGAGGAGATCCGATTTCACGACAAAGATCACATCAGCAGCTATGAGAAGCTCTTTCAGAACTCCAAAGTCACAGTGATCCCCAAGAAGAAGGAGCGTCGAGCCAGCCTGCAGCCCATCAGCATTTCAATGTCCCAAGTGAACGCAGTAGCCACGAGGAAAGCAAGCCTCCTGCCGCTCCATCTGCTTCGACGGAGCAGTGTCCGGCCGGGATTTGTCATCCCCAAAGTCCGTGTCAGCAAGGCTCCCCCACCCACCTTCCAGCCAGAAAAGGCCAGAAGGAGGAGCAGTGCAAAGGATGACCCCTATCTGCAGATTCCCAAATGGAGATACAAGGAGCTAAAAGAGGAGCGGAGGAAGGCAGAGGAACAGGAGAAGAATAGAGCAGCAGAGGCTCAAAAGCCGAGGCAGGTGTCTCCTGCCCAAAGCAGGACCTGATTTAAAGGCAGTTGCTGAGAAGGTTCTTGAGCCACTGAGTCTTGTTATCCTAGCAAGGTAACAGACTGACTGCCTTCGTGCATGCCCACTGCTCATGGAGCTGGAATACTGAGCCATGGCCTTTAAGGAGCAGAAATACAGCAAGGGCTATGCCACAGCATGTCTGATGGTGGAGCAGGAAGGTATTTTGAGGTGGAAGACTTACTAAGCTTACCTGTCTGCTGTTGACAGGAAGCTCTAAGTGGTGCAGTCCTCTTGTGGATTCCTGTTTTTCCAGCTCCAGGTGAATGACTGAGAAAGAGCTTGCAAAACATGTGTGTGAAAGGATTGTATTTTGTGTTTGTTCATTTTGTAATGGACCAAATTAAGGAGCTGTGGTTTTGACACTAGACATTCCTCCCTCTCGTTCCTTAGGTAGACATATTGCAAAGGTTTATAGTAATAATTTAAAATTGATCGTAGTGTTGGTTGGCAGTGAAAATCCAGGTCGACAATTGTTTTGGATATTCTAAGCACTTTATTTCTATTCCAGTAAACAGATTTTAAGTACAGGTATTAAACTCTACAGGTCTATACAGTCTATATGGATGCAGTTCTTAATGCTGTTGTTTGCTCTGCTGAATCTAAAAAGGGCTTAATATGAAATATCTCTGCAGTTGAGGTATTCACATCTTCTGCAAGTATAAATCATGTGCAGGGACTGATTTCTTTGAAGAAATAGAAAAGATGAGATAATTTTTGATTGCCACCATCACCTAAGATTTGCCTCCCCCACTAGATTTCCCTTTATTCATTGTCTGTTGTCTCCTCTTTAGTCTCAGGGAAGCTTTTGTCATTGCTTTTGACTGTGAAATAAGGGAGATGGGTGAAGCACAGTGGATATTTTTTAGGTTGATATTTATTTTTTAAAAACTCACCAGGTTTATTGTGAGGCTTTCCAGATTATAGACAGGACAAGAATATTATGCAGCTTTCAGAGGTGTCAAATCCAGCTATATGCTGGCAATACCCAGTCAGAGATGCAGTACTAGGCAGCTCAGCCACTGATGCGACCAGATGTCCCTGCAAGCTTTGGTACTACACCTCTGGGTGCCCGAAGAGGGCAGTACCTCACCCCTCTGTCCCTACACTGGGAGAAAACCTTCCCTAGTGTCGAAGTACATCTCCAAGTGGCAGTTCCCACGGGTTGCTGCAGGTTCCTGTGCTCCACATTAAAGCTTCCTCTGGTTGTACCAGCAGTCAGCCTGAACAGCAAGCCAAGCCCTGGCAAATTCTGATAAGGAAGGGCTGTAAACCTGCTGCTTGCTGAAGAAAGACCACACTCATAGAAGTAGAGGTCCAAGGCAAACAGCACAGAGCCCATGCTCAGGATAAGGTTTTGCTCAGGCTTTGCCCACATTTGAACTGAAATGTGCTGCAGTGTGTCCTCCTGAAGGTGTTGCTGTACTGGAGCCCAGGCAGACCCCACCTGCTGCTGTCACCATCTTCTCCCCTCAATTAAAGAGAAGGGAAACTTTTCCATCCTTTAGTCCCAGAGCACAAAGGCTGGCCGCAGTCTCACTGAATTTGTAATGAAACTGTGCATGTCATGGGAGACATAAATTCAGTCGATTGAAAAGTAGCACCCAAGTCAGCACTGCCAGCTCCTGTCTCCGGGGTCTGACAGAGATTAGGACAGATGTGTGAAACAGGGGTTTTTCCACACAGCCTGTTCTTTGTACTTCTGTGCTGGCCAGACTGCATTGCCAGGTAGCCTCCTAGGTCAGAGCTGGAGGAATATGCACCTGCTAATACACCTGCCTAGTCCTGGGAATATGAAGAAGGTTTTAACCCTCAAGTGCATCAGTGCTGCGCAATTCATAGGCACCAATGTTGTAATGGCTTTGGAGCGGCCAGAATACAAGCTGAACTCGTTTCTTTGGAAAGCAGGAAGACAATCTTTTGGCTGTCTGTGGCAAAGGTATCAGGATAGATTTCAGACTGGTACACTGGATTGAATGGTTTAATTTTTGTTTACTGCCAACCCAGGGTTTTGAAGATTTAGCACTCAGATTTGGTATCTGAAAAGCAACCTGTGCTGCAGCTGAGCACTTGAATTTGCACTTTCAGTACCACCTGCAAGAGACCGACAATTGACAGGTGCTCTCAGGGATTGACGTACAGAATGCTAGAATTAGGGGCTGGAAATTAAGCCTATTTTCTAATCCTTTGTACTTTACTGTGTTTATGTGAAAAAATGTGATATTTCCATTAAAAGAGGCACAAGCTGTTAAACCTATTTGGCACCCTCATTCTTCACAGGGGTTTGGGGATGCTGCCTTTGACTTTCCAGTAGATCTAAAAGCCTATTCACTTTCACCAAAGGACTCATCAACACCACCTGAAAGAAGTTTGGTTTCTCTGGAAGGAGTTATTGTGAGTTAAGTTCCACTCCTTGTGAATTTTTTCCCTAGGAGTGAAGGAAAACCGCTACATTTGTTCCCCAGCAGGTTTTGGCTGGTCATCTCGCTGGAGAGAGAAGTCATTGCTTTGCTGGCCTGTGTCCATGTTGCTCTGCTGCAAGCTGGTGGTCTCCCCGTATCCTTGCAGACAGTGTGACTCCATTTTGGGCATCTGTGTAAAGCTTTGCACTTGCTAGTTTTGGAAGTGGAGGCCACAGGTGTCTGTGTCCTCATTGTCTTCCTCCCCTGCTGCCTCACTGCCCCCCAGCTGTCTTCTCCTCTTCATCACTGTCCTTAACCCTAAAGGCTGCACCCCTCACTTGCTGTTTATGTTGCCTGTCTGAAGGTTGTAGTGGGCAAAGCTCCCACGAAACACTTCCTGAAACCTGTGGCAAACAGACCACAGTGGAGGAGGAGGAGGCACACCTGGCTTGCTTTCAGCCATCTGCCCCCTGAGCTGCTGCTGCTGAGGACGATTTGACTTCTGTTGGATTTCAGCACTAATAGAGTGGTTTGGTCTGTGTTTTGTTGTGGATTTTTTTCCCAAGAGACCCACATCTATGAAATCTCAGGCAATACTGGCTGCACTTCAGGTTGCTCCTGGTCACTCAAGCAGCACAGTTTACCTCCTAAAACAGAGCAAGCAAACCCTTGGCAGCACCTCCTGGCAGCTGGGGCCCCTGAGGGAAGGCAGAGGTGCCACTGCAGAAAGATGCTCCTTGGAGGGAAAAGGGACATTTATTCCTAGGGCAGAGGAAGGTTTTCTACCTGCCTTCAGTGCCAGGCTGCAGTCAGGCACATTGGTGGGAAGAATGTTCCGGAGTGTGGTAGCTGGAGTAGGGACTGTGTCTACTGTCACAGCCACTGTGTGTCTTGGTACACCGAGAGCACCTCACCACGATGCTCCCAGGAAGCTCCCAGCCCCAGGGGCTGACTGAACTGCAGTAACTGCACCAACAGGGATTTAATACAGTGACAGTGGGAGGTGAAAGTCCAACTGCTTCACAACATTCTCTAAGATTATGTTGTGCTCTCATCTCTGGTGAGGAAGAGCTTCACCATGGGGGTCCCCAGTAGCCTTCCTCCCGGAAGGCACCATCTTCCCCATCGCCCAGTACCAGCCACTGTGCTGGGCATCATCCAAATAAGGAAAAAAACAAAAAGGTATTCATAGATACCTCCAAAGGTATCACAGGCTGTCACAGTGTTGGAAAAGAAGCCTGGAAAATGAGAAGGGCCAGCTCATCTTGTTTTGGAGAACAGGAATTTTCTTCTGTCTGAAGAATTCCTATGTACAGTTAAATATAGTATTTATGGAAAAAAATCATAAACTCTGGACCTTTTTCTTTGGCTGTGGAGCTGTTGACCACTGGGAAGTATAAATTATATCAACAAAATCAATGCTGATACTGAGATGTGCTTTATAATGCTAAATATGCTAAATAAGGATCTCCCAGACTTGGCAAACTGTATGCTCCAAATCAGGTCCTCACCTAGAAAACATCTATATAATTATTTTAATATACATGGTATTACATTAATCCGTACCTGTATAACTACATACTGATAACACAGTCACACATAAACATATTAATATATAAAGTAATAATGAGAGACATATATAAAACATATGTATACATACATATTTACAATCTTCTAAACATATATTATTGACACATATACATATAAAAAGACTCTTACCTCCTAGTGATAATGTGGAGCACTTATATATGTTAATGATGACCGTCTCTCAAAAAGCCAGTAGTAAATAATTGTTGCGTAAGAGGAACAAATCATTTGGGGTATATTATGGAGGCTACAAAGGGAAAACAGACCAGCTGCCTTTTCACTGAACACTATGTAGCCCTTGCATGGAAAGAGGCAGGGATTATGTGAAAATCGTACTTCACTGGATACTTAAAGTTATTATGCACATTAATTTTGCCTAGTCAGGTTTAAATTTGCCACTTCTCTTGGCACATTTGAATTTACAATGGCTGTAGCATGCTTTTATATCTATAAAACTGTATATAGGTTTGTGGATAATTAGTGGGCCAAATGCTGCTGTTTCAGTCCTCTCTCAGGGAAACAGAAGAGGTTGGGAAAATGGGTTCAGGTGGTTCATTTTCCCCTTCCCATTGTAGCAGCTTCCCAGATGAATGATGGCTTGCCCAAGCCCTCCCTCCCAAAATGATAAAAAATGAACAGAAACCCTCCAGAGGCAGATGTGCAAAATCTGTGTTTGTGGATGCCATCCTGGATGCATTCAGTGGTCTCTCACAAGGTACTGATGGAGCAGGGAGCTCCTGTAAATGTGGATCAGGAAAGGGGCACAGGAACTGCAGGAACATCTCTGCTCCGTGTGTGTGCGGGTGCCAATGGGATTTTTACTCTTGGTGCCATAGTAACTGAAGTCAGCTCAGAGAGGTGCTAACCACAAAAGGTGCCTCCTGAGTCTGTACACAGCTTTCTGCTGACAAAGGTGGTAAAATATTTACTTTCACACCACATGCAGCAGCAGGGAGTTAAGGTTTCCTTGTGTTTGCTGCCACTATACTGAAGCCAGCTTTTTGCAGAAGCCAGTAGTGTGGGGATGTTCTGCATTATTGTGTGAGAGTGCTAATGGGACACAAATCAATAAGTAAGTGGGGAATTTAAGTAATGGCCCCACTAAAAGTTCTGCTCCAAACCAAGGTGAAGTAGTGTTTCAAAAGAATATACAAACATAGTTGTACTGAAAGCAGACATGCTCTATAATGAGCTTGGCTGCTTTCCCAGGGAAGTGTAGTGGAATAGTCGTCACGCAGCATTTACCCAACTTTTGTGCAAATGAAATGTGGTCTTTGACCGCCTGGTATCCTTTTCAAAAAGCTGCAGTTGCAGCCTCCTGAAGTGTATTCATATGAGTGAAATAAAACATTTGTTTGGTGAGCAATAGAACTGAACAGACCAGCCATATTAAACTAATTTTTCTTTGTTTTGGTCTCAAAAAGTTGTTTAGCAAACAGAAATTCCACTAACATGTTCATAAAAACATACTTTGTGGGTGTTTTACATTATCAGTTTCTCACCTGTGGCTTTTGAAAAATGTGGGGTTTATTCTTTGCGTGATTGACTGCATTATCCTTTTTTTACTGTTCACAGGCACAATGAGCAGTGTTTGCCTGTGGTTTCCCAGCTCTTCTGCAAGAGCCTTTTTAGCTTTCTGAAGGGTTTCCAGCCCTCATAAGAGTCTGCACCTGCTCTTTGCTAGGAGAAACTGTCAGGTACCAAGTGGCTGATCTACAAGAACCAGATGTTGCTGTGTGACAGTGGCCATCTTGATCATGGTGACCGATGGGCACTGCTTTTGGTTGTATGCTCAAACTGCATCCTCCACATTCTAGGGTGATCACTTGCCCAGTAATTTGCCCACTTATGAGCCTTAAAAACCCTCAACTGTCTCAAGATTTGCATGACCGACTAGGATACTGTGCTCAGAGATAGCCAAGGGAAAAGTGCTGTGTGTCAGCTGTCCAAAGAAGAGATAGCCAGGTATCATGGTGAGGTCTGGTCTGTATTTAAAAACAACACCAAAAACCCCAATTGAGCTGTTTTAACTGAAAAGCTGAACTAATGTGCACAGAATCTCTTGGGTTGGTTTTAATCAGGCTGATATTCACTTGACTTAACCAATCAGAACTGGTTTGTGATCAAAGTGATATAAATCATTCAACCAGAAATCAGTTTCCATGCAGAGAGCTGTGGCAGCCTAAGTGAGTTGTTTCCTGCAAAGAGGGCTGCCCAGTCACATCTCTGACCTGAGGGAAGGCTCTGACCTGGGCTCTCTGTCAACCCATGCTGGTTTCCTTGCAGCTTTCCATTTTTCCCAGCAGGTCCTTGTTTCGCTTTTACAGCTCGTTGTTGATGAGATCTCTCACACACAGCAGTCAATGGCGTCTCCTGGAGCCGCTCAGTGCCTTTCGCTCACCTTCAGCTAATTAGCAGTGTCACTTTCATTAACATGGCTCAGAGCTGCCAGGGATCCTTCCCTTCTCACCATCCCCAGCACCACGTTGCAGCTTTGCTCTGTCATTTGGATTTGGGAAACTCTAAACCCCCACATGCAACGCTGGGTAAGAGCTGCATTGTCACCATCCTCCACAGAGAACTGCTCTCTTTCCATCAAGTAAAACACTGGCTTAATCTTTAATTCAACACCGTCTTCTGAGGATCACAGCCCCTGCTCAGGAACAAAGGGAGCCTGACAACAGTCAGAGGCAGAAGATGAAATATTAATCCATGCTTTCACGACATCCCGGCTGGATTATAGTAATTCCCTGTCTGCAGGTCTCCCAAGGCCACCTCCTACAAAACACAGCTTGTACAGAAGCCAGCAGTGGGATTTAACCATGTACTGCAGACAGACAGCCCACCTCCCAGACTCTAAACTTAGGGCTTGTCCAGAGACCTCTCCTCCATTTTTATCTCCAGATATGCTCTTCAATTGCCAGGTGCAGATCACATTCATAACTGTAGCTATTTTTAGTCACCAGGAAAAATCCCAGCCTCAGCATGTGACAAATTAAACAAAAAGCATAAAAACTATAAACATGGTAGGAAGATTCTACAAATACAATAATAGACTATGGCTCTGGCTCTTTCTCTCCTAAGCCAATCATCCAAGGTTATATGGGTCACTCCTCTTCTTTTAGGGCATTGCATGGCATTTCCTCAGGGCAAGAATTAGTTAAATTGGAAAAGCAACAAAATGAGACCATTGTGAAGAGCTGAGTGTTTTACACCAGTCAGCTCAGGTATGACCAAAGTAAAGAGCATGTGAGGTTGAATGAGAGAAAAATCCACCACCACAGAGAGATATGGCTGAAGAAAACACTGAGGGAAGAAAATAGGTTAAAGCCAAGTTCACCATCTTGGTATTTCCCAAAGCATCAAAGATGCAGCTGTTCCTGTGTTGGCATGTGTTGGATCAAATGCAGGGCTTGTTCCAGTCAGACTTGCTTATCTCCTGTGTGCCTAAGTTTACCCCTCCATTGAAGAGAAATAATTTACTAAATCCCAAGTTAATTCATAAAGTCAGCTCTTGGTTATCAGGTCATGAGGGAAAAGGATGGATGGGAAAATCCACAGAAATAAAACCACTTAATGAAAACTATGTCAGTGTGCCAGCCTGGGCAAATTTGGAGGAAAAATATCCTCTGAGGGAAGGCAGGTTACAACCATCCCTCCCCCACCAGGTTCAGGAAAAAATGAATTTTCCTTGGAGGAAAGTGAAAGAGATAAAAACTATTTATTTAACAAACACACGGGAAAAGGATAATGATGCTAAATAATAAAACCTCTTGCTGTGGAGAGAAACCTGGGAAAATTTCAGAGTCCTTCCGTAGATCTCTCTCCCCCCTCCTTGGAGCCAGGTCATGGGCCCACCTCCGGGTCTCGGTGGAGAACTCTCCCGAGGTGCTCTGATGTTGAAACAGTCCAGAAAAAGAAGAAGGGAAAAAACCAAAGTCCCAGGAAAACTAAAGTTCAACTCTCTGTCTGCCTCTGGATGAAAAAAAGGGCCGAAAGCCGGCTGAAGAGCAAGCCGGGTGCTTCCTCCCGCTCCTCTCGCGGCCGCAGGACGCAGAGGAGTGTGTGTGTCCTTGAACAAACTGCTTTGAAAAGTTTTGCTCAGATTTTTTCTCTTCCTCCTCTCAGGCTCAGTTTAAAGGCACAGAAAGGCACAAAATTAATTTCTGTGCATAAAGCAGCAATAGGGGATACACATCATAAAGTCACCCCAAGACAGTCAGTCAAGCAAACAGAGCACGTGTCATCTCCCGGCTTTGGAAAGCCACACAAAGTTCTTGAGAGATGGCAGAGGCAGCTGGGACAGCAGGGGTCAGAGTGGAGCCTGTGGCAATCCCAGTGCCAGTCTTCAGTTGTCAGGTAATGGTGGGGCTGGACACATCCAGGACACAGATCATCTGCTGCTCATGGCTGGAGAGTGGCTGAGGCCATACAGCTTCTGAAGGGCAAGAGTGCTCATGCATTCCCTAAAGTACAGATATATAATATTAAAGATATCCTCCTTCAAAACACATTAAAAAAGTGTACTTCTCTCTGAGTAACAGGAAGCTTACTGTGTCCTTGGCCTGTTTTTCCCACCAAGTGGTTTCCTTAGGTAAATGAATATTTGCTGTATAGAAAAAAGTACATACAAAGCTAAGCCTAAAATGCAAGACTAAGAAAGTTTTGCACCATATACCATCATCATGCCCTACTTTTCTGAAGAGTTCCAGCTTTTGAAGATTCCAGTGGTCTATTTAAGAGATTTATGAAGTTATGAAAGCAAAAGTCAGGTCCGTGCAGTTTAAATGCCATTAAATCCCTATGTTGCCATTTCCCATTAGCTGGGTTCTTCTGAAAGCCTTGAGCCAGCTGAGAAGACACATCCAAGAATGATACTTAGAGGGAATTTAAATGAACCCACAGCAGGGTAAAAGAGGAGGCAGAGGCAGCAGCAGCAACCCAGCAGCAGCAGTAAGTCAAAGAAAGCCAGGATCTAATTTTACAGTGATCATCCCCCACCCAGTTATTTAAAAATCACATTAATGTATGAACATGAATCTTCTTATAGAATTGTGGGTTTACATTCACCCAAAACAGCCCTTGGACTCCTAGACCCATGGAAGAGTGAAGAAGTCCTTGTGGCCTGAAGGTCTCTCCCTCATGCTAGAGAAGGCTACACTGCCCCCATTTTCAGGGTAGTGTCAAGAAAACCATAGTGGTGGGAAGGAGTTGAAGTGGGAATTCTTGAGTATCATGCTACACCCAGACCTCTGCAGCAAGGCCTACACCTGCAGAAAGGTCTACACCTGTGAAATACTTCGGGAGCCACTCATACTTTCCTAGGATTCCTTGCAGAGTGTTTCTGCTAATTTCAATTTTATCCACATCTTTTCTTTGAGAAAATATCTACTGAGTCAGGCACTGAACACTGGGATGCTGGCAGAGCATGTACCTACTTAAGGGCTTTTTCACATCTGTTTTCACAGGCAAACCCTATTAAATTGTAACAATAAACCGCATGGATTTTACTGGTAAGCAATCAATTTCCATGAAAGATAACAAAAGCTTTCACTGAAATGGGCTAGAAATCCAAATCCCTTAAAATCTGAGTCTGTATTATAAACACTGTGCTCTAGGCACTACAGTAAACACTGCTTATTGGGGGGCTCAAGGTGTGTTTTTCTTAGGTTAAGCATCATCAGCAGATGCAGTCACATGTGGTGTGGTAACCCGACACATTTTATGCCTGGTGGAAACTCCAAACACATCCTGTGGTGCAGAACAAAACACTCTTTTTGGCCCCTCTTCCATCAGCTGCTCACCAGCACAACAAGCCCTCACAAACTCTCCTGGTGGCTGGATGCCTCTGGTCACCAGAAATGCCTCACGTGCTGGGACTCTGAGGTGCCTGAACCCCAAGGACCATGCAAGGCAGCGTCCTGAGAAGTGGCCGGGGCAGTGGCCCTCCAAACTCCTACGTCAAAAGCACTTGGGTACAAACCTCAGAGACCCTCACCAAGGAAGGGTACAGAGATCACATCCTGGTCTTCCATGCTGGCCTCTGGCTAAGACCAAAGGCTGTCCACTGCATCAGCCAGAGAACTGACTGGGACAGAACAACACCAGTAGACTCACCTCTAATACGAAATGATCTTGAGAACACTTAAAAACACTTTCTGATACTTTATAACACCTTTTAGGCTTTGTTGATACTCAAAGGCATCAACATTTCCAAGGTGCATTACTGAGAAGTCTGTAGCATTTACCTCTCAAAATATCAAGGTTAGAAAAGCTCAGTTGCTGTTGCATCTCACCATTGTTTCTCATTAATAGCTTCCCCAAATTCTGTGCATCAGCTAAACCATCCCTCAGCGAACGTACAGAAAATGCCTATGTGATGTTCAGCATCCAGTGGCAGTTCCAGGGAGTGAAAAGATGCAAGTTCATCTTTAGGTGTCTCCTCTGGATGCTCTCACAGCCACTGCTTTTAGTCACCTCCCCATACCGATGAGTTCCCAACTCTAAGCAGCCTAGCCCACCACAAAACAGTACCACTTGCTACACCAGAGTCAATCTGTGGCTTTGCAAGGCACAGGCAGGAGCCAGGCCATGGAATGTCATGACAGCCTGTCCTTGAGAGTGGCAGCACGGGGGACGGAGATGCCAGCAGATGACACAGGCCTACATCTTAGATGCCGCTGCATCTCAGTGACTCCTGGTGGGATTGAAGATTTCTCTTTAAGAAGCATTTCTGTGAAGTTTGCAGAAATGCACACAAGTTCACCTCTCCTTTTACACTTGAAGAGCTTCTGCTGCACAGCTGGTGAAAGGCAAAAGTCTTCAGCTCTATTATTATTAATGCCAGCAAATACTGCTGAAAAAATATACAGGGCTCATATTCATTCCTTGTAGCTTATATTACCTATTAGAACTATAATGCTATCAGAGTAATGTTCTCCATTTACATTGGCTCCAGCATTTTACCTTGAGTACAAATGCTGAGCTATCAAAATGCATTTCTCAGAGTGAACATGAAGGTGCCATCTTTCTTCAGCCACCTTTCAGAGCACTAGTACTGGGTCACTAATGCCATTTAGAATTGCTTCTCAGGGTAATTGGTACAGCTCTTCTTCCTGCAGTGCTGTGCTTTAATCTTTTCACTCTATAATCTCAGCCACAGAAATATTTGTATTTTCAGACCATAAAGGACAATAAATAAGAGTGAAGTTCCTGCTTGATCCTGACTATTAAAAGCATTTCAATAGCACCTGCAGGCTGAGCAGACATCTTGCTAATTGCTTTGCAATCCTGCTTGATTATAGGCAAAGCAACAAGTAAGTAAAAGAGAAACTTCAGAGCAGTAACCCTGGGACTGCTTTTGTAAATAAACAAAGTATATAATTTTTAAAATATACATTTATATATAATGCTTATGTAATTCCTTAAAAAGGGGTTGTGGTTAGACTTATGCTTGTTTCTGCTGACAGATGGTATGCTTGTTTACTAGAAAATGAAAAATTAGGATTTTTTCCCCTAGTTATTAAAATCAGGTATACTGAATTATACAACATGTATATGTTAAGATGTGCACGTACACCTGTGTGTTACAATAGTGATTCCCCCCTTCTATCTTGTAAGCTAATTTACTCTAAAGCATTTTGTTCAACTGTTTTCAAAATAACTCACATTTTCACTCACATAATTTCTTCTTCTAAACTTGCTCTTCCAGCAAAGAGCACTGCACAGACAGGGGCTCCTTCTTCCAAGGACCTCTGTTGAATTCTAGTTCCCTACTTTTGAAATCACGAGGCCTACACAAGGATAGTCTGGAGTCATATTTTGCATGACAAATTTCATTTCATGCCCTGAAGCCAGAGCTTTATAACACATTTGTGAGTCAGGAAAAAGCCCAGAAATCAATGTTAAAAAAGGGGCTTAGCAGCAACCAAGCTGCAGAACTGAAGATGGGACCCAGCCCTATAACTCCAGCATTCCTCTGCAGAACTCCACAAACACAACTCACATAAAGGAAAGGATCTGCCCACAAGTCTTCACCACTTTTCAGGTTGATAGACCCTACTGTGTTTGAAAAGAGACGCTTGGAGGTCTCTACCTCATGTAAAATACTCTCTAGTCCTGCAAAATAAATCCGAACTTACCTTAATTCCTTGGAGAGCATCACTGAAGTGAACAGGACTATAAACACAAAGTAAAAATCCTCTAAAAGACTAGTGGCCTGCATGGGATGGGAAAATAACCTGCCTTGAAGGAACCTACACTTGTAGGAATCCCAAACCTCCCAGGAGAGATCTGCTTAGATGACATTGGTAACATTTTCCATGCTCTTTAATGTATAGATTCTGCCTTTTAAGATCCTGTCTGTTTATTGTGCACCCACTGACACAGTCATTCCTATTGTGAAGGGCCAGCCATCAGAGAGTGATACACATGGCACACCATGACAGCCAGGAACAAAACCAGGTGCGTAAACAGGCGAAACACACGGATCTAGGGGAGAGGAATATTATGGGTTATGATAAATACTCGGATCAAGCTCTCTACTTCCTATAAGTATTTACCTTAGCCACTGCTGGCTGCTGGTGAGACAGCCATTGGCACACAAAGCACAGCTCTCACTGGGAGGTTTTCAGTGTGGACGTTGCAGGAGCTCTTTGGGGCTACAAAAAGCAAAGTCTGAGTGTTTAACCAAGATCCTCATAACATGCTCAGTTGACAGGCTTATTTAAGGCTTCAGCCTTTCATTCCAAACCCCTCCAGCTGTCACAACTGTCACATCAGCAGCAGGCTAATGTTTATTATGTCCTGGGTAATAAATCAGGCCCTAAAAGGAGAATTCTTGCATTTGCTATTCATTATCTCTTGCCCAGAGGGAAGGAATTAGATAAGGAATTAGCTTCTGATGTGGGTCTTTTTATTAGCAACTCAGACGTAACACAGTGAATAACTACCTGCAAAAGGGATGTTAAAGGTGTTCACCCAAACTGTTGTGTTCCGAAGAATCTGATCTCCCGTTGCTTAACATCTCTGGGATGAATAAAATCTTACAACCTAGTTTTTAAAATTGACTGTTCTCTCACTGTAGGGGCATACACACACACAATGAATACTAATTAGGTCTCAGTTCAACTAGAATATGTCTTAGTTCTACATCCTACGTGCCCATACACCTCGTGCTGCCTTTTGCAGTGGAGACACAGTATCTATTTCTTTATGCTTAACCTTGTAGGTTAGAAGAACCAGAATTTATTAAAATCTATTTGCATTTGCAGATTTCCCTCATCCGAAGGCCTCTTCCATGCAAAAAGGTTCAAGGACATGTAGATTTATCAAAGAATTGTCCTCTCAGTTTGTAATTAGGCAGTGGAAGTTGAGGTCACTGAGCAGCATTAAGAAGCGGCCAGTATACAGTTCTGAAACAATATGACAGCTCTGTTTCTTTTATCATCTTCTAACAACAGTTTTACAGAGCAGAACTGAATCCACTTCTGTGCTGATCCATTTACTGTTCTACTTTTAATATTTAAGGCTTTACTTCTCTAACCACAGCTCCTGTTCACTGCTGATTTAAATACACCAGAAAGTAAAACAACATGTGCAACATTCCACTGGCATGCGCCCCAGTCTGCTGGTCTTCAAGAGACAAAGCCAGAAGACCTTTATCTTCCTCAGAGATATCACCTGAAAAATTAAATATAGCTTAAAATGAAGTGCACCTGACTTTAGAAATAAGGCTTTTTTTCTTTTTTTAAATACCAAGCAAAGTTTTCCGTTAAATACATTAGGTTCACAAGTAAGCATAAAACCAGGAAAAATGTGATGCCTCTCTTCCTTCAGACCCAAACACTGGCACACTGGTGCAATTTTACTCAGAAAGGCATTGAACATATGGTTTCAGTCACATCTGAAACATGACAAGATATTTGTCATTTCAGCCACTATGAGCATGCAGAAGCTTTTGCTTTTCATTTTAACTAAATGCACTGTTCTATATTTCAAAAGCCTCTTCTGATTTAAGGGGGAAGCCAAGCGTGTTCCATTGTGATCCTGAGATTAACTCAGCTGGCCAGAGCATGGTGCTAATCACACCAGAGCTGTGGGTCCAATCCTCATATGGGCCATTCACTGAAGAGTTGGACTTGCTGGATCCTTGTGAATCACTTCCAGCTCAGAATATTCCATGATCTGGAAACCGATCTCGCTGCTGTGCTCTCCAGTTCGCTCGCTCTTCTATGAGTAACAAGTGATGTCACTATCCATCTTAACGTGGTATTAGATACCCATTGACACCTGAGACAGCTACCACACATGGCTTGTAAGAACTCATTTTACACACCTTCATAACCTGCCACTTGCTTCTCTGCCAGAAAGTAGGATAAAAACCATTTTACTGAACCAGCTTTAGTCCAGACAATATGAGAATACACCAAAGGTAAAATGACATGTTACCTTACTGACGTTGATGTGAGCTCCAGGGTCTTTAGCAGCTAACCAATTTTCATAATCCTTAAAATCACTGTGGATTACTAATGCTTTCATTTTTCTAAAGCTACGAGTGACCTACAGAATGCCAGACACTCACGTTTTCTAAAAATACCTCCAATGTAAGCTGGACAGCAGAGATTATGTTACAGGGCTTCTTTCAAGGTCACTTGCAAGATCTATGGTTGCTGTGGCTTTAGTATCCTGCATTTCAATTTTGTCATTGACAGCCTTCTGTGTTGTGCAAAAAATCATCAGCAACCATGCAGGCTTGTCAGCTCCAAATAATAATAAATTACATTCCAAGAAAGAGGTATCATATTCTTCTTCTCACCTCTGATCAGCATTCTGAAGGGATGGGAAACAGTCATTGCAATAGAAATTACTTCTTTGTTCAGGGAGTGCTTTGTCAAATACAGTGCACTCCACCTCTCCTCTCAGGCCTCATATCTGAATGCTAGTGCTTCCATTTTATGAAAAGATTCAAGAAATAGTATACACTAGATGCAGTCTTTCTCTGATGGGGAGATGAGGAAAATAAATGCATGCACAGTCTTGAAGGAGACCCAAAAACACAGGGACAAGCAAAATACAAACCTCCATCTTTCTAAGAAATTACTAATTTTATATAATACAATCACGCACCGCACTTACCAAAGGTTATGGCTACAACACAGATTTATTTCACCATTTGCTGAAGAAATCCAGTGATTTAATGCTGCAGACTTGACTCAGTTTCTTCTTGCAAGTCAGCCAGTCACTATGATCTGCATCTCTCTGCATCCTTATAGAGCAGATGTTAGCTGTAACCAGTTACACTTAAATGTCTTTATCTTGTGAGATGTTTATGTGCAAAGAATTTAAATTAAAACAGTGATTTGTCTTAATTCTTTACACCATTGCAGCCTCTGACCAGCAACATATCCCCCTATTGTAAAGGTAACTGTACCCATACTGACATCCCCACATTTTCTAAAATGCAATTATGTGTATTAATCCAATATCTTAAGGCATTAGCCTAGATTTAAATCTCATTTTAAACTTAATACACCCAAATCTGAAGGGAACACAAGAAGTGGCTTATAAAGCCCACACCTCCCCATCCCATGAAGATGGTGAGTATTCAGAATAAAGTTATTCCAAGGGGATAAAAACATATGGCCATTCATTCCCTTCAACTTTGTATGGAAGACTGCTGTGAATATTTTCATTAAACAGCCAGGAGCATACGATGATCACACTACTGTGGAAAAATGTACAAGACTTCTGTTTCAAGGCATCCAGTGACAAAAGGGTAGATCATACTGTTGACATAGAAGTAAATAATTTCTAATTACTAATAACATTTGCAATTCTGCTGATGACAAGGCCATGGAATTTGGAGTAAAATTGGAAAACTCAATCAACAGCATGCCAGACATCTTAAACATGTATTTTCCCAAAATTTTAATTAAAAAGGTATCTTTTGAATCATTTAGCATCAAAAGGAGGCTGAGGGGAGACCCTATTGCTCTTTACAACTACTTGTAAGGAGATTGTAACAAGGTGGGATTGGTCTCTTCTCCTAAGTAACAAATGACAGCGTAAGAGGAAATGGTTTCAAGTTGTGCCCGGGGAGGTTTAGATTGCGCGTGAGAAAAACTTTCTTCACCAAAATGGTTGTCAAGCTTTAGAACAGGCTGCCCAGGGAAGTGGTTCAGTCAGCACTCCTGGAGGTATTTAAAAGATCTATGGATGTAGCTCTCAGGGACATGGTTTAGTGGTGGACTTGGCAGTGCTGGGTTAATGCTTGGACTCCATGACTTTAATGGTCTTTTCCAACCTAAACAAATCAGTGATTATCTGAGTACAGAGTCTAAGGATGTAACATTGCCGTAGACCCAGGGCAGTAGCTATCATCTCTACACTGTATCACATACATTTGCTGTATTATACACACACCACACATACACTAAACATGGGACGCCCGAAGTGTCAGAAAGGTCCCAGAAACACTGTGGCAATTTCTCCATATTTTTCAGCAAATCACGTTATGGCATGCATTATAATGTTAACTGCAACTTCATGGGAAGCTTGCCACCTCTTCTGATTACAATACTTGCTTCTTCTGAAAGACTAGAACTCACAAAGCAATTGAGAATGTTACATTTAATTTCCTTTACCATCCTCATTTAGTACCAGGATTAGATTCTCGAGCTTCGCAGGAGCTGAGCGAGCACCTCCAATTTCATAGCGGAAAACAGCAACCCCCATTCTAGCTGGTACCATCTACTTTTTATTTTACTTTAGACTGGACTATTCAAAACAGCTCATCCACCATGTCATAAAACTTCATAATAAATTTCACTATCTATAAAATGTTGATTAGTCATGCAGCAGTCTGTAATAAAATCCCATAAATCCCACAAAGCTGCACCCTGCTGATTTACATTGCACTTACAGGAAAAAGGAGACCAATATACAACTTCATGCTTTATTGTTGCATTATTGCCACATTGACAACTACAGGAAATTTATTTTGCAGTCATTTCAAGGTAACATCTGAACATCTCCTGTGCTTATATGCTATTGCAACAGATTTTTAAAGTATCAGTAACCATTAGTAAGAAATCCAGTTCACCAGTTTTGATTATTTTGGACAAGGTAATGCTTTGGTAAGGACATCTATGTATAAACATGGATACCTCCCAACAATATATAATACGCTTTCATACAGAGACATTTTCTAAGCATATACAAATTCCTGCACTCTAAAAAGCCACTAAAGCTATCTTAAGAGCCATACTCCATTGTACAAACTCACATATCTATCTAAGTAATCAGAGACAAAAATCAGGTATTGTTTATATATGCTGTATATATTGCATTAACAACCAGGAGCAGTAGTTTGTAATTCGAAAGCATCCGTGCTCCAAACTTTTACTGTCAGAATGGAGATGTGGTGTGGCTTTCCAAAGCATTTCTACCAGCTGTTTGTTACAAGACATGGAGCAGAGGTACCCAGCCCCACCTCACAATGTGCCTCCACACTGAGGTTTAGTTTTCCACTGCAGTCAATGGAGCCAAGAGTGATCCAGCTCATCCTGAAAGACACTTCCCTTTGGTCAATGATGCTGTACCTAAACTCTACTTACTGTCCTGACTGCACCACCACTGACTACACTGGGGTCTAGACAGTGTCTCAGATGTAGGCACAGCACAAGGCAGAGCTGAATCCCACCCAGCTCCCCCTCAGGCCAGCAGGTACCAGAAGTGCCTGCAATGATCCGCTCCATAGCTGACGCAGCACACAGGCAGCTCCGGGCTGCACCATCAACCGCTCCCTGTCCCAAGCCCGCAAACATTCCTGCCAGCAAAGCATCTCCTGCAGAGATTCCAAGAGGCTCAACAATGCTACCCTTATAAATGAGTTGCTCAGGTGTGAATCACTTTTACACTCATAAGCAGCTACAAACAAGGCCTCTGCTGCACTGACATCAGAAACAGAAAACGTATTTGAAAAGTTACGCATATTCTAATACAGAATAATTCTTACAAACAACACTCGTTCCTTAAGGCAAGTATGGTTATCTAATCAAATTGAAAATAAGGGCTGCATATATAGATTGTACATCCTTCCTTGGGTTTAGAATAAATATATCCAAGCATATAATTTTCAAAACATCATTTCCATTTCAAGCCTGTGAAGAGATGGAAATGTCAGGTCCCTCGCACCCACATGAAGTGAGTTATTCCACTTGTGAAACGGGCCATACTTCCCATTATTTTGTTGCTGTTGTTTTAAAACAGCTACTCAGGAAACAATTATTTAATCTGAAGAATTTAAAAAAAATAATATTTTTTAAACTTTCCTCACTGTTTTTTAACCATAAATTAACTGGTAAAGCCCCAAGTGACCCCAAAATTTCACTGATTTTCCAGGTGAATGGTTGCAGCATTAGCTCCCACTTTTTTGACACCATTAGGAACTTTATAAACCTGGAGAGTACTAAAAGCTGTATCGTATTTTTAGTCAGTTAAAAATAGAAGGACACTTTAAAAATGTAGGTAGAATGCATAAAATTTTTTTCCTGGTTTTTACAGAGATGAGTTATAGAAGGAAAATGAAAGAGCTAAGTAATTTTGAACTGAGAAATCAATTTAATTATGTGGTTAAAACTAAAACAATTGCTCTATTTGAAAACACTTTTTACTCCCTTGTATCACTACTGTCCTTCAGAATAAGAAGACTAGGAAAAAACATGATGTGCAAAAGAGGTTGGATCATAAACATATTTACTAACAGTATCTCTTAATTTCAAATGGTCATCTCAAATTCAAAATTAAAAAAGGTAAACAGATTTTTCACCAACTTATTTTAAATGCAGTATGGAGGGTCATGAATTCCTTCAGCTTGTTGTTGGAATGGGAAATCATCTCCTCAGAAATGTCTCCCCAGTGAGACTCATGAGATCACAAATGAGTTGTCTACAGCAGCAGTGTTCTTGTAATTTTGATTTCTCTCTCCTCTCCATACCCATAGACCACCAGAGGGAAAAATCTCAGCAAGACTGTGCGAGTGCAAAGGGGTGTAAAGAAGATTCAGCGGGATCTCTGCCCACTTGAGAATGTATGAGGGCCCTTTTATCATCTCCCTGGCTGAATCCAGAGGGCACTAGGGTGTAACACCATAGGATACTGAAGGCTGCAATGGTTCTATGTAATCAAGACAACCACTGACTTCTGTCTCAACACACACAACGAACTCCCTCCAGACAGTAAACGTACCAGTACAAAAGGGCTGTTCTTCTTTACTGGCTTAGCATAATAACTACATTAACTATCTGCTACTGTGAGTCCATAACTAAAAGTACACATTTTAAGCTCATTAATCCTATTATTCGTACTGAAGTTTTTATCTTGGCAATAAGAAAATCTTATAAAAAAGCACCCCTGATCAGCAAATACTCAATACAGAATTTTCCATCTGGGATAACAACTGAAAAATGTCTTCATTCTTCTTAACCCTTGAGAATTAAAGTAAAAGAAACAGCGTATTATTTTAGAGGCCAATTTTACTGATTTGACAGTGTGAATACTAAAGGGTTTTTGTCTTCTCTTGAAAACTTAGTCACTGAGAGCAGTTTGGCAGAGATCCTGACGGGGAGCTCATTTGCGAGGCTGGTGGATGTGCTGTTTGACGTGCTGTGGGTGAGGAAGCTTTTCCACAGAAGGATGTGGTTTCTGATGAGCCACCTGAGCTGCAGCTGGAGGGAAGTCCTTATCACCCTGTTCGAAGAACACAGCAGGAAATGTTTAGGAATCTTAAAAGTGTACTTTCAAGTTCAAATTGATCTAAGTTCTAAAAACTGTGAAAATCAGATGGAAAACAGTGTTGCATGTTACTCTGGAGTCCCCCTGTACACATTCTATCTTTCTGTTCTTCTAGCCAACTTCAAAATTTTTTCTATGCAAGCTTCACTTCCTTCCAGTTACACACACTATCCAATAATACAGTATCTTAATGTGAACCTAGGGAAAAAAACCCCAAATATTCCTATCTTCAGAGGTGTTTGGTTTTCACACAGCCACTAGAAAGAACAGACTATTTTAAAAGGAAGTTAAGGCAGCACAAAAAGCCTTTTGTAGGAACCAGAATCATAGAATGGCCCGGGTTGGAAGGGACCTTAAAGATCGTCCAGTTTCAACCACAGTGCTACAGGCAGGGATGTCTTCCACTACATCAGGCTGCTCAGGACTCCATCCAACTTGGCTGTGAACAATTCCAGGGATGGGGCATCCACAACTTCTCTGGACAACCTGTTCCAGTGCCTCGCCACCCCCAGAGTAAAGAATTTTTCTTAACATCTGATCTAAATCTACTGTTTCAGTCTGACTCCACTCCTCCTTGTCCTGTCATTCCATGCATTTGTAATTAGACTCTCTCCATCTTTCTTGCAGGCTCCCTTCAGGCAATGGAGGGCTGCAGTTAAGTCACCCCAAAGCCTTCTCGTTTCCAGGCTAAACAATACCAGTTCTTTAGGAAGAAAGTAGGATCTAAAACTACTTAGGACTCAAATCTTAGGGGTGGCTGGCTTTCAAGTTTAACATGCTCTTTTAACCAGGTCTGCTGGTGTTAGCTCTCAGGTGCTGCTGTTGGGCAGTCTCAGTTCAGGTGTAACCCATATGTCACTTATTTACCACTGCCATTTCTAGGGTCAGTCCCATGAGGCTTTCAAAAAGCAACAGGAAGCAAATACTATCCATGCTCAGTGACAGGGGGACAACAGCACCACAACTTCCCTCTTCAGAAAGTGGGACAAACATACCATAAGCCAGAAGCCCCCGGCACTCCACTGGCTCACAGGACAGCAATCTTTCACAGTTTTGTTTTGGTTTTGTTTCAATCACTACATTAACTTGTTAGATTTTGCTTTTTTTTTCTCTAGTCCAAGTTGCTTCCAAGTTTCAAAGATCTCCTCTCCTCAGACTCAACATTTTCTACCTTATCTCCCCTGACGCTGCCAATTAGCCATTCCTTATGGGCCAAGGAAAATGGCATCAGCTCACTCTTTCCACCGATGGGATCTGACACAACCACAGCATCTTACAGTAAACCACATTACAAACCCCAGGGATGTAAGGTAACCATCACATAAAGCCATGATAAAAACCCTGTCACACAATGCACAAGGCACAAATTACTGATCATATGATTAATGGCTAGTTAATACTAAGGATTTACAGGTCCTGCCTGGTCTTAAAATCCAGGGAATAACACCCTGAATCCCAAGTACCTCAAGGCACATATGGCAGCTAAAACACACTATCTTCAAGCACGTATCCTTACAGGCAGAAGTGTTGCTCTTCATCACAGATCAAGCTACAGCAGCCGTTTAATATGCAGCCGCTTCCAAAGGAAATGAATGCAGTAATATCTAGCTTAGATACAAAAAGATGATCCAATAAACTTAAAGTGATAAAATTCAAAGGAAAATTGTGGAAATAATTTCAATGAATAATTTCAATTCCACACAAACCCAGAAAGAATGTTCAAAAGACCTTACATGAATACAGAAAACATAAAGCCTTTTCTCACAAAAGAGAAAGGGGTATGAAAATGATTAATTTTGCTCTGATTGGCGGTAATTCTGAAAAGCTTACAGTAATTTTGCTATGACTGAGAGAAATTTACTGATAATCTTACCCTAGCAATGACACCGGAGATGAACACCGCTGGTTTAGGTGGGCTGAAAAAAATAAGAGGGATTATTTGTACCAGTTATTTAGAAGGTAAAAATGAAAAAGACATCACACATACAATGCAAAAAAGAAGTGGCATTTTTGGCAACTGATTAATGTTTCAAATAGAGAAGACAAATTTCCTCTTCAAATGACTATTGCTTAGTAGAACTTACTGCAGCCAAACCCAGACCAGTAGGTTTTGGCTGCTATTACTTCACATTGATTGTGACAGCAGTAAGAGGCTAGTCCAACAATACTGCTTCTTACTTAAAGCTTAGAGTCTTTGTTTGCATTAGTTTCTTAATCCTCAAATTTTACACATAAGCTGCCAGCAGTAGTTTATGTAGTAAACTAAACAGTAGGCTTAGTGTATTTGTACTGCACAATGAAAACTGTAGCTGGACTAAAGTCACTGCTGTGTTAGAGAGTAAAATAAATTTCAAGTTTACATTTGTCAGTCAAATGAATTAGGATTCTGAGTCTCAGAAAAAGCAACACTCAGTACTTTAAATCACAGATTTTCAAGCAGGTAGTCTACTCTCCTACAAGAAAGAGAAACATGTCTGTAATAAAGCGAGTATTAAAAAACATGAAGCAAAGCGTTTCCTGGTTTTTCATCTGCAGAACCTCCATCCACACCAACAGGAAGGGACTCTTCACAGCCGGAGTCCTCTGAAGCTCGGTCAACACAAGCCATCGGTCTCCCTGAGTCACTGATCTCCTGAACTGACCACCTCTGCCTGGAGGCCACAGTACAGCCACATCCAACTGCTTGCCCTGCTGGCATTGCCAGCATCTGAATTACAGACACTCAGCAACCCCAGTGGCTCTGTGGCAAGTAAAACCACACAACTGCATGGAATCTGCAGAAGGGTTGAGACCTGGAGCTCCAGAGAGTCTCCACAATAGAGGTAATTCTCCTGTAAGAAAACCATGTAACCTGAGGCACTGCAAAGGAAGCAGAGTGGGGAGGGGAAGGTGTCCCCCGCTCTGAGAACATCTGTAACTGAGGAGTCAGAGCAGGTGGTTCATTACCTGGACCACAAGAAGGGTTCTACCCTGAAATGTTACGGCTCACAAGGTTGGAACAACACAAAACAAACACAAATCAAATGACTTATTAGAGGAATGACAGTGATTACTATGATGCATTTTACAACTACACAGCTTGTAAAAATTTATTAACATGATGTTGTGTGAAGACAACAAGCAGCCCAGTATTAAACTTGATATAATGAACTCATAAATATTGTCTGGGCCCTGTTTAAGTCACAGTATTGCTACTCAGTCTCTGAACAGCCTGGTTATTTAACAAGGCTCAGCATCCCTCCTAGAAATTTTTAAAAAGTCAGAAAGAAAAAGACAAGACTAGAAAAGAAGGAGAAAGGAAGAGTTCTGCTCTAAAATACTTCCATGGAAGAGCAACAGTGATACTTCCTGCAATAAGAAATAATGTTTTGATAGCTGTATTAGACTTTTTCAACCTAATTTTCTGTCAGTACAAACTAATAACAAGCAGAGATCAATAGCAAAACACTTCCTTTTCATTCTAATTGTACCGAGCCAATTAGTATGTTACAGTCTGCATGAGACTTACTGGATGCTGAGCAACAATCTCAAAGAAATAACTCTGACTGAGAAAATACAGATATACCGCAGTGGCTCAAGGTACGATTCACAAACTAACACCATGACATTATAAAGGAAATGAACAGTAAATGGAACAAAAAAAGGTTTGGCAATTTATTCTTGAACTATACATGGAATCTGGCTTTAGTCACACTCAGAGAAACTGGTTATTACTTGACATTGTGTCATTAACAATACTGGATAATGAAAAAGTTAAATCAGATGATTTTTTTTTATGTTCTTAACATGACCTTTCAATGTTCATTATGCTTGAATGATGCATGAAATTCAAATCAACATTTCCCCAACAGAGCCTGTATTTGCTCAATGTGCCACAACCTGTTCACTGACTACCATACTGCATGTATTACCTGCTGTGTGATTCGTAATTCTTGCTTTAAAAACAAGTGCAATGCTCCATGGCTTTGGCCAAAAATGACAACCAGAAGGAATCTCTTGCATAATGGTCATTTCAAACACAGCTTTTACCCCTGCAAATTGCAAAAATGGTCTCAGAAACCCAGGTCTCCTGTTGAAATATCATGCTATTAATACTCAAAGGAACCAAACCTGCAAGTGTTAAGTTTCCCAAGTACATGATAGAGCTGGATAGAGTTAGAATTTTTGGGAGATTTCTGTACTTACTTTAACTTAATTGTATGTTCTTTTGTCTCAGGAATTAGGTTGAAGATCCTGTAAAGATCATTGTCATTTTCAGGTAAGCTAAAATCCAGCCTGAGGTTTATGCTTAAGGTAACTGCAGAAGCAGCTAGCACATCTTTATGAAGAAGATGAAAGTCAGCAGTACCATTTTCCTCATAAAAACTATATTCTTTAGACACAAAGCACTTATCTTGAACTCTGTCATGATGTAACATGTTCAGCCTTGTTTATGCATTGGGTTCTGCGACTGTCTTTAGTTACGCTGTCTTGCAAACACAGATTAGGGCTCTCCCACAGGTGTGTGGTAAGGCACCAAAACACCTCACCTAGGGTTCATGTGGAGCATTCTAGGATAGTGCTGACACATAGGGAACAATCTAACAGGAAGTCAGAGCTGCAAAAATGTATCTACTCCCAGATGCGGCTGGAACAGTTCTCTCAACTTTCCCCCTTGTTTGTCCTCTCCATGGATTTTTGACTGGACTCTTCCTGCTTTATGCTAGATTTCCAGCTTTTAAACAGAAGAACTAATGGTAAGACTGACCTAGCTTCCAGCTTAAGTGCCTCTACCCTCCATCCACAAAGATCTTACAGAAGCCCTGGCACTTGTTTCTGGCTGCCCTGGGTCTCCATGACCAGCTGCGACTGCACACAGTAATGAAGCTTCAGCTCTCTACTTAACTCATTACACAGACAAAATACTTCACTCCTATGGAAGACACACCAGCCTAATAAGAAGTTCATTTCTATGCATTATCCTGTAGCAGGGAAAAAGACAGAAAGCTGGCCAGAGATGCGAATGATTGAGTGTGTCAGCATTTATGTTCATGTCAAAGCCACTGGTTTTCCTTACATTTTTACCAAATTACATTGCTTCAGAAAAAAATCTTTAAAAAATTAATCTTGTTCATTATCTTTGATGATCTATAGAACCAGAACCAGGCCAGAGCATATATAATCACACATCTATACTAATGAAGAATTCAACAGATCACAGAAAGGCCTGGATAATCAGTCACTGATTCATGCTTTAATTTCATTCCTAATGAGAGAAATCTTTCCACAGATGAACTTTGTCATAATAAATTCAATCTCTACTGCCAGACTTCCAAACCATGGGCTTTTGTGGACCCAGATTAGCTGCCAGGACCATAACTCTGAAATTGCACTCTGAGGCATCTACTGGGATTGCAGTGTTGCAACATTCCTCATTATCTTTCCCAAGAACCTCCTGAAAATAGAAACAAAAATGGAGAACAGGCCCAAGCTATCATTGCTACATTTGTAAAACACTTTCAAGTGCTTTAAATTCTATTGGTGTTTTATGCAAAGCACAACCTACATTTCCAGTATTTTGTAAGCTGTGATGGTTGCTCTGAGGATATACTTAATCTGATGAAAATTGGTTTGACAGATGTTGTTTTGAAGATGCAGCATTTGTCTAGGCATCAGTAAACAAGAAAGCAAAAAAAAATTATTTTCTGACAAAAACTGGTTTAGTTTATACATATATGTGCTTTACAGCTATTTAATGCACATGTTTATTTAAAGTTAATTAATAGCCACAGCTGATACCGTGTAAGGAACAGAGTTTTGTGTTTGCCAAGACTAGTTAGTGTTTCTGTCAATACTTTCAGAGCAAATCCTTATTTTGTTATAACATATGGAGAAAAAGAACACATCTGTTAAGATCCAAGCATTCAGAGAACTTACCCTGATTTTACATGTGTGATGCTGCACCTGTTTAACATCAGGATTCATTTATCCTGACTGTATCCAAGTAGAATAAAGGTTTCTATTATTTCATAATACTTAGCTTAAATAAGATCTTTATCTGACATGGAAGGTAAATCACAAAGAAGATTAAATACTTGAAAAAATCATTAACTAGAAGAAATGAGGCATTAATAATACTAAAATCTTATGTCTTCACCTTAGAGGAATTGGTTGAACTGAAGTATGACAGACATGCTGTAAAGACAAACCCAGTGACACAGAAGTTACTGTGAAATCTCCTAGAGGCTACAGAACACGCATAGGGCAGATGAGTATTTATCCAACTTCATTAAAATAAAGAAACAGAATAAATCAGTTTTCTAATTTAACAGGGAAATTTACAGTTAACTGTATCTCTATCTATAAATGCAGTGAATGTGCACACACACGTGCAGAGGCTGTGCATGTCTACGCACAGAGATTACACAAATTCACAGCTGTTTCAGAGTGGTCCCAAATGCAGAACAAAGCAGAGCACATTCCCACCGCTGTGGGGGGGATGAACACCTGCAGCCACTCTGCTGTTTGCAGCACCCAAATTGCCCACTGCAACCCTTACCTGACGGGATGGATTGGATCTAATGCTGGCTTCCAGCAGCAGTTTGAATTGGAGATCCAATCTGGAGGAAGGACTATGAGCACTGCTCACAGTGCAGTCCAAACCAAAGGACTCCATTCGGAGTTGACAAACCAGGAAACATCCCCACACATAAGCATCGTTCCTGTCCACATGAACATAAAAGCTCCTAAAGTCTCACTGTAGCCTGACAGTGCAGAAGGTGAGTACTCCATGTACACTGATGATCAGAAAAACCAAAATAACATGCCAAGAAAGAACAACAAAAAGCAATAGTAAAAATAGTATTTGTTTAATTTAAAAATAAAAAACCTGTTACCTCAATTAAAATATGGTATTCAGGCCAGGAACACTGGAAGTGAAGAGTGAGAGCAAAAATAAAGATGGAAAAAATAGCTGAGAGAGCAGAGAGAACCTACATAAGGAGAGAACTAAAAACTATTAGCATACAGTATACAAAGGAGTAGGTAATATTGCTCTCATTTACCTTCTTTACAGTATAAGTAGAAAGTGACAAATGCAGAAGACTACATTTAAAATTATTAATAGCAGATACCTTTACAATAGAATTAAATGTAGAACCTCCTGAAAATAAGGCCTCAATCTCAAAATTTCCACTGTGACAACACTCGAAACAGGTTAGCCTACTTTAAAAAGGACAAAACTACATAGATGGAAGGCTTTTGTTAGACTAGGAGATTTTTTTGTCAAAGTATGTTAGATGAAAGTTAAATCATTAAACCCGTGTTAAACTAATCTTCTAGTTGGAATGATTCATACTTATGATTAAAGAATGGGAATGATTCATATTTATCTTTTCATACTCATGGGAATTAATGGTATGTTTTATCACTGCTGATTACCTTTTGCTCCTTTAGGTGCACCTGGCAAACAGATATATGGAATCTATAAATATGTGCTTTTGAAGACTTTGGAACCACAAATTATGTCATCATTTCTAACTATCCAAGAATAACACTAGAGTCTGTGACTGGGTGTTTCCTTGTTGTAATCAAATCATCCAGTGGCTTGTACTGCGACTCATAGCTGGCCTTTAGTTGTGGAAAGCAAAGGAGAAATTTCTGTGACAGACATGGAGAAAGCAAAGGAGAATTCCTGCAAGCCAAAGAGATTGTGTAGCTCCACAGAATCTGGAGTTACACCAAGCTCCCTGACCCTGCAGGCAAAGGCAGCACACAGACAGCACAACCCTTGTCCCTCCAGCACCCCAAAACAGCAGGGTTTGAAAAGTGAGAAAGAAAAGTGAGCAGAACTTTCCACTGACCAGCTTCCCCTTTATTTCCCTGCTCATTTCCAAATAAACAGCATTCACTTTCCTTACAATTTGCTTAGGCAAGCAAAATGAAAACCATAGATGAAATAATATGATCTGCAGTTACTCATTGATCCCCCAACTGCTCCCTAATGAGAGAAAGTTTGGTGGGTTTTTACCCACATGGTATTCATTCCATGAACAGAAAGTTCCCCAAGTATTCTGAGCAGAATATTTTTTCAGTCGACAAAACTTCATACTTTAATCCTGCCCTTCTATTTCTGCAATTAAAGGTATTGTGTGCAGTTGTTCAAATCATCCAGCTTAATCTTCAAGGTTGTTTGAAAACTTGTATTTTCTGGTTATGAAACATAAAAGTTAACTAGTCTTAGTTTCCATCTAATGCTTCTCTAAAGAAGTCCAGGTATGTCTTTATAGGGGTGCTTATTTGAATTTACATAGTTGCCTTTTGATTTTGGCATTGTCTGCAAAAATAAATTCCAAGATCATTAAAACCACACTGAGATGATCAAAGACACACTTCTCAGCAACAGAACAAAACTAACAAATACCCTGCTCATCAGCTTCCTTGAAAAAATTTCCCGTTGGTTATAATAAGTTTAGGTTATTAATTTTCTGGATAGAAAAGTAATAATTAGTCTGACTGACTAACAGAGGGAAATGTTTTAGCTGATTGCATGGGGACATACAGTATCTGATACTCTATGATGATTTATCCTGTTGAGGTCAATTTATTTATCTGCCAGAGCTTTCTGATCTTTAAGATCATCCACAGGATGGCACTGTTGAACCTCAGAGTCTCCTGTACATGAACTAGGGAACAATCTCAGAAACATCCAGGTGCTGCAGCAAATACTAAAACAAGCAAAAAGCAGTACTTCCCCTTGATGACAAATCTTGACGAAACGCAGTACGTACACACACACACACACAATTCATCCACATACCTACAGACAGTACTTTGGGGATACAACTTTCTTGTCCACGAGTATTAGGCTGTGCCCTGACACACCCCAAGAGAACAAAATGCCCTAACAGAAAATTTTAATTACTATTTGTTTTGCTATTCACATACAAGCAAATCGGGTGTCCTGGTCTGTTAATGAGGTGGTAAATGACTTGCCATTACATTTAATAGCAACTGATTGACATTCATTATTCTTACATTCACTACCAATGAATTGCAGCATATGGCCTGATTAATCTCACCAGCCTCTCATTCATCTTTGGTTTTAGTGCATGTATTAACCATAAAAGGAAATTATTTAGGAAAGATATCCACCATCTCTTATCTATATTGTTTCACATGATATTGCTATCAGAGAATAAATTTCTCTTTCATGCTGCCTTCTGATCACAAAATGAAGATTTAAGTATTTCACCTTTTCTATAGACTCAGAGGATTTAGAAGTAGTCTGCAGCTCTCCAACTTCTGGATGATTTATAAAGGTTCAGCCTTGTTATTGCAGTATCTCCATTAGCTCTTAGTGAACACCAGTGACCAACTTCTCACATACAGAGACTGCAGCATTAGCCCACTTAATAATCTGTAACTACTTAACTGTGGAAAAAAGAGAGGTATGAAATCTGACATAAAGCAAGTAGTGCTTAAGTGGTGACACAACTCAAAGGAAACTCTAAAATAAGGAATTAAATAGGGTAGACTTCAAGCATTTGCAAAATGAGCAAAGACCATGGTGCAAAAGGGAGAGAGGATCAAGTCTTCCATGTGTTTGTCAAGTGCTGAAGTGCATCCCCACGCATGTTCCCGTGACAGCAACGCGCTTCCATGCTGACAGTATCATGACCATGGGCCTGCACTGCAGTGTCTTGGCTACAGAGGCACAGGAGCCAGTTGTGGCACTGTTGTACTCCTCCATCTCTCAGCAGATGAAAGATGGAGTGCAACTGCAAGAACAGCATGATGCTGTACTAGGAATACAGGATGTCAGTGTAGTGAGAAAGACACAAGAAGGTAGAAGCTGAGAAAGTGAAAATCTTATCACTTCTGTCCAGGTGAAGCTGTGTTTGTCTCAGAGACACACAGCCGTGGCCCAGAATCTCCCAACCTTTCCTGTTAAGAGTTCATAACCTGAATCTTGCTTTCCAGTGTTTCACAGTATTAATCATTCAGTAGATGGGCACCTTTGCTCTTCTACTGCTTTAAGCAGTTGCAGTATCATTTGTTATTATCCCTAAAACCACTGCAGACATGAAGTCAGATATGCAGGCATCTGCACATGGATAAATACTACATCACCTTCCACATCCACACAACTGTTGTGAGGAGCCTTCTCAACCCAGTTTTACACCGTGCATTCTGAATGGTTTCCATTCCACAGTCGCACCCTACTGTTATGTGAAGCTCTCCAAAGCAAACGTCTCTGCCCACAGCATAAGGGACCATGAAGAAGTTCTGACCATTTCAATAGGCCACTCCTAGGGAAGCTCTGAACACAATAAAGGATGTGGTGGAAGGTCATGAAGATACTCTGGTAGTATCAGATCCCAGCTGAAGATTGTGTAAGCTGACTCTTCTTGGCCAAGAACTTGCTTTAGTTCAAACCCTGCCAAAGTTATTGACACAATTTTCCCTTCTCTCCAGCAGCAAGTGGAGGAATAAATCATGTCATCCAGACATAGAAAATATTCTTTAAGTATGCAATTTTATATTCAGAGCTCACATAGGAGCAACAGAAGATGGAATTAAGAAATGTTTTAAACTTAACAGCTTACTTTTAATAGCAAAAAACCCCCTAGTCCCTAATACACTTTGCCCAGCTAAGTTTTTACTGCGACACAAGACAAGGAACAAAGTTCTCCCAAAGGGATTCAGACACAGGTGCATCTTTGTTTAAATGAACTTAGTGAAGTGCAATTTCTCCACAGAGAAGCTGACCTCCACTGACCTCAGAGGAAGCAACCACTCAATTCCTCTACTACCATTGCTACGCCTGTGCTGAGCGGTGGCCGTTTTCCATCATTTTCCATCTAGAAACATCCAGTCACGTAAACATTATCAGAACAGGCTGTTTCTTCCTTCCATACTCATCTTCAGGGTTTAATTTAGAAGGTCAATATCAGATATTACTACAGACATCTGCAAAACTTCCACTGTCAATGGGACAGGGACTTGGTGCCATGAAAATACACGGAAAATGACGCTGATGAAATCAATAGCAATGGGATTCAAAGCATTGCAATCTGAAGGATGTCAAGAGGAGTTCTTAGGCACTAAGCTTTCACTCTGTGTGAAATAAATGTCTAGCTTTGTAAAGCGATAATAGAAGCCATGACAAATCAAATGGGTACAGATCAATGTGCTGTTAAATCCGAATATAGTTCTAAAGTAGTACCCATTCGTTTCAATGGGATGTAGAAATCTTAAAGCAACTACAAACTCCTGAATGTCAATACCAATAGGGATTTTTCTGTTAATCAAACAAGAATGACTGCTACATTTCTAGTTCAATCTCTTAGAAAACCAGAAAGTGGCAGATCTATTTGTCTGAATGGCTTTTAAATGCTTTAATAACAGCAAAAGCAGTTCATTTCCTTAAAGAAGTACTGTAACACCTGCAGGATAGCAGGTGACCACCTGGCAGCATTACCTTCTACCATACAGAGCAGAGTTAGATCACATTTTTTCTGTTTGTGATGCACAGGTAGCTTTGCTTCTTCACTTTGTTTCTATGGGACAAATAGATGAGCCTCTCTGAGGAATGAAAATAAAACATACGTGCACAGTCTCAGCTGAGGTTACATTTATTAAGCAGCAGCACTACTGGTGATACTTTATGCTGTGAGTTTGCGCTAGTATTTTATACTGGTCATTTCCATGCACAGCACAACAGAAAAGAAAAAAGATGCCTAAAAACGACTCACTTTGTCCACTACCTGGTGGGACAGTTGTGGCTGGAGTACTGTCTAAAGCTACGTTTCTATAGTTCTAGTTGAAGGGTGTCCTCAGCAAGAACAGTTTTTCCAAAGCAACTGCCTGGTGGTAGTACCTCTGGCCACTGCCTGGATGTTACAACAAGTGACAATCTAATAATGGGAGCTGACTTAAGAAATCATTACTCACCTTTGAAAAGTGTACCTAAGTATGAGCTTATGTTGGATTAGCAAAAATAACCATACCATTCCTCTGTATGCTTCAAAAACCTGTTTCTGTCATCCTGTGTATATCTGGACATAGAAACATTTTAATTAATGGCTTTTTATTTACTAATGAAGTGGGGTATGCTTTGTAGAAGCCTAATAACATGCAAATGCAGAGATTCCTCACGATTCAGGTAATTTTTACTCTTATGTAGTGCAGTGGAGTCCCAGTACATCAGTGTGAATATTACTGAAAACATACAACACCACAATCAGATTTTCAAGCAATTAAAAAGTGAAAATAGCAATTGTCACAATAACTACACCATCTATCATACACACAACCAATTTCTAAACACTACATAACTTTTGTTAATGTGGTGTGACTCACAGTTTACTCTCTTCAAATTTTCACATTTGGAAGAAACATTTTGTAAATATGAGACATTTCTACTACAGGAATGTATTTTCCATTATTTATCTCTTGGTTCCATTATATTTTCTTATTTCCCCTCCCACCATTAAGACTCATCAATATGCTGGGACACCGACTAAACATCTGCGTAATGCTGACTATTTTAAGAGTTCAGTATAAAACACATTCCTGTTGAGTTTTCATTACAAAAGCAAGTGGTTAGAGGGAGCTCAAGATCTACAGGAGAAAGAAGCAGAGGAAATTTTTTAATGGTACTTTTTTGGCAGGGGATACAGGGAGGTAACGATCCTGTCCTTCTCTAACAGCCTTTTAGCCCCCAAGGGCTTGATCCCAAACCAGTAGTGTTTTGGGTTGTTTTTAATAGCAACACATTAACTGTGCAATAGTGGCAAGTTAATCACCAAACTGCTTATCTTCTATGATGTGATGACTTTGGATAACGTATTTCCGAAGTTGGTGCTTTCCTGAGAAAGCACCTCTGTAACTTCCAGCATAATCACTTCACATGTAAATACATCAGAAATTTGGAACTTGTAGCAACCAAATTTTGCTTCAGGCTGGAGTGTAAGATGATGCACTGCCTGATTCAGCTGAACTCTCCTGAATTCACATGATCTTAGAGCTCAAAACTTTTGCAATGAGAAGTCTTAAAAATACTTTAGAGGAACAACAGCACCAATTTGGATCTTATCATTCTTCCTTTTTTAAAATCAAAGACTCAGGGAGAAGATAAAAGATATACTGCCCTGGGATTGCTAAATCAAAGAACACAGGAAAGGATTCAGATGGCTATCCTGCTTTCATCAGAAAAATGTATCATGAAAGAGTTTGAGAGACAGAGTAGAAATCACTCTGACAGAAATGCATGTATCTGAGAAAGGTCTCAGATTCCATTAAGGCTCTACATTCTGGTCTGATACCTTACAATATAGATAATCTTAAAAAATTGCTGCCCAACCTCCCCCCCCCCCCCCCCAAAATCCAAGTTTTCATTTAACTGAAAATCAGAGGTATTACTCAGATGAGGGCTGCAAAACATAAAATAGCACAGTGGAATGCAACAATGCTAGAAGTAGCAATAATGTATTTTGGGAATTGGTGTCTATCTGTGGTCACTTCTCAGTCTCCAAGTGACTTCCAAAGCACCTACCCACGTGAGGTGCCAGTAAGTCGTGAGGCCAGACTACATTTCAGGCTGCTCAGACACAAAAAGCTGTGGTTCAATGAAAATCTATTCTCTGACAGGGGCTGAAAAAACCCCAAACACATGTATTACTACAGCTTTTTGGTAACAACCAGATAGCTGTGACTTCAAAAAGCTCAAAATAACAACACAGTCTGAGATATTTACTGCTTGTACTTGTATTCATTTACAATCCTCCTTTTACATTATTTTCTGAGATCACATTTTATAAACTGGTATGTGTAAATTTTTGACCAACAAACACATTTGCACACTCTTTTCATGTCAAAAGCCTATCCATTCATTCTATCACCACAAAAAAGCAAATAGAGCAGGTGTAAAGTGAATGTCCTTAATTCACCAAAAGGCTAAATAATTTTCTAGTTTTCATCCTCCATATTTATGGAAAAACTTTGTATTAACCAACATGGCATTTCTATTATTAACCTGCACTGTCAAGAGAGGAGACAGATCTCTAGTGTATTCTTGCTCTGAGTACTTGCTGCTATGACATTAAAATTGACAGAAGGGTATTGGGCTCCTGTCATATTTATTTAAAATCTTCATACAGAAGAAGCCCATAGAGACATACCCTAAGCACCCAGATGACAGCAATGCTATTGCTGCTACATAATGGCCAGCTGCAAACTGAAGTTTAATTTCATTTTTGCCTATCAGAGGGATCTCTTCTACTTACTTCCAGTTGTAAAGAAATGTCCATGAATTTTACAACAGCAATCCTCATTCATAACTGTAACACATGAAAAGAACTAGAAAGTAAAGCATACAGAAGCTTTAAGGGAGAAAAGCAAGTTCTGTTGTGAAGCTCTGCTACAGAGAACAGTAACACTTCCTGATGCAACCTAGAGAGGGTAATAGCACAGGCCAGAGTTCAGAAAAAACATGGCGCAATCGTGCTACTTGATCTGTGAGTGGAAGTAAAAAGAGAAGGGTCTGTTCTTCCTAGGTTCAAGAGTTTTGTGAATATTGGGCAGAAGTACAGTAGGGGAGGAAACTGCAAGGAGAGGGAAAGGAAAGGGAAAGAGCAAGGGGAAGGAAAAAAAGGAAGGAAAAAAGAACATCCTCTTCTCCAGCAGTACTGCTTGAATAAGCATCCGGAAAACTTCCTAAACAGTGGAAGTGTAAGCTCCTATGACAGGCCTAGAAGAGATATCCAGAGATATGCTCCATGTCAAGCTATCTTGTTTTGTAGACAATAGTAACACTAGAGAAAGCCAATGAAAAGACAATGCAAAGATGCCACTGATCTGCTATGAAGTGCTCTGATGTAGGTACTACAGGGTATCAGTAACATGTTGCTGTGGGGCTTCCTGCCTCATGCAGAAAAAGGGCTCAACCATGACCTTGTTAAGCAAAGGGAGACAACACTGGTGCACAAATAGTCTTTCTTCTCCCCCTTTTCTGTGTGGGTGGGCTAAGTATAATCACATGTATGCAATTCTCCCCCACCCTCTTCCCCCCCCAGTTTTATAGATGTGACCTGGAGAAATGATGGAAGTGTTTTATAGCTTATGCAGAGACAAGGAGCACTGCCATTCTTCTCAAAGACCATCAAAAGATAGATTTGCAACTCATGTGAAAAGCACTGATAAGCTATCAGCAGTAATGAACCACCAGGCATCTATGGGTTAATTTTGGTACCTATGCTATTTCCTGAAGCCTAGTTTCCATACAGACCACTGGAGATCCTCAGTTTTTTTATGACTCAAAATGTTATGACTTGAGCATTTGAAAGAGGAAAGCCACAAGTCTCCACAACAGAAGAAAAATGCATGGGAAATTGCCTACTGTCTGTATCTGTCTGTGCTGGCACGACACAAACCACATTGTGTGACAGAAAGCATCTACCTAGCATTGCGTCAAAGGGAGAGCTGTGATCACCCTTGGAAGGGGCAGAAGTCATGCTGATTTTAGCCTGCATTCGCTTTGCAGAGCTTCAGGTAACAGACCGGTGTTACCACTGAATGGAAACACTCCAGAAAACATGAGCTAAGCCAATTCACTATTATGGAAGTCCAGTCTGAAGTAATTCCTGTCTTTCTCTAGGTCTCACAGACTGGCAAGCAGCCTCTCATAACTTTCTCATAAACCTCTCAATGCTCAGAAAGTTTCATTTTTATTTCACCAAATGTTATCTCACTGTCACTCCTGGCATATGAAGCACTTTCATCAGCTGTTACCATTTCTTTTAGGTATGGTAATCTTGAGGAACAAATTAATTAAAAACTTAAACCAGACTGACAGGTGTGACTTCAGTAGCAGTTTTTTAATGGAAATGCCTATTTAGAACTTCAGGAAGGCTTGTAATTACTTCAGGTAGGTCAGATTTTAGATCAGATCAAAATACTAACATAGCAATGGAAAGGTGTAATTTGGTGGTGTTTATGTCCTTGGAAAATCTAAGGAAACTCAGTATCTCAGCTATTGTGCACATAATGCAACCATTTCAAATGCAGTTTGTAAACCTGAACTCTGGCTATTTTCATTAATATACTGTGCTGCATTTTCCAGAGGGCTTAGGCCTTCACAAATGTGACTGATTTAAACAGGACCACCTGTACCTCTGAAAACTGAGTGAAGAGTATTAAGTAGGGTACCTGCACTTGAGAAACCACTTCTGAATTTTCAGTAGAATGTGTGACTGAGCCTGCAGAACCACTATCACAGAAGCGTGACAGAAGAGAAATATCTGATATAATCCTCAGGGAAAATATGAAAAGAATTTGAGCACAAATTAACACAAAAACAGGATAAGCCAAAAGAACCAGTTGTTCACCATCGCACACATGCTTTTTTACTATAAACAATTTGGTTGCAATGACAAGGAAATACACTATTGTGTAAAACGTGGACTTGACAGCCCAGAAGATCATAATCCTTTTAAGCACAGAACAGGCAATGCAAGCCGAGGCCAACTCAAACACCATTCCTAACATGACCTTGTCCCTGGACCTGCACTTCAGTATCTTCCCTAGTGGTTTATCTGGCTGCATCTTAGGCTTGGTTAGCAGTGCCCATGAACAGATGCCAGGCCACTGATAACACTCCCATCACTGCAGTGATGTTCTGGGTCAGGGCTCAGGGCAGGCTGTCTCTCTGGAGGTTCAAATGCCCATGGCAGCTGCTTCGCTCTGAAGATCACCGGCTCATTCTTCCTTACATGGAGCATGTCATTGTGTATACGTCATTTTTTTGCACTCATCTGACACTGGCAGTCTACTGATCAGAACTCTGGTTACTTTGGACCAATACAGCTGTAGAGACAACCAAGACCTGGTTCCACATTGTGCCATCAAATAGTTTATAAGATGTGGGAATGACTGTACAAGGTCACACTCTGAAAAGGCTAGATGGCTCTCCTGGATCATCCAGTGTCTAGTATGTGTTGCTTTGGTGGCTCCTCCTGGACAGCAGCACAAAGGACAAGTGCTTCCTCCAAGATCCCTCTTACTAGAGGTCTGCCACTACACTTCAGATAGAAATTTAAAAATCAATCTCTGATTATATCACTTCTTCAACCTAAGAGAGTCTTGGAAACACTCATTCCTAACCTATTCTCTGGACATACTATTTACAGAGTTCATAATCCAAAACTGCCTTCAATGATTTGAGAACTAAGAGCCTAGTCTAGACAGTCTAAAAGACAAACAACACTGAAAAAATGGATAGAACAAATTATGGAACTGTAATTACAGAGCCCTCCATAACAGAACCACAGAAGGGTTGAGGTTGGCAGTGACCTCTGGAGATCTTCTGGTCCAAGTCCCTACTGAAGCTGGGCCATCTAGAACAGGCCGCCCACAACAATGTCCAGGCAGCTTTCTATTATCTCCGAGGATCCAGACTCAAAAACATCTTTGGGAAATCTGTGGCAGTGCTCAGTCACTCTCACAGGAAACACTTTTTTTTTTTTTTGACTGATGTCTGGAGGGAACCTCCTGTATTTCAGTTTGTGCCCATTGTCTCTGGTCCTGTCTCAGGGCACCACTGAAAACCACCGGTCTCCCTTTTCTTTGTGCCCTCCTTGCAGGTATTTATACATATTGAAAAGCTCTCCCTGGCTCTTTCAACCTCTCTTCACAGCAAAGGTGCTCCAATTTCTTCATCATTTTTGTGGCCCTTCACTGAGTTGCCTCTCTTCAGTAGCTCCAACTCCCTCTTGTACAAAGGAGCCCAGAACTGGACACAATCCTCTGGCATATCAGCCCTTCCTCCCAGTTTTGTGTCACATGCAAACTTGCTGTGGGCAACTCTGCTGCATCAGCCAGATCATTAATGAAGATGTTGAAAAGGACTGGACCAGATCCAGTACTGACCCTAGGAGTACACTACTAATTACTGGCCTTTAACTACACTTCTTCCACTGATCACGGCTCTCTGGGCCCAGCTATTCAACCAGTTTTCAGCTGACCTCGCTCTACTCATCCAGTTCATACTTCATATCCTCGTATTTCATATCCTTACAGCAGACAGCTTTGAAAGCCTTTCTGAAGCCTAGGTAGACAATATTGAAGGCTCTCCCCTTGCCTATCAAGTCGGTATTTTCAGTGCAGAAGTTTATGACTTCCCTTTGATGAATCCATGCTGACTTTCCTTTCGCTTTCATGTCCTTCTAGTACCCGAAAGTAGTTTCCATGATTAGCTGCTCTATCAGGATGTGAGATGAGGTAGACCAGCCTGTAGTTCCCTGGCTCCTCCTGACTGCCTTTTTTTAAGTGCTTATAAACACTGGGAATTTTCTTATTATTTTTCCAAGAGTTTCTATTAGGTGCTTCAAGAAAGCAAAAAAGCTATTATAAGGGTGGGACTGAAAAGTCAAAATTATGAATAAGATATTTTATTCTTCAAAAGATTTTAACTTAGCTGAACCTTTTAAGTGTCAAATATCATTCCATATAAAGCATTTGAAACTTTTTAAATTGAGACATAGACATCAGATTATGCAGTGATTATTCTGAAATAAATACCAAAGGTAATTGCAGAACTATGAATTCATGAAGTGATCAAAATACCCACATTTACATTTTATGGTTTAGAATCAACCATGTGCATATACATTCCTCTAGGAAAAACAGCAGAATAGTGAATTTCAGCAATATTACATTTTGCTATAGATATGGTCTTAAAAGTTACTATCTACCAAAATAGTTTTTACGTAGTGCTATTGCACAGTAGAATTCCACTTCCTCCTTCTCTGCATTTATGAAGTCAACTTCTGCATAAAACAACTCAACCATTCTAATATAATGATCTAACGGCCGAGAAACTTCCAGGGTATGGGAACTTCAGGATTTATTATATAGAGACTATAATATTGGAACTAAGCAGCACATGCAACACTAAAAACATACTGTACCACTGATACGAAGGCTAGACAAATGTTGAGCTCCTAAAAACGGGAAGATTCATGTAAAATTTGTAGAACATAGACAAACTGGAAAACAATGGGTCTCTGCAGTCAACACTGTTCATCTTCACAGAAACTGTGTGGATTAAGAGACATTAAAAACTTAACAGAAGACTGGTGAACTTGTGACTTGGCAGCAGCTTAGTCAAATCACATGAAATTTAACTTGTAAATGGCTTTTTTTCCTTCATTAGCCTTTTTACCCTAAAATAAAGCTGCCCAAAAGTTGGCTACTTGCTGTTTAATCCCATTTTGTGGGAGACTAGAATCATAATAGAGGAAACAAAGTCTCTGTCAAGAGTTACCACAGTAAAATATCAATAAAATTACTTCAAAAATCCAGTTCTGAGAGCAGAGAATAGGGAAACACTGGCAAAAGTGACACCCCAAAAATAATTCTACATCTGCAATATGTAAACAAAGGCAAACAAATGAAATTAGAGCCTAGGAGCTGCCTTTTATTTTAGTGGGCCTGAGATGCTTCATCCTGTTTATAGCTTGGACACAGAAACCTGCAACATCCCCTTTAAAAGGAATACATAATACCCTTCACATCAAGGTTTGCTTTGGCTGAGATGAATTCCACAGCTAGGAATAAATGCACATTTCATAAATAAGGCAATATCAAAACTTTAAGTAACAGTTTCTCCTACTCTAAGACACAGGGCCAACCTTTTTCCTATTGAAAACACAAAGCTTTTAACCAAAATATATTTCCCTTTTTACAATGATACAGATATCTGGACCTTAGGCTTTCTACTTTTCTATGTGCCCAGGCCTATTAATCTAATTAAAAGAAAAATCCAATGCATAGCCAGACAATTATTCCTATGCTGTAGTTTGACAGCATTAGTTCATTTACTGCAGACAATTTCAACTATGAGAGCTTCATCCAAGATAATGTCCATCTCTGTAAGAATGAATCCCTTATCCATGGCAAGATGAGCTCTCCAAGATGCTGTTTAGTTGCAGCAGACTCATGATAATCTCACATGTTCTATATTATTATCATCTGGATTTCAAAAAAACCCCAGCAAAATTACCTCTGTTTCTCCCAGGATACCTTAAGACCAGCAAACTGATTAGCTAAGGGTTGTTTTCTAGGATCAACTGGTTCTTGCAATTCAGCTGAGGGAATATGAATGCAAATAAAGATTTTGAAGAGATGTACAGCAAGAGTCATGGGGTGGGACTCACATGACATTACTTACTTGAACACCTCTAGTTATACTTAAGTCAGAACATATTACCTCTTAGCTTATAAAATCATCTTGCTTTTCTTGAAATATTCCTGCTTGACTGATAGCTGAACTGAGTTCCAACCAGGACTTGACTTCCTCCATAGCAATGAGGCTGTCTACCCTCTGCAGGTAGAAGTATCTACTCCATGAAGTTCTGATCCTCTGGAAAACAGGGATGTAGCTTAACTCTTTGAATAACTATCTTCAAGGGAAGATCAGCTGCTCTGCCATATTGAGAGTGAAAACAATTTTAAGCAGCTGTGGCATTGCCACAGGGACTCTCAATTGCCACTTGTTTGCCAAGAACATTCTCTTTGGCATTTGTGCATGCGGTAAAAAAATGAGGTGTTGAGGTGACAGTATTGTTCCAATGATGGGACTCAAGTAAAGCAAGATGTGCAGGAATCTTCAGGTGCAAAACAGAAGTCTGAGTATCTCAAATACCTAAAGGTTCACAAGACCAAGAGGTGATCTAAATTTTCAGCTCTGTTAGGAAGTCTAATGAGATATACCATCTGTGCTTGCAGACAAGGCATTTCTGCTTGCAGATATCTGCTCTGCATGGCTAAGGCAAAGCAAACACAGTTTAACCTCTACAAGATTTCTCAAAGCTTCAAGAGCCAAATGAGATTGTCCTGCAATTTTGGCAGACAGCAATATCCCCAAAAACAACACATAAAACACCAGCTATTCTTTATCATCATCGCTTCTATGAGTTGTCCCTACTATACAAAGGAAAATCCCAGGAGATCCAAGGGCAGAAAATACAAGCTTCACAGGCCAGGCAGGAACAGATACAGACAAAAAAGACTAAAGATTGGGATTTGTGAAAAAAGAGGCAAACACACCTGAAGCTACACTGGAGAGAAACTTGACATAGAGTAGTAAGTTATGAAATACAGGCTATAGATGATGAGGCTCATGAAGAGATCAGACTAAATTTTACAACTAATACACCTGGTTTCTCTCCTGTATTCCTGGTGAACAGCAAGCTGAACATAAGCCAGCAGCCTTTTCTAGCAGCCCATAAAGCTAGCGTTATTTTGTGCTGGAGATTAACCCACTCTGCTGAGTGCTCACTAGAACACATTTGGAGTAACGTGCTCAGTTCTGGGCCCCCAAAACATCAATACAGTAGTGGGAGCTCAGGGAGGGCCATCAGGATGCTTAGGGTGTTAGATCACTTATCCTGTGAGGAAAGGCTTGGGGAACTGGATTTGCTCAACCTGCAGGAAACAAAGGCTTTGGGAAAACCTAACAGCAGCTTGCCAGTGCCTGCAAGGATATTACCAAGAAGACAGAGCAGGCTCTATACAGTGGTGCATGGCTGCAGGATGAGACAGCAGGGGTAAGCTGATAAAAAGGGAGGTTCTGTGAGGAAAATCTTGCCATGAGGACAGTGGAGCAGAAGAACAGGTTGCTTGCAGGGATTGTGTAGCCTCCATCTCTGGAGATTTACAAGACCTGGCTGAATAAAGCCTTGAGTATTCATTCTGGTCTGAGCTCTGGTTATCCCTGCTTTCAGCCCACACTAGAGATCTCTCAAAGTCCTCTCCAACCTGAGTTATCTCATGATCCAGAGCCTGGACTGTGCCCTTGGATGCTATGGCTTGTAAGAAGCTTAGACCTTTAAACCAGGCAATCTGCACCTGGCAATTGGTTTCTAATAGTGACTAGTTGCAAAAGTTTAGCAGAAGTGCTGATGACTAAATTAAGTTCAAAGTGATCACTTTCCTGCTATTCATCTCATCAACAGTTCTTTGTCTCAATCTGTTCCCATCAATTTTGGCAATTGGATGAGAGATTTCCAAAGTCTCACCATGGCCTTTGGTGTGTCAGCACACATCTGAAATCATCTTCAATTAACATACACTCCCATCTAGCACGTAACCTGGTAGAAAACAAAATTCTGCTAATGGTATGTAAATTGTTCAAAATGAAAGAGGCTGAGAAACTGAAAGAAAAGCAGCATGAAGGTGTCTGCAAACTGGATGTTACTTACTGGAATTCAGATGATTCTACTCAGTTTGTCTACTAATAAACAGAATTCACAAATTGCACTGAATGCTCAAGTCACTTCTCTTATGTCACCCTCATATAAATCCGTCTTTCTTCAGCAAACAGAGCAGACCTCTGGTGATCAATGAGGATTACACAAGAGGTGCCCTTGCTGTTGCAAAGGGTTTAGCAAAAAAGCTAGGGAATTCTCAAGAAAGAAGACATCTAGAAGTAAAGAAGTCCAGTCATTTCCCGGAAAATATCCCAAAGCTATACTTAGGAAATCACAAAATCATATTTCTCACAGATGAAACTTTCTTCTTTGTTTTTAATAGTGTCCAACTTGAGATGTTTAATTCAATGGAGGAAAGGCCAATGCAAATAAAGGCAACAGGAGCTACAGCTGGAAAATACATGCAAGCTAAGTATTCTAATATGACTGCATCTTAGGGTCAAGCTGGCCAGCCCATTAATTATACTCTCTGCACTTTAACTTCAAACTTGGCTTCTTCATACCTCAGGAACGGTTTAAAAATAAACTGATTCTGAAAGCACCACTTATAAGCACCATCAAAAAGCCCATAAGGAAATTACTCTGAGACTGCTGTGAAAAAAGATTTTTAAAGTGTAATAAATAGGAACTAGAGCCACAGGAAATTCAACGGGTATTATAAAAAGTTGGGCAAGTAGCTTCTTAACGGCATCAATTCTGTGGAATAAAGCAAATTCTGAAGAAAACCTGGAGAGTTGATCACGCAACTAAAGTCTGTCAGCGAATATATAGATGGAACAGATTTGATCCCAGTCCTTAGGTTTGGGGGGATTTGTTTGCTTGTTTGAAGACTTACTGTTATATTAAGACAACTTTAGAACATATGGAGCTTCTGATTGGTATCATTTCAGTGTGATGGTCTAATAATTAAGAGAAGTTAAATCTGAAACAGTTGTTATTGAATTCTCAAGTCTGAAAGAACTGACAGGTTTTCTGCAGCCCCCACTGCTTTTATAAGAAAATGCCAAAACGAAGGTCAGTGAAGGTTAAGTTGATTTCTTTTTTCCAAGCTCAGCTCAGCCTACCCTAGTAATATTATTTAGGCTGAAATCTTTCTTGTAGCAGGGTAATGAAAAGGGAGAAAGCTTTTTATGTTTTTCTGAAGACTGCTTTCACAAGGGGTACAGGGCTGCACACAGCTCATTAGATGGTAAGCCTATATGGGACTAAATCTTCAAGTTTACCTTTAACAAGTGAAATCGGAAAACAGATTTCATCATACTAATCATCACACTGATGACATTAGCTACTTAAGCCAGAGGGTAAGTCATAGCAGCAATGAGCTGTCATCCTCTGCGCTGGCTAGCACTGCATGCGGTAAGGACACTGCTAATATCCTGTGTCCAGTTCCTGGCCACAAAGGAGAAGGAGCAGAAGTGTTAGAACCAAATACATTTTTCTGCACTCCCTTCTGTTTCTCAAGGTTAACCCCTTCTGCTATTCTAGTAAATCTTGATTTTGATCTCCTCCTTCCTCTCCCTCTTTCTGTACAGCTCTTTATTTATTTCAGTAGGCCTACCACTCAGTTTTCTGCCCTATCTCTCACACTCAAGACAAACACCTTCCCATTATCTTTTCAGACAATTGCAATCTTTTCTTCCCAGAGTCTCCTGTTCCTTGACCTGCCCTTCCTTGTCCTAGAAAGATATTCATCCCCTCAGGATCTTTAATTCCTTTCCCTTATTATCAGCTCTGACAATTACTGCTTGGAGACATTAGTCCCTGGATATTTCTACAGCCAGGATTCTCTGCTGATTTACATCTTGTTGCAGGATCAAAAAACAACTTCAGAAAACAGAACATTTCCCTGCTGCCACTAACCAGTACCCCTCCGGAGATGACAGCAGATTGCAAAAAGAGAGAAAAAAACCAATTCCTTAAGAAAGAAACAAATTCTTACACATATTTAGGACTCAACTCAACTTGAAAGTTTTGCTAAAAATCTTTCTTGGTACAGTTGTGCAGTTTTGGCTGCTGCCACAAGGCAAGAGCCAATAAATGTTAAATGACTTCTTCAAAAATCAAAACAACTGCTGGAACAAAGCAAAGAGAAGAAACTGGTGGCAGCAATAAAGACAGCTGCCTACAACAATAGTCCTTAGTCCAGATTTGTGCCTGAATTCCTACCTTCCACTGCTTTTTCTGTTTCAAAGCCAGTCTCACAGCAGTGTACAGCAAGTTGCTTTTAGTTTTTGAGAAAGAGACTGCATTCTGTGTCTGCCCAAAAGGTAATGCCTAATTATACCAGTCTGAAGCGATAACAATAAAACTTTGATGATTCATTCAGTTAGTCCCAAGTTTATCTATATGATTTGCCAGGCAGTCATTTTCAGTCTTCACTTTGATCAGAGAAAGTGACCTTGCTGTCCTTTTAATATCAGCTGTAAAATAAGCTTGCAATTAGTTCTTTAAAGTTCAAGTGATTCTAATGAAATCTCTTATGACCAAAAATGCAAATTAATTCTTTAGTTCTACATCTCAGTAGTTTAGGGAATTCGGATTGCTCTCTGTCCCGGATATGCTTCAGTAGGGAAGAAAATGTTAACAAAACCAAAAACAGGATAAACATACTAACGTTGCCAGAGCTAGCAATATTTTTATGCCTATGTTAATTAGCAAAGATTATGAAACAAGAGTACAACAGTTTTTAAAAGCATTTGATGAAAAGAGCACAAGATCTTGCATTATTTCTCCATAAGCAAAACTTATAGGCAGCTGTTCCTAAAAACACGCATGTTTCAGCTCTTCCTTTCTCATTAAGTCAAACAACACTTAGATAATAGAGCTGAAAACGATTTTTGGTACCAGTGTATTTATCGCGTTTCCCAGCACATCAAGCTGTCAGACTAACAATTGGTTTCATTTCAAATTAAACCTGACAGGCAATCCCTTGGTGAAAGAACACATACTAATTTAACTAAAACACATACCTCCTCTCTTTCAAAATACTGCTTCCATCAAGCACACAGCTTCTGTGATACTCTTCCTGCTAGGTGGGACTGCTCTTCCTGTTACTCCACAAATTCTTACAGCAAGCCTCCTACTTACCCTCAAGTTGTAAACAAAACAAAGGTTTTCTCCGCTCCCTAAAGAAGTGGACATGAAATCCAGACTTAGGTGTCGCCATCATTCACTCGTGACCCTGCTAATAATGTATAGGAAACAAGAAAACTTCTCCTCTATTACCCTGCTAAATAAGGATGGCAACCCTTCTGAGGAACCGACATTCAATAAGCAAAACACCCTCTACACTTCATTGCTTTTCCTCAAACAGATTCTTCATCTATCCATGCCCTTACCCTTTTGCAACTGAGGTCTACAAAGTGCCTCCAGGACTGAGGAACAATAGCCAAAGTCACGCAATAGGAACACTTGATGTTTAGCTACCAGAAACCAAAGGACACTAAAGGACAGCTGTCTTCCCATATCAAATGAAAAGAAACACTCCAAGAAATGCCAGGAAAATCAGCCTTGAAGACTTGGTATTTTTAATTCAGTATCAGTGTTCCCTTTCCTTCACAGCCTCATCTTGCCTCAGGAAGAGGTGTCAGACATACAACAGCAAGCAAACTGTACCAGAATCTGCTTATAAGGAAATTTCTTCCTACTGTATCATATGGAGGCTGGTATTTTTTAACGAAGATGGTTTATACATAAATGAGACTATAAACATTGCTACTCTAAATCTTTCTTTTTCAAACCCTCCAAAGCTCTTGTTTGCAATAACATCAAATCTCTAGGTCAAATGCACTTCAGTTAAACATTCTTTTTTTGCTTGGACTTATAAAAATACAGCAATGAGCTATTCAGTGGTCCAAAATTCCCCCCTCCCAAAATATAAAAAAACATAGGCACTACCTGTAGACACAGAACCACCAAATGGTTTGGGTTGTAAGAATTGTTTAAACATCATCTAGTCTAGAGAACCTCCTCTGCCATGGGCAGGGACATCTTTAAGGCTGCTTTAAGCAATCAGCTCAAGGTCCCATCCAACTTGATTCTGAGTACTTCCAACAACGGAGCAACCACTACTTCTCTGGGCAACCTGCTCCAGTGCCTCACCACCCTCACAGTACAGAATTTCTTCCTAATATCTAATTTAAACCTACCCTCTTTCAGCTTAAACCATTGCCCCTTGTCCTAACTGGTCCTATTAAGAAGTCTGTCCCCATCTCTCTTGAAAGATCCCTTTAGAAGATGAAAGGCCACAGAGAGGTATCCTGGGAACCTGCTCTTCTCCAGGCTTAATAATCACACCTCTCTCACCCTTTCCTTGTAAGGGAGGTGCTCCAACCCTCTCACCTCACTTTAGTGGCCTTCCCCTAGACTGACTCCAGCAGGTCTGCATCCTTTTTATCTTCTGAGTCCCCAGAGCTGGATGCAATTTTCCAGGTGGGTGCAGACCAAGGTACAATTTGCCTTCTGGGCTGCACGTGCACACGTTCAGCCTCTCATCCACCAGAATCCCCACAAGTCCTTCTCTGCGGGGCTGCTCTCAATCCGTTGATCACACAGCCTGTGTGATGGCAATTGTCCCAACCTAGGTGCAGGACCTTGCACTTGGCCACGCTGCACTTCATGATGTTCACACTGGCTCCCCTCTCCAGCCTGTCAAGCCTGCCAATCAACCTCAACTCAGTCCTTCTGCTCACTGAGGAAGGAAGTGCCAAATCATCTGGCAAAGCTGATTTTTAAGCTGATTTTTTTTTTTAAGAAACTTTGAGTATGTCAGACAGATTTTCATAACCTCCTCACAACACTCTTGCAGCATATTTTGTCGAGGAAACTCAAGTTCAGCAGCTGTGTTTAGTGCATGCCAGGTAAGGAAGAACAAAATCATGCTGGACTTGCATTTAAAACCCAAAACTCCACAATTGATTAATGAACTTCAGTAGAGATCTCAACAGAACAGTGGCACAGATGCAGAAGATTACTTCATAAATATTTTAAGGAGCTGTGCACTGGATACTACTTCTGAGTGGGCCCTGATGGAGCATACAGCACCACCTGCACTAGGGGTCAAAGATCCTACGTTTAAAGGCAGGTAAAAAAAAGGAGAAAATTTTTAAAGCTGGTGCCTCCACACCTCTGCTTACCCTAGGAGTGTAACAGCAAACTGACTGCCTTGCAGGGCTCCTCAATAATATCTTGTCTCATCTCAGCTGGCTTGAGTACAACCCAGCTTGAAGTCTTTAAAATGTTCCTTAGTCCCTGAAGAATTTTTCCATACATTACGCAGAGCAGGAAACAGATACCCATAGATAACAGCTCAAGTGGCCTCTAGGGCAAAAAAAGAATTGCCTGCAATTTCTCTTGGATGATCACAGACAGGTGGGAACACAATCCAACAGTTTTCATAACCAATTTTTTTTTTTTTCAGAGATTGCTTACAGGAATGAACACTTATGCGGTTTCATTTTTTTACTAGGACAAGATCATAAATTTACACTTTGTAGTTTCTAACGCACAACTGGGCTCATATAAAGCAAATAATTTACCTCTACAGAAACGTGAGAGAAGAAGTAGCCAAATTTGTCCCCTCACAAGTTTCTTTTCTCCTCAAGGTACTCCAAATTGGAGTTAAAAGGTTAGCAGTATAGTCTGCAAACCCAAAACCACTACAGACTGGTTCCTGGCTAAGCTGAAAAGTAAGCACAGGGCTCAAATGTAGATAACCTCAGGCAACAGATTATTCCTCCTAGCTGGTGGAAGGAGGTTATTTCTCACTCTGGCTGCAGCCTAGACTTCAGTAATTTTATCTGTTAACCAGAACAAAACTGTGTTAGCCCACGGCCGGGGCTTGCAACAGCAACAGAGCTCCCACTGCAGATAAGATGTTTAACTGTTTTACTGTCTGACCTCACTCACAGCACACTATCCCCACCTCCACCTTTCTGTCTCTCCCTACCACCATGCCAGAGACAGGAATCTGGTCAAGATGTAAAGGTACCACATGAATATTTCAGGCAGTAACATGACTGCCAGCTGCCTGGAAGTGTTTCAATCTGCAAGGCAAAGCAGGGACGACAGTGCAACTGAAGGGATTTTCATCTGTTTCTCATGTTGTTGTGGTATTTGATCATAAAATCCCCTCCCTATCCATAACTCCTGGATCAATTAAGACTGAGGGAGATTAGCAAAACCAAAATAATGGCAGCTCTTGCTCATCATGAACCTTACAGGAAAGAGCTCCAAACCAGGGTGGTCCAAGAATGGAAGTGAACAGGAAGGACAGGTCCTTCTTGAGGTCAGACCAACCTTCCAGCTTCAAGGTGGGTTTACACTGGGTGCCTGTGATCTTGTTCCCAAAATGCAGTACCACCCACAGCCCAAGCACCAATGCCACTCACCAGCCTAGCTGACAACCCCTCAGTTAAATGCCCTACCAGTGGCGGGGAATCCCAGAAGGGCATCAAACTCTGCAAAAAGAAGGTTTGGAGTACAAAAGCCACTGAGAAATTAATAGAAAATGGTTTGTTGAGGGCTTCTGAATACAGGGATACAAGAGGCTTCATGTTTTCAGAAGACTCCTCTTGCCTCAGGAAATGCTGTTGTTGCTCTAGCTTAAAGAGATTTACTTTTTAACATTGCTAAAGAAGTATCTCTGGTCCCAGCTACTGCGTGGGCACGTGACAGACATCAGTTCTGATCATCTCCGGCTTGCCTGTAATTACCAGCTGACGAGTGCTACCACAGAAGTCAATATTTATGCTGCCAACACTCCTCACACCAAATGTGAACTCTTCCAGGACACTGTATCTAAAAGAACATCCCTTACAAATTATTTCAAGATGCCTAGCAGCAGATGGACCACAGACTTGCATCCTAAATAAAAAGTATCACACACCAGGTCTGCAGGGGAAGGTGGGTGAAGAGAAGTTCATTACTGAATATGAAAAGTCATGAACACTAAGTACCACACACTGAATTAAAGCAACTCTACTCTGCATAAAGATTTTCCAGGCTTCTTTCCATACAGCAGTACTTCATATCTTCCAGTGGTTTACTTTAGGGAAGTGAAAGTAAGAGCTGTATGCACAGAACCAAATTAAACTTCTACATCAAAACCATCCATAGCTTGACATTCATCCAAAGACTGACTGATCTCACTAGAATTCATTTGCAGAAACTGTGCTGGTTAGACTACCATGTGGTACCTAAATTTTTCATCTATATTTACCAGGTTGTTTTCTCAATTTTCATCTGGAAAAACACATACATTTCTCCACAAAAATCCCTGCCAGATTTGTGGTGAAATTCTTTTTTTCTGAGAACGCTTACATTTCCTTCCTTTTCCATATTTTGAAAGCTAGAACATGACTTTTAGGTGTTTTTTTTCCCCTCCTCTTTTAGTCAAGCTTATTTTGGCAGATCATGAATCACTAACTAACACTGTAACTCTTACCTTCCTCATCTTAAGAAAGAAAGAATCAAATTGAAAAATGTGTAAGTTGTGGCTCTTCTCTCCTTGCTTTTCATTCTTTCCTTGTATCTCCTAGAAAAGCCCAGTGTGTATTTACATTCATGACTATAGTCTAAAGAAACCAGAAAAGAATTACTCATATTGAACTTATGCCACATATTAAAAATAACAGATACAAATCTAAGGAAAGCCTAGGAGAATTAAGGTGCTAATTTGCACACTGTTATGCCAAAACTGAACTCCTAAAAGCACTTCCTGGTAATCAAATCTTAAAAACCCAACCAAAACAAACAAACACACGTATGCCTTGAATCCACCCTACCCCAAAATTAATTCTTAGAATCTAGCCAGGAGACATTTCCTGAGGTACTGTAGAGAGTATCAGTCTTATCAGTCTGAGCAATTAGATTTACATTTTTTCCTAGGCCTTTTTGCCTAGGGAATCTTGCTGAGATTAAAGGTATTAATAATAACACATGCAGCAGTGGTGAATCCAGAGAGCAACACTGCTTTTGAGTTGTTCCATGAACTTGCTATAGAGCCTACAGCCATAGTGCACACAACACAGGATACAGAGACCCAATCCTCATGTAAGGCTAAGGAGGCAGGCCTGTCACTGCTTGAGAGTCTAGCCTACTTATCCCACTTACAACAGGGCTGAGAAAACCAGCAGGTTTTCAGAATAATTTAGAATCAGTTTTAAAATGCCTTCCTAGAAGGTGCTTCAAATTTTTCAAGTCCCTAAAAATCCAGCGCAAATGTTTTGCAGCCTAATGCAGCACTACTGGGTTGCCTCCGTAACCATCTAATATCACCATCTAATATCATCTAATATAACCATCTAATATCACCACCAATATAAATAAAAGCTACTGAGAAGAAATTCCCAAACACTTCTTTTACTCGGTTTCACTACTTAAATCTTTCATGAGATCACCATTTCTTCCCAACACATCTTTCTGCTGAAATAGCAACTGACCTTAACATCTGCTCTGCCTACAATCAGCCGGACAGTGCTGGACTACACGCTCCCCTTGCTGCCTCTCAAGGGGCAGCAGTGAACACTCAGGGCAGGAGATGAAGATGGACCGTGCAGGAGTGTGCTCCTAAGAGCACTCTCCAGAAATCTGCTGCTCAGGAACTTCCCAAGCCAGAGGCTGTGTCCTTGTATTGTCCTATAGTCCCAACTACATTCTATGAATTTTGTAATCCAAAACTTCTTTTTGCAGAGTTTACTGATGTGCTTCTGGAGTTCCTCACCACTGGTGTGGCATTTAACTAAGCAAAACAGCTACTTACCATCAGCAGACTTGAAGATTTCACTGTTTACTTTCAAGGTCACTGACAACAGTCAACTCCTTCACTGCTGCATAGATCAAGTAATATGTTCACCATTTCTATAAACATAGCTTTTATTTATTCATTCAAATCTGAATGCATGACTGTTTGCCCTGAAGCTGGGCTCAGCACAGCCTTCTCTACTGAAAGGTGAGACACGCTATGGAATCTCATGGCTGTAAATACTCACTGAAATTATTGCAGACTAAACATCAACTGTGAGAATTCAGTAACTCCAGTGTTAGCAAACATCACTAAAAAGGCTGTGAAAACCCAAGGGTTTTCTGATGGAAAAAATTTTTGATGGAAATTTTGCTGCTAGGTTCTTTGCACAAACACTTTGTCCCATTTGATGATCATATTTTTCACCACATTTTGTAGTAACATAATTAAGTTCAAATAAAAACAAATGAATGCCACTTATCTCACAGAAGCTATTTATTTGCCAAGGTTTCTCCCAAGTATGTACATAAAAGTAGCTTAGAAAAGGAAAAACTAAAAATAAGCAAATAAAGATTTCAATTTTTTTCAGCAATATGAATATTAATTTAGATTCAGCAGATGAATCTATTACTTAATTCCTTTGTTTGCATATTTTTGCATGCTACCTAGAGAGTGTAACAGTATTAGGAAACCTTAGCTGAGGGATTTCTAGAGGGAGAATGAGTGTTTTTTTAAGGTAAAGTTACTGTAAATTACCCCAAAACAGAGGTTATATTTGTTGGCTAAATATTTAATAGGACTGGTATTAAAATCTGAATGAATGATCAAGTGAAGAAAAAAACTTCAATCTATTTGGTATGCACAGAATTCCAAAAAATGCAAACAAGGCTCCTCAGTAAATAAACTGAGTTACCATGGGATATGGCAGAAGACACTCTTGAGAATTACAAACTGAAATCAGAGCAGAGGAATAAATCAAATACCATAATGATGGAGGTTAACAGTGGAATCCTGCAAGAAACTCGAAAAGTCTAAATAAATGACAATATATGCTAACGTCAGTGAATTATTCAGGATAAAAAAAGCCTGAATGTAAACAGTTACAAGAGATCTCAGAGGAATGACAGAACAAAAAAGGGAAAGGAAAAAGATGGCACCACGATAAACGCAGAAAACACACACTGGGAAAAACAATCCTAACTATACCTACATGATGGTGGCCTCTACCACAGTTATTAAACTCAAAACCAAATGTTGGAATCACTGGGAAAAGATTTTTGAAAACAGCAGCTTAATATTAAAATAAAATACCTAAAACGCAGTTAAAAAGACAACTGGAACACAAGAACAATTAAGAGAAGGAAGAGAAACAGAAAAATAGAACTATGCCAGTGCATAAGTCTGGGGCAGGGTTTTACCCTTCACACTGCAATTCTAGTTATGCCCCCACAAAACCAAACAAAAAGACAAAAGGGAACTCAAGAAAAATATACAGTAGAGAGGAGAATGTAAAACAAATACAGTTATTCACTATTTCTGAGCACAGAAGACTTGCAAGGCACTACCAAGCACGCAAAAATAAAACCTTTTTGAGGCACACACTACTTAGGCTGTGATGGTGCCTTTTCAGGAAGGTGATTATCAAGGTGAGAAATGTACACATGGTCAAAAGAGGGACAAGAGAAGTAGGAGCTAGGTCGAATGGCAGTAATTTGATTAGCAAGTTTCTAAGCAGTAATTTGGATTGTGAGATGATGGGAGAGTTCATCGGGATCATTGTACACAGATTCTTCTTGTATGCTGCGCCAAAGGACCATCTGCTGGGGTGTGCTGCACAGGCACAGTTCTGTGCTGGCCTGCAGACACATCCCTACTCCTTAAAACTGAAGAGGAAGAAAGAGATTATAACAAGGTTATAACTCCCTCTTCCCTTCATTGTATTACTACCTATTTATTGTTTTAGAAGACATGGTAACAGGCAGGGAGAAGTATGAAACATCCAGGGTCTTAAAAAGCCATTAGGCAATAAACCTACGAAAATTTTTTAGAAGGTGGAAAGGAAGACAAAATCTGGTGCATTAACTGTGGACAGTTATCTTCCCTTTCCTCCTCCTACGGCAAAGGAAAACAGTGTGCATTAACTTGGCAATTTGCTCTTCACAGTGAAGGGTATTAAAAACTGCCAGAATTATCAAAACAAACAAAAATCTTCTAGCCTACTTGGTATGCAGAGATTTCCAAAAATGCCGGTAAGACATCTCATTAAACTGAGTTAGCATAGGACAAAGCAGAGAGAAACTGGAACAGTCAAATACAAAAATGACACATCATTGGCTTTAAAACATGATTACTACCTATCTATTCCCATTAGAACTATGCAGCTCTTAAACAGCATATTTATTTCTCAGTCTGACACTGAAAATTTTTATAAAAGAGCCAAGTCCTGATTATCAAACCAGCTAATTTGTTAGCTCTGCATATGAAGATGAGAGGCACACAGGCCTCTCAACATTAGAACTCTTCTCAGGAGAAAAAAGAAAAAAAAAAAAGGTGATTTTAGGAAAATACAACAAGATGAGAACTGGAGATCACTAATTAATACAGAAATAGTTTCAAGGGTAGGACACAACATAAAATGAGAACTTGAACTGCAATAGAAGATGTCATAAAGGGAGATCTTCTGAAGAATAGCAGAAGGAATAAACATTATCAGCAGGAATGCACATTTTCTGTAATTGTGATTGCTTATAAGATATGAAGGAAAAGTGTAGTATTAAACTTCAAAGCCATATAGAGGTCATCCAAACCATCCTGATACAGGGAAGGAACCAAACCAACCAGTGTTATCAGCCAGAAGGCCTATGCTGGGAGAAAACAGCAGAACACAAAGCTCCGCTCCTCAGAAGCTTTTTTTTTTGTTCTGGCCTTTTTTTCCCTATTGTACACTGGAACAAGAATAAAATCTGTCAAACACACCAGCAGAAACAGAATTGTGTAATCTCTGAAAACAGGAAATTAAGTTTTCAAAGCAATAAATAAGAATGCTAAATTTCATTTAGTCAAAAGCCTTCTAAATAGCCTTATGTGGAAGAATTTGTGTTAATGCTATTAGTGTCACTGCTGATATAAAACAGCATACACATGGCTAAATACACTTTTCCTCTAGAATCACAAGTTAGCATCATACCAGATATAAAGGAAGAATCACAGAAGTGAAAAATACTCAGTTCAGTTTACTAAAATTTCATTTCATCACCTCCCATACAAAACCCAACATTTTAACAAACAAGCCAAATGGGGTTGTGCATTAACTGGTTTGTTAATTCATTAGTGCTCCACAAAGTTAAAAATCTAACACATTACATGCAAAAAAAAGTTGCTTATTAGCAACAATAACATGTTGCACGTGAGCATATACATTAATAAGCTGCATGGAAAAATAAAAAGATTTAAACTAAAATAAAAATCTAGCAATAGCAGCTTTTGTAAGTAGAGTAATGCAAAGTACTCTTGATCATCCTAACAACCACTAAACAGTAAACATAGTTTACCACTGCATGCTCTAAACACTCATATGAGATTGCAGCCTCAGGAGAGTGACCATCAGCACTGAAATGCAGTGAAGCTTTTTAGCAACATTCAAGGCATACGAGGATGCACAGTGAGTAGTGAGATTTTGCTTACTGAATTATTTTGCACTTTTTTGGTAGTTCCAAATAATCTCAAAAGAGACACTTCAGCTTAAGCTGTTCTAGCAAAAAATCCAGCCTAGCTCTTCCACTGTAACACCTAGAGCTCTGTATTGATTTATTTATTTAAAGTAAAAAAAGAAGGCTTTAGAATAGGGTTTGGAAAGCAATAGCAACCACTCAGCACTGCAAAGTACCTGGCTCTCAAGGACTGTCTAATTCAGTACTGCAGTGTGAGGTGCTAGATGAAGCCAGTGATAATTGACAGCTAGCCTAAAGTTTAATTACAGCTCTAACAAGCTGAGAGGAAAAAAAGAAGAAAAAAGGCTACATTTCAAGATTATTAGGGAAAGGAACTAACCACTTTGGTTGTATCCAGCAGCAACAAAGCCGGCTGCCCTTTGAACACAGTACCAGCTCCAGGCTCACTGCATTACATGTATTCTAATGAATGAGTCCCAGAGAAACTGAAATTCACCAGAACTAAGATTTGTGTGAACGCTGCTGAAGTATTTTTTACTAACTGCCATCTATTTAACATGATGTCTGTGACCAAGACGCAGTCATTGAAACATTAATACCACACAGCAGCAAGCCTACTGCAGTGAACACTCCCCCAACAAGCAATGTGCTGCAGTGAACAGGTCTATGAACTGCCACAGCAGACTAAATAAAGCTCTAATGATGACAATGTAACAATGCTTTCAGTGTTGTTCTTATCTATCTCTCATGTATCTCTTGCTTCTAGTACCAATGTCCTGGGAGCAGCTGGGAGTGAAATAAAATTCCCTCCTGTTTGGCCCAGTGACAAGAAATGGTAATTCAAAGTTTATTTTAATATTAAACTGCTTCAAAGTTTGGTGCCTGATGCAGCTGAGGCAGAAGTAACTTAAGGGAGAGGAAGGTGCTACTGGAAAAAGATCCCCCTCCTTGGCACACGCAGTGTCAATCGCACACACCTCCTACTCATTTTCAGCTCTTGGTGACTTCACTTCAAACATAGATTTTTTTATGCTAAATAAATGAGTTGCATCTGGTCCTCTGCAAGCTTTTTCTAGGAGAAATTAATACCTTTAGCTTTAGAAATACTCTCAGTGTTGTTGAACACTTAAATATTAGAGATTTGGGCTTAGTTGGCATAGCGAAATGGATTTGACTGTACTTTTGGGTTTGAAAATTTTTGTGCTTTATAATGCCTGTGCCTTCAGACTGGCATAGTCACCTTCATCCCATGCACTCCATTACTCTAGAAAGATATCAAGAGAAAAGAACTAGGAAAAATACCACACCAGCTATTAGTTCAAGATCATTTACTTTTCTGTACCGACATGGAATGCTGTGGTAACTAAACTGTGCCACTGTAAAGATACTACTTCCCATCCATTTTCCTTTCATATATGACTAAGCTGTTCTCACCTTCCTTATCACACGGAATACAAATTAAGGACTTCCATTCTTTTAAAATCTTTTTTCTTACACCAGCTTGGCTGACAATTCAACTCAGCTTTCCAGCTAATTTCATAAGACAGCATATGTTTTTTTGGGACCAAACCTGGCTCTTGCTGAGCTGGATGGCGTTATCTTCTATTCACTTTGAGGGGGAGAAATATCAGATTTTTTTTAGTTCTTTCACACATGCACACAGTACTTCAGGAATATGAAAAGAGCTATCCATATAATGTCATAACTGGCACTTACACTGATGGATTTACCAACTTTTTGCTTCAATCATCAAGAAATACTGGAAGCATGAAACAGTCTTTTGGAAGACTCTCATCTTCCTGTATGAGAATGCTTCATTCATAATCTTGCCTAGCCTTTTCTCCATTCCCTACATTCACAGATATTTTCAGTTCTTAAATGGAGATATTCACAGCCTATTTTCTTGCTTTACAGCAGTTCTGCATTTAAAAATCAGTCTCTTACTGCATAGGCATTTGATAGAGTTCAACAGAGGTCATAGCAATTACTTTGCTACTCCTCCAAGTAACTGGTCATCTGCAGAAGGTATTGTCCTGAAAAATCACATGAACATAGCTAGTATTGTTTTCAGATTTTATAACTAATCAAATTATGTATGTATAAACTTCAGCAGACTTGAGCATCTGCTAATCATAAAAACTCTATGCAAAAGACTGAGACACAAAGATGGAAAATAAAGTAGGAAAATGCATTAAGGCAATGCCACTTATGTAAAGGAGAAGAGTGTAACACTATGAAGAAGCTATTCCCTTAACTGTGTGTCATGGTTTGGCACTGGCCCGATGCCAGGCACCCACGAGTGTCACCACGGCTGGGCAGAGAGAGGGGAGAAAAAAAAAATTAACAAAGGCTTCATTAGTTGAGATAAGGACCAGGAGAAAACACTTCAAAGGCAAAACAGCCTTAGCTTAAAGTTACGAAGTGAATTTATTGCTAACAGAATCAGATGAGGATAATGAGAAGTAAAATAAGTCCTTAAAAACACCTTTTTCCCCCCAACCCCTCCTTCCTTCCCACTGAGAGCACAGGGAGACAGGGCGTGGGGGTTTGGTCAGTTCATCTGCGAGATTTCCTTCTGCTGCTCCAGGAGAGGAGTCTTCCCGTGAGGCCGTGGGGTCCCTTCCCACGGGAGACAGTTCTCCGTGAACCTCCCCGATGTGGACCCACTCTCATGAGCAGCAGCCGCACCGCACCCACTGCAGCATGAGCCTCTCCCATGGGCAAACAGTCCTCCCAAAACTGCCACACCGTGGGTCTCTCTTTCCATGGGGTGCAGTCCTCCAAGGAAAGGCTGCTCCAGCCTGGAAGCAGGGCCCTCTCCCACTGGATCACAGCTCCCTCCAGGCATCCACCCGCTCCGGCACGGGCACCTCCCCCGTGGGCTGCAGGTGGATCTCTGCATCCCCCGTGGATCCCCATGAGCTGCAGGGGCACAGCTGCTTCACCATGGTCCTCACCACGGCCTGCAGAGGAATCTTGGCTCTGGCACCTGGAGCATCCCCTCCCCCTCCTTCTTCACTGACCTTGGTGTCTCCATGTTGTTTTCCCTCACATGTTCTCACCTCCTCCTCTTCTCCAACTAGAAGCAAAACCTTGTGACTTTGCTTTTCTTCTTAAATATGTCATCACAGAGGTGTTGCCAACCTCTCTCACTGGCCCACTTTTGGCCAGCAGCACGTCCATTTTCAGAGCCATAAGAGATTGGCTCTGCTGGACATGGTGGAAACTTCCAAGATGTTCTCACAGGAACCACCTCTGTGGCCTCCCTGCTACCAAAAGCCAGCCTGTGCCAAACCAATACACTGTGAAGCGAATTTAAGTCCAAAATAATAAAGATAAGAAGGGGTAAGTGATAAAAAAAAAAAGCAAGCACTAAGCACAGAATCTCTTTTGGAAATAAAGATGTTTTGGAGAAGGTAGGAAGCTATTTCCCTTACAGCACTATGTTCAGTATTATGCTTAGTAGTATTACAAAATGATAGTTGCAATTCTTTGACAGCCTTTTTCCAGCAGAAATTTCTTTAAACCTTTGGAGTATTTAGCCAAGTAAAGAAAAAGTTAGTCACAGGAAACTCTTGTATGACCATGGGATAACACCCAATGTTTCCTGCAATTTGCACCTTCCTCAGAAATTGCAAGTACATTATTCACAGCCAGGTTGCTTTTCCATTGCATTTCCCCCACACGCTTAATTTTTAAGGCCAATTGCCTCCAAAGCCCCATACCTGAGTAACAAGAGCTCAAAGGCCAAAGATAGGAATAAAAACCTTTGAGTCCTATCCATACATTTAATCAAATTTCACTTTTTACATCACCAAGTGTAAAATGACAATACAATCTGTGAACATAACCTCTTCTGTGAAACCGTATCAGCTCACTGAGGTAACAGAACGAGGCTACAAAGAGGGGAGAAAAAGAGGTGGTCAGAAATATGGTGGAAGAAATTTGAATTCTGTCAAAGAGGAGGATGACAGATGCTTTTACAGAGTACCAGTTCACTCCTTCAGGGCTGCCTCCACTGACACAACAGCCCAAGGGACCTTTGAAGCAAACGGGGACTCAGTCAGTCCTGTACCCACCAAAGTTGCACATTTCCTCTCCAGAAACTTGAGCAGAAGATGCAGCAGACTATCTGTCCTGTCTCTTTCTTTTAATCTTAAATATTCATCACACTGAGTCAATGCCTCCTTAAATTTCCAGTACTTCGGTTTTACAGATGCCTGAACATAGGTAACGAGGCCTTTTTCAGCTTTATGTCGGTGAACCACATGGGAGAAACACTAATGGGTTATTCACTCCAAGTATTTATGGAAGTTCAATGCTACCTGTTCACATTTATATGGGTTTGGTTTCCGTGTTTAACAAGGTTCAAAGTTTGTTTTTGTTTTTGGGTTTTCGTTTGTTGGTTTGTTTTTTTTTTTTTACACATGGAACTCTCAGTATTTCCTTCTGTCAAACACACTGACTCTACAACAGACAGCATCAGAACTACCTGGACTGGAACATCTTCACACATGATGGAAACTACCTCCTAAAGAATGAGCATGCGAGCTGAACACTGCACATCATTTCCCAGCTCTCAGCTGTCCTGAAGAGCAGTTATTCCCAAGTTAAAGGGTCAGAACTTTGACTCTACACTTTCTACCCCAGCTGAAACAACCAGAACAATAAAATACAAGGAACAGAAATGGTTTCAGACACTTCCATATTCAGGACATAAACAGACATACAAACCTTCTTTAATGGCTTAATTATATAACCTACTTTATGTTTTTAAAATTCTTCAGAAGTTTGGTCAACATGGGTCATTACAAGGCAAAAATTAAGAATATTTTAATGCCAGGAGAACATTCAGTGGCAAATAAAAAAATGGAAATAATGCCTGTGACTTATTTCTTGTCAGTTGCAGCAGAGCAAATTGAGGGACAGAAAAAACAAATTTACTCTTGAGCGAAAGTATATACCCACAGCCAAGTTTTTGAGATTTTCACTGCACTTCTGAAACAAAAAAACCAGCTTCAGCTTAACTTGCATATTCAGATGTAACAAGTGACACTGAGGGATAACAGGGGCCTTTGACAACTCCTCTCTCACCATGTGAGTACTGAGAGTACCCTTTGACATAAAAACACCCATATGCTTCATGAGCATGATTTTCCTTTTGAGTTGCTACATTCTAAATTACCTTCTTGGTTATTTTCCTTTCACCTGATGGATATTACGAAGGAAAATATCCACATTGTAAAAGTCGGGCATAATGCTGGGTTCACAATCTCCAGGTAGGTTTAAGATACAAAACACATACCATCTACATATATAGAGAGAAACTACACTAGTGCCTTTATCTTGAGTAATTAAATAATGGTAATTACCCACTTTGTTTCAGAAATACAACAAAAGAGAAGGAAAGAGCCTTTAAGACATAAAAGCCTTTCCAGTTTACCCTGTTTGTTAAAAACAAGCCAGATATTTGCTTTAAATATTTTTTTAAATCCAGATCCTATAGATAATTATAGTTTCTTCTTCTTGAGATCCCAGAGTAACAATTAATGAATCTCTTGTGCAAAACTGAACAAGCAGCTCTCAATTCAAATTATCTGTCTTTCAGGAGTATTTATTATGCCTAGAGTCAGCTGCTGGCATAGGAATGCACATGATACTGCAAATCTCAGTTAAGCAGGCATTAATGGGCTTTTAATAAAGCCCAGGACTATGAGTAGCCTATTTATTCAAAATAATTTCTATGACAACATACAGTCCTGAAAAATGATGGGTTTGATTCATAACTGTACTTCTACTGTACTTCTATTTATACGTTTCAGCCTCTTCTAGCACCACAAAAAAAGCCTTCCAGCACCAATCTGACTGTCAATCAATAAAAACTGCAACCATATCAAAAAAAACCAAACTAACACAAATGTTAAGAAATTACAAAAACCTAAGAAAAAAATCAGTAATTCATCAGTACAGAAGTTCATCCAGCCAGCATCCTCGCTCTAACCAGGATGATCAAAATGACTCATCCTGAAACATCGGCTGAGGATCCTACATCACAGTATAGTTTAACACTGACACCCTGACCACAGGGTGCCAGTGGCTTTGGATGCCACACGTATCTTTAGTTCACCTAAACCAAACTCCTCCCTTCTTTCATTGAGTCTTCTCCACCATATAATCATACCATATTCCTTTTTTAAGTAAAACTGTATTTATACCAGACATATAAAATTATTTCTGCTACAACTCAAGGCTGAGACCTGCCCTGCAAGAAAAGTTTAAATTTGTGTAGAACAGTCTTACCACACATTGTTTTAAAGGAACATGAATCACCATCCTGACAAGTCTCCCTATGATTTCATGAAATGGGAGGTTGTCATAACAATTTTATTTTAGGAAACAGAATTGAGTAAAATACTTTGCAGAGTAAGTTACAGTAACTGGATTGCGAGTTGCTAAACAACTGGCAAAAAAAACCAAAGAAGATGTACCTGGTGAATCTTAAAGTCACCTTTATCACAGCACAGTTAGCTACATCAGAGGGGTTTACCTGTGTCAGCTTTGTTTACACTAAGACTGGAAACATTGATCCAAGTCTCTTTCTGCAAGCACACTGCAAAAACAATGCCAGCTGTCTCCAAAGCCACAAATAGTTCCATGAACCGAAGCCGAAAGCTTTCTTGCTGAGCAACTGCTAAGATTTGTGCCATCATGGGGAGGCCATGAGAACTCTGGGAGAGATTGAATTCTTCTGCTTCCATTTACTGCCAGTTCCGTTAATCTGTCTTCAACTAAGTTTACAATGAGATTAAAATAATGACTCAGTCATCCTAGCCTCCCTCTTCACACACAAATTACTCTTCTCTGTTTTATTATTTTCTCTTTCACCATTGGCAGCTGCCCGTATCAGCTGACAGAGATTCCCTGAAGGGCTGGCTGTTTGCTTCTTTTGACTTCGAATGCAATGGGGAGTAGAGATTGCATCATATCAACAATACCACCTTAAAATGGCAAAGGCTAAAACCATGACAAGTTAAAAACACAGATGTTTCCACATCTGCTTAACAAAGGGACATAAAATACCAGCTAACTAAGCCCCAAAAGTATATATATATATTTTGGTGCTGGAGAAAGCAGAACAGAATGCTCACTTCTCCCCTCCCGACAAACCCATCTTCTGATAAACCACCCCTCACACACACCAGAAATCCAAGGATTTTCAAAGAGAACCATGAATCATCTGGAGCAGACACAAACTCTGGGGGACTGCACCTTCCAGCACAAAAGCAGCTGACACACTGCAAACCTAATTTAATTTTGACTAGCTTATTCTGTCTACCGCTAAATACCTTGTTGCTCACATCTACAGCTTGTACTGCCACCAGAGCTGTGCAAGTATTCGCACAGGAGCCTACAAAAGACACATTAAACCCTTTCCCTTACATACACAAAAGGGTCTCAGTTCTACCAGGAAAACAACTTCTCTTGACTTGTAAACAAACCTAGGTTTTATGTTATAATTCATATTAATTCCCACCTAACTATGCTCCTTATGTCCCTCCTGCTGCTTTCTTTCTCAAGAGGATTAGATCAAAGAAATAAAATAGTTCAGCTCAATGCTTTCAGTATAAATACACAGACTCAGAATAACTGTATGTACAAGTGCCTAATACAAACCAACAATGTATCCTCTACGTGAAAACCAAAGCAAAGGGCACGCTCAAACTGCATATTTTGACAGTCAACTGATCAAGTGGACGAAGGAATGGATTTTGAGGTGCAACAGCTAACTTTTCACTAGTTAATAAGGTAGCTCTAGAAGTCATTAAACTTTCTCATCTGTCTTAAACCCATCAACTTTGCTCACAGTATTAACATACAGGGGTTTTCTGTTAGCATCTACAGATCAAGAGTGCACCTTTCTCCCTATCATTCTAGCCTAGCTGCCTAGGCTTTGTTTCACACTGGGAACTGCTCTCAGGGCACCTCACCTAGATTCCCTCCAGATGATGTTAAACTGGCACACACAGTTCAGACAGACACCTAACACATGCCAGCTAGGATCGGTCCTTCAGTCCAGATGACCAAACTAATTAATCTCCAAAACACACACAGTGTAAACATGAAGTCCTCAGCACCCACCGTTTACCCCTACAGATGTGCTTGTACTGTGCCACAGCACCTGCTACAGCAGACACAGCCAGAAATATCAAGGTTAAATTTTAACTTTCCCCTGCACTATTTGAGTGAAAGAGGGAAAACATAACCTTGTTTGAAGAAAGGAATAAAGCAGGTGCTGTGTTGTAACAGAGGCTTAGATGTGAACAGGCACAAGAAGTCTTGTCATTTGGATCCTAATGAGGCTCCTCACTATGAGGCTGGCATGACCAGGAAAGATAAGGATAAGCAGGTATGTAACACTGTGCTGGGTCTGTTTGAAGTGGTAAATCCTCCCCACAGCAGCCCTCAGTGCTGTGCTTTGCACTGGTAGCCAGAAAGGTGCTTAAAACACACCAGTTTTGGCTACTGCTGAGCAGCACTTCCACAGAACCTAAGCTGCTTCTCCAACTTTATCCTCACCTGCAGGCAGTGGGTAGACAAGATCTTGGGAGGGGACACAGCCAGGACAGCTGACCCCAACTGACCAAGGGGATATTCCACACCATCTGCTCAGCAGTAAAAGCTAGGAGAAAGGAGGAGGAGGCAGGGAGAACTCATTACTATGCTGTTTGTCTTCCAGAGCAATCACTACATGCCTTGCTTCCCAGGAAGTGATGGACATCATCTCCTGATGGGACATAGTGAATACATATTTTATTTTCCACTGCTTCCATGCATGGCCTTTGCTTTATTAAACTGTCCTTATCTTGACACATGGGGCTTTTTCATCTTACTTTCTCCCTCCTCATCCTGCTGAGTAGAGGAGTAATAGAGCAGCTCGGTGGACACCTGCTGTCCAGCCAAGGTCAACACACCTCAAATAAAAGGATGTATCCCAACAAAGTTTAAATTGACCCCAAGATACAATTTCTTACTTTATACAAAACTTGGCTGCAATACAGACTCTTTCAACTTATGTGCCACAGTGCAGAACAACAAGATGACCAATTTGATTGATAAAGGACAAACTTTAATTCTCTTGCCTTGTATTTGAATATATTAATTAAAATTACTTTTCCCTTCTCATAAAGGTGTTTCCTATTCAAGTAAATAAACACATTTGGGTTTATTTCTGGACATTTTCACAATGCTTATTTATTACCATTGTTTTACATGTAAAATAAATATAATCTCAGTCTACTTACCAAAGCACAGGAATGGCTCTCTGGTTTGTTTTTTTTAACTTGAGCAAATAGCAAAGACAAACCCAAGTCCTAAGTTAGTAGGTAAACATTACAGGTAAATATAGTCTTGGCTGGAAAGAAAAACAGCTAGCTGAGGAAAGCAGCACAAAACCAGGTGGCTTTCCTATGAACAGAAAAACAGCTACAGTCCATCAAATCTCCCTGCTTTCATTTCTAAACAGCGGTAATCCAAAAAATCTAGTTAAAACTGCTAAGTAACTGCAGTCTTAATATCCTCCGCCACCAAAACTGGTAAGATTCCTATCTAAAATAAAAGATATAATATTAGTACCATCTATTTTTTCTTGTCTTTTCAAAAGCACCATGTTGTCAAACACCTGACAGACACAGGATTAGGGGCCAAAGAGTAAAAGGAATCACCCTGCACACAGAAAGACCACCTCATATACGGCCTGCCAGCCTAATACTTGTGTCCAAATATGCCTAGCCTCCATGCTTCTGCACACTCTGAATTCAGACATTTTAGGAAAGCTGAGGTTTTACTTTTATTGTACTTTTTTCTCCAGCCTTCTCTTGCCCGGCAGGATCACTTAAAGGAGGCTCAGCACTACGAAAATTCCCAAATTCCCCAATTCTCTTGAAGGACTGTCTAACTTGCTACTGCTTTAAGATACAAAAAGCACTGTATCTTTGGTCTGCTAGTCACAAGGAAAACAAACTGGTGATAAGGTTCAAGGTCATGGAAATTCACTGCAGCACATGCACCAAATCAAACTGCTCACCTGCTGGTTTCCCAGTCTTGGTCATCCTTATCTTTTTCTTCTTTGGCATCAGAATTGTGTGGGTGTTTCTGCACAATCCGCATCCCACCAGCTTTCACTGAAACGAAAATTAAACAGTAAACAACAAACTTCAGTCAAGTAAGTGTTAAGTGAAGAATGTGGATGACCCACCCTGCTTCCCTCCTGATACTCTGCATAGTAGTTTACTAGTAATCACAGTTTGAAAAGGGGGCCCAAAGTGTTAAAAAGTCGCAAGCCTAAGTACATGCTACTTCAGGACCACATCTGCCATTCTCTTTCACGTGATGCCATCTTTGCTTAACCTGAGAAGCTGCAGCTCTTTTTATCACCTGCTTCCAGTGACATTTTAGAAAACTCAATTCTGTTTTAATTCTCCCTCTATCCCATACTAACTTGCAGCAGTCAGAAGAAACTGAGGCAATGACTTGCGTAACACTACACGAAAGGCCACAAACCAAAGAAACTAACTTGCCGTTTCATGTTAAAAGCTACATCTGTAACAATAGCATTTATACAAATAAGTACTTCACGAACAGTGTAATAAAAGCAAAATTTAGGAGGACTGTTAACTTGCATTTAGAACAGAGCTTTTTGTTTTGCAAAACATATGAGCATTTACCACATTTCAAATCCTTGCATCATTTAAGTTTTAGAAATGATGCAAACATGAAACCAGCCCTTTGAAACACAAAACAAGAAGTGAAAGCAAATCCACTTATGTACATCACTTATCCACTCCAAAGGGCAATATAAAACAGGAAGCAAGCCAAGCTTAGCACTGCAGCTACTAAGCAGAGCAACAGGCAGGCTGCTCTTGATCTGCTTTCTGGTTCAATAGTGTACTTTTCTTTTTCTTCAACAAGTGCTACATACGCTTACAGGACAGCACAGGATAAGACGATGCATCTCGTTAGCTTAATTGGATGGGTTACACTGCCATCAGCAACCACATCAGAAAACCACTATAGTGGTCAGAAGTCAATAAAACCACTTACAGAGACACTGGTTTGTGTTTCACAGTGCCTTGACACAGTAAGCCCGTGCTGAGATGCCACAGCTGGAGCGAGCAGGACGCCAGAGCAGCGCGCAGGAGAAGCTGAAGCGCTTGCTGGCACCGACAGAGGAGGCTGTACTTCTGACAGCCCTCCTGCGTCCTGCCACAGAGGGAGCAGGGCACCTCGCAGCAGTTCAGTGCTAATCCCAGAAGCCTAGACACAGCTCTAATTCCCAATTCTTAACCAGGACAGCAATGGAAAGGCCACTGCTGTGCATAAATTTTACAGCCTGGGTGGAGGAAAGCAGGAAACAAAGTGACCTGCTCCAGAAGAAGGTGAAAGCTCTTTGGCCCTGTCTTTTAAAAACAATTTTAAGTTCTGAGTGATATTTGAATGATAAACTTCTAGTTCAATAAAGGTCATTAACTAAAGACAGGCAATCAACAGGCAAAGTCAAATATCTTTTAAAGCCTACAAAACTGTGTCATCTTATCATGCATTAAAAAAAACCCCAAACCCAAATCACTAACCATTATGTGTTCTCTGTGCAACGTAAAACTTTAATTGGCGAGAAATATTTCACATGGGACAAGGAAAGAAAGGTTAAAAAACTACATTTCTTTGTTGTCTAAAATGAAGCAAAAATTAAAATTCCAAGTAATTCTTTTTTGATTCAAGCTCTTTAGAAATTTAAGTTTGTTTGCAAAAGCAAACACTGAGTTCTGTCACATGCAGTCTTGTTTTAACATCTCAGTTAATCAAAGTACTGCTATGCTTTATTTACATGTATTTATAAATTATTAATTTATTTTACTAATTTCTAAATTTAACATCATTGCACAATCAGAACTTTTTACTTATTTATTTCAAATTACTTTTTGTGGAAGATGCTGTCTCCACAGCAACATCTGCCAGGGTTACAAACAGCAGCTCCGAACAATACACACACTTCCATGTCCTTCAACATCTAACAGAATACTAGAGAAAACAATACCGGAAGACTTAGTGCTATTTTAGATCTAAAATGTCTCCCCTCTCATATATCATCAGGCCACCAGCCACTCCTTTTCTCTTTATCTGTCACTGGAAAAGATACACAGCTAACACGTCCAGATTTGCCTGTATGCAGAATTAACAGGGATTAAAAAGCAAATAACCAGACAACTAAAAAGGCATAATAGTGACTAATGCAGCAACTTAGAATTTTAAATCTGATTTTTTGAACTAATACCAGCAGGCATAGTATAGACAGCTTAAAGAACTTTGGTGCATAATTTAATTATATTTAGCAATCCAAGGTTACTGTGCAGAAGAATCCATCAAACAGCTGCAATATCATGTGTATTTGTGAGACCAGAAGTGAAATAATTAGACAGCACTCTACATATAGCTGATGTACATATCTGCCACCCATGACACAGCATGCTTGTGCCCAATCCAGTTTCAAGAGATTTAGCTTAAGATGATAAATACCCTTGCAGCATAATTCACCTTCCTTTTCAAAAGGTATCAGCTAAGCTACACTACCTCAGGGTGTGACAAGAGAAGAAATGATTACATCCACCAAGGTAATGAAAAACCCACTCAACATTTGTGAGATTTTCTTGGGAGTTACGAGTATTCATCTATTTCCTACTTGCCTAGCATTTACTACATAATTCAACAGATGCTTACCATGGTGATTCTGTCACTTAGAAGTCATCCTTAAAAGAGATCAGATTTCCTTATCCAGAAAACAAAGGATTTAAATAACTGATAAACCACCTTCCAGAACACTGTCAGAAAGCAGTATCCAGAAGTGGATGGTGTCAACCACACTGTGTTGGGATTAGGAAGAAAGCAGCTCCTGTGCTGAAGAGCAAGTAGAGAGCTCAGGTGCTAAGGAAGGAGAGGACAGGGAATGGCTCCCTGGAGTGGTGACTAAAGCGTGAAATAAAGAAGGGATCATTTGCCAGCACACTGAGAAGACCAACAAGTCTATCTGCCTCACTGCTGAATATAAGTTTTGGATTTTAATTATCATCTGTCATGCTCTCCCCCCTCAAGAGGCAGACAGGACTACCTTGTCAGTCCCGTGAATGCCAGCCCGTGTTCCTCAGAAGGGTATGACTACTCCTTCTGGAAATATTAAACAACTGTGTTAATCAATTACCACTCAAGCTGATCTGGAGTGGGGAAGCATTCTACTTTTTCCTCCCTGCCCCCACTGCTAGACTCCTCACTGTTTCTGAGACTGAATTCTGAAATAAACCCCACTGAGCTGGAGCAAGTACCAAGTGCCTGGAGAAGCACCACAGGTCAGGGACACCCTGGGCCCCAGCTGGTTCAGAGTGCAGTCCTTCCCAGGTAAACCTTCCAGCTCAACCCAAATCACCTGCCCGTCACAGCAACCAGACAGGAACTTTTAGAAATCCAGAGTACAACCAAGAGTCTTATCAGTTTTCCTTTTTCTTGACTATAGTATTCAATATTAACACAAAAATTTATTCCTTATGTACTGTGTAATAACAGATTCCATTACAATGATAAGATGTATGAAAAGGGAAACACAAAATATGCTTTTATACAAGATTAAGGGAGCATACATTAGTGTTCAGCAAAGTAAGAACAGGAATTACTATATGCCATCATTTCACAGAAATCTTGGCTCAGAGCTATTTTTTTTAAAGTAGAAAAAAAGCACATAACTATTTTCACAAACCTATCATAAAACTTCATAAATACACTATTAACACAATCACCTTCCTTTATCCCTCCACAGTATGTACTAGATGAACAGCTAAAGCATAATTACACAGATCTCTTCAGAGGGACTGTACAAACCTACTCAGCAATGTATTATGGGCACACTTGATCTCACTGATAGGCAGTGATAGATTTAATAAAGATTAAGTAAGGGCCCTCTTAAATTTCAGAAGGGAGGTCAAAGTCACTTCCTTCCCTGAGGTCTTGAGGTTTCTTTCCATTTCATTACCCTTTGTCTTTCAAGCGCCTTTTCCCCCTATGTGAAAGGTCAATGCAGAGAGGAATGCAGTGCAGTCAGTAAGCAAGGGCCAACAGTGCACTTGAAAAACAACAGATTTGTAATTTTGCTTTTAATTTGATGACTCAAATCCTTCCTAACTTTTACATGTCCAACATACTCAGTAGGATAAGACACATCTGTAAGTGCGGGTAGTGCTCTTTATAGAGCTGTATGCAGCAAAACCTGAGCTTTTAAACCATTTATTAGAAGAGATCCTCTATTCACATCTTTTCTTTGATAGAAATTTGCCTTGTTATTTATGAATAAAATTCCCCCGTATTAATTTTTTTAAAGAATTTCTTACTTCATTTTATTAAAACTTGTTTGCAGACTGACCTATTGCATTATTCTAATATTCAGGCATCTAAACCAGCTTGAGATAGAAGATTAAAACCTATCTTCAACCACTAGAGTAAATATACACTCTTGCTAGTCAAAACATTTCTTGTGGATTTTCCAAGCATTAAAAGACCAAAGGGCCAAACAGCTCAGAAAAATCTTCTTCCCAAAGCGACCTGAAGATACAGTAAAGCATTAGTTTCTCCTGGCCTCAAAGACAGACTCAGTGATCGCCTTCCTTCCAAAGCTCAATTTTGTGTGCATGCTCACAAAAAATAAAAAAAAAAAAGAAACCAAGACAGGGATGCCAATGATTTTAAATGGCACATAGTTGAAGGTGTTCTTCAGTTCGTATGTTTTACAAAGAAAAAAATACAAACTGAAATATTCTGACTGCAAAGGAAACCTGTACTGTAATCCACTTGTGCTTTTACACTGTGCATTGCTAGTTTCTCATGTGGCCTAGGGAGGCTCACTTCAGGTCTTAAAATCCCACCAGTTTCAAAAGACGGGTTTTGAAGCAAAACTCTCAAACATGGAGCAACATCAGAAAAAACAGTTACAAAGCATCTTCGTTTCATCAGTTGTGTAGCTGGCAGACAGCTAAACCAATATAAAATCTTAATGATCCCTCCACTCTGGAGCTGATGTGTACCTGAAGACAAGCCAGGTTGAGAAGCGGGCAACAAAAGCTGTCAACATTGGAAAATGATGCTTTGGTTTGTTCCCTGAAGCAGCTCAACAGGAAGTCAGATAAGAGCTAATGCTATGAAGGAGGAGGCTGCAGGACTGGAATGACTGCTCAGCCAAGGGACTGATTTACCTGCACTGCTGAACTGTATCTGCCATGCAAAGCAAAGCCAATACTTTTCACTTCTATTTAGAGGGATTTCAGGTCCTCATTTTAAAGAGCACAGAACTCAGTTAGGATTCAACAGCTGAAAATAAAACTAGCCACCTTGGGAATTGAGAATTTCAGCATTTTTTACTGAAACGCCAAAAAAAAAAAAAAAAGCTCACCAACAACTCCACAGGGAAACATTAGACGACATATGTAAAGCTGCTGATGCAGGGACCAAAGTTCCCTTTCTTTAAGAAAACTGTAAGAAGCAAAACTAACAGTACATGAAGGAAAACAACTTCGATACTGCCACGAACTGAACCCCACCTGTGTGCAGAGAAGAGCTGCCACCTATAGACAGTGGCAGGCCAGTGTCCCACTGGAGGTGACACCCAACTCCTACCCTGACCACCCACTCGCATACAGCAGCGGGATGGAAAGCGAAGGAGGTCCTTTGCTGGGCACTTCTCAAGCAGCTTTACCTGTTTCCTACCCTGCCAGAATCGCTGCCAGGGGCACGCAGCCTGCTCTGGCACTCACACCATGACGCCCGCAGGCAAAATGGATGCACAGAGCACTCCTGGTTTGCAGTATCTGTTCACACTCAGCATACACTCTGCTGGAACAGCCCCGCAGGCTGCGTGGGGCCGAGACCGCTCCGCTCCCCTTCCCACCACCACCAGCCCCAGGCCGGGGTTCCGGAGGCCTCCGCCGCCTTTCGAGGGCGGGATGCTCGGGAAGACAACGCTGTCTGCCTGCCGGGTCGGAGCCTGGAAACGCAAAGCTGCCCACACCCGATGAGGGTTTGGCCGCATCCAGAGAGCTCCTCGGGGAGAGGCAGGGCAGGGAGCGTCGCCCGTCACCGGGAAAGGCTGCCAGAGGGCAAGGAGGGCCGGGGCCGCCCAGGGCTCAGGAGGGGATCCCAGCGCACCTCCCGCGGCCAGAGCGCCGCACTGCGCCCGAGCAGCGGAGAGCGAGGAAACCCACCGGGGCTCGCATCCCCGGGGCCTCGAACCTCCCGGGGCTCACACCCCCGGCGGCGGCGGCGGGACCCGCCCGAGGCCGCCCTCGCCCTCCTCAGCCCCGGCGCGCACAGGAGGGAACTTGGCGGGGAACCGGCGCCCGGCCCCGCCGGCCCGCAGCCGCCCCGGCCCCCCCGTCCCGTCCCCCGGCGTGGCAAGAGAAAGAGCGGAGAGACGGGAACCGGCAGCCGTACCAGCAGGAGGGTGTCCGGCCCGCGTCTCTGCTTTCTCTTTAGGAGGCGAAGACATTTTTACTGTGCCAACGGCCCCGCGCCCGCACCAGGCGCCCGCACCCCGGCACAGCACGGCGAGCACGGCCCGGCTCCCGCCCTGTTAACGTGGCCGCCGCGGGGGCGGTGCCGCGCCGGGCGCCGGGCCCTGCCCTGGCCGGGCGGGCGGGGACGTGGCGCCCGCAACAGGCGGCTTCTCGTGTGGCGTGAGGGCAGCGGAGGCAGCTCTTGTAGCGTGACCCGCCCTGTTTGTTTCGTTTGCCGAGGAGAAACGGCGCGGGCAGTTAACAACGTGATTTTGAATAGTCTGCGTGTGCACTTCAAATAATATTTGTAATTAGTGACTAATTGGCAGTTGGCGGCTTGCGCTTTGTTGTGCCCTGCCAAACCGCGTATGGGTGAAGTGGCCTAAAGAGAGCTGTGCTGGTTTTGCCTGGGGAAGAGTTAGTTTGCGTCACAATAGCTGGTAGGGGCCGTGCTTTGGAATTGTGCTGGAGACCGTGTTGATAACTCGGGGCAGTAAGTGCCCACCTTGCCTTTGCTTCAGATCTCATTTCCTTTCTGTTTGAAATTACAGTGCTGATTCACGTCGTTACAAGAAAATTTTCAAACACTTGAGTTTTGTTTTCCCAGCTATGTGGAAAGGCATAGAACACAATATCTGAATGAATTACATTAGCAGCAAAGTGTAAACCATGCAGGCCATTCTGGTTTTCTTTTATGGTTTGAAATAAAAAGCAAGTATCCCAAAACATGGGTGTTTGGAAGTTGACCCTCCCCCCTCCAGAGTGGTATAGAAATATGTCATCACACATTTGTTACAGGGAAATTAATGCAATAATATTTTATTTGTTTGCTATCACTCTTTGTGACAACTGTATTACCATTGCAAAAATATGTGTGATGTGTAAATACATGTTTTGGGGGTTTTTTTGCAACAGTCCAAAATATAATCACATCGTGGTATCCTTAACAGCTTGAATGAACAAATGCTGTAAAAATATTGTAACTAAGTTCTTACATTTTGCTGCTGGGTTATTTCAATTTCTTACACGTGCAGCACTTTAGAGTCTCAGATTGTATTTTCAGCTCTGTCACCTTCCGTGTAGCCTAACACAAATCCAATTCCCTTTCTAGTCTCTGTCAAAGTCTATCCAGATTATAATTTTTTTCTAGGGTAGAATTATGAGATTTTAACACTTTTTTGTCTACCATCTCCTGAATTTTAATTAAAATATTGCATTCTCACTTTTTCTTAGTTTTCCCAGGTTTGTTTACTTTGGATTTCCCTGTGCTGGTTACTGAAGTTGATAGAAATTTTTGCTGCTGCAGGTTTAATCTAAACCACCTGTTATAGAAATGAAATTAAAGAAAATGTGCTTTATGATATTAAAACACCTGCAAGTTAATGATTTTTCTCCAAGAAGCAGTAATAATTTCCTATTTAAGCACAAAGCTTTAGTACATGAAGATGCACTGGGAGGAAGTATTACATCAAAGATGTGCTTTGGCTGTTCTTGCTATAGCCAGCAACGTTTAACGTTATGAGAATTCACGTGTCACCATTAACACAAGTACTTGTATGAAGGCTTGCTGTGGCTTTGCAGCTAAAATACAACATCTATCCTGAGTATCTCACAGGGCTGAAATTTCCTGAAAGTGCAGCTGTGCATTGGGTTTGGAAGCTGGGATCTCAAGGCAAACCATTCTAGTGCAGAAGGAGCAAGGACTGGAAGAAGGGAAGAGAGATTGAAAAAGGAAAAATGAGGAACGGGAGGACTTGGCCTGAGTGGGCAAGAAGACAAGGTCAAAAAGTTGAGTAGGGGGTGGTGGAGAGGTAACATGAGAATTGTGAAGCAGGGCAAATACCATGGCAGAAGGAAAGCAATGTTTTTCCTCAAACAATGAAGTAGGAGCCAGAACTGGTTGAGTGAGATGAGGATGAGGACCCCAGGGAGAAGGGAGAGAGGACTGAAGGTAGGTCAGGCAGGAGCAAGCACACAGAGCATCAGGCTTGTGGGAGGGAGAGTGCAGGATCTTCGCTGCTTTCCATGGTCTAGAGCTTCTCAGACCAACCTCGCTATAGTTGTCAGTGCACGTAATTATTGCTTTCCTCAAGAGACAGAGGCCTGTGCCAATGCTAAGTTTCTATGCTTGCAGAAGAATTATACAAATGTCATTATGATACCATAGGATAGAATCTCATTTTCAAATATTGTTTTTAAATTGTTGCAAGAAAAACAAAAGGTAGACAAAATCCAAAATTAAAATAAATATATAAGTAAATAGATTGAGATTTGTAAAATCGAGCATTTAAATGAGGAGATGCTGTAAAGTTTGTAAGTGGGACTTCAATTTTGTGAAACAGAGGGATGGTTTCTTTGGCAGATGTATGGCAACATGCATTTTTCTAGCTAGTAGCAGTGCCATAATATTAGCAGCAATCACAGCATCAGAGAATCCTTAAGGTTGGAAAAGACCCTTAAAATCATCAAGTCCAACCATCAACTTAGCACTGCCCATGGAAGTGTTCAAAAAAGTGTGGATATGGCACTTCAGGACATGGTTTAATGGTGAACATAGTTCACCCTGGGCAATCTGTTCCAATCCTTTACAACCCTTTCCATTAAGACATTTTTCCTAACATCCGAGGTAAACCCCTCCTGGCACAACTTGAGGCCATTTCCTCTCATCCTGTTACTTTTTTCCTGGGAGAAGAGACTGGCACTCACTGGCTACAGCCTCCTTTCACAGCTACATGTAGGGAGCAATAAGGACTGCCCTGAGCCTCCTTTTCCCCAGGCTAAACAATGTCCTGCTCAATTATGCCAATGTACAAGAAATACAGAGGCATTCTTAATGACAGGCAGTAAAATGCCAGGATTTTTCAGTCACTTAGTCATTTCCAGCAGGCCAGCTGTTTGTACCAGCACGCACAAATGGCAGCAACAGTGGGAAACTTCATCGGAAAACAGGCAGAGTTTTTACAAAAAGTTGGCTGTGGAGTCACTTCCTTTGCCAATTCAGCCACGCCTGGTGCTGACACACTTTTCCCAGAGATTGTAGCGAAGGCAAGTCCCTACTGGAAAAGAAGTGAACGACAGCATCACAGGGCACTGAAATGCAGCACACTGAGGGAAGAGTAAATAAATAATGTTGTTTAGAATATTTCATATTTAAACATGTTTTGAAGACTGCTGGATGTTTTAGAATACGAGTATTTTTGCGGAGGATTCCACCACATACCTCTTCAGTTCATGGGTAAAAGCTGGTAATAGACATCTAAAGTCTTTGTGACATTATCCAGCACAACCAAGAAAGACAACTCTCCAGCTGCTACTAATTTTAACTAAAATAGCAAGCAGAAAGAAGTTACATCTTTTGTGTTGATGGTGCAGGCAAATGCCCAACTCCCACGTTAAAAAAAAGCCAGCCAAAAAATAGGGAAAAAACCCTTTACAAATCCCAAAGGCCAAGTAAAAAATAAACAACCTGAAGAGAATAGTTAGGGAAGTATGCAAAAGCATGCATGTAACAGCTATTTTCAGTCGCAGTTAGGCCTTCACAGCACTTCTGACAGTAATACCAGGTTCTTATTTTTTGTGCTTTATAGCCCAAAGTATGTTCAGTAAGCAGTCTTTTTTAAAAATAAACAGTCTGTTGAACTATGATTAGAACACCATTTATGTCAATTTTGAAAATGCTCACCAGTACTAAACAGATGGCTGTAGTTATGGTGCTTTCACTTGGGGCCTGCAGTAAAATTTTGTGTTCTTTCTGAAAATCCTGACACACATAGAAAAGCAATTTTTGGGTTCAAGTCAACGGGAAATTATAATAGTGGAACCTAGGGTCATCCAGCATTTAAAAGGCAGCTAACTGCTTTGCCACACGACTTCTGCTGTCATTTGCAGCACACATATGCACACGCATGCTGTAAATTCCGGGAAGTATGATAATCTGCTCTGTCTTTAGCTACAGGGTAGGCAAAACTCTTTCAGTGAACAGGGTTTTGCCAAATTTATAGACAAGCATCAAGTTAATGAAAACTACCAGCTGCTTTTGATAATGCATCCAAGATACTTTTACCTGAAAGCAGGTAGTTGTTTTGAAAATTTGATTGTTTTATTTCAACAACGTTTAAGATTTTGCTGTTTTCAAAGATTAAAAACCATGGGGAAATGAAATTATTTTCTCTTTTTATCTTCTTATTTTTCTTTTTTTTCCCCTGCAAGTTAATAAAAATATCAGTTATCCACATAGTTCTAATCCTTTGTGACATTTTTAGGGTGCCATAATTTCTGAGAAATGATAAAACAAACCGAAGGGTTTACTTAGGAATTTGATCCTTCGCTTTGACTTTTTGAGTTTGCAGATCTGTATTTGTATAAATTGCTACTCACTACTTATAAGAATGGGCTTAGTCTGATACAGCCACATGAGAAAATTCCTTGTTTTTTCACTTATGTGGAAATACGTAAATCTTTTAGCAAAAGTCAAATAATGCCATTTCAGTTTTGTCCACTTCTATACCAGATTGAGGAAACGGTGCTGAGTTTAGGGCTATGGTTTGTTAGGAAATCTTCAGAGATTGTGTGGGTTGCCACCTAAAAAGGTGATTTTGTTTTAATATACAGACATGGGAAAATAGCTTGTGTAAGAAAACCACCAAATAAACTTGGAGCAAGGAGTAACATGCTTTAATAATGATTTTCCACCCTTCCCTTACCGATTGTTGTTGCATTGACTCATTAAAGTCACTTAGGTTGCAGTGTTTGCTGGTTTCTCTGTATCTTGATCTGATTAATTCCATGTTGTTACTCTAGCTGTACTGTTAACGCTGACAAGGAACTCAAATTTATTTGCTTGCTTGATTTACTAATTCAATTTTCCAGTAAAATCTATATAATTCTTTTTTTTTTTCTTTACAATTAGAGTAAGTTCCCACTGGGGCAAACATAAATTTGTTGAGTGTTAAAAGTTCCTCAATTGGATCACAATGTAATTGTAAAACTCAAATGCTGTTTTTTCTTAGTGTTTTATTAGATTTCCTCAGAAATATTTCTGATAAAAAGTATACTACAGGTCTATCTCACGAGAAAGGTAGAATGATGATGTTTTCAGAAAGAAATGTTGCAATGTTACATTGCCGCTCATATTATATTGTCATAAAGTTCAGACTTCTGAGCTGTTATCAAATATTAAATCAGCACGAAAAGCAATTTCTCAGTATGATGGATTACTGCTGAGATATGAAGCAAATTCAGGAGGCTTGTAGCAAATTAAGAAATTGTTCTGTATGCCTTTTTCACAAAAGTAGTCTGTTATTCTGTTAATATCTTAGCTGCAATGACTGCTTTTTACACTTGCTCCTCCTCACTCTACAGTATTATTTTAGCTGTTGAGTTTTAGGCATGGTGCATGCTAGAGTGACATAATTTGTTGTAGGTTTCTTTTCTTTCAAGAACAGGTTGCTGTTGGCCATACAGCTGGAGTAAAAATTTATACCGAGTTCACATGAGAATTCTGCCTTTAAGGAAAACCCAAATGGAAACTGCTATCACAATATATCCTCACATTACGCTAAAATTTTTTGCTTTTCATTAAATTAAAATAAAATGATATATAAATGGCTTTACCACTGTATACTAAAAGGAATATAAGGAGAATAAATGTCTGTGAGTTTCCAGAGGCTTTGCCTTGCAAAATATCACTGTTCATTCTTCCCCTAATGCAGTGCTCCGCAGTTCTGCTTTAAAACACTATTCATGGTGATACTAATACAGAAGTATTTTGATATGGAAGATTAATAAAGCAATTTATAGATTCAATGGTAGAAAGGTAGAAAGGGGGGAGGAGGCAGAGGGAAAGAGAAGGAGAGAGGGGAAGAGAAAAAAAGAAGGAAAGTAGGGAGGGATATGTCAACACATGAAGTAAATTCCATCTTTTGGAGGTTTTTTATCCAAAGAGGTCAATATTCTGCATAGAGGCTGTAATTTTCATTATCCACTGCCTTAGAATGGGTAAATGGAACTGCAGAGAATTAAGTTGCCAAAGCGGAACTAGTAGCAGAGATGAAAACAGTGAACTGCCTTGGGGCACAATTCTCTCCCCATTGTCTCCTTAGTCTGGGACTTACTGAAGAAACTGTGTATTTTTTCATGGTGGATAGTGGGCACATTAGTGCTGCCCAGTTAGAGAGCTCTGTAGATGGCAGATGACAAGGCTTCCCTCCACTTGAGATAAATGTGCAGAACCTGTTGCAGTTTTGGACTTTCATCACGGCCTCAGGATCAGTGTGAGCAGGGGCTGTGATTGCTCCTGGGAGTTACTGGTGTTCATACCAAATGAGGCTCAAAGAATTAGGTGTTATACTCGGCAAGTGGGTCTTACCCACTCCTCTCTTCCTTTCTTTCCCATCCCATTCTGTCTTACTGATTTGGACCTCTGCAAGCTGTGCTTTTTCAGAAAAAGAAAGAATTAATGTTGGTTCAAAAGTGAAAACGAAAAAAGTTAAGCTAATTTAACTTCTTCGTATTTACAAACACATTGGATTTGGTGGGGTTTTTCTACATTTTATTTCTGTAAACAGATAACCTCAGAATGTGGGGGGTTTGTGGTTGTGATGGAAACTGAGAACCTGGCTAACTACAAGCCTTGCAGTAAGCACTCAGTACAGAACTGATGGTTGCTTACTGTCCATATTTCATATTTAAAGTCAGCATGGTAAATAACATCAAACTTCATTGATTTCAGTATCTTCGGGGTCTTTCTAATCTTTCACAGAAACTTTGTTGGCTTCAGAGCGAGTTTTTTATGTACGCAAGTAAGTTGCTCCTAGCTTCTAGGAAATAACTTCGTAAGACTGTGGGTTTGACTGCTACAGGTGCTGAAGAGCTCCCATTAACACGAGCTCATCATAGGTCAGCACCTTTCAATACCTGACAGGGTGATGTGTTAGCCTTATACCCTTTTAGCTTAGATACAAGCAGCCACTCCTAAGGCAGGAGTGAGGGTGGCACTCAGCTTCCCACAGCACCAATACCTGACATACGCTTTGCCTGGCTCTGCTTTATCCCTCTGATACAGCCAGACCTATTCTAAAAGACATGTCTTCTCCTGGAAGAGCCTTAGTGCCTTAGTTTCAGACCTAAGACTTCTGTTAACTTTGCCATAAACATATCAATTGCAGAGTCCTGGTCTTGACACTCTGCATTATTTATTTATGTTCCTTCAAGAGAACGTTAAGTAATATACAACAAGAAATTATATATTGTGGTGTATATTTAGTCCAAATGTGTCTTTGTCTAGAGTAATGGAGTCATTTTTTAATCTTTGAACTGATCTGAACACATACCTCAATTGCAAATCTACCCAATAATTTTCCTTTAGAAACACTACTTTATGTTTCAGAGAGAACTAATTGCTAAACAGCAAAATTCCTTTTCAGTTGAATTCTAGATGCCAGATTTCCAACTATAATTCTTCATTCTTATTAGAAGGAGTCTGAGTGTGTCAACATTCTTATTGATGTTTTCTGCTGAATGCTTTGTTATAAACTGGACATAATTAAATGTAAGTAGACTGGTATTTCATCACAGCTCAAGGGTATAAGGCTAACACATTTTTTCTCCTGTTATCTCTCCAGTCCTCTTTCTTCTTACATGAAAAGAATGCAAAGTATCAGCATTCTGTAAGGTTGGGAAGTTTTATGACCTCTCTTTAGGAAGCTGCAGCGTTTGAACAGTGGTGGAAGGCTGTTTGGCTTTTCAGTTGTGTCCCAGAATTATGTCAATTTTAATGAGTATATTTTCAAAGTACTTCCTGGCTGAGAGCTAAAGTTTATAAGATGTTTTTAAAGTATGTACCTATATTTTATTTTTTCTTTGCACAGAGATTCGGTTTGTTTAGCAGTTTTCAGTTTTTCCTGCTTGTCCAGATTACATAATTTAAATTATTCTTTCTTTTTCTTTTTTTTCACTAGTATTACAATTTTTCATACTTTCCACAGAAATCTAGTTTTGTCAGTTCACCAATTATCCTGTGTTAAGAATTTATCGAAATATCATTAGAACGTTTATCATGCCTGTGCTGTGTCTGTCTGGGATGGGGTTAATTCTCATCATAGTCACCCTCATGGTCCTGTGCTTTGGGTTTGTGACCAAAGCAGTGTTAACATAACAGTGTTTGGGCTGTTGCTGAGCAGTGCTTGCACAGCATCAAGGCTTTCTCTGTGCCCTGCAGTAAGTGGGAGGAAGGGAAGTGAGCGGGTGTCTGGGTGCTTGGCTGTTGGCCCAGGTTATCCCACCACAGTGCTGGCTGTGGGAAGCTGAGTCCCAGCTTCGCTGTGTCTTAGGAGTGGCTGCTTATGCCAAAGATGATCACCCTGTCAGGTACTGAAAGGTGCTGACCTATGATGAGCTTGTGTTAATGGAAGCTCTTTAGCACCTTGAACAGCCAACCCTACAGTTCTAAATGGCTTCCAGGAAAATTTGTTCCCTAACTTCTCCATACAGGGCTGAGTGGCCTGTATTTCTCCAGATCTTCCTTCTTGCCTCTCTTGAAAAGTGACATGAAATTTGCTTTCTTCTGTCTTCAGAAACCTATTTGTGATTGCCACTCCCTTTCAAAAGTGGTAACTTGCAGTGACAGCAGACAGCTATTCCAGGACTATTGAATGCACCCCATCTGGTCTCATATGCTGGCTTAAATGATCCCTAGCTCTGCTAGTTACCCTTTACCATCAGTAATGCTTCAGTTGCACTGACCATTATTAGGTTCCTGGCATACCTGAGAGAAGAACATGGCAGTAAAAACAGGCAAAAAGAACACTGAATACCTCACCTTGTCTATATCCTTTGTCAGTCGCTGTCACCATATTTAATTGTACCACTGTTCTTTCTTCCCTCCCTTTCCAGCTAAAACCAGTAAGCTGCCAGAGGCTTTCCACTTCCCAGTTCGCTGCCTGTACTGCATTTTGATGAATTACCGGAGGCAGCTCCAGCCACCAGGCAACATACTGACATTGCTTTCTTGAAGAAATACTGTCCCTGCATCTTGAATCCCAGCAAAATTGAAATCATGGTATTGGTCTGGTAATAGCTGAACTACCAATTTGGTGTTACAGTTTGCAAGCCATGTTACAAGGCCATGGGGAAGAATGACTGATACTGCCAGGTCGAGGAAAATGTATATCAACAAGCACATTGAGGGTCACCACCATCATTTATGGACACTCTGCAAGGGTAAGAGGTGGGCTGAATGGATCATTCTGAATTCATCACATTCTTTTGTCAATATCTGTCCTAGAGGACTAAAGGGACCCATAATCCTCTTTGCAGCAACCTCATTTACTATTTTTTATAGGCCATTTCTTTCCAACTCTACTGATTTTAAATTCGTGGCTGTTACAGTATTCCCGGTTCCCCCTGAAGGACAAGTCTGCTAGAAATATTGTCTCTTAGGGTTATCCTGAAACAGCCTCAAGTTTACACAGATTACCTGGGGAAGTTTAGCTCCCCAAACTACCTCATCCTTCTGTTCAAGGGTTGATGCTTCTTCCTTGCTCTTTTCACCTACACCTTATCATCATGCTTGCCCTCTTCCATGGCACAAACTTATCTTGGTTTCTAAACCTGTGTCTGATACAACAGTTTGAGTGTTTATAACCCTAAAAGACAGTGCTTTGCACTGAAACTGAACTGCACTTTTGCTGTCATTAGCAGCAGCCATAAGTCATACTCATGCCACCATCCCCTGTCCATCAGTTAATTCCTGTTTAAATTCAATCACAGGTTAAAAGTGCATCCTTCAAAACAGTCTGTTAGGCATGCCTCTGCTTCTGTAATGATTGTTGTTGCCTCTGGCCTCTCCTTTCTGTGCTCTATTGCTATCTTTTTCCAATGCAACAATGAAAATAGCACCATGTGGTCCTCTTTCAAATGTCTTTACAGATTAGCCAGTCCTCCATGTTGCTGCTAACTCCAAATACCTTATGCAAATCCCTCCACCAACAGGTTGTTTGGGAAGAAAGGCCCTTTTTCTTTGCTCTTCTCAGCCCCGTATGTCAGTTAAATACATGTTGTTTTGCCTGCTTCTGTTCACATAACCTTCTTGGACCTTTGGAGACAATCCTAGAATAAAGTTCTGCTGCATCAAACTTACCCTCAGCAAATGAAATATATATGATAACAATATAGCTGCTTTTTAGTCTCATGGACATTTATCATATCTCATGATTCCCAAGTCTGTAATGAAAAAAAACCCCAACATTAAAAATACCAAAGAAAAATTCTCATGCAATCCCCAAATGCTTCCACTCTGTCTTTTGGAATGGTTTTTATGGCCTGTTGCTCATACTCCTTGTCCCACATGGGCATTTCAGCTGTCCCTTCAGCTCTGCAAATGCTGAGAATCCAGCAAAGGTAACCTATGCCTGGTAAGGCTTTGTCTGTTCCCGCAGTGGCTTTGGAGTGCTGTGGCAGTGTCTCAGAAATGCTGTGTGAGAGCCTGCATGCTGCACTGCCCGCAATTAGCTGCACCATGGACCTGAAGTGAATCAAACCCTGTGCTACAAATATAGCTGTCAGCTGGGGATACTCTGCAGACATCCCATGCCTGACTTATCCTGTGGGGTAGAGCTCAGTTGCATCATGTCCAGGGATCATATCTGATAGGCTGATGTGGCATAGCCCATTGTTATGTTTGTATAGAACATGAGCAAAGCCTTAGGTGAAATAAAACTTTCTGATTAAAGTGATAATACACACTGACTTCCAGAAGTATTTTCAGTTTTGACCAGGTAGGAAGAGAAGTGCATCAGCTGGTGACAAACTCATTAACAGTTTGCTAAATACTCAAGCCAATGAGATAACAATGTCTGGTTTGCCAGAAAGAAAGCAGAGTTTTCAAAGGGGTGTGGGAAATTAATACTCAAGAAAAAGATCCAAAGTGAAGGATCGCTTTTCATTTCAGAAGTGAAAATTAAAAATTTTGTGGGAAGATGTGAGAAGATCACTGGGGTTAAAAAGGTAACGGTATAGGAGTTCTAGGGAAAAGTGCAGTTGCTACTCCCATATGGAATGCAGTCAGCATGTCCAACCTCACCCACACAATACAATCCAAGGGGGACTAAACGGATGACGGAGCAGAGTGGAGCCAACACTGCCGGGCTCTGTCAAAACCCTTGCAGAGGAGAGAACTCAGTGGTACTTTCCAGCTGATAAACCACACAGCAGTGAACACTTTGGAGATAAAGGAAGATGTCCCGCTGTTGAATCAGCAACAGTGGCGAAATCTTGGACTGACCCATGTCCCCATCCCAAGGTTATCTCAGGTACTATCCTGAGATATCCACCCCCAAGATACAACCACCACTCACTAGTAAGATGTGTGACTAAAATCACCCAAGCTCCACCTAAATGTAAAGAAATAGTGTAGAAGAAAGCTAAGAATGGGGAGAAGTGGGGGAAGACTCCAGCATAATTTCTGGGATCAGTTGAGGGGCTGAACCTGTCTTGTCCCCCACAGAGATGCCTTTTGGTTAAAGAACTGTGTTCTCTGCATGCTGAGTGATCATCTCAAGCCAGCTTTTACCAGGGATTAGAGTTTGTTAGTATATTGCTTTGAATATATATTTGCAGTATCACAATTTCATTTAAGAAGAGTGTTTTCTGTAAACTGTTAATGGGAGTCCTTCAAGGATGCTGGCTGCCACTGGCAGTGGGTAAAGGTGTGGAGACCCAGGAGAGGTTTCTGTTTGGTGTGTGACCCTGAACAAGTCAGTCTTTGATCCAGTGAACTGCTCAGTGAAGGATCCCCCTAACGGGACCTCTGACAGGCTGGTTGGGCACAAGGGTCTGAGCTTTCCGGGGTCTTGGCTTTCCTTGACTAATCAAACACAAAGGGTTTGAGTAAATCTCTCTTTTTCATGTGATAGAAAATAAATTTGATTTTAAATACATCCTTAAAATGTGTTTAAATGAACATATTATGAAAGGTAACATTCTCTCCTGAGCGAGGTTCCCTTCCATGACCTCACCCTGAGGATGTTTTCAGGTTTTTCAAGACTGAATGCTCTGTCAAGAGTATGTGAATTTCTACAGTCTCGGCTGCCTCATAATGGGTGAGAAGAAACTTTAGAGCCAACATAAATAATGACTAAAGTTCTGCATGTGTTTTCTGTTTCCTTTTGGCACTTGGACTTCAGAAAATCCTGCAAGCACCTATTTTAAATTCTGTAAGCAAACATTTTTTTGCCTTTTAGTTTAGGCTTCAGCTAAGGCTGATTTCAAGGTAAATAGCTAATGACTTAATCCCATTGGCGCAGCTAACCTTAGAACCAGTTTAGTGTAATATTCTTGCAATACCCAGCATCCTGTACATTTTTTTTTCCCATTTTGGAGCTTTTCAGGTAGAGATTTAAGTCGAAAAAACATTGTCTGGTGACTTGAGCTAGTCAGAAAAGCAGCAGAATAGTGGAGGAAAATATTTAGCCTAAGAATTCTGCCAATTTAGGTGTCAAAGTATTTCCTAATACTGAATGAAAAGATCTTTTTTACATGTTGAATTTCATAAAGTGAAAGGCATGCAGCACTGTGAGAAGCAGTAGGAAAATGGTCTGTCATAAATATTTGAACTCTTGCTGAGGTATCTTTTCTCCTTTGTCCTCCCTGGTATAGCTAAAACTAACATCTCTATTGAGCTTAAAGAACCAGGTCAATCAACTATTGAACACAGAGTGTTTGTCACCTGGGGAAATGAATAATTAATGTAGCCTCACTAATCTGATATCAAAGGGAAGGAAATGTAATAGCAAATAGGCCTATGTGTAAGGAGAAAAAAAATAGCAACATCCTATCAGCTCAGCTTAAGTGGTTCATGCACATGAACCTGAGCTGAGGGTGCAAACTGAAATGCTTAGTGAAAATAGGCTGGCTGAAAAACCAGAATAATTTCTTTTGCTGGGAAGAAAAGTGAGATGGATGAAGGAAGAAAAGGTTTCTGAGCCTGCTCAAAAGAAACCAAGTAAAGTATTTTCAGCTGAAGATTTTGGACTCAGAGATGAAATCACTGCTGCTAAGCTCGGCTATTCTCTAAGGTAATGAAAGATTCAGGCTGCTTGTATTTCTGTAACTTCTTCAGTATATCCTGCCTCTGAATGTAACTTAGCCAAATCTAGAGGTAGAAACCCATTTCATTTTCTATTCACTCTTAGAATACTTCTTTTTAATGGTTCTTTCTCTATTAAATGGTAAGAATGTGTTGTGGGGATGGTGGGAGGGATATATTCTGAAGATATTCCTAGAAGCTTGGTTAAATTTTTGAAAGGAGATGCTGCAGTCCAAATGTTCAAATTTGTTTTAGAGCCAGTACAATTCACAGAGAAAGTGTGGAAAAAGAAGGGTAAAAAAGGAAACAGGAGCTGGTGAACAGGAAGTGTAACCACAAGAACATTTCTTGAGATCGTTGAGGTCCCCAGAAGCTGCAGTGACGTTTATGCAAGTTTCTGTTTTATGAAACAACTGAAAAACTGAGCTTGCAATCAGAAGCGTGGAAAGGACGGGGAACTCACAGTATAGTGGGAAGAATTCTTTAGGGGACTGTATATACTTTTTTCTTACCTTGCTGTGTGTATTTTAAAACCTTTTCTCCATGAGAAAGTTGCACCAGTCTGTTTAGGTATGCAGTTTATATAAATATGAGAGACATTCTAATTAAGCTGAAACTGATTTCTCTTCTCTTTAATTCAGGACAATGAAAAACTTGCATAAGCTATACCAAGTAAGAAGGTCTACACAGGAACCTACATTTGTTAAACAAGATTGGTTTAAAATCTGCTTTAAATTAAATGAGTGTATTTTTCTGTTGTGAAGAAGGCTTCCTGCATGTGTATTGTCCGCATCAGAGGCAAACCTGATGCAGGTATTTCACTGCTCTTGAGAGATAACTGAGGATTCACCATTTTTCAGAGAAGTACCTTGAAAAAGAAGCTGGAAATAAGAAAATTTGTCTGGCTCATAAAATCAATTATGACAAAAAAAAAAAAAAAAGTCAAATACCAACACCTCAAGCAAACAGGAAATTTCATATACAGCACAAAATCGGACCACAAAATCAGAAATTAAATACACTGAAAGACAGAAGGGCCTGTTCACCACTCAGCTTTAGGGAAAGCAGGATCATTCATAGAGTCAGAGAAGCATGACATTTAGCTTGGTGAAGGAGCCACCTGACAAATTCAGAGAATTTAAAGCATGTCATGTTTAGCACTCTGAAAGGTGAAAGAAGAGTTAGTGACACGTCTTTGTTTTTAACAGATTGAAGCTAAGTCAGAAAGGCTGCTGTGTTTGCACCTCATAGGCAAAGAGCACAGGCAAAGTCATGTTCATCCCTGCTGTGTTCAGCACATAAGAGAAATGTAATCTGGACTTCAAAAAGATCAGTGTTGCATTCTGCTGCAAGGTGGGTGGACCACTGGAAATCTGTTCTGGGAGAAGAAAACTGAACTCCTTTCTCAATAGGTTGACATGGAGATTTTCTCTTCTCCAGTGGTTCATATATCTTTGTGAAAGCATAGTAAGCAGTGGAAGGGAGTCTGGGTAGAAGACAGACTGTTCAGATCTAGGAAATAAAGCAAAATACAGAATTTGAGAAGAAATAAATGGCAAATTTTGCAATATTTTTAATGAAAAATTTCCTCTTTTTACCACCATCTGTATGTTGCAATGAGGTGACCATGAGAGAAATATGAAAAGATAAAGTATATGGGATTCTTTCAATAACACAGAATGGCAGTGAAGGGAGAAAAGCAATTCTGATAATAAATGTAAGCTAGGGAAAGAAAGAAGGCATAGCTGAGAAATAAGAGAATCCATGGACTAAAAATACCTAGTGGTAGTAGTAGGAGACCATTACATGGCTGACTGCAGACTAATTGCATTTGTTCAGTCATTGTGAAAATGGATACAGATGGGATGCGCAAGTTTGGAAATATCTTACTGCTAAAAAGAAAATAAAGCAAATGTTACGTGATAAGCCATTACCTAAGATGATGTTGGAGAGAACTCAGAAGGTCATATGACTAAAGTATTCTTTTCTGCTTTAGCAGCTCTTTTAATTAAATTTACCAGTTCTTTTTTCCCGACAAAAAGAAATGGAGGATGGTGATTGGATGAGAAAAAGGAGGAGGCCGATCTTAGCTAGTGAGATAGGTTTTTTCAGTCTGCCACTGAGTAAAGCTTCCTTGCTTGAAACTGAACTTAGTTTTGTTAAATTGTTAGAATTGGTTCTAGAGATTCAGTGGCTCAATGAGTGTTTTGCATTTTCTTCGCTGCTGTGGTGTTGCAAGTTCTTAGTGGAATGCCTTTGGAGGCACAATCCAGATTTTACAAGATTTTTCTAAGTAGAAACAGCTGGGGAAACAGCTGATATCAAAGTTAACAATTCCTCAGAGGTCTGAACACATTCCAGCTTAAAAAGGAGAAAAAGAAAATCCCAGACCCATCTTTTGTATCTGATTTTCATATACTGATAGTACAGCTAGTGGCAACTGAGACTCACAGCTGTTATTCCTGACTGCTTTGATTTTATTAAATGGTTCCTGGAAAGTAATTTTGAGTCCCAGCAAATCTTGTCTTGGTCAGAGAGAAAGCATAAAGTATAAAAACTCTGTTTCCAGCTGCATAAACAACACAGTGGAGTCCTACTTAGTTCTCAAAATAGTAGGAGATGGCTGATGTATGCCAGGGAGGAAATCTGCCTTGCCAGTTACTGTCCATCATTTCCCACAGTTCAGACAGATTTAACTCTCAGAGACACTGGGCAGCCTTTGGGCCAGATGGCTGGCACGTCATTCTCCACAGCTGAGGAAGGACACGTGGTACCCTTCACTGGAGGAATCATGAGATGCACAGGGCACTGTGTTTCTCTGAGCAGGGTGACTGCGACATTTAGCATGAGTCTCTCAGAGAGCTACTTCAATTTTCATTGCTGCACCACAGGTAAATCAGCTTTACTGCATGCACTTTTCTCTTTATTTGTCTCTTCAAACACCCTGACACAAAACTAGTACATGGTTTTTTTGCAAAATGGTTTGAGGCTGCTGGATAAAAGCAGAAAGAAAATGCAAAAGACGTTTTGTGAATAGATTTAAGTCTGAAGATTAAAATACTTCTGTGTGGTGAGCAACTCTGAGGTATTTATGGTACTTCTTTAGGCTGTCTCAATTACCCAAATAAAGAGGAAGTGCAGGTCCTTGAGCTCTGGTAATTTAGCACAAATTTTCATTCATTTTGACTAAATTGCTACATCTTACACAATCCACATTAAGCCTGAAGAACAGGAAACAGCAGCAGGAAGGACCTGTCAGAAAAGACCTTATGGCCTTTGAAAAAATCCTAGAAAACCATAGAAAATATTAAAATTACACCACAGAAACTCAGAAAATTGAATTGTCAGGGGGAAAAAGAGCTTGTGAAGAAAGGAACAATAGGGAGGGGAGACAAAGTCAGTGACAGTAGTTTCAATGTTATTTAAAAGAAAGAGGAGGTCAGGCAGAGCAGTATACACCAAAGAATTGAGTCTGGAACTTCACAAATCAGAAGGAAAAGCTCACACGCTTGCCAGCAATAATCCACATTTCTCACATTTAGCTGACAGCAACAGGGAAGACTGAAAAAGCACTCCTGAGGGTACATAATAAGAAAGTTTTAGAGAGTATTGCTATTCCCTCTGAGAAAGATGGATATTAAATATTTAAATCAATTTTAATGAAACTGTTCTGTTCTAAGTCAGAGAAAATCCTCAAGTGCATCAAAGACGCGTGAGGGTTTTGGTAGCAGGCTTTCCAAGGAAAGGACCTGAAAAGCAATTACCTGGGATGTAATACCTAAGCATCTGTCAGCCATGTCTGAAAACCAGGTGCTTAAGCTGGTATGACAAAGCTGTTTTCCAAATATGTGGGTTGTGGCTGCAAAGGAGAGGCTGTAATTAGTATGCACTGATGTGTGTCCTATGGACTCCCAGCCTTCACAGCCTTTGTGTGTTCCTCCATCTGAGCCTGTAAAAGACTACGCAGACATGCCTATAACAGGTATGTTTGTAACAGTGACTCTAAAACCATGGCTTGTCAGGCCAAACAAGAGCCAGACTTCCTGTCTGGAAGCAGGAGAGCAGCCATGTGGATGGCATATGTGCCTACAAGTCTGGTTCTCTGTACCTTGATATCAGAGGTGACCCTAAGTAAGTAACTTAAAAATAATAATTTGGACAGAATCAGTTGTGTGCCATATTGCCTAATGTCATGGTTCTGAAGTTTGATGTATGCAGTTTGACATATTCACCTGAGTGGAAGCTCTTGCTAGGAAACAGAAATCAAATATCCCATTTCCTCTGAAGAAATATGTGGAAGATTCAAATCCACATCAGTGGTTTTCTAGGAGAATATTCTCAGCAATGAATGGATCATTATCCCAGTGGATAATGTGTCCTGCTGGGATATGCCTCTTGGCTATACTGGCTGGAGCACACAACCTAAGGATCCATGTTATATTTAGAGACAATTGTTCACCTGCAGCTGTGTCTCTACCAACACATTAAACAGGGCTACAGAGTCTTCTGTGGCCGTGAACTTTGTAGACCTGGCCTGGCTGGCTTGACGTGTGTGCATCCATGACATGGCAACCAGCCTTAAGTCTCCTCTATGGGGTGTTTCTGTGACTCCAGGATGTAAACACCAGGTTTCTGCCTACCTTGTAGTTCATAGTGTCCAAGGCGCTGAGAGTGCTGTAAGGCAGCTGGTTATTGCTGAAACAGAAGCCATGTGTTGCATGCATTATGATGTGGCATGACAGGGTATAAAAATGGGTTTGATTGCACAGGCCCCTGCAAGTGCACTGAAGGACAGTGCAGGCCAAACAAATGTGGTACAGTCTTGTCTGCGCTGCCTGGTGTTTTTGGTCTTTGGTTCAGCTGTCTCAGAGGCTGTGGCTAGGTGTGGGCAAACCTATGTTAGGGACCATGCTAGCAGTGTGGCACAGAGTCAGGCAGCCACAGAGTGTTCTCAAACAGGCCTCCAAATCTTGTTCTAGTAAGGTGCACAAGCACAGTCAAAAAAGTATCAGTCCATGTACAAGAGCAAAACTTCAAGCATCTAAGTAGCTTGACTGCTGGAAACTAAAATGCTCAATGGAATAAAAAGGAGCTTTTAAGAATCAGGTGCTTAAATTGTTTTCTGGCCTTTGTGTGCCTTAGCTTATCAGCAAGGAGGGTAATCACATGCCCCTCTTCTCAGTGTTATGAAGATGAATAACGTAAAAATTTTACAGGATTCAAATAAAAGAATCATGAGGGCCAAACAAGGACTTTGAGTAGTTTGGCCATGAGAAGAGAAATGCAGTTTGACTGCAGTAATATCCTTCTGTGTTGGAGACTCTCTCAGCTCTGTCAACTACGATTAACTGCGCTATTGTAAATTGGCCATAGTATTGTGTTGAAATTTTCCAATTCCAGATACCTCTGTAGCCATCTGAATAACCACTGAAGCGGTAGTATGTGCCTAAGCCAGGTTCCTCTGTTCCGCACTGTTGATGACGATACCAAAAATTGATATATGTAATTATTCTTGCACTCCCTCTTTTCTTCCAAATCTCCTACATTACTCACCAAAGTCCTCAAATATAGCATGTCAGCCTCCAAGGTGCACTGAAATCCCAGGTGAGTTGGGCTCTCTCTGTTTCGTGCTATAACCTGCATGACAGCACTATGAAGTGGAACCCCATTCAGCCTCCAGAAACTGGAGATTCATTACGAAGTAATGTCCTTCCCTGGCTAGGCTTAGTTCATGCTATTGTATGCTGCATAGCAATCTCTCTGATGCCAGCATTTGAGCTCTGTCAGAAATCCCAATTAGCTGTGCTTCCCTCTGTAGTTCAGAGAAAATATTTCAGATGTCCTTTAGTGTGTTGCTTTTGCAGTGCCTTGAAATCTGAGTTTTACGGACCCCTTCTCCTTCAGGCTTTGGTGCAGTTCATGTAATCTGTCACTGTTTCCAACCACCACTCCCTGTGAAGGACATGCTGCAGAAGAACTTGTTCTTTTGCCCAAGCACACAGCATGGAAACCTCTCTCCTATGAGGACAACCTTAGAGATCTGGGTCTGTTCAGCCTGGAGAAGAGAAGGCTCCAGGGAGCCCTTAGAGCACCTTCCAGTACCTAAGGGGCCTGTAAGAAAGATGGGGAAAAACTTTTTAGTAATGTCTGTCATGATTGGATGAGAAGTAATGATTTTAAACTAAAAGAGGGTTGGTCTAAACTAGATATAAGGAAAATATTTTTTACAATGAGGGTGATAAAATAGTGGAGCAGGTTGCCTGCAGAAGTGCTAGATGCCCTATCCTTGGAAATATTCAAGGCCAGGTTGGACAGGGCTCTGAGCAATCTGATCTACTTAAAGAAGTCCCTCCTCATTGCAGGGGGTTTGGACTAGATGACCTTTAAAGGTTCCTACCAACCCAAACTATTAAGGGTTAATAACTTCAGTGTTTGAACTAGAGTTAGTGGACGGGGTTGTGGGGAAGTGGGAACATGCTCATTTCCAAGGTGTTTTATAGTTTACGTCATTTCTAAGAGTACTCTGTACTGTTCCCTGGGCACCCGGGGCCTGTTGGGAAGAATAATTGACGAAGTTTTGACAGCAAACAGGTTGATGAAGATTATCCTTTCCTTCTGCTCAGCACTAGTGAGGCTGTGTCTGGAGTGGTGGGCTCCAGACATTGGCATACTAGGGAAAGAGTGAAGAGCCACAAAGATGATGTAGGGACTGGAGCATTTCTCATGTGGTGAAAGCGTGAGAGACCTGGTACTGTTCAATCTGGAGAAGGCTCAGAGAGGATACAGATGAAATGGAACAGGACTCTTCTCAGTAGTGCCCAGTGACAGGACAAGAGGTAATGGGCAGAAACTGACACACAGGAAGTTCTACTTAAACATGAGAAGAACACTCCTTTTACTGTGAAGCTGAGTGAGCACTAGAACAGGTGATCCAGAAAGGTTTTGGAGTGTCCATCCTTGGGGATATCTGGACATGACCTTGAGTAACTTGCTGTAGGTGACTGTTTTGAGCAGAGGGTTTGGACTAGAGAGTCTTCAGAGGTCCTTCCAGTTTCAGTGATTGTCTGATTCTGTTTTATCTGTTTCCAACATATAACAGGGACACTAAAAGAGATGATGAAGGCTGTGAAGTGCTTAAATACTTCAGTAATAGTGTGAAAAATTAGCTATAAAGCCAAATTTTAAAAATATCATTTTCCCAGGAGAATACTGAAGAAAGAAAAGGCTGGTGATGTCTTCCTTCATGCCTAAATACATTGCTTTCTAAACCCTGTGCAGTTTCAGGTGTTTTAAGTACAGTCATTTGCTATTTGCTCAATTACAGAGATACTGTTCAGGCTGCCCAAGCACATTTAAGAGCAACTTAAATATCAGGGACTTAAAATGAGTCAGTGCTGTAACTAAGAGTTTTCCATCTTTGTTTTTGTCTTGTTTTAGCAATCATATTGCAGGCTGCACTGCCTAGATTCAATTCTGGTACAAATGGAATTTATTTATTCCTTTATTTATTGTAAGAGGAAATTGACTTTGGTATGTATGCTAAATAGCACAATAGAAATATTCCACAGTTGGAAAAGCCTAATGTTAAGTTACATTGTTCCATTGTTTTCCTGTCATGGCATATTTAATCATTGCCAAGCATTCTGGTACATTTCTGTAATGCCATGTCAGATTCTCAGCGGAATGGAGTTTTTATCTATCATGCTAATGAATGGTTTAATAATACGGTGAGAAAGACTACTCACATAAAATGCTTTAATGATGGATGTCAGAACAGTTTCTAGAATGGATTTGTTTTAACAAAGGCAAATGTGCTTCCTCAGGCATCTGTGGGATTGCTACTAATAAAAAGAAGAAACGTCATTAAATTGGTAACATCAGGTGCCTATGCTTTTATCATCCTTACTTTTTCTTTTATTACATTTTACTAGATGTTTTTGAAACATAAATTGTAAAATATTTTTTGTCACATTTATCAGTGAAGTTGAAGAACCTGTGTTCATTGCAGTGTTCCCCACAGCATGTTCCTCTTGTAGCATGTCTTTAAATATATCTAAGCCATACACACACAGAGGTTAGAAGACTGCCACTCTGTCTATTAGATTGATGTTCCCTGGGAATAATCAATAGCAAATGATGATGCTATAAAAAATGCAATCACTGTTCTGTATTTGAGAGAGTCTTAGAAGCATTTTTCCTCCTTGTTTTTTCTAGCAAGTCATGGCTGCATGTTGAACTTAAGGTGGAATAAAGTCTCTACCAGGCAATTCAGGTTATTACCCTGAAGTATTAAGCATAAAACCTTTGTTACCCTAAAGTACTAAGCACCAAACCTTTATTCCTATTGTTTCTGTAAAGATATAAATAGAAAATTTATGTTAACTTTTTTCTGATACCAGGAGCAAAAACAAGACAGGTGTGGAAAGGAGAAGTCTTGAGTAAAAGTAGAAAAAGAAGAACAGATTTAAGGACAGAACGGATTTCTTTACAATACTGAAACTCCTTACATTATAAAATAGCAACTCTTGTTGAATGTTTTCTCCTGTAATGTCATACATTAAAATCATGTAGAAAACAGTTTTAATTAGCAGTCAATACCTGCAAAAAGTCTTTTGCTTTCTGAAGTAGAAAAGAAGTTGTAAATTACATGTATCTTGTATAAAAATATATCCATGCTTTGCATGTCTTGTGTGTATTCTAGGTAATACACTGGGGAGACAATCTTTTCTCCTTGCATGAAACTCTCATTTAGGAGCATAGTAAACCTCAGATTGAATTATTTACTCGGTCTCTCTGTGGTTTTGCTTCATAGGAACCATAGATTTGCAAGCTTATATTAAATATATTTCAATTCAAGTTGGAAACCCTGCCAGTGGCCAGCACTTGGTGCATCAAAAGAGACAAGCAAGCAAACAAACCGAAATCTGATTGTCTACTTCTAAACATCTAGGGGAGAAATTTCATCTTCACTCTTGCTAGGATTATTATTAGACCTGAAGCAAGTGACATGAATGCTCCTAAACCAACATTTGTGTCCCATTTTTGTCCAAAAGGAATTTTTGGAAGCCTACTGCAGGTAAAAGAATTTTCTAATATAGAATATACATATAATATGTGTACATAGGTATGCATATAAATTAAATTTGTATTTGTATATGTATAAATATGTAGATATAGCAAGTAAAACACAAGCAGAATATGACATCATTTTAGTCAGGCATAAGACATTATTCTGAGAAGTTTTCCAAATTGTTAGTTTCATTGATGAAAACAACATTTAAAGGTCAATTGCAAATTGTTTTTAAAGTATTCTTTTTCAGGGTTTTTTGCCCTGACAGCTGTAGTCAAAAGCTTTGACAAGTTTCCAGGGGAACTAATGTCTGCAAATGTGACTGATAATTGAATAACACAATTTTATTTCCTAATGGTACTACTAAATCTAATTGGCACAATGCACTTTCCTGAAAGCTTTGTCTTTAAAAAGTGACTCTTCTTTCTTCAATTCTATAAAAAAATATATATAATTAGTGCTCATTATTGCACAAGTTATGATTTGTCCTTTTTCCTACCACTCTAGAAAGCTGGAGAAAGATGTTTACATACAGACCCGCATAACTGCTGGGACTGGATTCAGATGTCTAAGACCAACATTGCAAACAACATTACAAAGTTACCTTTTTCTTTCTTTTTTTTTTTTAACACATTACTCGTGGGTTTGTGCTTATGAGCAAACTTAGAAGTGCCTGAGTCATTTCAGGGCAAAGCCTCTCCAAACCCATTCATGCATAATCTCGGCTAGCAGCCATTAGACAGCTACTTGGCCACCTATTTTGCCAGAGGGATCCTGTCACAGGCACTGCCTAAGTGCCTTAAATGGCTGATTATCCGCTCTGAGGTTAGCGGTGGCTGCTGTTCTCTTCCACTTCCACTCACCTCTCCTCCTCTGCTCTGTGGTTAGTGCATTTGGCTCAGCAATCTGAATTTAAGTCCCTGCTTTTGCTTTCCAGAAGCTGATTTTAAGAATGCAGCTTTGGTGAGACATGCATTGTACGATTTGCACCTTTTTGGTATTTAAAGCTTCTCCAAACTGCCCTGTAATTGACTGAATAAATTAAGCATCTCATCTTGGAAAATGGAAAATGTTTAACAGGTTTTAAAACACAGGTTTAACAGGTTTTATGATTTCCTGTGTTTGGTATTTCATGTATCCAGAAACCCCGAGGCTTCTGTCATCCAAACAGGTTCCCTGAGAGCAGGAATTATTCCCACTTTACTATGCTAATCTACAAATGCTGTTTTCCTTGGGAAGGTCATTTCCCATAACATCTCAAGCCTTGAGCTCCCAGCTAAAAATAGCAACAGGGAGCCCAGACTTAACAGTCATTTTTTGCAAGGCAGCGCCTTAATAATAGACCAGCTGCAGGAGGCACAAGTATCTGTGGAGCAAACCCATCTGCATCCTCTAGGGAAGAATGGAAAGGGCAGACAAGAGGGCTGTGTCAGACATGAGGAAGCAGCAAGGTCCTAAAAGAAGTCCATATGGGATAATTGTGGTACAAACCAAAAGCCTCTAGAGGTACAGGAAAGGTCAGCTGGTGGCAAAAAAAAGAGAAGGGTAGTGGTTGCTGCTTGGCACCTTAGGAAGCATCAGAAAAATGAGCTCATTGCAAGTTCATACAAACACATGGAGGCAATTTTCCATGCATCCTGTAGCTTACATTCTAAATAAATTCCTTTTCCTTAGATGGTGTGAATGCTGGAAGTTTCTGTGAGTTAAGGGTCAGCTAGACAATTCTGTGGGGAAGAAAATGAACTCAAAATTACCAAGTATTCAGTCACCACATCTGTCCCAGGTGGTCACCGAGTCACAAGTTCTGGAATGCTGGGAGAGAATTCTCTGAAACAGAGCATATTTTTGCAATCAGCATCTTGATATAGGGATATATGTAGAATCAAGAATTTATTGCTGGCCTAGCTAATGTTTTAATAGTCTACTTTAACAGTCTACTGCAAAAATTATATCGTTTATTCTCATTAATAATGCCGTTAAAATTGTTATGCAAGAAATTTATTGATACCTATATGTTTTCTCTGGTGTTGTGTTCACCGTTCTGATCCCCCGCTGGGTGTCAAAATTCAGACTCGAGTCTTCTTCAAGATGGATGGTGAGAGTCAGAACAAATCATCAGCATACTCAGGTCTCAGTTGTGCACAGTAATGCAGGTGTCCCTCTTTCAGTCCTGGAGTTTTCCTGTCACAACCTGCCTCCTTCTTTCTGCTTCCCAGCCACACAATGCTCCCTCCCCTGCCCCCATTGCCCCAGGGGGCCTATTTGTCCCACAATGACCCCACAGTAGGGGTCCCAGCCCCCTGCCCTGGGTGCTCTCAGAGTGAAATCAGAGCAGGCATGTGGCCATCAAACAACTGCTGCTACGGTTAAAAACAGCTCATGCCGAGGCAGGGCACACACATCCTGAGACCCTGCACTGCCAGCTCTAAAGCACAAGCCTCTGGCCATTTGTTTGATGGGAAACCCAAAGTTAAGTGAGTTGCAATATGTTCATCCTGTTTTGATCAGTTTTTCCCAGTTTTGGTCATTGTCACAAATAAGACACAGATTGTTGGACTTCTGGATCAAGCAAGTACAGCTGCTTTTACTTGCCAATGCAAGATTCCTTCAAGGGGGAAGGAGTCATGAAGGGGCAATCAGATCTAGAAAACTCACACCAGATACTTTTGTTTCTACATCTCTAGCCAACAGATATTTTACAGGTCACTTCCAGTCACTCCTGAGTCTCTGCTAGTCTCCCCCCAGAAAGGTAATTTTTCTATGAAAAAATGATTTTATTTCCTCAGAATGACAACAAAACAAGTTTTTACTTCCTCTTTGGAAAGATAAGTTCAAGCACGTCTATACATATAAGTTTAAGGCCCCATAGTCCAAGGGGAAATGATCAGTGATCTGCTGCACCACTTAGAAATACAGAGGTCCATAGGGCCAAATGGGATCCATGCAAGGGTATTGAGAGAGCTGGTGGAAGGGCTCACCAAGACACTTTTCATCATTTACCAATAGTCCTGGCTGATTGGGAAGGTCCCAGATGACTGGAGGTTAGAAAATGTGGCACCCATCTACAAGAAGTGTCGGAAGCAGGATCTGGGGAACTACAGGCCTGTCAGCCTGACCTTGGTGCAGGGAAATGTCATGGAGAAGATCATCTTGAGTGCCATCACATGGCATGTACAGGACAACCAGGGGATCAGGCCCAGCCAGTGTGGGTTTAGGAAAGGCAAGTCCTGCTTGACCAATGTGATCTCCTTCTATGGCAAGGTGATGTGCTTAATGGATGAGGGAAAAACTGTGGCTGTTTTCTATCTGAACTTTGGTACTTTGACACCATTTCCCACAGCATTCTCCTGGAGAAAGTGCCTGCTCATGGCTTGGATGTGCACTCTTCGCTGGGTAAAAAATTGGCTGGATGGCCATTAGAGAGTGGTGGTGAATGGAGTTAAATCAGATTGTCAGTCAGGCACTAGTGGTATTCCCCAGGGCTGTGTTATGGCCAGACCTATTTAATATCTTTACAAATGATCTGGATGAGGGGATTGAGTGCACCCTCCATCAGTTCTCAGATGACACCAAGCTGGGCTGGAGTGTTGGTCTGCTGGAGGGTGTCCAGAGAAGAGCAACAAGGCTGGTGAAGGGTCTGGAGCGCAATCTGATGAAGAGTGGCTGAGGGAGCTAGGGTTGTTTAGCCTGGAGAAATGGAGGCTCAGGGGTGACCTTATTGCTCTCTACAACTACATGAAAGGAGGGTGGAGTGAGATGGGAGTCAGCCTCTTCTCACAAGTAACAAGTGACAGGATGAGAGGAAACTGCCACAAATTGCACCAGGGAAGGTTTAGATTGGATGTTAGGGAAAATTCATTCACTGAAAAGATGATCAGGTAATGGAAAAGGCTGCCCAGGGAAGTGGTGGAGTCACCATCCCTGGAGATATTAAAAAAGACATGTCTTTTAGGGACATGGTTTTGCAGTGGACTTTGTAGTGCCGGGTTAATGGCTGGACTCAATGATCAATAAGGTCTTTTTCCAACCTAAACTATTCTATGATTTTATGACTCTGTTTCTGCAAAGCCTCAAGCCAGCTCTGCCTCAGGTTAGAAGTGTGGGATCTACAGTATATCTTTACTCAACAGTCATCATTTATTTTAATCAGGCAAATTCCCTCAGAAATCAATGGATTGTAAGCTTTGGAATTTGCAATAGTTGCAATAAAAATTTTGGTTACCAAATAAGCTTCCAGGCCATCCACAGTGCTTTCAAAACAGTTGTGTCTTTCCTCACTATTCTAAACTTGCAGAAATATTTTCTGTGGTACAGAGGAACATATGTCAAAACAAGACTACACTGCCACATAAGTTCATCAATAGAACTTTCAGAACACACAATTTCAGTAGTGCAAGAAATTAGAGAAGGTAGGGAAGGAGCATCTGCCTCCTCCAATGAGCAGGACAAGTCACCAGATCATGGTGAAAAATGCTTCTACAAGACCTTGTTCAAGATAGTGCTCCAACTTTGCTCCTATTTAGTGTCTTTCATCATTTTGTCTTGACTCAATCTATGTCAAATCCTCTAAGTGCAGAGAGAGGTCTACAGCCACATGTCCACTACTGTACCTGCAGGGCTCTCAGGATTCTAAGCCATAAACAACATGATGCTGCTTTGATAATATGCTTTAACTTGAGTAGTTGGCTACATTTTTCTCCAATCTTTGCTATCCTTATTTAAAATCAAATTTTAATTAAAAGCAAGGGAAAAGAATGACTCAACATTTAAGTTATTCCTGTACTGTTGTCTAGAGTTATGCTGTCAGGCTCAGATCAATAATCACATCTGACAACTTCAAGAGAAGGTTTATTCTTGACTAAGGGGAAATAAAATAAAGGTTAGTGTAGAAGAAGTTTATTTGTAGAATGACCATTTTTCTCAATTACCCTATATAGCCACAAAGTGACAAAGTACTTATTTATAGAGAGTTGAAATATTTCCCAGAGGTCTATCTATCTTAACTGCAGCACCCTTTTTATCCCAGTAAAAATGGACTCTGATTTTAAAGGCAGAAGCCACTAATATGCATTTAAGTGATCTTCATGACTTCTCACAGCAGAAAATTTCTTTTTTTTTTTTTTTTTTGTTTTTAGCAGCAGACAAATATATTTTAATTTCAGCACACAGTGTGAGCAGAAGAAAGGCAGGGGTGCACCTGGCATATACCCTATATTTAACAGTACTGAGAAAAGCTCAGTACTGAGCAGTGAAATTCCGTAAGAACAAGACTCCTTACTCTGTCTAGACAATTTCCCAGTCTACAAGGGGTGTAGAGAAATTAAAGTAGAACTCAAAGTGGTCTTTAGATTTTTTTCTTACAGTTAATATGTAAATTTTGCACAATAGTATTCCAACAAGTCCTGCATTTTTCTAGCTACAAGACATGGGAATACTACAATACTATTGCTCCCACTATTCAAGTGTTTTAAACTGTTGACAAATGAAAATAGTAATCCATACCCACCATGGGGCTAGTTTTGCCCTGAAGAGTAGTGGTTAGGATAAGGAGATGCTTGAAGCACCTCTGGAATCAACATCTTCCTAAATGTTTTGGAACAGCAAACACAGATGCATTTCTTTTAACCAATCCTTATGTTTGCTGAAAGCCATATACATTGTTATTTTTGTTAAAAGCATTTTAAAGTTTTCCACTAGTTATTTGCTGTTTGTATAAACATAAATGTTTAAAATCTCTTCCTCATTTCCAATGCGTCTACATAAAACTTTTTTTAGAGTAAGTTGAATTTGTGAAATTTCCTGCTTTTCCCATTCAACATGGTGAGAACCAGCTACTTTTATCAGGCACTCTGCTTGGTAACTGAGAAAAGCAGTTCCTATATCAGGAAGCAGGCAAGCATTCTTTCTTCTTTTGAGGTTATTTAAAAAACAATTTATTTTTCAATCACATGCAGGCACTCAAGTTAGAGTGAGGCTCCACTTTGTGGGAAGGCTTATGAAGCAGAAATACATCCTATATCCTAAAAATATTTCTAGTCTAGTGCTTTAGCCACATTGGGATTTATGTTTCTACTTCAGGAGGACCCTAATGTCAAGCAGATGGAGGAGTGCTTGCAGGATTGGACAAAACTAAGGTAAGAGCCAAAAAAAAGCATAATGATCAACAGAGAGGTGGGGAAGACAGGGAGGATAAAACTGTAAGCATGTGGTAAAAGAAAACATCTGTGAGAAATGAGTTTTATTTTCTTTCAATTGAAAAATACCAGATATAACCTACAGAAAATGCTACAACAAGGAAAAACAAAACATTATTAATGAAAGACATATTTCTGCTATGAGTTTTTCCAAAAGTTGTTACAAATACCTGTCCTTCCTCTAACATAATTCATATTTTTATTTTCTAGTCCTGGCAGGTACATAAAACAAATCACAACCACACCAAAACTTTATCCATTCTGGAAACCTTTTGCAAAACAGATAACATTGGAGATGCCCCAGCTAAAAGACATCCAGTTTAATGTTTGCAGCACATTCCAGAGGCAGTCCAACTGCAAATAAACTAGGTGGTGTTTCTCCATCTGAAGAATAGATTCACATCAGGAGGAAATACTTCTGTCGATAATGTCTCACTTTTGCTTACCTGTGGTAGAGAAAGTTGAATTCAATCTGGAACAGATGCTAGAAAGAAGGTCTATTGAAATCATGAGAAAAGGAGAGGCTAACACACAGAAGATTATTCAAAGAGCCTTCTTAGGAAAAGGAGTATGAATGTTGTCTAAAAACTTCAGGGTTCAGTGTATATTATCAGGAGGGAAGAAGAACTACTGAAAATATTGGACATGTAGGAGATGTATTCACTGGAGCACTTGACCAAGATTCAAAAGACTTAGCTTCAACTGCATCCCAGCACAATCTGGATAGTGACCTGCAGGTTTTTCTGCCCAAGTGGGTCATCAGATCAGTATGTTAGAGGCATGTTTATTCTCTCTCTAGTAGTTCCACATGAAGTAGACCTAGTGGAACAGAAGAAACAGAATCTGCTTCACAATGTTTTAAACCAGAATGCTGCAGCCTCGTGTCTTCCAATCTGTGGTACACCCAAAAAATATGAATACTCCATGTTCTTCCCAAGAAAAAAGTGCAAAAATGTTGCTATAGCAAAATATATTCTTTTACACAGCCTTCATCTCCCATGCAACACACTTTGTTTTGGTAAGGCTTGTACTTCGTTTGGGATTTCTGGAGCCAGATGGTCAAAACATTTTCCTTCGTAAGAGGCATATAAAGAAAAAGCTGAACCAGAAGATCCCACTTTTCTTTTTTTCTCCTTTTTCTTTTTCTTCTTTTTCTTTTTCTTTTTCTTTTTCTTCTTTTTCTTCTTTTTCTTCTTTTTCTTTTTCTTCTTTTTCTTCTTTTTCTTTTTCTCTTTCTCTTTTTCTTTTTCTTTTTCTTTTTCTTCTTTTTCTTTTTCTCTTTCTCTTTTTCTTTTTCTTTTTCTTTTTCTCTTTTTCTTTTTCTTTTTCTTTTTCTTTTTCTTTTTCTTTTTCTTTTTCTCTTTTCTCTTTCTCTTTTTTCTTTTTCTTTTTCTTTTTCTTTTTTCTTTTTCTTTTTTCTTTTTCTTTTTCTTTTTCTTTTTCTCTTTTTCTTTTTCTTTTTCTTTTTCTTTTTCTTTTTCTTTTTCTTTTTCTTTTTCTTTTTCTTTTTTTTTCTTCTTTTTCTTCTTTTTCTTCTTTTTCTTTTTCTTCTTTTTCTTCTTTTTCTTTTTCTTCTTTTTCTTTTTCTCTTTCTCTTTTTCTTTTTCTTTTTCTTTTTCTTTTTTTCTTTTTCTTTTTCTTCTTTTTCTTCTTTTTCTTTTTTCTTTTTCTTCTTTTTCTTCTTTTTCTTTTCCTTCTTTTTCTTTTTCTTTTTCTTCTTTTTCTTTTTCTTCTTTTTCTTTTTCTTCTTTTTCTTTTTCTTTTTTCTTTTTCTTTTTCTTTTTCTTTTTCTTTTTCTTTTTCTTTTTCTTTTTCTCTTTTTCTTTTTACTTTTTCTTTTTCCCTTTTGGTTAGGTAAGCTATCTTCCTGGCAGAGCCAGCCCGCTGTCTTGTGTGGATTCCTGAGACATGTGTCTCTCTGTCTCCATGGATTATGCAGAGAAACCAAGCCTGAAAAAACTTCTGTATTCTGCCTTATTGATGGCTTCATGACACCAGTGTGCAAGATTTAAGAATATGAGAAAAAAATTGTGACAGACAGATGTTAGTGAAATTGCATCACGCTCTACTGGAGGGTCCTCAGATGACAGAAGGTGTAGCCTAGTTTAAAAATTTCTAGATGCTCATGGTAGAGAACATATAGGGCTTTGGTTTAATGGAGGTTCTTGATTACATAGATCTACATGGAAATCTTGCAATCCAGTTGAGTTTGTACCAAACACATCTTTATTCTATTTTACAATCTATCTTATCTTTTTAACACATGTAAATTCTGTGCACGTTTTTTAGTGCATCAGTGTTCAGGCCAAGATGCTCTGATCTCAATATAAACTTTTCATTATTTTGTCACAACAAACTTGTTAATCTGAAAAGAAGACAATGAATACAGTGCCACTAGCTTTGCCTTGATGCTTTTTTTTTCTCTCATGTCCCATTTTCCCAAAACACACAGCAAAGTTGTAAAAAATTGAAAAGTAGAACTATTAATGAGCCTCAGCCAATGTGATGGGTTTTTTTCTTTTCTGTTTTTTCAAGGAACCACGATTTTTTTTCATCATAGCACAGTTCCTTAAGGCATCTAACCATAAAAATGTTGGCTCCAATCAAGGAAAGGGAGTGAAATGTTAAGCCCAACCTAAGTCAAACCCTACTGAAAAATCCCTGACAAGAACATAGTCTAATGGTGCATTCTTTGACCATGCTTTCTTTCTGAGCAATCAGCCTGCAGAGTTTCCAGTCAGATCTCACAATTCCCAGAAGACAGCTGCTGGAACTGGTGAGCAGCCAAAATGAGCATCAAAGATAAAATTACTAACAGTATAGTTTAATTGATGTGTGAAAAACTGGAATAAAAAAAAGGAATTAACTTTGAGACTACTTCCAGAGCAAAGGCTTCATAATGAGCAGTGCAGATTATTCAAAATCGGTGGATTTAGTTTTGTTTCTAAAATAGGATGCAGATTAACTTTTGAATGTCTTCTTTTTACAGTCTTGTTTGTGAGTAATCCCATGAACAGCTGCTTAGCCCAACACTTCGAGCAAAGAGCGCAAATGACTGACCTGATGTAACCCTCTCCACCTACTACTCCTCATCTAGACTGCAATCAGACTCACACTACAATGCAATGACTGCAGTTAATTAATAGATTGTTTTCTCTCCCCTATTTTAGGACTTCACTGAAAAAAATGCAGTGAATATCCAGGCTGCTGCCAAAAGTAGTAAAGATCTTGCTATATAAGAGGATAAACTTGATTCATTATGCCTGAGATTTGCAGGACAACATTGCAAATTAAACACAAAGGATTTTACTATGTAATATTTCACATGTGTTTGACTCTTATACACATACGTAAAACCTTTGGATGTTCCAATTGTGTCCTTACAGTTAAGTCTGTCTTCTGAATGTTGGATTGTTTAAGAACATGGGCAGTAGCTGCACATGTATATTTCAGAATTAATTCTGGTTTTATTGTCCAAGTCAAGCTGGAATTTGAGAGCTGTTTCAGTTTGTATTATTGCCACACCCCATGATTAGATTAATTGATGTCAGGATGTATGTGCCAGTTTGGACAAATTTGGAAATACATCCTCTGAGAGAAGGCAGGTTACAACCATCCCTCCCCCACCAGGTTCAGGAAAAAAGAATTTTTTCCTCAAAGGAAAGTGAAAGAGATAAAAACTATTTATTTAACAAACACACAGGAAAAGTACAACAATGCTAAATAATAAAACCTCTCGCCGTGGAGAGAAAACCTGGGGAAATTTCAGAGTCCTTCCATAGGTAGCCTCTCCCCTCCTCCTCAGAGCTTGGACCAGGTGGGGCCTCCTCCAGGGCCTCCACCTCGGTGGAAAAAGTCCCGATGTATTCTGATGCTGAAACAGTCCAGCAGAGAAAAAGGGAAAAAATTGAAGTCCCAGGAAAACAAAAGTTCAACTCTATCTCCCTCTGGAGAAAAAGAAAGCCGAAAGTTGGCTGGAAAGCAAGCAGTGCTTCCTCTGCTCTCTACCGCAGAAAGCAGAACACAGAGGAGTCTGTGTATTTGTGTCCTTGAAAACAAACTATAAACTGCTTTGAAGAGTTTGCTCTTTTTTTTTTTTTTTCTCTCCCCCCTCTCAGGCTCAGTTTAAAGGCACAGAAAGTCAGAAAATTAATTTCTGGGCATAGGGCAGTGATATGGGATACACATCATAAAGTCACCCCAAGAAAATGTAACAACATATTCAGGCTTCTAAAAAGAAGCAAGTTTTAGTCTATTTATGATACAGGTAAAGGTTTTTGAAGTGTACCATTTTCTGCCACTAAGGTAAATAGGGTATGAACATAGAGATAGAGACAGACATTCCCTGGTAGCAGACATTTTTTAGATGGATCTGCCCAGCTGTTGATCAGCTTAGCAGTGGAAGGTGTATACAGTTGCTCAAGTGAGCTGAACAACTATCATGTGAAGACACGGCTCCCTCAGGATGCTCTTCGCCTTCTGCATGTGTTTGTACTGAGATCTCAGTTGTTGCTGCATGATCTGTTTTTTGTATCTGGAAAGTCGGTACTGTAGTCTACCCAGAGTGTCCTGTAATTTCCCCTGACATGCAAAGGCCAAAATGAGAATGATGTGACACTTGTATTAATAAGGACTGGGAAATAATTATTCTGGTTTTGCAGTTATTCGACCTTCTGCCCTACTCTTCTCTTCTGTATCTGTGAGTGAGTGAGTGAGTATGTGTGTGTGTGTGTGTGCATGTGTGTGTGATTTTAAGGAACTTACAAACAGCTCTATTTATGCTGAGGACCTGACCCATGAAACAGGTTTCTGAATTAGCCCAGGCAGAGAACGAACAGATGAAAAATGAGTGGATGGAACAGAAGAGTTGTGAAGTTTTCCTTTCCTCCATTGACTTAATAATGGGTAATGACTTCCCAGTCTGCTCCTGAACCATTTGGTAGAGTAAATATGATGGCATATTTTTAGTTAATCAGTAATTATTATCTTAATATTAAATGAAGCTTGTGAAATGTAGTGAAAAACCTCAATGTGTTGATGTGTTGAAGAGGCTAAACCACTCTATGACTTTGAAGCTTCCATTATTTCCATATTTACTTGGCATAATATTCTCAGGCTAGGCATATAAACAAAAAATAATAGCTTACATAGATTGATATGCCTCACCCAGGATAGCAAAGCCCACAGTATAACCAAATCCTGACACTAAATACACAATATCCTAGTAACATCCACAATTAGTGTAAAAAAAGCATAAAAAAGGAAAAGTGTCTTGCTAGAGAAGGAAGGAACTTAGAGTAATTACTAACTTGTTCTATCTCCAGCATCTAAATGTTTTTTGTTTTCAGCCTTGATCAGTTATTAAGAAAAATCAATTAGATATTTGATAATTTATTAATATTGAAATTAAATTATTTTGTAACATATCATTAGCTGGATATTTAGTACATTGTACATATGTGAGGTTGAAGGCCGACACATATATGCTAGAAGAACTAATCTGATATTAAGTCTTTCTAGAATCACTCCCATGCATCAAAATCATAAAGAGACAAAGTTGAAGTGCTCTGTAAGCTAAAATAATTTAGTTTATAGCTAAAGTAATACTTTAAAGATAAAAGTATTATACCACAGTGACAAAGTCTTCTTTTCTGATAGGAATTCTTTTGCAGGAATAGTTTGACATAGGAGATAGTAGCCAGCTCAACAGCACTGTGCTGACTACTGCTTTACTTGAGATGAAATAAGTCACTGAGGTCTGACCAAGCCTGCCTGCTCTTTCAGGACTCAAAAGGAGGAAATATGCTGTTTAGCTGGAGTAGCCCCTGGCATTTACAGTTTTTGCAATCAACAAAGGCTGCTTCTGCAAAAAAGATTACTTTCTGTAGCCTAGCTAGTGCCTGGGAGCCTGTGTCGAACAATCTACATCCTGCAGTACACACACAAGTCATGACTGCAATAACCCAGAGAAACCCTCTAGCACTCATGACTTAGTGAAATCTTGTTTCAAGCTAATCTACAACCAGATGAGATCATCATTTTCACTCTCAGATGCCCTGTTCCTGATAGAGGGTGCTAGGGACCAGAAGTCCACAGCTGAGGCAGCTTCAGGCCAATGTGTAAAATTCTCTTCTGCAGAAAATACCTGTAATGAGAATTTAGAGAGTTGCTGGACTTTCTGCTTGGAGGGATATTTCCTCTTGAAAGAATTAATTCCTCCCTTTTAAAACACTAAAGCATCTATAATGAAGTAATTATCAGAGCTCTAAGTCAAAGTGACAGACAGTCTCAGATGCTATGACCCTAAAAGTAATATATTCAAGGATATCAATGAGCAGGTTTTATTAAATGTAAAGATTAGAAAGTGAAAAATTCCCATTGAGTTGGTCTATTTGCTGTAGTTTTCAGAGTTTTCAAAATGGAAATTCTACTCTGCTCTTGTAAGACCCCACCTGGTTCCCCAGTATAAGAAGGACATGGACCTGCTGGAGCAAGTCCAAAGAAATGCCACAAAGTTGATCAGAAGGCTGGAACACCACTCCTATGAAGACAGGCTGAGAGAGTTGGGGTTGTTCTGCATGGAGAAGTCTCCAGAGAGGACTTTGAGCACCTTCCAGTGCCTAAAAGAGCCTACAAGAAAGCCAGACAGGGACATTTCACAAGGGCAATTGTTATGATCCAGTTATTAAGAGATGCCTCTGCCCAAATTAAGGTGCAAATTAGACCACATGTCAAAGTCAATAATATGGATTTTATTTAGCAGTGAATGTAAAGTAGAGAGAAAGAAATAGGAAAGGGGGGTTGGGAGAGAGAGTGAGAGATACAGATTAAGCAGAAAGGTATCGCCCCCCATGGATCCAGGCAATATCCTGTTGGTCTTTCTTCTGCCCTTCTTGGTGGTGGGGGTCCCCGAGTCATTCTTCAGGGGTATCACCTTTACACACCCCAAGTTCCATATCCATAGGGTATAGATGCCATTCCCATAACTTGGCATGGCATGTGTGTAAGCAGTTGCTTCCTTTCCCACAGTCTGTCACAATGAGAATTTTTGTCTGGATGCATTAACTAGGAGGTGCTAAGCAAAACTCACCTCTGACAGGCCTGGAATTAGCACCTTCCTGTTGCACGTTCCTCTCCTCTGTGCTTATCTGAAGTTCCCGCTGTGTGTGGTTTATCTTATAGCAAATTCCTTCTGTGGCCTTGATAATGTTTAAGGCAATTGTGATCTTTAAGTCTCTTAAAACATGTAGTGACAGACAAGTGGCAATGGCTTTAAACTGAAAGAGTGTAGGTTTAGATTAGATATTGAGAAGAAATTTTTTACTGTAAGGGTGGTGAGGCCCTGAAAGAAGTGGCCAGAGAAGTTGTGGATGTCCCATTCCTGGAGGTATTTAAAGTCAGGTTGGATGGGACTCTGAGCAACCTGGTCTAGTGGTTGGTTCCCTGCCCATGGCAGTAGTGCTCAAACTAGATGATCTTTTAAGATCCCTTCCCACCCAAATCATTCTATGATTATGTTTAAAAATGCCTTCATACACAGTAAATTCTACCTCATCATAAGTGAAGAATTGTCTTGTGATTCCGAAAGCTACAGTATTTGAGGAAGATCAGCATGGCACAGGGTCTTTCAAGAACATCAGTTTGTAGGATTGAGGTTTTTCTGATATGTCACTGATCAGAAAGATTTGAACAGCAGTATGAATGATATCAGAAAGGTCTTGTGTTCTTTGCTAAGGTAATGAGGTTTTCTTTTTGCACTCATTGCTTAGGGACCACATTTTTAGCGCTCTGAGTTGCCTGGGTTTTGCCTTGCTACACAAATCTTTGCTCACAGACTCTGAGGAATCCTCTTGGAGAAAAGACCTGCCTAGCAAAAAGCCATCAGACCCTTGTTGCAGTTTAACAGTGAATTTATGTCCTTGTACCTAGAGTTTTATTTAGTAGGCATTCATATATGAAGGTCTCAAAGTAACTTAAGAGTAAAAACAATAAACCTAAGAGAATGTGAGTACAAATCAGACAACCCAGGGAAAGAAAAGGAAATATTTTTATCCCTTCAGCTAGAAAACACCCCCTCCTCTTTCTTTTTTTCTGGTGTGTGTCAATCTTCCTTTCGTAGTTTAAGAATGGTATTCTCCAACTCAGTGTTCCCAATGAAACACTCTAAACTGTGCACTGCTTGCTCACTTCCCCTTGCCCCTCCCCATTCCCCTTCCTGCTGCAGGATGGAGAGGAGAATTGGAGGCACAAAAGGTAAAGATCACGGGCTGGGGTAAGAACAATTTACTGGAAACAGCAATGAGATAAGAAAGCAAACAGTAACAGTGACAGTATCAGTAACAAAGTGTACCGGATAGGCAAATGATTCACACGCAACTGCTTGGAACTGGTGGTACCTGACCACTCCCTTTGCCAGGCTTACTTGACAGGAAGTGACCCCTTGCCCTGCCCCTGGCAATGATGTGACCTCCAGGTCCTGGCCATGCCCCTCCTGGCTACTGCAAAAATTAGCCCTGTCCTGGTGGGAACCAGGACACTGTCAAACACAGAAGAGCTGTGCACATGGACCTTACCATTTTCCTAACCCTTCTTCTAACTTTTTTAATTCAACAGGGCAAATATATGTTGCCCATGTTCCTAATATACCCTTGGGGTATGACAGGTGCCATGAAGACACTTCCGGCTCCTTGCTCCCTGACTGCCTGCTCCTGGCCTCCCTTTGGCTGGACCCATCTTGACCCATGACACTTCCCCTGGCATTGCTCAGTGGCACTTCCAGGGAAAGAACAATCTTTTGCTCCATCCAGAGGTTTCTTCTGACTCAGACTGCAGCAGCCAGGACAAGGCTGTGGGGTAACATAACGCACGTTACGTAGTAAACCACAAACACAGCAGATGTCAACTGCCAAAGCTACTCACTTCCTCCACTTGTGTCTCTGTTGGTTTTATGGGTCTTTGCACAAGAAATTGCATTCATTAATGGATTCATAGAATCTTTTAGGTTGGAAAAGACCTCTAAAATTATTAAGTCCAACCATTAATTTGGCATAGCCAAGTCCACCACTAAACCAGACCACCAAGTGTCACATCAAAACATCTTTTAAATGTCTCCTGGGATGGTGGCTCCACCACTTCCATGGGCAGCGTGTTCCAGTATTAATAAATACTAACAGTGTCTGTTAGAAATACTGATTCTATGAACAAAGGACACTTATGCTAACACATCTGCAACAGAGGCTTGACTCACAGAAAAATAGAGGAGCAAATAATCAAGCAAACTGTACATAAGCACCTAGAAGATAATGAGGTGAAGTGGTACATCCAAAATGGACTTCTAAATCCATCCAGAATTACAAGCTTTGTGTATATGGAGGAAGCATCAGATTTCATATATCTTGTATTTCAATAGGCATTGCCTTCCATTGGTCTATAATTAAGTTAAAGAAACATGAACTTCTACATGAATTAATTTTATGCAGGGGAAAAACCGTCTAGAAAATAAGACACTATCAGAATGGGAGATAATTGAAGCAGCATTCCAGTAAGGGTTGATCTGCGTACAGTGTTTCATAAAATTTTCATGGGTAACATGAGTCAGGAAGTTTGGGGACAGAAAGTGGGATAGTGGAAGCAACAAAAGGGAAAGTATGACTACTGAATCTGCAGTTGGTGTCAAACTAGGAAGGACCTTGGAGAGCAAGCTAGGATTCTGGACAATTTTGTTGAACTGGATGAATTTTCTTCAAAGAAGATTGCTTACCATTCAGCAATAAAAAGCAATAGACTTAGTCAGGAACAGTCCTTTATGTTAACATAGCAAGAGTAAGAACTCGCAAGAAATCATTCTGCAGGGAAAAAAATTATAGCAAAGAACAGAAGTCAGCAATGTCATGTTATTGCTAAAAAAAAAAGCAGCACTAAACCCTCTACACTGAAAGATAATTTATATTTTTATATCTCTATATATGGGTAGAGAAAGAAGAGATTATAGCTGAAAAGACTGAATTCCACTGCAGTCAGCAATGCCAGGGTCTCAGCAGGAAAACGATGTCCACTTTTGATGACACGCTTCAAAAAGGCTGTGCAAAAACGCCTTGCAGAGAGAACAATGAGAGCACTATAAAACATCACCTACAGCAAAAAGTTAAGTCAGCTGAGGTTATTTAATCTGGAGAGGAAAATGTCAAGGAGAGACGTAATAACAGTCTTTGGATGTATAAAGATGTTGCTGCTAAAAGCAAGTGAACAAGCTCTTCTCTATGTCTGTAATAGGCAGGGAGAGAAAGTAATAGGTTTAAACTCAGGAGGAAAGATTCAGGTTCAACATCTGGATATCAGGCATACTACATGTTCCCACTGAAAGAAGAAAATTTAAGACAATTGAGCTTGATTTATCTCAGCAAGGAGACTGCACATAATAGGGACTCAGGGAATGATCAAAATTTTCCTGACAATTACTGAATTTGATGTTACTCCAAGCTGTGATGTGGAGAGAGGAAAGGTATGGAGTACAGTGTAAATAACATTGCAGAAAAAAGATTAAAGAGGAGAATTAGGAGGCAGCAGGTGAAAGGAAGCAAAGGGAAATAAGTTAAGGTGGTGAGGGGAAAGTAAGGATGCACCCAGAAGATAAAAAGGTGAGAATGGGGGTGAGAAAGAGAGAATCCTGCACATATGATCCAGTCCTAGCTGGATCCATTTAGAGGTCTGGGGCAGAGACACAGAAAAGCGGTCCAAAATATTTATTTCCTCCCAGACTATTCTAGATTACACTGCTTTCCAAACACTTCCACAAAGCCCTCTGTTTGCATTCTTCTGCGCTCAGGAATGACTGTAAAACCACCTGGCAGAGTTTCATCACTTTCTTCTTCCATGTTTTCTCACAGCAGTTCATTGCACAGCCCCAAGATTTCTCAGTCAGCGTTCTCAGAGACTGACATTTCGGCAAACTCAGACCTTTCTGTGCTTGACTTTGGGTACCAGGAACTAATTACTTTGGAAAGTTTAGTAATGAGCATCATGTAGGAATTCTCCAGCAGGAGACTGGGGGATAAAGCACATTTCTCCATTGCACCATTCCACTGGCTCACACCTCCTTTTTATTCTTGCAGGCTCCATCTTTACTCACCCCATGTTTCCCAAAGGCTGCAACATGGGAATCAAGGGAGCTGTAGGAAACAATGTAATTTGATGCTTGACTACCTCTTCCATCTGCAGCCTTCAGACAGTGCACAGCAACCAAAGCCCAGGAGTTAGACATCCAAATAATACTTCTGAGGGTCTGGCAGTAACATGCTGGTATCTTTTACTGTTACTGTAGTATAAATATAAAATAATCATCATAAACCTGCATAGTATAGCTAGCACGACTTGAAGCAAGGATGTGTAAACAGCACAGAGATGGTTGGCCCTTTGGGGCAGGTAGCTATATGCTCCCACTTTTTCTTCGGCAATGGAAGGGAATCACTAGCCATGATGATTTTTTGTGAATGCTAGTGTCAGTGACAAAATAACAGGGAGGAGAACCATCAAGAAACACGCAAGAGGGAAAAATGTCTGAGCAATTTGCTTCCCATGGCACAAAGTGTAGTGTTGCATCTTTGAGCAGCCAAATACTTAAGATCACACAGAGGAGGCATTTAGAGTTTGTTGGAAAAAAACCCCAACTTCATTTAAAAAGTATGTTTCCCCATTAATGTTTTCAGCCACATGTCTGTAAATCATTTATCAGCTAATTCTCTGCAGGTGCATTGTCTTGGAAGTACAACTTTTTCCCCTCTCAGCAACACTGCTTAATTTGATGAAAAATGTTGTCATGATGAGCTTCAATAATTTTCCCCTAGCCAATAATTCATTGAATTACAGCCAGACTAGAGGAACTTTATGAAATTAGAAAGAGCCCCCAAAAAATTCTTCTGTGAGAAAAGGAACCGAGCACTCTGGTGCCTGGGAAAGGGGTAAGATGGCTGTGACACCAATTTAAAGAAGTGACAGACCTGCTGCGGTTATTGGGAGGTGGGGGAATATTGCTGTAAACCAGTGTTTTCCACTATCTTATAAAAAAAGCTGTATGTGAAAGGCTCCAGTTTTTATCAAGCCTTCTTTGTCATTTTTTTCTTTTAGGGACTGTTTTCTAGCTGGATTATAATTAACATTAGTATACTTTTTCAATGAAGGTTGTTTGTATTGGTAGCAAAATTCATAGGAAAAAAATCCTGATGACATTAGGATCTGTCAAGCTGAAGAGAAAGTCATGAACAAAAACCAAACAAGGTAAAAAGGTCAAACTAATAGCAAACAAGTAGTCTCCAAATCTTATGTGCAATGAAGCTGTCAAAGACTGAACACAAAGCTCCACTTCTTTAATTTCTGTGCTTTTTGGCCTGCTGCATCCTTACTTTTAAGATTATTTCCTATTCACAAGGAAGAGAAAATTAAACCCCTAGGTCCCCGGAACCATGCCTCTTGCCACATCCTGGACTGACAGAGAAGAGCATCCCTAGTGTACAAAGAAAATGTGCTAATGAACTTATTTTCTCCCCTGTTCAGAGATAAAAGATAGCTTTCCTTAAAGGGAGTTGCTGTTAGAAGGTGCCATTGAAGTAAAGCAGCAGCAGGCAGCAGGTTGCCATTATTTCTGGATTCCACTGAGACAATAGGAAATTATTTTCATGTTTTGAACAACAGACAAAATTCAGAATTTGAAAACAATTTTCAGAAGTCTTACAATATAAATCTATGCTCCTGCTTTCACTTCATTTCGTAGGTTCTCTCTTCTTTCCTTTCCCTCCTAAAGAACAAACACTGTTTTGATAAGGTTTCCTCACACAGGGATTATGAAATCTCAGCTCACAGTCTTCCTTTACTTTTTCAGAAGGAATTTTCAAAACAGATGAAAGCTCTAGAAATCATTTGTTGGCTGTCCCAGGGTCTATTCTTCATATCAGAAAGTGGACAGTCTCCAGTGAGAACAAAATGTGTCTTGGTTTCAACAGAATCTTCATTAAGAGATACACTATCCAATGCTAACTTTTCTTTTTTTCCTCACGTCTTAGTTATGGTTTGTATTTACTTCATGCAGATTCAGCAATCCTTAAAAAGCAAGCTGTGTTTTCTACCCTTCCCAGCAGTGAAGAACCATATTTCATGACTGGAGGAAACCAAACTACTCAAGGCTCATTGCACTTAGCTGGTAAGAGCAGCTTTTGAAATCCCTCCACAGACTGCTTCCATGTATTCAGACAGGTTTTTATACAGAAGATTGTTCTTGAGGAAATAAATGTGAAATAACAGTACAGCAGCCACAAAATTCTTGGAAGGATGGACAAGGGGGGCTATCCTGCATAAGTGGCTGCCTAAAGATGGGAAGCTGGGCAGCATTGCAAGACTGGACAGGGGTACTGGACGAGACAGTGCAGGGCTTCTACACACCAATGGGAAGAGAAAAGTAGGGGATGGATACAGTGACCTTGAGTGCTGTGTTCTCTTGTTTGCCTTGGTACTGCCAGAGCTTTTCCTGGGTAAACAGAATCCAAGAGCTCCACTCCTTCATTTCTCCTGGGTGTTCTGCAAGCTGGTGACAAGGATGTGCTCTCAGTCTGGCTTTACTATCCCTGCAGCGCACACCGGGCCTGCAGCTCCTGTGACTGGATCAGGGTGTTTGGAATTATACACTTGCAGCTAGTGCAAATGAGCTTTCTGAAGTGTGGAGTTGTAGGTTGCTTATGTACTGCCTTGGAGCAGTAGACCAGCTTGCACTCTATGTGCTCTTCTTTAGGGAAGACAAAAGGCATATCACGATGGCTTCAGATCACTAAGCCAGTGTTGGAATTAAGTCAGTCATTTCTGTGCATATTTGAATCTGTTATCCCATGGTTCTTTTGGAGTTTATCACTTTTTAACCTATATTATGTGGTTGGTTGCCTGTGTGCAAATACATCTTTTGTTACATATCAAGTAGATGCTGAATCCTGTATATTACAGAGTTGTACTGCTGTGCTAGACAGAGAGTTGCTGGATGCACTTAATATGACAATAGCAACTGATGCACTATTTCAATACTACTAAAAACCATTAAATGCAAACTGCAGTTTCAGTTATTACAGGAGACAGTACTGTGAAAATTCTTGCTTGTGCAGAGATGGCTAAAAGTTCAATATAACATGATTTTCATATGAAAACAATAAATCCCTCTGATTTTGTGTGAGAGATTGTTCTAGAAAAGATTTTAAATCTTTGGTTTTTTGTTTTTTTTTTTCTCCCTAGGTTTCACTAAAAGGTAATTTCACTAATTTAGGAGAACCAAACAAAGCAGTGGTGCCAACAGCCTTTCACTAGCTGGGATGGTGAGGGGTCTGCAGTTGGAGGGAGTTGAGCTTTTGTAGTCTTCAGGAGAGGAAAATAAGGAGCCATGTAATAGCTGCCAACCATTCTTCAGGGAAAGTCGCAAAGATCTGGAGCCAAATTGTGCATAGCAGTCACAGATGATACAGCAGGGTGCAAAGGACACCAGTTGTGTCTCGGGAACTTTAGATGGAACTTGAGGAAAAGCTTTTCCACTAAGAGATCAGTGCAACACAGGAACCACTTACCTGGGAATGTGGGAAACCTTGAAGATTTTCAAGAACTGGCCTAGCAAAGCCATAGCTGACCTGAAAACGAATTGCTGATACTTCTGCTTTGAATGGCATAGTGGACTAAATAGGTTTTAGAGGTCCCTTCCTGCCAACGTGACCATTCTTTGATTGCTCACCAACCTGTAGTGCAAATGAGAATTTCTGTACCATTAGCAATTACAAAGCAATTCTAGATCATGTCTCCACAGGGGATATAAGCATAATATTAATTTCCCAGAAGAACTGTATTACATTTTTCCTGTTAAGAAACAGTTCATTTTTCAATTTTACCTTCCACTTTAGACACTTTAGGCACAGGATGTCCAAAATAAGGGTGTTTTCCTGAAATAAGGACATACATAATAACATTTCTGCCTTCCCGAAATAGAAAAGTTAATATTGGCCTTCTGTTGATTGTTGTTATCTTGAACAAGATTAACTAAACACTGTTGGTTTTTTTGTATAATGATAACAGTTAGCAGTGCCAAAACATCTTTCACCACTGTGTCTGTCACTACCCATAGTAAGAGTGAATCATTGCCATAATGAATGGGCAGCCTAGGGCAGGGAAATAATGGAAGAAAGGGAGTATATATAGTGGAAAACAGAGCAAGGGACATAAGCCATGATTCACCAAACATTGCAGAGAATGGGGAAAGATGAGCTATTAGATAAATGCTGTTCCTCTAAGGTCTAAGTCAGTAGCACCAGAATGCAAATATCTTCCAGTAATTGTTAAAGCTGGTGTTGGTTTTGTTTTTTCCACTAATGAACAGAGTGGAGTTTTCAGAAAATCATATTTTTCAGCCTCCCAGGGAAAATACACTGTTGCTTTTGATGAATTGTTCTGGGTCTCTGCCCCTGCTGCTTGCTGCGCAGGCAGAGAAGTTCTCAGTTCTTCTTTGAGAAAGAACTGCAGACAAGTTTTTGTGGCAGTTTTACTTCATTCACTGCCTTTGAGAGTATATACATATTGCTCAGGGCAGAGGCACAACTCAGTAGCAAATTACTGAAGTCACAATTCATCTTTGGATTTTCTAACAGCACAGTCATGCCTGACTCATTAATAAGTGGGGGGATGTCGGGGTCCCTTCCCCCCTGCCATGTAGCCCTGGGACAGGGGCCCTGGGGGGACAGACACGGGGTTTCCCTGCCCCTGCTCAGCCTCATTCCCTATTGGTTGTTCTGTGTTCCCCTGCGCAGGCAAGGACCCTCGGGTCCCGTGATTGAGCAGCTCCTCGGCAGAGCCCCGGCCATGCGGCTGGAGAAATAAACATCTCTGAAACATCTATCAAGAATTGGTCCATAGATATTTCTTTTCCACAGGCCTCGTTGTTTGATACGCGTGTTGCAGTATCCGCACTGTAACAAATGGTGGATAATGCTGGCAAGACACTGATCCCTAAGGACAGAAAATTCGTGAGTAAAAACTGCTCTAGATCTCTCTCTTCTCGCCCTGGTTTGGATATTCTCTCTAAATTATGGAGGAACCATGGAAAGACTCTTGGCTCTCAGAGCCGCATATGGATATTTATCTTAAACTTGAAAAGATTCTTGAACAACGATTTGTAAATTTTAGCTTAATTCAAGCTCAAAAGGAACTGAAACATTTCCTTTCATGGTTGTTTAAGAAATTTTTCTATGTTTCTGGGGATTTGATTCTTACCAAAGACTTTTGGAAGACCGTTCGGACACAATTAATTTCTGAGTCAAAATATATGCCGATGGAAGAATATTTTCATGAATATTGTTTAATTACCGAGACTGTTGAGCAATGTCAGCTGTGTCCTGGCGAAGGGAAGCCTGGCTCAGGGACTGTGTGACCCAGGCCATGTGCAACGAGCCCTCTGCAAGCAGCAGTGAGGCAGTTCCCGCGTGCGGGTGGAGCCAAGCGAGCCGCAGTGTCGGCAGCAGAGCGAGGCGTGGCGGGAGCGGTGCAACGTGGTGGAGCGAGTCCCGTGAATGCCCGACCGAGAGGGGCGGCGCGCGGGCGGTGGCTGGCGGCAGTGGCGGTGGAGCGGAGCCATGCCCAGCCGAAACACGTGCTGGAGCAGGGCGCGGGGGGGTCGTCGCTCGGGGGCCCGGCCGAGATGTGGGCACGGTGCCAGGCAGTGGCAGCGAAGCTGCGACCAGAGGAAGTGACGCACGGAGAACTGAGCGGCGCGGCCCGGCCCGGCCCGCACGGCCCTGAATGCGACCCCGGGAAGAGCGCGCAGGCACCAGCAGCCCTGACAATTCCAACACGGGAGCGACCGAAAGCGAAAGAGTAAGCAAAAACGCAGCGAGACAGAAAACAGCAGCCACTCGGAAAAAGGAAAAGATCACCCTAGCTAAGGTTTTAGGAATAGTAAAATGGTATAATGTTAAACAAAATTGTGGTTTTATAACAAGATGTGACAACCAAAAAGACATATTCGTTCATAGAACTGCTATTCAAAAGAATAACCCTGAAAAATGCATCCCAAGCTTGGGAGATGGAGAGGTGGTGGAGTTCAAAATTGTGCAAGGTAGAAAAGGGTTACAAGCAGCAGAGGTCACTGGGCCTGATGGTGTTCCTGTAAAAGGCAGCATATATGCTAAAAATCATAGCCATGTTAGACAATGTCTCCACTGTAGGGCCCCCCCTACAGCCTCCCTTTCCTAATCCCGCCTTTCCCTTTTACCCTATATCCTGTTACCCCCAGTGTATTCCCAATCCATTTTTTCATCCATGGTTTCCCTCACAAAACCATGCCTTTGCCAATTGTTTCCCGAAAAATCCCTTTCCAATGCCAAGTGGGGGATGAAAAGGGGGAGGGAAGAAATTAAACCCTCTCCTGCCTCAGTTTCCCCACAAAGCATGCCCAGAGAGTCCTGTCTCCCTTCTGTCAGCCTTAAGATGTTCCGGAGAATCTGTTTGGACATTTAAAGACTCAGGAGGGTGGCTTGTTTTGTTTTAAAACTGTTCTTGTTATGTTTCTCCAGTTGTTTTCAATGTTAAGTTTAAATCTCTTTTTGTTAAAAATAAATGGGTGAAATGTTGGGGTCCCTCCACCCTGCCATGTGGTCCTGAGAGAGGGGCCCTGGGGGGGACACACGGGGTTTCCCTGCCCCTGGTCAGCCTCATTCCCCATTGGTTGTTCTGTGTTCCCCTGCGCAGGCAAGGACCCTCGGGTCCCGTGATTGAGCAGCTCCTCGGCAGAGCCCCGGCCATGCGGCTGGAGAAATAAACATCTCTGAAACATCTAGCAAGAATTGGTCCATATATATTTCTTTTCCACGGGCCTCCTTGTTTAATACATCATGTTACAGAATCCCCTCTGTAACAGGGGGAGAAATAACATCATGAGCAAACAAACCTGTGGAGGTAAAGCTCTCTTGCAGTGTACAAATACAGCAAAGAGTCCCCAGTGAGTCCTGAATGATTTGTTTCTTGGGTTTAGCTGATCTGACAGATTTTTTGTGCTGTTCTGTAGTTCCTGTAAGCCAAGGCTGAACACTGAGGCCAGACATCTCAAACATCGTTTCCTCCTTTAGGAATTCCAGATTGTGTTCAAAGCTGACCTCTTCACTTCTACATGTTGAGGTGAAGTGCTGTCTACTAGGCACTGAACTAAGAGGACTTCAGCTATCAGTAGTAGTGCATTACAAAACCATCCAGAGCTGAAGAACAGCACAGACAAAGAGTTTTGAACATTAGGAAGATGCTGGTATGGATACTGTAATTATATGCGCAGTCATATCTTCTCACACATCTTCACAATTATGGAGAATTTTCTGCAAAACTTAATGAGAACATGGGAATTTTTAGTTGTCTATAATAGAAAGCAGAGCAAGTTTACAAAATACATGTGCCCCAAAGCCATTGTTCAGCTCGCTAGTTCCCATGAGATCACATAAAATGTATGTCCAACCTTGTAAGACAAGTGATCTGCGTAGGTCTAAAAGGTGACTGGAAAAAGTCATGGTATGAACAAGCTATTCACAGCTACTAAATCCAGAGACACCAGTTCTGGTTCAGGAAGTCCCTAGAGGGATGGCAATTTACTGGAAGGTGCTTACACTCTGAATCTATTTACACTCCAAGCCATGTTATTGGCATAAAGGGATAGTTTAACATCAGCCCTATCAATATTTTAACAGCCTAATAGTCCAAATTACTAGTGCATTTGCAATAACATGCAGTCTAAGTCTGAATTTAATACAGAGAAACCTCAAGGGTGATACAGTTAAAATCATTTTACAAGAAGATTTATTGATGTTGCCTCCTTTTCTCTGATGCTCTGAAGAACTTTCCAAAGGCCCTCTCAGGTCCAAGGTCAAGGAGCTGAGTCTCCCTCATAAAAAGTGGAGTGGGATTGCAAAAAGCAGTCAGTGTCCTGACATATTTGCTGTGAGCAGTGTGAAGATGACCAGGGATCTCTTTCTCCTCAGCCTTGGGTCTCTTTGGGGATGTTTTTATATAAAGTTTTATCACAGCCTACCTCCTCCTTCTCCCTGCTTCCCAGCCAACATTTGGAGAAGCTGTTTGTCCCACAGTGACTACACAGGGGTGCCCACATCCTGTCCTGGGCACTCCCATGGCGAAGAAAATGCATGTAACAGGCACATGGCCATCAGGCAATTTGATGCCACAGCAAAAACCTGTATTCTTTTACTTCTTAGTGTCAAAATTCTTATTTACAGGGTTACAACTACAAGAAAATTTTAAGAAAATATTGTCATTGTGGTATGTTACCTTACATTATAGCCTCTTCTATGTGTGTTTGCTGTTGTCTGCTGCTGAACTGAGGGTCCCAGACTAGACAGATGCTTGGCTTGCCCCACTGCAGCCCTCTTTATGTCTCTATAAATAGAGGTAGAGTCAAGAGCCAGTATCCTGTCAGCTATACATTATGCCAGTGCCTCTTAGCCTTCTGAATTTTTAAAAACACCACCTAAAAAGCACATCTTTAGCAGGGATGCATCATCGTTTGTGCTTCCTCGAGTCTGAGGGTCTGATGGAACACAGGACACCGGTAGATCTGAAGGAAGAAGGGCAGCATCAATGAGATGTGGGAGAGAGTTTGCAGAGATACAGGCATTTTGTGACAGGGTGAGGAGCATGGTATGATGCTGAACATATTAAGAGAGGCCGGAGAGGGTGAGGTTAGCACAGGAGTGCTGGTAGGGAATATGGGAGAGCTGAGAGGGTGATGATTCCTCATGCAAACACCATGTTATATCAAGAAGAGGTCCATTACATGTTTTAGTAAAGTCTTCATTGTGTGCACGATTGACTCATGTTAGAGCTCCTGTTTTGGTACCCAGCAGGAGTTTGCATCTCTCAGCTGATAGATAAATGCAATCCTAAATTATGTAATAAAAATTATCAACTGAAAAACAAAGACCACATTATGTCCTAACTGAGTCCTTTCTTGGTGCCTTCTGAAACGTGAAGGTTTTTACATAGCAGCATGAATAATTTCAGTGTGGACATACAAGTAATGGCTTTTCTTCGCTATTTGCACCTTTCCTGTAGTAGTTGTAACGCACTTTTTAAAGCATGCGTTTTAGAAGGTGATGACAACACTTGTTGGGAAACCTATCTCTTCTTAGCATCTCTCTTCTTTCTCTTCCTGTGACAATGTTACAGTAGTGGCGAGGCATTTTTGTCCTGCCCCATAAACAGGAGTAAACTTCCTTATGGAGTAAGTGCTGATGACTTGTTACTCATTCCTTTGCTTACCTAGTCATTTCTCTGCAGAGAATGATTTTCATGTTGCTTTTTTTCCTCTTCTACAATGCATCGTCTGGGGATGCATCCATCACAGGAATGAGCTGGAATAGCTCCAGTGAGATCAGTGATTCAGACTTTGTGAATTATTATTAATCTGACCCATACTGACTTTTTGATACATTGTATATTAAAATTGTGTATTGAATGCAAACATTTATTTTTCACAAAACAAAATGATAAGAAACTTCTGTCTGAATGCTTTATATGAAATGTGTTATTAGGAGCTTGTTGAGGTTATCGATCCAAAAAGAGCAGGGTGATAGGTCTGCATTTTTATATACTGCATATTGGATTCATAAGCCAGTTGATCTAAACAATCTGCTTCAACTCTGAAACTGTGTTAACTGTTACTTTACCTCTCTTATTAAATTACTTTCTAAATGAGGTATGTCTGATTAAATCATTTTAAAGACCAAACAAACAGTTCCAAATTTGATTAATTTGCTATTCATGAGCCACACTGAAGTCAGAAGAGGCTTTGTTTAGCAGTAAATTGATATTAAACAATGCAGGTTCATGTTCATACAGTATCACTGAAAACCCAATAGAGAATATGCCTTACTTAAATGGTTTATGACTGGCAAAGAATTAATCATCACATTTGTTAGCTTCTTCTTGCCTATACTGTAAAAAGCTAGGAATATTTACACGTAAATAGTTGTTATTGCTGAGATGGGAAATTTGTAATCAATAGAAGAAGAGGCCCCATACTTGTGACAATGTAGACCATCCCCTCGGGTTTTTGGAAGAAAGATGAAGATGACTACAGTGGAATTACATTGATGTATATTATCATGAGAGAAGGGTCACTCCTTGGCATTCCTGAGATTAATGAGAGGCAGCAGATAAAGGTGTCATATGTCATGTTGTGGCTTTTTCTTGCTTTTTCTTCCCCTCAGAAGTCTTATTTTTAAAGCCTCACTCAGCTCCCAGAATCATGAGATTATACTGTGCTTTTACCTTCCTTTTAAAGACAATTTTTAAATCTTGGAGACTGCTGGACAACAAGGATTGCCTGTTACATCACTTGCATTTATATTTGATACTACAAATAGTGCCCCACACAAACACCCTTGCTGATGGAGGAAAGGAGAACCAGCTCATGTGGCTGCATCCACTCAGTGGTGCTTTCCAAGCTCACTGAATGTCTTTGTGTTTGCCTGGGGTTTGCCATAATTTTGTCCTTTTCTACCTATGTAAATTTAGCAACATTTGTTTTCTACATGTCTACAAGTATCATCCTTCATTTTATTAACCTTGTAGGGTAAGATATAAGGCCATGCCTAATGACTACACTGACACTGGATATCACTAAACACAATCATGGAATTCACACTTCATCATTCTAAAATACAGATCCTTGGTCTAAGGACAATTGTTTAAGCTCCCTTCATAGTTAACTGAAAACAAAACAGGCACCTCCAGAAGTCAGTTCATTTTATGTCAAGATGAATCCCTCTTTATTACAGGGGAAACCCAAATAACTACCTGTAGTGGTTTGGTCCAAAATACTCATTACTGTTTATCTGCTGTGAGATAAGAATTAGGAGAAATGCAAAGCAGGCACCAAACTTGAAAGAATAGAAAGAAGTTTATTAACAGACCTAAAAGAAGAAGGAAAAAAAAATTATACCACCTTCAGAACTCTCCTCCTCCCCCCACCTTCCTCCCTTCTCCCACTGACAATGTGAAAAGACAACCCTTAAGATGTTCAGTCTGTTTACCACTTCCATAATAACCTTGTTCAGTCCATTTAGAAAGAGAAGTCTCTTCTTGCTCATGCTATGAAAACATTATCACAACGAGACAGCCGCCCACTTCCAAATATTGTTCAGTCCGTTTAGGAAGAGGAGTCTCTCTGCCTGCGTGTGAGTCCCTTCCCCCGACTTGCAGCTTTTCCCGCAACTGCTTTCGAGGGTCCACTCTTGAAGTTTTTTGGAGTACACTTTTAAGGTTGAGCCGTTCAGAAACAAAAACAGAGGCCCTTCTCCTTCCCTGGGAGCAAAGGGTCTTCCTCATCTTCATCGTTAGGACTATCTCTGGGAGCATCTCTAGGAACTGAGGTTTTCTCCTTTCCCATTTGGAGCAAAAGTCCTCATCTGGTCCATCTCTAGGGACTGAGGTTTTCTCCTTTCCCATTTGGAGCAAAAATCCTCATCTGGTTCATCTCTCCCTGTCCAAACTTCTCATGAAATTACAGCTGCTTCAGCATCTGCCTATCTCAGCGCAGGTGCTTTTGCTCATGAGTTGAACACTCCACCCCCCATATCTTCATGAAATTACAACAGGATACTCTGATATATCATAGTTTCACAACAGAATTTCAGCTTTAAGCATCTCCTCTCTCTCTTCCCTCAGGTTTTCAGCTCTTCACAGCAATAAAAAGGGTTAATCTCACCTCGGCCTTGCAGCTTTGCAGCTGGAATGTTGAATTTTTCTTATCGCAGTGGAGAGGGGGGAGAGCCGAGCCGCTCTGGCTGCCCACGGCAAGGCAGTGGGGGGGGTTCCATGGCTGGAACAGGTCCATGACTCCAGGATGGCCGTGGCCCGGCCCGGCCTGGCCCAAGCAGGGCCTGGCCGGGCCCGCTGGCCCCCACACGGGGCCCGCAGCCGCCTGTCCCAGTGCTGGAAACGAGAGAGAGCTTGGGGGGGAGTTTGCCTATTCTTAAATGTGGATCACAGAGGTGATCACAACTTTAAGTGGCTTAGAGAATTGTCCATATTCAAACTGGCCAGCTGATAGGTTCTATCAGTTCCCAGAGGAAACTGTAAGCACCCCTTAGCAAGGACGTCCCTTCCGGGACTATGCTTGCTAACCTATGACACTACCTTAAACTAGATGCCTCATAGTGGCTGCAGCTTGATGGGATGCGTCTCATCCCTTTCTCTAAGGAAGGAAAAGAGCTACAACCTCTGCAGTCTGAAGTTCAATATGGTGCATAATCTTTTTAATGGCAAATACTTGAAAATATGTCACTGATAACTCACCCAGAACTGCAACAGGTCACTGGAATTGCTATTTATAGTGAAGCTTATTATAATTTACCCTCCTCGGATTCAGTGAAGTTGGAATTTTTGCACATCCGACCCTTGAAATTGCATTTGTTGCCTGGTCTCTGGCAAGGGAAGGAGACCATCTACATGCTCTGGTTGTTAATGTGAGCAGTAGATCAGTAATTGCTACAAAGCTGTACCTCTTCATTTGGCTTTTTACCATTGCCCCATGGCGACAGCAAAGTGTTATGACAGTCCCACTTTGTAAAGAATGCAGGAGTTACTGAGTTTCAGCCTAGCACAGGTGCTGCTGTCTAGAGTGTCTTCTGTCCTTTACCCCCCGCTTTTTAGTTCTTCTTGTCTCTTTCCATCACAGGCACCATGAACAAAACTTTCAAGGCAGGGTGTCACAACCCAGACTATGGATATGAAGATATGGGTATAGAAAACATAAAACCATGGACAGTGCTGTGAGCTCCCTTCATTCTGATCAAACACTCATAACCTCTCCCTCTGTTCCACAGAGATTAGCTTTTGTTGTTGTTTCCTATGCAGAAGGGTTTTTTTCCCTGTAAAATCATGCAATTTCCCACACAGTGGAAAATCAGGTTCCCAGGCAGTTGCACACGTAGATCAGCACATTGACACAGTGGTACAAGCTAAGGTGATGAGGCATTCTGGCTCTGCTTGACTTAGACTGCCATGACCTTGCAGCTGCAACAGCACCCTTCTTGTGAATGCATTTTTTGTGCAACTGCCTATAGTTCTTAAAATGCAAACATAAACACAAGAAAACCAACATAAATAGTCCTGCCAGTGAACCACCAGTAGCATCAGGGGTTTAGACCTATTTTATCCTGAAGTTTCCCTATTTTGAGGAAATTTTTAAATTGAATTTTTAATTTCTGGATATTCTGTAGTCATTGATGGCTGTATTCAACACACCAGTGCACAAAATGAAGTCATTCAAGCCAATTTCATATTTATATCTGATCTCCAAGTGATCATATCACTTTTATCCAAAACTGCAGCATGCAACTGCAGAATGTCCCACTGATTCTTTTCAAGCTTATGTAGTGCTTATGATTAAAACCTAGGTCTGAAAGCCAGGTTTTACATACAAAAAGAAGCCTTGGTTCCCAGAAGTGATTCTACTTCTCACAATCTAAAAGATCAGGGCACAGAAAAGCAGAGTTTGTTCCCTGAGTTCCACTATCTGATTTAAGTGCCCCCAGCTTGTACACTGCTGAGGAGAGCAGTCATTTCTGAGAACACAGGGCAAGCTATTCTGTAGGGCAACCTAAGGCTGTAACCTATTTTTCACAAAGCTTTCACCAGGACCCTCAGCAGGAGACCCTTATGTTCAACAAAAAAGGAAGAAACTCTCAATGTGCTTCCCAGCTGGCTCTTCGATATGTGATCCTGAATCCTTGCAAATACTCCAGAGAAGGTACCTGAAAAACTTGCTTGCTGTGAAAGGCCACCCTGTTCTGTCCTACAGCTCTGATGTCAGGATCTCTGAAAGGACAACCTTGCACAGGCTCCCTCCAGAGGCCAGATCATGCACCACATGGTCTCCCCTCAGAGAAGGGGAATCTGGCCATCATCTTCTGTGTCCTGTTTTCCTTCCACACCACTACTACTCCTAGGAAGTGGTGTTAATACCTAAACTTGCTCTGTATTCTTCACACCAATACACAGGTTAGCACACTAGAGGCTTACAAGTAATACTGAAATTTTTGATTTAGGAGGGTTTTTTCTCTTTTTCACTTCACACATCACTCAATTATTTAATACCTCAAAATTATCACTTTTCTTCTTCCCTCTTCTTCAATTTGGAATAGATAGTGTAAAAGAAAACAAATTCCTGTTACTTCCAGATCAGCTCTCTACATCTTCCTTTGTTGATTTAAATGGTATCCATTTCTTTGTCTTATGCACTGTCATACACAGTCTCTGTGGACTCTACAAATTATTTTCTGTAATCTCTACTGAAAGGTAAACTACTCAAAGTGCAGCATAATCTTTCCAAGACTGATTCTTCCATTTTTAAAATGCTTATGTATGGATAACCAAATGGAGCTTATTCATAATATAATCAGGCAGTTTCAGTTTTGAAACATGTTATTTCAACAGCAGCTTCCATCATTAATAAATAGATATTCCAGTTGCTGCTGGATATTATGCTATCCACATTCTCTCTGCTTTGTGGATCAGTGGAGAACTCCTTACTCCAGGCACTTCTTTCCTGTCCTGTATAGTTTAAGCAGGTCTCTGTCAGCAGCTTGTAGGCTGCATACAGAGAACCAAATCTTCAGATGTTGTAGTTGCTGTGTGTTCTGAGGGAAGTCCTCTTGCTTTCTGCCTCCCAGGAGATCCATCGAGGACCTGGGTAGGCTGCTTCATGTGTATGAGTTGAACTAGTCTGATAAACAAGGTTTCCATATCTCTGCATGCTCTTCAGGTATAATTGTATCTAATTCCTCTGATCATTATTTTGAAGACTTCTATTATTTTCAAACACCCTGCAGTTATGCTCCTCTGCATCTGCAAATATGTTTCATAACAACTTCAAATACACAGTCATGATGGGAAGGAACTGTGACCCTACATGGTTCTCTGTTTTCCAACGTGCTATATTGAATGACAGCTTCAAATTTTTCAGTGAGAGCCCAGATCCTTGATCTTTAAAAAGTCAGGAATCATTTTTTGAGATGAAAGGAAATCAGTATTGTAGGTTGGCTTTATAAACGTAGCTGACCATTTGTATTCTGTCTACTGTAGTACATATGAAAATTTATCCTTGTCTGTCTTGCATGGCAGCAAACATGCACCAAATTGCATAAATGCATAAATACAGAAAAAATATTTATTCACTTTTTTCCTCACTCCTTTCAACCCACACTTTACATGTCCTATTTTTACCCAGCTCCCAGTAACTCTCTCTAATCAGAAAAGGTCCGTGCATCGTTTGGTGTGCAGCAGCCCAGCATGATATTGGAGTCATAAATGTATAAATATGTGCAGCTTCCTGTCTGCTGTGAAAGCCAGTTCACAGCAGCAGTTGGAAGCACAGACAGGTCCTCTTTTGCAAACGTACATTACTCTGCTACCTGGACATAAGAGAAATGACCTTTAAATTTACAGCAATATGTAACTTACCATGGCTCCATGGCACAGATGCAGATGAACATGAGACAGTTCATTGCAGCACCTTTTAGACCACGTCTAATTTGCCTTTCTCATTAGCCAGATTACTTGCTTGGTCATTGCTGCTCTAGAATGGTATATGTTCATAGTTTTGAATTTCAATTTCCAAACAAGATAATGCTAAAAGAAGCTATGGAAGACAATATCCCAGATGAAAAAAAGTTTATAAAAGGAATCCTGAGAGATGGGGCTTTCTTTTTATTAATTACTGCCTGTGCTCAGTTCATTTCTGCTTTGCAATAGTGGTAAAAGATAGGTATTTTCTTATTAGACTTATTAAACTCTTAAACTTATTTAGAAAGAGTTTGATGTTACTCATTTGCTTTAAATGTACATTTGATACTATTAAGAGCTGGATGGTTACTGCTTGATACATGGTCCTAAAATTTCCTCTGAAGAATAGTGTAGGCATAGTTCCAACATTTAGAGGTAAAAGGGGGCATGTTTGAGAGATGTATTAGTCAAATCTTGGTGTCCTGGAATCTAGATCAGCAAATCTTGTTCTGGGCTTTGGTCTCCTTTGTAGCATTATGGGGCTAAATATTATTTGCACTGCTGAAAACCTTTTTTTTACTTTTTGTTCATTTATTTTTCTCAAGAAAGGTGACATCTTTTATCAAGCAGGCTTACAACCATGGAGCACTTTAAAGAGAAAATATGCTACACATCACCTGGGCGGAATGCTTAGCAGTAAAGCCAGTAGGTTACTAGCAGCTTGCAAAAACATTCCCATATAACAATCTGTCCAAAGACCACAAAACAGTGACATTTCACTTGAAAGTAGACCTCAAACTGTACCCTTTCAGCTATGTTAATCATTATTCAGGAAGATTGATAGGACTTAACATCAGTAAATTTACAGACTAACTTAACCACTTTCCCTGTCCACCAATCTGTTGTTCCATATGTCCAAACCTACAGCAGAGAAGTGTCTCAGGAGGCAGCAACACATTTTGTGCTCTGAGGCATCCATCACAGCTGGGTATGAGCTCTGCCTCCTGAAACGTTTGCACCAGTGCCTGAAACTGCCTTCCTCATCAGTGGCATCCAAATGAGCCCACTTACTGGAGTTATTCAGCTGCTCCAGCTGACAGGAAAAAGTGGAGTGGTAGTCAGAGGTCTTAAAATCTGTAAGCCTTCCTTTGAAGCCAGTCAGTTGCCAGTAAGATGATGGAAGGCACAGTGCCCAGCAGCTACCCTAGACATGCTATTAGAAAGCATTTAATGGTACAGGAGCTGCTGCAATCTCAACAAACATTGTATGTCATGGCTCTGTCTATTCTCTAAGAATGAAGATGTGATAAATCAGCAGAAGACCACTGAGACACAGCAGTGCCATTTGCCTTGCTTTTTCAAGGCACTGAACGAATGTTTAGACAAGCATCTTCCTTGGAAGTGGATAGATGTGGTTACAAACATTCACAGAGCTGCCAAGGGCATTGATTTGTGCATCTATTTGGCCCATGGTTAAGAGGCCTATACTTGACAGAAATACACATCATTCTTTGGTTCTTCTCTAGAAAACTGATTAAAAACCCACCAAACCTCCCTAAAATAGTCTAAAATATCAATGAAAATACCTTTTCCCTGTAATAGAACAGGCCATTCTTTAAGAGATTTTGGGGCTTAAGGCCAATCCCCAGTGTGCTCCATGATGTGACCTCTTTAATGCAAGAGATGTTTAAAGGTGCCACAGGCAAGCTAGGGAAGGAAAGTCAACTGCTTATCAAAGAGCAGTCCCAAATCCAAAGAAAAGCCCATCTGACAACTAATTCTAGAGGGTTCTTTTTTTTTTGGCCATTGCTATTTAGTAAGAAGGCTATCAGTAGATAGAAGGCTATCAGTATTGCCTCCACTCAGAGACTCCTTCTACATACAAAAGAGCTGCTGATGAGTGGAAGTCAAATTGGAGAAAAACACTGTGATGTGATACCGATTGCTTTGCTCCTGTAGCAGATAGAAAATCTCTCTTGCTTAGTACCTCTGGCAAAACTGCTGCCTAAAGAATGACTTGGCATACATTTTTTAGCTTTTATGAAATTTTTGTTTTGAATGTATAATTCAAAAATATGGATACTGAGCTATATTTATGCTAATAAAAATGTATTGTACACAAATATGTGATATACCATATATACATGATAAGAAATTACAAAGCTTGACAGAAGAACCAAAAAATCCCCCAAACCAACCAACCAATCAACCAACCAAAAAAACTCCAGCAAAACTCCAAACACCTTTGATGTGCTTTTCTGCTTTTCAGGTTAGCATTTCTCTGTGGTTTTATTGCTTTCAACTTTCCTTGGAAAACAACAGTTAAAGTTCACTACAGACCATGATTTCTAAGACTCAAATTCTCCTCTCTCTCATTCTCCTGACATTATTATTCTGTCTGGTTTTGTAACCCTTTTTGAATTCCACCTTCCAAAAATATCTGTGGGTCCCTAGCCCTAAAAATGTTTCTTACTTTCTTAGATAAAAAGTTGATGCTAGACACACTTTCCTTTTTCTTTAATGATTTTTGCATGTTCCTACTCTCTCCTTATATGCATTGCAGCTGGGCCAGGCTGGAGCTCCTTTGGGGTAATATTTATTGAAACCTACTCATAAATTTTATGTACTTTTTCCAGCACATAACTATTTTAAGAGACACATGCTGTGATAAGTGTATAGCATTTGCAAGAAGCCCTACCATCTACAAAACCTCTTCTACATGTAAAGAACAAGGTAGAAACACATGGATCTGTGTGCAGCTCATCCTGCTTGAGGTCTTGATTGGCTTGGAAGAGGAATGTGAATGTTTAAAAGAGCACAGTATGTTGTTCCATATTTTAGAAATACTTGTGAATAACTTCAAACCCTGTAAAACAGTTATCATTTGGTGACACCTAAATAAGACAATACTCCATAGCTTCTGGATATGTTGAAATTTCTTAAAAAATAGGAATCATTTTGAGCTATAAAATGAAGAAGCTGCTTAGGCCATACTTAGTATGTCAAACAACACATAGTTTGATACCAAATAAAAATTCAGATTGGGAAGTTAGAGTATACAAAGGAAAATGAAGAGTGCAATAGAAAAAATATTTCAGAAATGCCACAGTGCAACATAAAAAGTTTTTCAGAAATGCCACATCTTGCTCGCTTTGCCTTGGATAGCCCAATCAGACTTTATTACTTCATTTCAAAAGGAACATAACTGAAACAGAAGTAGTTGGTTTGAGAAGGGCAACAGAAGATCAGAGAGTTGGAGCTGCTGCCTTTATGCAGGGAGTTGCAAATGATCATGGCTGTTACTGGAAAGAGTATTAAGAGAAGATACGATAAAGGAACTTAAAATACTGTTGCAACTCAGGACAGACAGCTACAACCCAGGAAAGGTATTTTGGAGCCATTGCTGACTATCTTCCAAACTCACTGACCTGCTGTGCAACAGCAGTCAGGGAAGTCAATGAGGCTCTGGGCATCATCAGGAAAAGTATTGGGAATGCCATATTTCAAGAAGAACATGGTGGTCTTAGAGAAGGTACAGAGAAGAAAAACTGTGGTTGTCAAAGGGATGTAGGGGTTTCTTCATAAGGAGTGACTAAAGAGGCTGCAGCTCTTGCGTGATTAGAGGAGGAGATGGATGGGTCATAAGATGGAGGTCTACAAATCACAGAGGCAGAAGATGAACTAAATGCATAACTGGGATGTTAACTGGATCCCATGGAGTACTGGCACTGGGTATGCTCAAGGAAACTGGTAGGAGACCGGATTAAAACAGAGAAATGAAAGCATCTCTCTGGGCTGTGGGTGGTGAGCACCTGGTGTTCTTTGCTGTGGGGTATCATGGAGGCAGACACTGTCAGCAGGTCCAGCAGGGGAGGGCAATAGTCAAATTCAGGGTCTGCAGGTCCACACACACATGTCAAACAGAACAAGCAGGGCTGCATGCCCTCTGGTATCTCTCACACAGAGTTCTCATTGATGGAGGGGCACAAGGAGGGTGGGCTGTAGATAGTGGCAGTCATGTTCCACGTTCATGAGATTGTTAATCTGCACCCACTGGGCATGTTATATATTCTTAATACATAATGTAGTAAAGGTAATTAGGAGATCTCATTACCACCAGTCTATAAAATGTAGGCAAAGAGACACTTTATTTATTGCATATTCAGCAAAATATAAATGAAAAATAGAAATTGTCTTGAATACTCCAAATTAATGGAAATCATTGTGAATGACACAGTTAAGTAGGTCATCCAACTCAGACATGAGCCTATCCACCAATTAGAGTAACATCAAGAGGAATACTTGTCAGCTAATTCCTGAAGACAGGAAGAGATTCATTCTGTGTATAATTTCTTAATCACAGTATGGCTTGGGTTGGTTTGCTTGTTTTCTGACACAGTACTTCTCTTGCCCAAGTGGAAGAAGGGAATTAACTCACTGTGTATTTCTGTCACTTTCTACAAGGGAAAAGACTTTAAAGGGCAGGCAGTGGAAGGTAACTTCCATAAATGCGAACGCTTTTACTTCTGGTTCCATTACTGTGGCAATTAAGAATTCAGGAAAGGCTGGTGTGTTCAGTTCCTTCAATACACAGATTTTGGCTCACAAAAGAAACCAGGTATATTCATAAACTTCCTTCATGCAAACATTTTCTTAAGTCTGTCTCTCCACTGGTCATGTCTGCCAATTATTGCTCTTTCTCATTATACCCTGCCACTGTAGGGAGTAATTTTTCTTTTACTTTTATATTAGAACAGCTTGAGGACCCAGAGCTGAGCTCCATGCTACTGAGAGACAATGAACCATGAGCAATAAAGTCTCCAGTAGCACAAGTAAAGTCCTCAACCTAATGATTGGAAAATATTTTATAATTACAAAACAGGAGTGAAAGCTCAGGGTGTGACAGTGTACATGGCTTTGTATGAATACACTAACTTTTTCAACTTTTTACACTGGTAGAAAACCCAGGCTTTCAACAGCCAAATTGTTAGAAGTTACAGGGAGTTATTGCTATTTTCTTTATGATCCTAGATTACATCTAGTGTCACATTTAACAAAAATGGTACTTTTAGCTACTGCATGAAAGAGAGGGATTTGGGGTGGGGTTTTTTTTGTTTTTCTGGGGTTTGTTTTGTTGGGTTTTTTGTTTGTTTTGGGGTGTTTTTTTGGGGGGGGTTGTTTTGGTTTGGTTTCTTTAAACTTTGAGTTTCTAATTTAGTAAAGCCTTGAGATTTAGACACATTTTACTCTTCTGGTTTTCCTCCTCTCTGTGTCCCTCTTATTAAACATGGATGTTGTACTATGAGAGGTTCTTGACGTGGGGCTTTAGAAGTTACTGTGCAGTAATGTTGCCAATACCTGTTTCTAGTGCTGAAACTCCAAATTAAAAGGGAGTGACTGAAAACTCACCTACCATATTGCCGCCACATGAAGTCACAACTATAAGAAATGTTTTGATGGAACTTTGTGCTGTAAATCTACTCTCCTACCCTAGTCAGCATCCAAAATTCTTGGGAATCTGACATGCTTTTGTGTCAGGTCATGTTGGAATCATGCCACAAGACAGTTCACGCATCCTTGCAGCCCTTTGTAGATGCAGGTGCCTTGGATTACAGGATCAGCTGCATCTACAACATTCTTGTTTTGTAGTGTCTGTGTTCAACCCATGTCTCAGGACCTGACTGACAGCAGTAAGGGTCAGCAGTAAGTTCAAATTTCAGAAGTTACTAATAAAACACTGGCTTTCATTCCTATCCAGAAACTGGGGAAAATTAAATTAGACTTTCAGTTCCTCAGTGACCTAATCTTCCTCACTTGTGAATGAATTGGCTTTATAAAAGAAGAGAGCATAAAGGAAGAATAGGCAAAATATCCCCACAGATACATTTATACAAGGCATGCTCCATGGGCCGGTTTTATTAATCTCTCCATCAGATGTCAAGAGGAGAGGCTGTTCTACCTTTTAAAGCATCAATAACTTCAAGCTCCTGTGCACAGAATCAGTCTGCGTTGACAAGAAAGGGGACTGTAGCTGCAAATGTAAAGAAAAAGAGTGGTAGCACCTTCTGTAAATGGAAATAAATGGGGTTTTATCAGTGTCATACTGCTAACTTTGTCCTGCTGGAAAAAAGGGAGACAGGAAACTTTCCTGCACATCCTTTGATATATTTGCAGCAGAAAAGAAGGGTCCATCATAATAGTGGTCCCATCAGCAGGGGAGCAAGTGGTAAACGTGCCTGGCCTGGTAATAGTGGATGGCTCCTCTGTGTAATGCTCAGGTACAACTGAATCATTCCAGGCAGCTCACCTCCGTCAGATCTCTTCAGTGATCACTGAACGTAGTGTGCAACTAGGGGGAAAACAACCCAAAACAACACCACAACAAAAAGCCCACCTGGAAAGCATGAAGAAGCACTTAAAATCTGAGAAAAACTGAATCCCCCCAGAAGCCAGGAGGACACGGGAGACTGAAAGCAGCCCCTTACTCTGGGTCTGCAAGCAGCACCTGCCAACATGAATGACACAGAGGGTGCCTTCAGTTTTTAATTCTGATGGTTTTACCAGTTTTCAGTTAACTAGGTATCTGTTTTACAGACATGGGACTGGTATTGCCAAAGGAGATGAAAACAAGTAATTTTTTCAATAAGGAACATATTCTGCAATGTTGGCAACAAAACCAAACAGCAAAAAAAGAAGTTTATACCTTGGCATCCCAGTTACTGTCATCAGAAGCGACAGAACATAGGAGTAGCACAAACATTGCGAGGGTTCAGCCCATATGCAGGTGAGAGAATCACATCAGGCAAATCCATTTCACAATGTCACAAACAATGTCACCTCCAAATTCCTGAAAAAGGTGGGAGTAAAGGTGGCTGGTTTTGCCTGATGGGATTTTAGCAACAGCTGTAGTTTTGAAATTAGAAATCCAGAACCTACTGCTGTCAAAGCAGAGACCGTGAAGTTCACAATAGGCTACTGCACAGATTAGCCATCAGACTCGAGGTAATGCAAATATGTAAGGGCTTCAATTTTACAGTGTGACAGATGTTTTAATCTTAAATGCTGCTGTTGGATTTCTTTCAGAGAGAAAATGAGAAGGTTTTGTCATGACCTAGTTGGAATAGGTTGCTGAGTTTTGGGGCTGCTTATGACTTGGGTGCAATGCTGTGGAAGAGAGATAGTGCACCCCTTAGTTATCCTTCAATGAGAGTGCAAGGTCGGGGACAGACAATGGGATGAATATGCCTGAGAGAAAGGCTGGAGACCTCCAGATAGGTTTCTTGGAAGCAGCGCTGCCCAGAGACACTTACAGAGCAAGGACATGTAAATTGAAGTCTAATGGGACAAAGGCCCTTCAGCATTTACCACCTTATGCTCAAAAATGCATGTGACAGGACTCCAGATGGTGTGCAAATGTGAAGAGGATTTGCCTGGACCTTTTCCTGCAGTGAATTCCCCAAGCAGCTTTTAAACTCAGAAAAGCCCAGGTTCATTACAATACTTCACTGCTCACATTTGTGAATGGAGACAGCATAAAGCTACGGATAGGGCTGCAATCCCAAGGCAGAGCCAAGAAGATAGAGAAGAGTAAAGTTTTGGCAGGATTAGCGAGTATTCAATCAAATTTGTGCTGTTTTTTCAAATACCTACAAGATTTCAACTGTCATAATTGAGTTGGGAATATTCCCCCAACTACTTCTCAGTGTATCAGTAGCGGGGTTGATTTTTTATAGACAAAATTTTCTTGCTTTAATTAGGCTTGAAATGTTGGCTTCATGACTGGTTTTCAACTCCTGCCTTCATTCTATACTGCCTTTCTAAAAAGCTCTCCCTCTAAGCAGCCTTCATCTCAACATTGTAAGGCTGTGGTAATTAGCTGGAGCTTTGCTGAGTTTATGGAAATCTTGTAAGTGAAGTCATTATAATGGAGTTCAGCGTTTCAGCCTCTTGCTTTTATTTGCAAAATTATTGGCTTGATAAAAGAAACAGATTTTGACTATGTGACGGCTGTGGATACTTGAAAAATTGTCTCCAAATTGGTCTCTTAGTTAAGTGTACAATACAGTCCCTCATTTAAGGGCCACAGTGACACTGTGGGTAGGAAGTCCAGGGATATGGTGACAAGTAGGTACCATTCAGCTTACATAATAAAGCTGTCATCCATTTAGTTATCAGGCCCCAATGGTGTCTAAACACACATATTTGCATCTTGTTACCACTTTTGGTGGGTTCAAAAATACCTTTAGTTTAAAAACAAACAAAAAACCAAAATTTATTTTTGCCTTCTCTAGTTTATTCAATAGTGATTCAGACAATGTAAATCAAGTGGTGTATTTGAAAACTAAAGAAATTCTGGGTTATTAATAAAAGCACAAACCTACAGACCTCTAGAAACTACATCTTCAGCTCCCTCCTACGAAAAATTCTATCTTAGGAAGAAAAATCGCTCCAAGGCAAACTGGGCATCTGACAATGCAGCTGTCTTTGTAGACTGTTTAAAGTGAAATGGTTTGATAGAGTAGATAATAAACTGGTGCTGGAAGGGGCACAATGAGAACCAAAGAAAAAGTGGGTATGTTTGCAATAACAGCCAGCTGATGGAAAAGCCAAACAAGTGCTGAGTGAGTTAGAGCCTGGCTGAGCGGCATAGGAGGTGTTAGTGGGCTCCAGTGACTGAAGGGATTTTTGAACTGAAAGGTATGAAAACGTCAGGCCAGGATAAGGATGGCTGCCTGCTAAACTTCCACCTTAACAACCAGCTGATGTGGAAAGAAAATGAAAGTTCAGCTTAGATTCCATATTGGAACAGGAATTAAAAATTAGTATCTTAGTATTCCCAGTAATGTTATCCAAGGATATGTGACGGTGTTTGAATAAGAGAATCTGTAGAGCCAGCTTGTTCATCTGTCTTGCTAAGAGGGTTAATGTTGGGAACCAAAGGCAATTAATCAGCTCATCTTCTAAAACCTGTTTACTTCCCATGGGAATTGATTTCAGACTTGAAAGTCTAAGAGTCCTTATGGCTAAATAAAATAACTCAGTGCAACATTTGAAATATGCAAATGGTTTTTTGACAATTGTAGCTCTTTTTCTTTCAGCAAAGCACTTGCCAACAGGCTATGAATTTGAATTTGTTCCCAAACCAATTTCAACATAATTTTAGCATAATTTTTGTCAGCTTCCCATGATGAGTATTCATTGTTTATTTGCGCCATATGAATATTCATTCCAGTTTGCAATGATGTTTCTCTCTACTGATTTGGCAACAATCACATAAGCAAATAATTCATTGAATACATGTAATTTTTAAATACATCTTTGGTCTGAAGTCTACCAAGAGCATTGCAGCACTGAGAAAGTTTTTCATCCAGACACTCTCAAAAGTATTTGTGTATAGTGCATTTGATGTTTGGCTTTTGATAAAACTTCATGAACCCGTCATCCTCAACTTGCCACCTCAGTGCTACAGCACAGACTGCAGTCACAGATTTGCATAACTGCTGAAGTTTGAACTACTGATTTAATAGTTTATTCATGGAGTGAATAACCTACAATATACATAATTTAAGATTTTGTAAACCATCTTGTGGTGCCTATAGGCATGGCTGTGCCAAGTGTTATGCTTATGTAAGATGCAAGTTTTCATCTAAGGCTCTTAAAAGCAAAGTTAGCAAAGGGGATTTCAAGATAATACAGCATAATGAGGATTATATGTTGGTTATGTTTAATGCTGATTATTTTAATTATCCAATTTCTTGATAGAAAAAAATGGATTTTCAAATGGAAATGAGACCTTTTCAGTTTTCCATTCACTTCCATCTCCTTCTATACTTCCATATTTCATTTTATATTTTAAAACAAGGGAAAAACTAACTAGAAGTATATTTGGGTGGAATATTTTTTCTGCTGCCATCACAATTTTTTTTTTTATGTCTCCCAAGCCCACAAAGGAATCTTAAGGTAATTGTGACACTTTTCTCCTGACTTTAAATTGATAATGACATGCAGAAACTCAGTCTATTGGTAATCTTTTCAAAAATATTTTCTATCTAAAAAATGTGTTGATAAAAAGATAGTAAAAGCAATCCATAGATGCTGTAAAGGGCTAGCAAAGTTCCTTTGATAAAGTTTTCAGGCAGTATATTGTGAACCTCTGCAGTGGTTCATTCCAGAGCTATTTTCCAGTTTACAGTTTCTCTGATTGTTTGAGTAGAATAAAAGCTGGGAACAGAATAAAAATAAAGTAACAGTAAAACTTTTCCACCTTGGATTATATTTATTGTTTGGCAGATTGAGAAATTTACCATGCAACTGGAATGGCATGTTTCTACTTTCATAATTGCTCTGTATGTGATAATATATTTCTAAAACAGAACATTTTGGCTGCAAACCAACTGCATTACTGTTACTGTGTTATTGTTTGTCTTTTGTCCACTTTTTTGGCTGTCTGGTAGAAGGAAAGATCACTAAGCCTTGTGTCCATGTTCATTGCTATACTCTGAAGATAAAAAAGGGACAATAAGCATGGATTTACTAATTGTTTATCGTGATTTGCCTTTTACTCGGATTAATGGATCACATTGCTTAAATTCCTGCACAATATCCCACTTTGTTCTTAAAGCAGGTGGCAACTGCTACTCAAAGTATGCAGTAGGTCTGGAAATGGCAATCAGACATCTGCTGTGTGTGGAAATGAAGCGGGGGTGTGTCTGTGTATATACATGTACCTAAATATACATAGATACGTGTAAAAATGTGCATTCACATATGCATGTATCTGTGTGCCTATCCATACACACACATGATCAGGCAAATATGCATGCATATTCTAGATTTTCAAAATAAACCCCCAAAGAAACCAGCTAACACATTCTGCTTAAGAGTTTTCTCTGATTTCACTGCTAATATTTCCATGTGGGGATTTTTGTTTTGTTTTTTGTTTCCTGTCTGAACCTCCACCACTCACATTATCCCCTCAGACAACACAATTTCTCTTCTTTATTTTCCATTTCATGTTCTTTCTCAAAGAAGCACCTCTGACTCCCTCTCCAAAATCACAGGGCTCTGACAGCTGTCTGCTCTTAACTGATTTTTTTTCTTCTTGAAATACAGCATTCCTGGCAGCCCAACACCCTGTACTGTAGTTGCTTTGTAGTTTTAAATTCTTCTCCACCCTCCACACCCATTAGTCACATTCTCTTCCCCATGGTGGATCTCTCTATGTTTATCTTGCTCACCATGATGAATTTACCCCGTGCTGGTTAACGATGTACTCACAGAGTCAATTCATAAAACTAGGTTAGGTATTTATTAAGAGCAATGATGGAGATGTGCAGTTGCACCTGCCTTTTAGCAATGTGTACACAGACTTCAAATCCTGCCTTCCTCAGTCTTGGACTCACCAATTCCCATGCAGCTCAGTAGCTGATTTGAAAAATAGCTTGTAAGGGCTTGGATTTCTCAGTTATTCTACTATCAGTTTATCACTGTCATATCTGTATGGCACTACTATAAAGCCACCTGTGAAGTGATGTCTGTTTCACATTTTGCATTGGGGCAGTTGGCCTTGAGACAGCATCTCAAAAGCATTATATTGACCTGTACAACTGGAAGGGTGTTTGCAAGATAAACATCTAGTTAATTAGCTCTGCTAGAAATCCCATTGATGATCCTCCTTCCAAGAAAGTAAAATGCCTTGGAGGGAAGTCTTTCATCTGCTTTCCAACAGAACCAGTGAACATTTGGGCAATATTTTATGTATTGTTGTATGTGTAGGAAATGTGTCCTGGAGGAATTGATTGTAAAATCTGAGGAAAAACCTGCCTGAAACTGTGGCCTCACACTTCTTTAAAGACAGGTACAAGTCAATAAGCAAAAATACAACTGCACTCCTGAACTTAATTTAGTCAACAGTGTTTGAGCTTGTGCATGGAGCAATTAGCAATACCCAAACTCTTCCCTTCACCAAAGAGAAAAGGAAAAACCCCATCTATTTGAAGTGGTCTGAGACAATTTTCAAAGGGTGGGAAGTGAATGACTTCTCCCAGTTTTCCCACATGATTATACCAAAAGAGACAGCAAACTGGCAGCCTGCTCAGATGGATCTCTCAGTTAAAAATCATGTAGAGTTTTTTTCTGAAAATAGAAATTATTATCTTTTACACAGTAGTTAATTCTTCAAAGTGAGTGTTCAGAGCAGTAACTAAAATTTATTTCTGTGCAAATGATGTGAGACTGTAGCAAAGTGATGAAAAAATATTTAATTACAAAAGAAATCTGAGAACTCTCTCCTCACAATTATATCAGAGCCTCCAGAACTTCATTTACTTAATTATTGTCAAGAAATGTTTGAACGGTTTTGAGTGTAGGGTAGAAACTAGAGATGATAATGGCCCTGTTTTGCATGTGATACCTTGCAAGAACCAGGAATTTTAATTTATGGAGAATAAATGAGCAAGAGAAACTGAGGCTGTGTCCTTTGTCAAGCAAAGGCATTTTCTGGTGTGCCCTGCCTTCCACCTCTTCCTATTGCTCCCATCAGAGGTTGTTCAGAAACTGATGGTGGATTTTCCCTGCCTTTGTGTGGTTCTTGTTTGGGAAGGACACCAGGATGTTGAAGCATCTTCCTGCTGTGAAACAGGAATGTGGCCTGGGCAAGCAGGACTGGGGCATAGCAGAGGGTTTATAGGTTACAATAAGTGGTGTGTCCATTATTTTCTTGTTCTAGAATTGATCTTTGAGATCTTAATGGACCAAATTTCAATCTGTGATGTTATCATGAATCTGTAGATAACACGCTTTAAGATCAAATTGGATTGGGAATTGTGCTAAGCCAGATGCTGAAATAAATACTCATGTACCAAATATGCCTACACACACACAATCACGCAGAAACCATAAATATATATAATATATATGAATGTCAATGCACAATGCTTTAATAGCACTCTTACAACACTCTTTCTGTTAATTTTATTTTCACTTTATCTCTGCAGGCCAACTTTAACTTCTGATTTCAATGTTTTGGCTTTTCGTATTTCAAAAAAACCTACAACTTTGTTGTAATGTTAACAGAGTTGGGTTTGGAGGTTTGTTTTGTTTGTGGTTTAATTTTGTTATTTTCTTTAGAAAAGAACTTTTGCCTTGAAAGTGAGGTTATTATGTATAGATTCCAAGCCAGGTGCTGTAAATAGACAACAAGATCATGACGTAAAACGGAAATAAAATTTGAGAGACCAGAAACTCTTCTCAGAGAACTAGAACTAAATCTTTTAAATATTTCAAAATTTATTTTTGTGAGAAATGGTAAACAAAGTTACATGCTTATATGTTGGTCATATAGTCAAGTTTAGGACTGACTTTATAAGGAACCTGCCTGTTTATTTGACATGTATTCCCCTAATAATTAAAAGTCAATATTTCTGATGTTTGTGTGTGTTTTTATAAACAAAAAGCATTAAGACATCATTATCCCTTAAAAAGCTCTGAAATGACTGTTGTCCAGTCAGGAGTGAAGGTGGCAATGAACCCTTCAGCTGCATAGGAGACCAGACCACAACAACCTCTCTGCTGAGGCAGAGGTCCTTTAATGGAACTCATTGAGTGGTGCTAATTACACAATACTTACCCAAATTTTATCAGGAACAACCATCCTTGGGTGACTGGGGAGAATTAGTTTCCTTTCCCACAAGTTCCTTATGGCTTTGATTCAGGTGGTTGCCAGGGTTTTCAGGTTTCCAGTTGAGAAAATTGAGGTAGAAATGCACAGGGTTTCCTGCCCTAGACAGCAAAAGCAACACCCAGGAATGTCCCTGGTTTAGGGATATGCAGGTTCCCTGTGAGTGTTATCAGCACTGAAGGTACTCCTGACTTTGGCTGTGGCCCATAACAGCTGGAGCGAGGGTCAGAGCTCTGCAAAGCACACACGCTGCTGGAGATGTGGGCTGGCAGCCTGTAGCTGCACCACCTCTCCTCAGAGACAGAACAAGAAGGGAAGGCAGCCTGAAAACAGGCAGAGCTGCTAGACCCAGCAGAGGCCATTTCCCTGCAAATGGGGGTCCTAGCAGCATGCACTGTACAGTCGTCTCAAAGAGAAATTGCATTTGGTTATCCAAAACAGAAAAAGAAGAGCTGGAAACAGAGACCAGTCCACAATGCAGTGTTCCCATACTAAAATGTTATCCTTGTTTGCTGTACCAGATGTTTTAGGACTGAGGTGCTCCATTCTGACAGCAGCTTCAAGAGGAAAAGTCAGGAGACCCATACCTAGAGCTGAGCAAGGTCATTTCTATAATACATAGAAAACAGGAATGTCAACTGACCCTAACTAGATGAGTCTCAAAAACAGTGAATAATTTGGAGCAAAATATTTTCGTGAGCTCAATATAAAATAAAATCCCATCCTGTGGTCAAATATGTGAGAAGTTAAAAATTTCGGACAAAGTAGTACTCGTGCCAAGCGGATGTTATCTGTTGTCAATATAAAATACATCAGATGCCAGAGAAAGGTCTGCTTGGTGAGCCCAAAAGCTATAAAAGTCTCAGAGAAATTACAAGCTGCTTTATGGAACAATGTCCAGTATTACAACTAAGGTAGCATAGAAGCAACACAGGAAACCCCCCCTACATGGATATGCACTCAGCTGCGCCATGGTGCCCTGAATTGTTGCAAGCTGGATTTTCATTGTTGTCTCATCTCTTGATCATGCTCCTGCTCACTATTAGTCAGAACAACATTACAAAACAGGAATGTCATGCAAAAGTTTTTCAGGTCTTAAATAGAATGTCTGGCATTTGGGCTCCGGGGAGTGTACAGAATCAGATCAACTTAAGGGAAAATAAAATAGCTTTAAGCAGAAATTCCACTGATTTACCTGGAAGTGACAGAGGAAACTGAGGGCTGTGTTAACCCTCAGGGCATGGTGGCACATTTTGCACTTCAAAACCCGAGTGGGAAGTTAGGACTCTGATCCTGGAAATAGTGCACAGTCCTGTGCAGATTAACACCTACAGTTGGTATCGCTGAACCTTGGGCCTATTCATGAAGCCAGTGGTACTCACATGCAGAAATACCTGCAGCATCAAGCCCAAATGATCCATGGCAGTCCCAGATGTGGTACTAACAATTCCCATTTCTCAGGCCCAGTTCTAGCCACCAGAAGGCTTAAAATGAGAAGGCTTCCTGTCCTAATTGTACAGCCAATTGTGATCATAAATATTGTGAAATTGTTTAAATCATAATAAAAATCAAAACAGATTTATGCAGCTTCCCCCCACCCCAAAATGTATCTTGTTTCTTTTTTTTTCCTCACTGACCCTGACAACTGTTTAATTTTTATGTTTTATCACACCCACTCTCTTTCAGAGAATAATATGTGTTTTCAAATTAGGAAGACTTGGACAGTCCTTTTTTGCTGACTAAAACTGGAAAAGGTCAGTCTTGGCTTGGGTTCTTTAAAATTTAAGCTCTTGTGCATTTCTGTAGTTGTTGTTGTTAAAATATTGTAAGTATACATCCAAAATCTCCTAAAGGTGAAACAAACATCTGGTGCAGGAGCTTCCATGCCAACATTTAGCCTCATGGCAATGCCAGTTTTAGCCCAAATTTCAACTCAAAATGAAAAAGCAGAGGGATAGTAGGGATTCAAGACCTGTCAGGTTATGCTTGCCTGTCCGGTTTCTTTCTATCATCTGCCAACTAATTAAAGTAACCTTGTCAAAAAATTAAATTAACACACAAGTGACATGACAGAGCTTTAGATGTTCTGGTTAGAGGTTATCCCATTTCTCTCTTCTTGGCTGCAAGTAGCTGTTGCACACAGCTTTCTGCTGCCTCACTGATATTATTTTCTATTGCGCCACTGAGATATTGCAGATATTCTTCTTCAGAAAGCCAATTTCTTTTTCCCTCTTCTTTCTTGTTGAATTTTCTGCACAGCAGCCAGACAAAACAAGGGTTGCACAGTGGAAGGATTTTGGGCTATAAAAACACAACATAATGAGTCAGGATACAGTGCCCATTTTTGCTGGCATTACTACAAACATATTGTGCAGCCCATCAGCTGTTTGGTAGAAGACGTATTTTATGAAAGAGGGTCAGGGAGAAATTTTTCAAAAGAAACTCATGTTTGCTAATGAGATCTTCTGAAAACATATCTGTCCATGGAAATTATGTTTGAAACTTTAAAGTGCTGAGCGTTTTATAATTCTTTTTAATGCTTGTTAGGTTTATCTGTATGCTTTGCATTACCTTGATTCTTCATCCATGTAATAGTGTTTTGCCTCTTACAGACATTTGGGGCAAAGGAATTAATTGATGTCTAGAACACCATCACAACCTGAGAAAAGTCCCTGAGACAAACCCATTGGGTGGGCAAGAACATGTCCTACTTCATACACCTAAACTCCATTTTCCACTTCTGACATCTGTGATCTGTTAAATTCAATCAACATAAATGGGGCAGAGCTGGGACTATAGGTAGATTTACTTCAGAAAGTCCCCAGTATGAATATCAGAACTGAATGGGATAATAAAGTAGATTGTTTATGAAAACCTCAAGTAAAAGAATCTGTTGAGTTGAAAAGATTGGAACAATCACTTGAAATCAGTGAAAATATGACAAGCAAAAAAGGAAGCTAAAGCAGTAGTGTCAGCTAAAAGTGGAGTTATCAGTGAATTTTATAGCTCTCCAGGGAGGGGGAAGACTCAAGACACAAGAAAAAAAATTTGCAAGCTCATCGAGGCAGGAGAACAAATGCCAAGGGATAAAAACACACTTGCTTATGTAAAAGGTAAATAAGGTATATTGGAAATTAATGCTGAATTAATTAGCAATGCTTGGAGTGATTATTTAGCAAGAGTACCACATGAAGAGAATGCAAGAGAGGAATTAAATCATATAAATCCAACTGGGTTGAGATTGGTTGTATTCAGAAGGAGCAAGTCATACAAACAGGTAGGAATCTCTTGATGAAGAGCCAATACATTGGCTGAGGTGACTTGTTATGGAAGACATGTTTGATTGCTTTCCTAAGTCTAAGAAAGTACTAAACCAATGCTGTAAAAGCTTTGCAGAGTATCTATTTAAATGTGGAGAAGTGTTAAGCTCAGCACAATTTATTTGAGTGAAATGGTGCTGCAGAATATGAAGCCTTGGCATAGATTACTGGAAGCATCTGTAGAGAGACTGAAATTTAGATGTGTTAGACAGTTTCATGACAGGAGAGAGTGGAAAACTTGTGCCATATTTATTTTCTTGAAAATGTAGGGAAAAAAGACAGCTGCTGAAATGGTCCCTGTAGAAACGGAAAAGGTACATGTAAAGGAATGACAATAAGCAAGCTGGTTCGGAGAACTTTGTCTGTGTCCCCTTTACCAGGAAAGGTGCTCAAAAGAGAGAAAATATGAAGAGGACTACTGCAGAACATGCTATCACATAATGAGACACAAAAGCTCGTGATGGTATATCAGATAAATGTTAACTATGGCAACACTTTCTTACTTAGGCATGAGATAGGGCTGGCAAGACTGAAGCCTTGACAGGAAGTGAAAGGCATCCTCCACAAATGACAGCAGAGGACAAGGCCTTAGAGGATGCAGTTCTAACGTCTCTTTCTGATCACTTTTCCAGTGCACCTTAGCTCTGTGGTGTAAGCATAGCTCAGATTGACCCTATTCTTTAAAGATTGTGTAGGAAATTAGTGTGCTTTAATTTCTGGAAATTATGCCATATAGTTGATCAAATGCTTGGCTGCTCTGAGAAAGGGAAAAAAAGAAGATGTGAAAGATTTCAGTTCAGGTTGTTCCAGACGAGCAGGGGGATTAAAAAAAAAAGGCAGAACTTCATCTGGGTGGTATATATGCACCTCAGGACTGTATTAGCAGGACAGTCCTAAAATAACAGGCAAAGAGACAATTGGGAGAGAGGCCATAGAGTTCACATTCAGACAGGGTTTAGAAGCAAGAAGATCTTTAGGAGACAATTGGGTACAGGCATGGTAAAGAATCCTGCAAATGTTGCCAACTTCAACCAAGGATAATTGTGTGACAGAAGAATAATTAGAATTTTTGCCTCTTTTCTAAAAACTCTGTCATTATCCAAAAATACTGTAACCTTTGGGAATACAAAACACAGGGGAAATGTATTTGGCATCTCAAACACAGGCAAATAGCCTGTATTATAGACATTCTCAGTTTCATCTTCTTCTCACAGGAAAAATGCAGTCTCTACATATGCAAAGAATATGTCTAGACAGACAGTAGGGTGTCTGGCTCGCCCAACAACCTTTGGAAGCCATCAAAAAGCTTTGCTCCAACACCTTCCATGCCCAAGCTTATGATCATGTTGATCTAGTTATGGCAATCAGTCAGACTTGCATGTTAAATTCTTTGTAAGACAGATCGTCGTGTTGCCTCTAGCACTTAAGCACTTTTAGGGCAGGGCAAAAGGGGCTCCAAGCTGGGTGTTGTTGGGGTCCCTCCCCCTGCCATGTGGTCCTGGGAGAGGGGCCCTGGGGGGGGAGACACGGGGTTTCCCTAGCCCCTGGTCAGCCTCGTTCCCCACTGTTGCTCTGTGTTCCCCTGCACAGGCAAGGACCCCTGGGTCCCGTGATTGCCACAGTTCCTCGGCAGATCCCGGCCATGCGGCTGGGGAAATAAACATCTCTGAAACATCTATCAAGAATCGGTCCATAGATATTTCTTTTCCATGGGCCTCGTTGTCTGATACACGTGTTGCAGTATCTCCATGTAACAAATTGTGGATAGTGCTGGCAGAACAATCCCCGATCCCTAAGGACAGCGACTATCTGTGAGTAAACTGGATTTCTCTTCTTGTTTTTGTTTTGCTGTTCCCTCTCAAAATTATGGAGGAACCGTGGAAAGACTCTTGGCTCTCAGAGCCGCATATGGGTATTTATCTTAAACTTGAAAAGATTCTTGAACAATGATTTGTAAATTTTAGCTTAATTCAAGCTCAAAAGGAACTGAAACATTTCCTTTCATGGTTGTTTAAGAAATTTTTCTATGTTTCTGGGGATTTGATTCTTACCAAAGATTTTTGGAAGACCGTTTGGACACAGATAATTTTTGAGTCAAAATATATGCCGATGGAAGAATATTTTCATGAATATTATTTAATTACCGAGACTGTTGAGCAATGTCAGCTGTGTCCTGGCGAAGTTAAAACTGCTTCAGGGACCATGCGACCCAGGCCACATGGACCGAGCCCTCTGCAAGCAGCAGCGAGGCAATTCCCGCGCGTGGGCAGGGTGACGTGAGCTGCAGTGTCAGCAGCGGAGCGAGGCGCAGCTGGAAGAGCGCGACCTGGCAGTGCCCGCCCAGCCCCGTGCAGCGCGTGGTGGAGCGAGCCCCATGAACGCCCGACCGAGAGGAGCAGCGTGCGGGCGGTGGCTGGCGGTGGTGGAGCAGAGCCGCGCCCAGCCGAAATGCGCACTGGAACAGGGCGCAGGGGGGCTGCCGCTTGGGGGCCCGGCCGAGATGTGGGCGCAGCCCCAGGCAGCGGCAGCGCAGCTGAGAGCAGAGGCGGCGGGGCGCGGGGAGCTGAGACGCATGGCCCGGCCTGGCCCGCGCGGCCCCGACTGCGACCCCGGGAAGAGCGCGCAGGCACGAGCAACCCCGACGGCCCCAGCAGCCCTGCCAGTTCCAATGTGGGAGCGAGCGAAAGAGAAAGCAAAAACGGACCGAGACAGGAAACAGCAGCCACTCAGAAAATGGAAAAAATCACCGTAGCTAAGGTTTTAGGAATAGTAAAATGGTATAATGTTAAACAAAATTATGGTTTTATAACAAGATGTGACAACCAAGAAGACATATTCGTTCATAGAACTGCTATTCAAAAGAATAACCCTAAAAATTACCTGCAAAGTGTAGGAGATGGGGAAAGTTGTACCATTTGATATAGTGCAAGGAAAGAAGCGTTTACAAGCAGCAAATGTTACTGGGCCTGGAGGTATTCCAGTCAAAGGCAGCCGTTATGCACAAAATTATAAACAATATCCATCCCAGCAATTTCCCTCCCTACCCTTCCCTACCTACTTTCCCCTTTTACCCTATACCCAATATGAACCCTTTCCTAAGTTTACCCCATCCCCAGTTTATTCCTAATCTGTTTTTCACCCCATGCCTTCCCTATAGAATTCCCTTCCCCTACAACTCCTCTCCAATGCCGAGGGGGGATGAAAAGGGGGAGGGAAGAGATTAACTATTTTTGTTTAGCGTTCCAACAGGTACAACTAGAAGAAACCCTCTCCTGCCTCAGTTTCCCCACAAAGCATGCCCGGAGAGTCCTGTCTCCCTTCTGTCAGCCTTAAGATGTTCCAGAGAATCTGTTTGGACATTTAAAGACTCAGGAGGGTGGCTTGTTTTATTTTGAAACTGTCCTTGTTATCTCATGTTTCTCCAGTTGTTTTCAATGTTAAGTTTTAAATCTCTTTTTGATAAAAATAAATGGGTGAAATGTTGGGGCCCTCCCCCTGCCATGTGGTCCTGGGAGAGGGGCCCTGAGGGGAGACATGGGGTTTCCCTGCCCCTGGTCAGCCTCGTTCCCCATTGGTTGTTCTGTGTTCCCCTGCACGGGCAAGGACCCTCGGGTCCCATGACTGTATCAGTTCCTTGGCAGAGCCCCGGCCATGCAGCTGGAGAAATAAACATCTCTGAAACATCTATCAAGAATCGGTCCATAGATATTTCTTTTCCACGGGCCTCGTTGATTGATACGCGTGTTGCAGTTTCCCCGCGGTAACAGGGTGTAAAACCTGGACTTCTCAAATTTAGAGTCCACAGCATTTACAAATCCTCAATTTGTTCTGCATGCTGCCACCAAGTATTGGCTTTGGGATTCTTGTTTGGTTTGGGATGTGGTTTTGTGTGTGGGTAATCCATGCCCTCCCAGCTCTGCTCTACAGATACAGCATGGTATTCTCATGATGATTTTCTTTTACAGACATCTGTTGGCAGATAAAAGCCTTTGAAGCAGAGCTTTCTCTTCAAGCTGTTAACCCTGTGACTAGCTACTGCCCTGTTAGTTCTCTAGTACGTTATATGTTATTTTGGATTCTGTAATTATTTTCTCTAACATTAATCTAGCTTACAGTTGGCATCAAAAGCCATGGATTTTGCTCACACTGTTTTTCTGCAAGAAGAAACAATTCTTTAATATGCAAATCAGAGCAGCAAAATTAGATGAATGTAGTCAGCATGCCCTTGAAGGAAAGAAGGGCTTTTATGGAAAACTCAAGGTTGTTCCTAAGAGTGACAGAAAAGCTACTTAACCCTTTAGAACAGATAAAGGGAAAAATGTTCTCTCATAAAAAAGAAATTATTTTTGTGTAAGATATAAACAAAAATGGGAGCTAAATTAGTGGGAGGAATGATATGCAGAAACTGAACTGTCATTTTGACAAATGCTGTAGGTTTATCTTTCTTGTTTTATTGGACAAAATGGACATTGAAGCTCTAGTCAACATGGTAAAACAACCTGCCCTCATACACACACTTCAGGAATCCATCTGGAAAATATCTTGACAAAATAAGTCTTCTTATGCTAACAGGTGTTAGATTAGGCAAATACAATTTAACTTGGTTACATCACTATAAAAAAAGATTGTGAGCCATAAGATTTGAAGCCTGGCATGCAATATGGCCCTACAGATTCTTCATAGTTTGCCATGCAAACCCAGGCAAGAACGATTTTTCTAATGAGCACAGTTTCCCTTCAGGGCTGAAAAGTAATACTGATTTACTGAAATTTGCAAAGCTCTCTTCAACAAGTCCCTGTGAATGTGTTTTTCAGAAAGCACCTATCTAGATGAAAAGCTCAGTAAAATGTATGTTCGTCCTAATTCAGAACTTCTTTTTCCTCCATCCTACATCACATCTGTGGAGTCCAAAACAAGAGATGCTTCCTGCAATAAAAATGTTTATTGACTTTGATTGGATGAGTAAGTGAATTCTGGAACTAAACTTGACCCAGGACAAAGAGCTCTAGGCACCCTCTGATGTAAATCCAGTCTTAGAATCTCATTTTTGCTTTTATGAAGACCCTTCAGACAGTTTTATAAAGGACAAAACTCCAATGTCTATTGAACTTTATGAATTGATCACACAATTCTTGACGCTGCCTGAAAACAATAGAAAGCCAGTTATGCATTATTTGATTATCACTGTAAGACATTAATGTCTTCAGTGAACTAATAGAAATTGCAGATAAATAGCCTGTTTCCAGAAAAATCAATATAATCCATATTGTACTACTTATCTCCATCAACATTAAGGAAATTCAATAATAATGCAAATCAATTATCAAGCACATAAAAAGAACATTCATCATCCTTTCAGGGGGCAATAATAACAGCATAAAGAACACAGATGAGAACAACAGTATTTGATCTCTTCTATCTACATTGAATTCTGTCTGTATTTTAAAGCATCTGTCCTAATCAGAGTCAGCTTCATCAGGCCATAGGAAAACGATCTTCCATTCTGCTTTTAGAAAACTGAGCTCAAGAAGAGGGTTGGATAAAGCAAGATCTCCACCCAATCAAGTACAACATTTTCCTTGCCTTGTGGACATCCCCTCTGCTGTAATTAGCTTTCAACAGGCTTCAACGGGACTTTTGCTCCACAGGCTACCAAGTCCTTTCCCATCATATTCCAGCAGGAAGGAATGCCATGTGGCATTTTCCTCTCCTGAAAGCTTATGATTTTTTGATTTGCCTAAGGAATTTTTCTTTTCCAGCAGAGTGAACCAAAACCAGAATTGAGCAGCTCTGTGACTTTGACAGCTGAGAACTGACTGAAGCAGTACTTTATTAAAATAATTTTTGAGGTCCTCACCTATAAACTCACAGTCATAAGCATGCTAGGAAAAAGTAACTCCCCTTCTGGTTTTCATGCTGGGACAGACATGGATGCTACAATGATTTACAGTCTTGGATACTTGGTGCTGCACACCAACAACTTGGAACGTCCTGATTTTTGATGTAGCTTTAGCAAGATCTCACATGTGTGAAGAACAGACACATTCAGACCTAAGCTCATTTTCCTTGCCTAAGCTTTCCAGGCCCGAGAAATGTCAGACCAGAGCTCCTTCTGCCCAGAACATCCTCTTTTGGTACCCCTCCAGTGAGAGGAAAATGCAGCATCTCCTTTACATATCTGCTGCTAACCAGTTAACATCCAGTCCCTGCTACTTTCCCTCGGGTTGTTTGGTTTGTGGGCACATCCATGCTCTGTAACTGGTATCAGTTTGGCCTTGGATGCAGCTCATGTCCCCCTTTCTTCACTCATCACATGCTGTTCATGCCTTAATCAGCAACTGTTTAATTGGTAATACTTTATCCCTCCGGTATTTGGATGAGTATTTTTGCTCATGCTGGCTGCTGACACCACACAATTGTGCAAGGCTAAGCAAAACCTCAGCTAAGATAAATACTGAGACGGCCAAAGAAAGATGGATAGCAGAGTTGCTGCTACAAAAGTTTCTAGGATAATTCTTCCATATACTGCTAAAATGGGTTAAAACCCAGAGAAATCCAGATAAGGTCTGCAGCTTAAAACATTCTGTTATTGTTATAAAGATTAGAATTTACTATTACTGTACAAATGCATGATTGCTATTAATATCATTTTTGTTTGACACCCTTGCAGATCTTGGCCTGTCCCATTATCTGAGCTCAGTGAAGTCTTAGTTTCCCCATTGCTCTCCTTAGCTCTTGTGCCTCTCCGCTGTGACCTAGGCATGGGACAAGCTCTGTTGGTGTCCTGCTGTGGCCAATCACTGCAACCGTGCCAGAGGACAAGCTGCTGCAAAACCCTTGGCAGTCCCATGTCCTCTGGGGAAGGAAGAGCCGCTGGTGCCTCCCATCCTGAGAAAAGGCACTGAAATGCATGTCCAGCAAACTGCATGTCCAGCAAACTGCATGTCCTGCTTGGCAGGCAGCTGTGCAAGGACCTGGCAGACTCAGTGCACCTCTGCCTCTTCTGCAGGCACGTTGCCTTTCATCCCTTTCCGTGACAAGGGGATGTCTTTTTTCAGGGGGCACTTTAAACCATCCCAGGATCTTTGCCTTGCAAGTCTCCTCCATTACATCAAAATGCTTTGACTTTGTTAAGCCTCAGCTAACTTCAGGTCCCGGTGGCACTATTTAATATCTTGCTTATTGAACCAGGTACAGGAACTAGTCAAGTCTGCAAGGATGTGAGTGGCAGTAAGGGGAGCAGTGCGTACATTTAAGGAGGTCGCTAATAAAACTCTGGCTTTAGCACCCTTAGAGGTGCTGAGGGGAATAAAATTAGGCTGAAAACTTTTTTGTATGCAATAAGCTGAATTCCTCCCTTTGCCATGGTGCACCCATTGCCATTGGAGTCCCCACACACACACACAAAATTGAGCTATGGGGCCATTAGACAGTTTTAGATGTTCCTAGTCCCAGGCGATTTATTTCAAATAGCAGCCTGGGGCAGTTGCATCCCCTTTCTGCTCTTCTAGCCCTATATGGGGTAGACAAAGGTCTTGGAGCAAGGATCAGGAGTTCAGTTGTGACAAGACACAAAACTGCTGTTTTGCTTCCCAAGCACCTCCCGCTTTGCTGAGATTTCAGGAAAATACTGTTGGCCTTTCGGTGGGGTTCCAACAGTGCCTTGACAGATGGTCTTGTGAGAGGCAGTAAGTGCCATCAGCAAGGCACAGAGTAAATCCCTGGAAGTAAAAAGTCCAAGTTTTTCTGGGATAATTCATGATCTCTAGACATGGTATTGGAAACACAGTAAAAGACTACATAGTTCATTTCCCACTTTTTACATTCCTCAGTCCAGCAAGTCAGGCTTAGTTGTGACTGAAGTTGTTCTGGTTTATAAAACTAGTTTTAATTTTTAAATCAAAGTTAATACAGCAGACAAACATCATACTTAAACTGTGGCATGTCAGAGATGAGATGAATGACAGCCATCATTTGTCACTTTATGAAGCAGCTCCACAATCTTCCTGTCTTTTAACATCTCTTTAACCTTAATTTTGCTGATTTGAACAGTCATTAATTAACTATGTATGGTATACACAGCTGATAGACCTGGAATTTCACAGTCTATTAGAGTACATAATTTGCATTTACATCACAGTGTTGTTAAACCAAATCATTATCTTAAACTACACATACACATCAAATTTTAGGAAGTCAAACCAATTTGTCTCCAACTGTATATTTTTCAATTATATTTATTAACGCCACTTTTCTTTTTGTTTATTGAAAACATATTTCACAGATGGTTGCATCAAAAATATTACTGCTCTAAGCCCTATTAATGGAAGGAGAAAAAAAAAAAAAAAAAAAAAAAAAAAAAAAAAAAAAAAAAAAGCCAAACCCCCCCAGACTACAGACCTTAGCTGTGGGGAGGATAGCTCCACTATTCTGTGTAAACAACTGCAGTGTTCAATCTCCTGCTCACTGGTTTCCAACTTTACATTCCCCTCCTGATAACTTAAAAGCCACTACAGATGTCCATATGCTGGCAGAGTGGCAGAGAGCCTTTCTCCTCGGTGGGGATTGTGGAGTAACCCGTGGTCGGTGCCTCCCCACTCAGGCAGTCTGCAGCTGCCTGCCCAAATATCCTCCTGCTGTGTGCCCGGCCAGGGCTCAGGGCTGGGAGCTGTGCCCGTACTTTAATGCGCCAGCAAACCATGCATATTTAAAGATCCCTTTATTTTGTTCAGAACATGTAATCTAGTAACTGAGATGGTTTTTTCTCCATGTTACAGATAAGCTGTGACTGCAAGAGCAGGTTGAGTTGCTGACATGCAAGCATTGGCTCTGCACCTGGGTTTTGGTAACAGGAACAGACTATAACAATGGTTGCATTATTACAGAGGAACCAGAAGAGAACAAAACAAACACAAAAGGTAACCTCTTAAACCATTCTAACTAAAGGCAGATAGTGATGGGGCAAGTGGAGTGGTATTGAACTAAAAGAGAGGAGATTTAAATTAGATGTTAGGAAGAAATTCTTCACTGAGGGTGGTGAGGCACTGGAACGGGTTGCCCAGAGAAGCTGTGGATGTCCCGTTACTCAAAGTGTTTAAGGCCAGGCTGGATGGGGCTCTGAGAAACCTGGTCTAGTGGAAGGTGTCCCTGCCCATGAGAGGGAATTTGGACTAAATGATCTTTAAGGTCCTTTCAACTGTTCTATGATTCTGTGAAGTGTTACATTGCTACAAAAAGGACCAGAAATAAAAAACCTGAACAGGTCACCTCTTACACCATTCTAACTAAAAGTAAAGCAAAAATCTGGACAGAAAGGCCCCTGGCTGAGCTGCAGGAGCAGTGTAAGGCAGTGGTGCCTGGTCAGCTCTGAGTCCCTTGAAGCTGCAGCACCCCCAGCACTCTCTGGTCAGCACTGGGTCCTTGGCCCCAGCACCTGTGCCCTGCCAAGGTCTAAGATGCTGCTGCCCAATTTTGCCCACTTTTAACCACCCTTGACCCTGACCTCCTCCTGCCCATGGTGCTCCCACAGGCTGAGGGCTGCCCCACACCCTACCACAGCTTGTCCCATTCAGCCCTGCAGTGGAGGGTACCCCACAGGCAGCCTGTCTTTTCCCAGCAGCTTTCATACAGCTCACTCTTTTCACTCTTGACTGAGTGCTGTTGTGTCTGCATAACAGGAGGCTGACACTCTCTTTTTTCTTTCCCGTGACGACAAGCCTGCAGTAGTAGCCAGGGTATTGGAAGTGGTGGCTGTCACATTTGGCAATACAGCTGCTATTTGGCATATTTTGATTTCCTTAATGCTGCTACAGCACTACAGTGGGTGGTGCTCTTGCCCACATCCACAGACCTTAGGCTGAAACAAAAGCAACACAACATATTGTTCAAATATTGCATATAGTGCAAATTCTCCTCTTCTCCTACCACCCTAATAAAAAAGTCTGGAAATTCTCCTCCTACCACCCTAATAAAAAAGTCAAACCCAGAGCAGCTTAAGGAAAAGGTCATGAGGTTTTGGGGTAGTGTTTTTTTTGTTTGGTTGGTTTTGGTGTTGTTTTTCTGAGGGAAAGAGTAGAAGTCTTCTTCAAAATGAACTTATATTTGCTATAGAAGATGTTAGGATTCAAGTGGTAGAGGCTTTTTTCTCTCTCTTTCCATTGATGACAGAGGTAATAATAGATTGTGTCTGCACACAGAAGCCTGAATTCTATGCCACAAACTTTCTCTTCAGACTTGATGTTATTAAACAAGTTACTGTCTTGATGTTTAGTTAATTTCTGCCTATGTAACATTAATGTAAAATAAATAAATAATGTAAAAATCAGCCCCCATAGCCAATGGGCTGTGCATAAATGAAAAGACTTATGTAAGTTACTATTTTAATAGAATTTGTGAAAAATAAGGAATCAGCAAACCACTGCTATTTTGCTTTCCTACATTTAGTAGCAAGTTTCAGATTTTACCTGCTTGGAAAAGAAAGGTATTTCAGCATCTGAAACTACTCATCCAACTACTGAAATTAACTGCAACAATCAGTCACTGTGAGTACTTTTTATCCATGTCGCGCTCTGAAAGCAGTGAAAATAAAAGTGCAGAGAGGAAAAGGCTCTAGAGTAAATTCTGACAGATAGGTACTAGCAAATACCTTTTTTCTCCTGTTAGCTGTTAGAAGGTTGCAGTCTTTGATGTGCTGGCAAGAGTGACCTCGATGAGCACATCCTTTGAGAAGGTTGTACCAATTCTTCACCTATTGTCACTTTGGGCCTGGTGAAGCTGATGAAAAACTTTCCAGGGACTTCTGTCGGCTTTGAAATTAGGTATAAGCTAAATGTTTACAGGTTGCAAGAGTTTAGCATGCACTTTCTTCTGGCAAAGTGATACCGATGCTCACAGAGGAAGGAAACAGCTTTTTAAATTGCATTAAAAATACTGAAGCAGGTTTGATCAAGAATTAGATTTAAGAATAATGCATTAGCATGGTGTCCTGCTAGAGTTCTGTACCTGACTAGCATCAGTACCCATGGCATGTGCCTTGCTGGACTTGCAGAGAACTGTGGTGTGCTGTTCTTTTGACTGATGTGTCCCAGTTGAGATGGTGCAAAACCCAGGGGGAGCACTGGGGAGGAAGAAGTAGAAATGTTTGTGTTATATGGAGCTGTTTGGTTTGGCCCTTGGAAGAGCTGACCATGAGTTAGAAGCAAGTGCTCCTAACCCAGGCTGTCAAAAGATGTGTGATAGCCAGTACAGCTCTTCTCACTTGTTTTTTAGAACAGCCTGGAAGGTGGGGATGCCCCTCTCCTTACAGGTATCAACTGCAGGCTTCAACCTGCTTGCCTGGGGATGAAACTCAAATCTCTCCCTTTCAGCCTAAATGTCTGAAACTGGCTTTAGGCCATTATTTAGAAACTGCCTAGTGCCTGGGAAAGAGCCAGGACTGCACAGTTCTTCGGCAGATGTTGGTGCCCAGCTGTCCTCCAGGGAAAACACTGGACTTCAAACTGAAAGCGGCTGCAGCTGCTTGACAAGCTCAGCCCTGGCCCTGGCAGCTGTCAGACACACACCTGTACCAGGTATTGTCCAGCTGAGAGTAAAGGGCCTTTGCAAGCTGGGCCCTTGATGGGATTGCCCCCCTTGTGCACCATGTCCATGTGTCTGCTAGGGGGACCTCACTCTGCCATTGAGGACGGTGGGGCAAGGGGCAGGTTTGCAAAAAGTGGCCTCTGTTTTAGTTGCCTGATGTTGTTTTGACCTAGTCTGAAAGGCTTGGACCTATAGTTTTTTATCAAGAGTCATCTCTCTCCCCTCTGCTTCACAGCAGTAAGCAGCCTCTGCCCACATGCCCAACATCTGCTGGCTGAAGCTGGAAGTGCCCAGTGGTGACCTGTGACTTCTCTCTGCTGCTCCCTCCCACTTTTCTAGCATAAAGCTTTGCGTGCATCATACTGCCACTATTAAATGTTCATTACATTAATTTGATGGTAATATTTGAAGATCTTGGTGCATTAAATCTCTTGGTGGGTACATTCCACTGTCAGTAATTACGGGTTGTGGATCTGTCTCCATGCACAAACTCTGAGTGTCTGCAGTTTTAGGCCCTTTTGTTTTCCTCCCCCTGCTTTGGATTGCCATCTCCATCTCTCACTCGTTCCCATGATGCAAGCAATAACTCTAAACTCAGAGCTCTTTCTGCCTGCTGGCAGGAGAGGATGAGTAACAGCGACAGAGGAGATGAGAAAGCCTCACATGCCATGCACTGGCTCGCACAGCCTGTGCTGTGCCAAGATATAAAAAAATAAGTCAGCATTTCTGATTTGAGTTGCAAGTCTCTTGGCGAGATGCTTCTGCAAGCTCATGCAACCCAGGAAACAATTATTCCCGAGCCTTTACATGCATTGTGTGCTGGATCTTCCAGCAATGCACAAGTAAATTAATGTTTTGCTCTTTGTTTCTTGGCTGTGGTCTATGTAACCTGTGGCCAAGATCGTATTTTTTACAGCATGTTCCTATCCAGTAGCACCAGCCTTGAGGTTTTCAGTTTTTTTCTAGGGATGTAGATTAACTCTCTCTACTAGTGGTGGCAGCTGAGCCCTTGGCAGCCATAATTAGGGGTGAACTGGGTGTTCTCAAAAATATCTTTCCCCTTGGCTGGTTGATGTAGAGCAGGTTGTGCTCATCAAACTCGTGGAGAGGGAGGGGGCAGTGACCAACTTGAGAGCTGAAAGTTAGGTACCTGATTAATCTTTAAAATACCTAAATGGCAAGGATCTGTTTGCTGTGTGAAGCTGGGCAGCTTCTACGGAGTCAACTTCTGAGTTTAAACATACTGCACTATGACCAGCGATTCTCCACAATACAGTAGGATTTATTAATAGAAAATACGTCAATATGAGTTTGTCTTTGTACATGTTAGCAACATGTACAGTGAAACACATTTTTTTTCTCAATCTATATTGTTATAGTTCTTTTGTGTTATCTGACACAACCATTTATATTTTGGGCTTAAATATGTTATTTGTCAAAATGTACTTTCAGTGTTAATATACCTTTAAAATCATAGTTTATCTTTTAAATATTGAATTCATATTACTTTTTCTCAAATCAATATTGCTCATGTTAGTGCAAATTTGTTAGATCTTGAGATAGGTTAACCATTCCTTCCAGACCATAAACAGCATTTAATAAAACAGTGAGATTTATATAGCTCTACACAGCTGAACAAGATTCTAATACGAAGCTTGTTAAAAAAAAAAAAAAAAAATCCGACATTTTACAGTACATCAATTGCATTTTATACATTTTTTTTTGGAACAGTTTTGTTTCTTCTCTATTTCTGTGTGTGATCTAGTACAAGAATGAAGGGAACAGCAATAGGTAATGATACTTTCCTCAATATTAAAAAGAATGCATCATATATATCTTGCTTAGTATGGCGGCAGTGTTGTATTTCCAAACCTGGAAAAGAAGCCAGGTAATTCAACACCTTCTCAAAACCCAGTACAGCAAGAGTGAACGTCATCAGTCGGAGCACTTGCCACTACAGAAGAATGGAAACAAACCAACACAAAGTATAGACAAAAGGTATTTTATGCCACATCATCAATCCAGAATCTCTCACTTGAGCAATGGTCAACATTTGACTCCAAGTAATTCCTAAGAGGAGCTGAAAGAGGGCAATGTGGGCATTTCAGTAGTTTGAAGAATGGAAATACATCCAACTTACAAGAATCTCCTGTCCTAAGAACTTCGAACAGAACGATGCATCTCCTCGGCCTGTTGGCAAACCTGTGCCTGCAGAGCTGCACCAGCCTGGTGTTTGTCAGGCAGTCAAGAAGAACTTCCAGTTGCGAGTGACATTCTTCATTAAAAAAAAGCTTTTATACTGAAAATGTGCTTTGTTCAAAAGAGCACTGTAAATGTCACTTATTAAAATCAATGTAATAAATAAAATATAAACAGCCTGTGTCCAAAACTATGAATAGTATTTTTATCTACCTCACTATACATCTGGCCCACTGTGCCCCTCCCACCCACCCATTCTGAAATTTTTTAAAAATTTTTTTGCATGCTATTTTTTTCCCCCTGTTTACTACAAAGAGCAAAGGTTACATATCGTACACTGGGAAAAGCTGCCAAAAAGATTAAACTATAGTCCTAGATTACCAATAAACCAACTCTACGTCACAATACCTGCCTGCATGAACTACTTGGGCTGCGTCCTATAGAGCAGGTGATGACTCGTGAGAGACTTCTCCCCCTGTGCACAGCCTGAAGTGTGCCAGGTGATGTTAAAACTATTACAGTGACTAACCACAGAAATGTTTGCAACCAAAAACAAATTCCTTATTGGCAATTTAAGCAATTTACAACTACTCCATTTGAGGTGGGTCTTATGCTCTGAAAACTGTATGCTGAACTGTTTGTTGCCTGAATAACAGAAATGAAGAAATGCTTCTTTTTTTTTCCTTCCAGCGTTACAAGAGCTAAGACGAATATGCCAGTTCTTTTGGCCTCCTAGCCTATGTAGCTGTTCTTCCCTTTTTAAATTAAAAAAAAAAAATCTCTGTCCCTTACATTTTTTAGAATTTCACTTTAAACGCACAGAAATGGTCTTTATTTTCATATCTGAGGAATGTGTTCTGGGTGTTGGGTTTTATTTTTGGTATGGGTTAAAATAAATGATTGTCCTAATGGTTCAAGAATTGGACCCTTCTGTAGTCTAAAGAGTTTGGAGAGTCCAGATTAAAGTCTCATAGGTCCTAGTTTTCCATTCCTTCAGGGAGACGGCAAGATCAAACTCTGCCTTCCTTGAGCACTTACTGGTTGGTGGCTGGAGAGTAATGAAATTTCCTCAAGAGAAGATCAAAAGATGCTATTTAAAGGAAATGGCACCTAAGGGTGATGGAGTTGGTGATACAAAATCAGCTACCCCTTCTTTTGTGAGCATGTGGCCTAGCAATGTTGAATTGCTATCGATGGTTACGGAAGTGAGTAAGAGAAAGCACATACTGGAGTTTCCACTGTTAAAAAGAACTGAAAATCAAACAAAAATTGAAGCTTAACAAGGAGAACATTGGATGAAAAGAAGTCTTACACCACACAAACACACACACTCAAACACACGCACACAGAATACTATGCATACGTGGACACACACGAGTAAGAATGTGTATTTGTATGGTAGGTTCTTGGAAATAGACATTCTTAGCAAATATGGATGACAGATCAATTGTAATTTATTTTCTTTTAACACTGTATCATCATAAAGAAAACTGGTATAAATGAAAAAAATCTATTTCAAATATCTACATCTAAAATTTTAGGCAGTGAAAAAGCACTTCGTTGACAAGGAGTGTGGAATGATGAATGTTAATTGTCAGAAACTGCTGAATGCCTTTTTTTTTAATTGCCACAAACAAATTCACATATCAGAACAAACAATACTGCTAAATATTCCTTTTTGTTTTTTTGATTTTTTTTTTTTGATTTTTTTTTTTGTTAAAACGCACCGGGGAAAAGAAAACAAAAAACTGGAAATTCATACATCTTTCAAAATTTGAAATTGAAGCAATATTTAGAACCATAGATGAAGAAACACTGTGGCATTGGTGTAATATACACAATGCACCTTTTTTTTTTTATCTGTAATGTACATCAAATACTTTACAACAATGCATTAACAAAAGGCAAGAAACATCTTGCTGTACAGAGGAAACCCCAAATGCAACTTGAAGCCTAGATTCACAATGAATGAGGATATTAAACAAAGTGTGAGAAGCTGTTCCCCATAAAGTATGTACGCTGCTCAGTAACTTGTGCTTAACTCTTGACCCAGTCATGTTCTTCCTCTGTCCTTCAGCCACGTTCAATATACAGCACCGAACTTTAGACTCTACAGGCCAACAGTAAAGTTGCCCCACACTGTAAAATATATATATGTATATATATATTTCTTTCTAATTACTCCCAGGCTTAGCTTTCGTATCTTTTAGCCTTCTAAAAAAATCTCATTATTTTTTTCCGTACTGGTTATCTTTGCCTTCCTATGGAACAGGCTTTAACAAACTAAATTTGCAGGAAAAAAAATGTCTCGTGGTATGCATGCACATGCACAGTTCCTGGAGCTTTTGTATCTGCCCAAGTCTCAAACCCAAGAGTCGGGAGAGGCTGGATAGTGGCTTGTTTCATAGTTAAGTTCACTATAGGGACGAGCAGCTGAGTAGAAGTCGACGTAGTTGCCAGTTGACTTTAGTCCCAGGTGCATGTTGTATTCGCTTGCAGGTGGACGATGATGCACTTGGTCCTCAAAGAAGGACTCGTCATAGTTTCTTGTTGAATTCTGAAATGGCTGATATGGTTCATAATCTTTTCTGCTGGGCTCCTGTGGAACTGGCTGTGTTGAAACCTGGAAGACAGTAATGCCCACAGCTTGTTAGATACAACTTATTGTGGGCAACAGGATGGAAGAAGGAATAAATCTCCCAAGTGATCTTCCAAGTTTAGGCTCAATATTACAACTGCACAAAGGAGTGTAACTACTCTAGTTTCTAATTCTAGAAGGTGTAAAGTACCTTCAGGACCTCATTTCACATCACATATTCAAACACAGGTGTTTAATTTGAGCATAGGAGTAAAATCCTACATGAAGCAATCTGTTTATTTGTGATATTGTTTAATTTGTAGTATTTTTCTTCCATTTCCATATACGGTATTGCACCAGTTTTTGCCATCTGGAACAGTAACATTTTAGTTTCTGTACTGACCTGGTTATGTTTGATATCTTCAGCAGGCGCACCATACGAATTCCTGTACAAAGTTGAGATTCCGGTGTTCTGAGCTGCAGAGAGAGGAAAGGAAGGAAAAAGCAGGTTTACCCAACATACCTCTTCGGCCTCAAAGTGAATTCTAAAGGCTTCATTAAATACATCATACAATGCCTGTGTCCCCCACACCAAAGTTTTTCAAAACATCTGCAGACTTTTCCTCCCACTAAATGGTCATCTTCTTTGCTTTGGTGTACATACATGTTCTTGGTATACATTTATTAAAGGTAGCAGGCTCTATACCATGCTCATAACAATCTTGTGTACTTCACACATGAATCAACAAAATAATTTCATATACAGCTAGCATTCAATAATAAATTTCTGGTTATAGATGGGATTATGTAACACATGCAACAAACAGCAGCTGTAAATATTGAGATTAAGAAACATTTCAGTTCTTTCACTTCAGTTGGATGATGTGAATTATTAATCCTACAGTCATTTTGCTTTATCATGAAATTATTCAAGCAAAAAGTGATTAAATGTAAGTGAAAAACAAGTTATGCAAAAAGTAATATATAGTTATACTGAAGAGGTCAGGCCAAGACAGTTTCAAGTCCATGACTGCCATCATTGCTGTCACTTTCTTCTCAGATGTCCTACTACTCAAATGCACAGACAAAACTCAGCTATCAGTTTGAAACTGGAAGTAATTCTAAATACAAGGAGGATAATATATAGTCTTGCAAAACTTTATTTCTGACCCCGTCCCAAAAAACCCCACATGGAAAGCAAAGGATTTTCCTTGCAGAGCTGACTCCACCGATCCCTCTGATTTGGCAATGTAGCTGAAGCTTAGTTTGCCAGTAGGACTTGAAAGACTGTAGTTACTTCTCATACTTGAAAGACTATGAAGGTAGCATTTTGTGTGGCTGCTGCACACTTTTCATACATTATTAACTTTCCAGGCATTCTAACCAATGATCGGATGCTGTTATGAGGGCTTTTACTATAAAAGAACAGGCCTGAAAGTAAAAATTGAGTAGTTGTGAATCAGAGTCATCAGTGGAACAGAAACATGTAGGTCATGACTTCTCTCAGGTCTCTGTGCAATGGTATAAGACCTGGAGGCACCAAGAGTGGCTTTTAATACCTTCACAGCTCAAAACTTGTGAGGGCAAGCCTGAGCATCAGAGCTGAAAGCTGGATATGGGATCCATGCCAGTCACATCACTAGGAAGAACCATGTTACTGAAGATGTAAGCACTCTTTCTTCCTTTGGCAATGTGCAAGCATGGACCTCTGCAAGTAAAACTTCCTCTACCTTTCCCCACACCACTGCAACCTTTCTGGAAAAAGGAAAGGAAAGGCATGGCCTTCAGCCAAAGCTGACTGGAATACACCAATTCTGATCTTCACATCTGCCACGGGTTCCATGCTGAGGGTATAATTTTTGTCAGTGTGATGCACTGGTCCATGTTGCTGCTTCACAGATTTCAGATGCTATTCTTAAAGATTTGCAGCATGTTTGTGAAAACAGGATAAAGACAGGGCTTATAGGATTGGTTGATGAGCTCTAACATCTGGAAAAAAAACAACTTTTCACCTCATAACCATTAACTGATAGGGGTGAAACCCCTCTTGTTCCTTGAAGAGCTGGATGCAATTACTAAAAATGTGCAGAGTCTTGTGTAGGAAACAGAGAAAAGCCCTGGAGGTCTCCAAGTGCAGCATGACCCTTGTTTTTAAGGTGGGAAGAATATGAACTCTAGTGACAGATGCTGGTTGGGCTCCTCCAGTGACAGATACTCTCAATTCCACCTGTATGCCAATAGTCTGTAACAGATAGAAACAGGTGAAATGATGGAAAGTAGTGCTTGAGCAATTTCCTTTGGTCATAAACGTTAGTGCGAAAGAGCTGATCGGCAGAGGTTCTCACTGTTCAGGTTACAGTTTGTCACTTAAGGGATTTTTCATACTTGACTTGTTTCAGTGGGTTTCTTTATATTCCAGCTGCAGCCTCTGCTGTAGCGTTTGAAAATACCCCTCCTGATGAGTCTTTAGAATTAGAGGAGTTCGCATCAGCATTGCTCTTTACGGTGCATCTCACAACAACACGACTCTCAGTAGCACAACTGCCAGATCTTTCCTTGATACCACCTTTTAAATGCAGTTTTTCTGATTTTCTTGCTTGCTCCACAAAGTGCCAGAAGTTTTGTTACACAATTCCTCTTGTCAAGATCTAAAGATACTCAGCATTTCAGATATCCATTTTGTGAAGTCCTAGTTCTTGAAAAAACATTAAAGCAACATTCAATGTATTGGACTGTCAAAGATGGAGGAAGAACTTGTAACCATTTAGTTTTTATGAATATATGTGCCAATATAAGTGGGTTTGAAGTTTCGTGCACGCAAGTTTCAAGTCATACATGACTGAACATATTGAGTTCAGACAGGTCAATACTGTTCATGGTTGTTCGATGTCAAGAGTAACAGACTAGTATAAGGTGCAACATCTGAGGGTATTATGAAGAATCTGATGAAAAATAGCAAACTGGACACATGCTAATTTGTATGTTGTTACTTTAGGCAGTCAGAGAGACATTAAGAGGGAGGTATGACCTTTCCATACAGATATATAAAAAGGCATGTGGTACATATGTGCTGCTAACAGCCATGACTATTATAAGCCTAGAAATAGTTCAGAGTTGGTGTGTAGCTGTCCAGTGCACTACTGTGACATTTGCACTGATGTGCTCACAAATGTCACATACCAGATTGAAGTTTTACGGTCTCCTGAATCACATATTCCACAACGGAAAATGGATAGTTTCAGCTTATGAAAACAGCTGCAAGCTCTGTGTTGTTGATTTCACTGCAGTGATGGGGATACAAATTCACAAGTTTAAAACAAAAAAAAACCCCTCAAATCCCTAGTAAATCTTTTCTTAATGCAATAAAACAATGAGACATAAAATGCTGAAAATGAATGTCAAGAGTCCAAGAATAAGAAGTCTTGGCATAGGCTAGCTTGGAGGTTGAGGTAATGGTGATTCTGGAGGAAATGTAAGTCAAGCAATGTAGCTGTTAGCAATGAATGCAGCCCTGCTCCAGTACCTGCTTCTGAACATGCAGGGGAACACCTTGGGAACTCCATTCCTACTCTGCTATGCTTCAGTGAGCAGCTGACTCTTGCTGTCCAAAAGCAGAGGACAAATATAAAAGAAAGCAGAGAATGAGCTAGATGAATGGACAATGGATATTGTGTGGTCAGTATCTGCTTTTTCCTGATAATATTGTATATGTACCATCAAAATAAAATTGTAAAACAGAAAGAGAAGGCAATGGTTTTTTTTTCTTTTCAAAACATGGCATGAGAAGGGAAAAGAGTAAAAGGAGTAAAAGACAGAGATATTCCTGCAGCCACATTTCCTCACACAGATGTAGGACCTAGCTGAAGATTAAATTAATTGAGGAGTGATCCATGTGTGTGTTTATGTGCATATTTTATGCAGTCTCTAAAAGTCAGTACATGATAACACTGAAGAGGCACTTTCTGGTAGGCAAAATTGTGAGCATTCTAAAATGAGTACTATGATCAATCTGCAGTATTTTGTGGTTGAATTGCATAAAGAACATTATAGAAAAATACCTTTCTTTCTCCCTTCTGTTCAGTCTTCTAGGTGATACTGATTAAAAAAAAGTCACATAGTTCCCCATAGCAGTTTTCCTTAAAGCTGACAACAGCTTTGAAAATTATGTTACTCAGTGATTTATGTGACAAAGATGTCATTGACCAAATTCATCCCCATATATCCCAGTCACTTGATTCATGGTTTAACATTCAGCTTTCAGATCTTGGAAGTACTTATTCTGAATGCATTTACAGACATTTTGGAATAACAAGATGCTAGCCTTCTGCCCTCAGGAACACCAACTGATAAGAAGAAAGGACAGCTCAGCTGGACAGGTAGTCATCCTCAGCTGGTATCACGCAACCTGCTTTTCTGCTATAAGCAGCAGGTCTCCAATTAAAAAAAATTAGCTCAAGACAGTAAAGGAAAATGCTTCTATACCTGTCACTACCACTTCCACCTTCCTGCATGGTGAAAAATGAGGTAAGGGCATGAGAAAAGATTACAGTGCATTTTGGTTTCTGAAAGCAATAACAATAAGCCTGAGCACTTGTAACACCTAATGAATATTTTTTTTGTATGTTCTGAATGTGCATGGACTTGCCAGTAAGTTTTAATAACAAAAGTATTGATGATTGATTCTTTACAACCAAAGGAAAAATAAATTAATTAGAAGTTTTTTCCGCTGCTGGAAGAGAAGACACAGCGTGTAGACTATGATGCACATATCAGTTCAGTGAGGGAACTAAGAAAGTAAAAGAAACCTCAAAGAAGGAGTCCCGTGATAGTACACAGAAACCCTATCTTCTCTGTTCTGAAGGAAACACCATGGCACATAAATAACATTATCATATGCACTTACAGTTCCCATTTACTTAAACTGAATATAAGAGTTTTTGTCTTAAAAATATACTTCAGGTGACAAACTTTTATTATTGGTTATTATTTTCTACAGAGAGAAGAAAATGGACAGTAAATATAAAAGGCATCATAAACCTGTGAAGAGGGCAATGAGAACTTTGATATTGTGCCTCTATTTTTTTAGCTATCCTTGTGAAATCAATGTAGGTTATCATCTTCAGCCAAACTGTTTACTTCATAGATTCTCCATTTTCCCCAGAGCTTTCCTGACAAATCCTCAGGATGGCAGGAAGCCAACATTCCTACTTCGAAAATCCATCAAAAAACCTTCATTTGAGTCCCAGCCCAAAGGTCATAAAATTTTTGAACTATAAACTGAGAAGAGCTTTGGAGAAGAGCGTGGAGACAGTCATGGATAAATTGGGACTACAGCTGTCACATAGTTTTACACGCTGTGTAAAATCCATGAGTCAAAGAAAGCTTTGGGTAATACATCAGCTTGGCACAAAAGTAGAAGAGCAGATCAAAATATGTGTATGCCAGGTGGAACCTGAGAAAACATTAATCTAAAGTCCCATCCAAGTGGATGTACCAGCTGCACTGCACTGCCTGATGCACAAAATGAAACACAGGCATTGCAAGAAACTTGCTACATGAACTTGTATTAAAGTGAAGTCAAAATGTCTCACAAAGTCACAAATACTGATTTATATATATATTTTTAAGCAAATATTTATTATTTAATGAGCTACAATTATATTACACAGATTCCATGTTGAATGTTGATGAACAAAACTCCTTCTGTCATTTTCTTTTGCTCTTATAATGGTGCTTAATTTGAGCTTAGACCAAACGTGCAGAGATTTGGTGATCTGAAAAAGAGAAAATTACTTGTTAATTCCATATTTATTTGTACATTGGTCATGTAAGATTGTGAAATATTATTACACTTTTTGATTTGAATTAGTTTGATTTTTTTTCCTCACTGAGCTCAGGAGCTGGAAAGACAGTTGATAGCTGAACATGATGCTGAGAGTTTCAAGTTTCCTTACTAAAAGCCCACCCAAATAATCAGTAGAAACAGACAAAATACAAGACAGTATTAGAGGAAAATACAGTGCAAAAATCAAAGTGGAGTAAAGCTTTCTGAGGCAGTACAAACCTCACAATCTGAAAATTATATTGGAAGAGAAGGGAAATAAGGGAAGTAGGAATGGGAGAAGAAAAACACCACAGTACAAAAGACAATGAAAAGGGGTGTGGAAAAAGAAAAGCCCATTTTTTTAATGTGCAGAGAGAGACAAGACTTTCTGTGAGGAAACACGAATTTTCAGCATGGAGACACTGTATTTTGGTCAACTTCCTGAAATAATTTGCTAGTCTGAATTTACAGATACAGTTAGAATAAAATACTACAGTTTCTGCCTTTTCCTTTTCAGCCTGATGCTCTTAATCCTGAGATTCACCCATTATGGCTCCTTGACAAATGGCTGAAAAAACTTCAGTCCTGACCTTCACAATCAGCCAGCTAAAGATCACTGAAGTGTTTTAGGGAATCACCTCATGCAGGGACTGCGAAACACTCAAAGCATTACAGATACATAAAATGCAGTACCTTGACTGAATCTTCTGCACTCTCCCATAGTACCCCACAGAAGTCGTTCAGGACACTCCTAATTTCTGTGGTTTCCAAATGCTCTTGAGCGACATTCTTCTCTTCAGACTTTCACCTTCAGGCTAATTAATGTTCTGTATTGCATTTTCACACGAGTTCCAAGGCTGGTCTTTAGGTTTTGAGTACATAATCACATATAACGTAGTAGATACAGTGTGAGCATCTTCATACCCTGAATACAGTCCTGAAAGATGGATCTTACGGATGGATTGATGCTGAGCCACCACGTTCCTGGAGAGCAACTCATTCTGCCTCTGAGCAAGACCTCTGCAGAGGGCATGGGAGAAGGTAACAGGCATTGAGAAAGTGCAGAGTGACTTCTCACTGCAATTTTTTGCCTGCCCAGAGGCAGCATTTGGAGAAGAGGAGAGCGTGATGCTTGGCACTATATAAACGTGACAAAAAGTTCAATAATGGTTATATAAGCCTGTACAATGGTGATGGAGACCAACATGTATTTTGCTAGAGAATTCATGAAGAGATACAGCGCTGGGAAAAGCACTCAAAATTTCCTAATTACTGAAATGCTAAGAAATCAATGAGCTCACTGGGGAAGAGAGGCCTTCAAAGAAACCTGCAACAGATGCCACAACATACAGAGAAAATTACTGCATTTAAATCAGCCCAGCTGAGAAAGTAACATGGATAGACTTAACAAACAGCCACAAATTTCCTATGAATACTGACATACAAAATAAGTTAACTGATCCTGGAGAGCATTCTCTGCAAAAGACAGGTGTTAGGGATCACTGCACATGCTCAAATATACCAGTTAATTCAAAGTGATCAACCAACTTCCTTCTGAAATGAAAACAAATGTAAAATTGCAAAAGACATGCAGAATTGGATTCAGAGCCTTTCTTCTGTAAAGAACCATGGTGTTCACAAATTTTCACACAGCGTTGTATTCATTCAAATATATCTTCAGTTGTATTTCTCAAGGTGGCTAAAACTTGGGAATTAACCAAAGCAGGTTGACTCTTTTACACAGTGCAAAGCCCAGCCAATCCTCTAAAACCTGCGTTCTACCACAGCTGGTTTTTACATATGCCATGCAAGCAAAATCTCACCTGTCATGGTGTCTTTCCTAGAAGTGTGTTCTCCTTTATTTCCATGGTAAGTGGCGTTAGTTCCAGTTGATTCATAGTCTGTTTTTCTTTCTTTTAGGCTGATCATTTCCCGAGGTGAGGCTGGGGCACTTGCTAGATAACAAAAATGTTTTGTTTTGTTTTGTTTTTTTTTAATCATACATGACTGAATATAGGGTTTAACTCTTGGGTAAGCATTTCAGTAAAATTTATATCTGTTAGTTTTCTAACATGAAGCTGATTGAAGAAATACTACCACATTATGGAGGAAAAGAAAAGATGCTGCTATTTCAAGGGCAAGGCAAATGTATTTATTGGACAATCAACTGCAAACATAATTTTATTTCTGAATATTTAATTTTCTTTTACTTACATCCAACATGTAAGATGATCACTATTAAAAAAAAAAAAGTACAACAATATTTTTTTTTCCCTTTGTTTTTCAGTTTCTTTATCTTGTCAGAACTTTCTGGTATGGGTACTTCTGTTTTTTCCTCAAAATGGTCACTTTATTTCCATTGAAAACAAACACTGACTGTTAACTTAGAGCTGTGTGGAAAAACCCTAATAAAATGGTTTCTCCCCTTTTCTCTTGAAAATAAACAAATCAATTAAATTATTCTAATGGAAAAGGGAGGAAAAGAAAGCCTTTTTTTTCCCTTAGAAAACATATCCCAAAAACGCATAACACTTAAAGGTAACTCATATAATTTCTCTGTCTTTAAGTATTTGTATGTGTGAACAGCTGCCATTAAAGCAAAACTGCTACTTTAAGCTATTTTTATTAAAACTAAATCCCTCATCACCTATACTCATGGAAAGGCTAAAAGGAGGAAAGTACAGCTGATGAAAGAGAGAACTGGGTTTTACAGTCGAGTTTCACACACTGGAGAATGTGAAGGTGATCACTGGCACTGATCATGAAAGCCTTAGAGCTTACAATGTTTAGGAAAAGGAGAAAAGCAAATAAAAAAATAATGGCTTTCAAGTAAACTGACTTCAATATACGTAGGTGTTGGTAGATAAAGTGCACTTTTCCTGTTGTGGAGAGCAGGAAAAGGAACACAGGGTGAGTGGCAGAGCCCCCCAGAGCCTCATAAGGGCACAACGGTACAAAAATTACTAAAGCGCTGGTGCTTACCCCCACAGAGTCCCCTGCCTCCACCCAGGTATTTGATATGTCAAAAGAAGCTCAAAAGCATTAACGATGCCTTTGTTTAAAACCAAGGAAAAGAAAAAAATTTAAAATGTAAGGCAAACTCTTTGTGAAGCTTGACCTTGAGGCATATCTTTCAGCATCTCTAAATTACGTTACATATTTTGATTAAGCAACAGTGAAGCAATGGCACTTAACTACGGCGTAGGGAAGCACGAGTGATGTTGAATTCTGCTTCGATTGGTTTTGCTGGCCCTTGCCTCTGAATTTACAGAGCAAATGTAGGACAGATGTTCTCTCTTATGAAGCCATTAGAATAGGGGATTGCTTTTAAACTGTTTGTCAATAGTGATGTAAATCTAAAGCTGATAATCCGGCAGATATAAAGAAACATGACGTTAAACTACCAAATCAGCTAATGGCAGCTTGAGTCTAATGGGGAGCAGGCCAGAACACAAACCTTGAAAAAGCTGCTAGCAGAGAGACACATTTTGTTTCACATATTCTGGTAATGGTTATAAACACTGCTGTTTTGAACAAAATTGACTGATACAGACAAAACTATCTCTCACTGTTCTCTGTGGGAATTCTCTCTCTCTTCCCGTGAGAGGAAAACTACATTCTGGCAAGTGTTAAAATGCAGAAGCACCCTCTTTCAGAGTTTTTACAGGAAGCAAACATGAAGTCATTGATTGATATAGGACATAGAAAAGAATACAGCTCTCCACACTAGTTGGAGTCTGTTATCACCCAGTCCTAGGGATGGATGGGACGGTGTGAGTTCATTTACTTCAACTCTTACCCCAAGGTAGGATCCAGAATACCAATATAATTCTTGACAGATTTTAATCTGAAACTAAAGATCTCTAATGACAGAGATCACATAACTGCTCCAAGCAGTCTGCTCCTGTGCTTTCCTTCCCCACTGCTAGGAAATGTTCCCTGATGTCTAGCCTGACTCCTTTCTGCTCATTATTTCCATCTGTCTGCTATGAAAGCAGAAAAAGTTCACACCGTTCCTCTTCACGGCTGGCTGTTACATGCTTGAAGACTTGGTGTGTACCTCTTCCCACTGTCTCCATCTCATGTCTCTTTTACTCGAGTTAAACAATCACAGTTCATTCAGTATATTCTCATATCCTGATTTTCCCACCTTCCAATTTATGTGTGCAACTGACAAAAATCCCCAAATAATTTCTAAAGAACTTTCATCTACCTAGACATTCTCCTTACAATTTATTTTTAAAGTATTGGATTTTTTTTTTCCTCTGAACATTACCTCCAATTTCTCAGGATCACTTTGATTTTCAATAATGCCCTTCAAAGAACATGAGTTTCTCCCATGTTTATTGTCACCCACAAAGGTAATAGGTAACTTTTCCATATTATCTGGGTCATTACTAAAACCATAGAAGAGTACTGGACCCAGGCAAAGCTCCAAGCAAAACTTTCTTCCAATTTGGCAATAAACAATACCCGTGCCTTGTGAATGGTTTTCAGTAAGTTTTTTATTTACCACACAGGATGTTTCCTGAACTGTTTGCTAGCTTGCCTTAGTTTGTCCATAAAAATGTTGTGTGCAACATTCTTACTGATTATAGAATATTGTACTTACTGACTTTTCTTTCCACAAAGTGCTTTGACTGTGTTGTAGCCTGAATTCAGATGGATTTAATAAGAGCAAGTGGTATTGAACCAATGCTTGCATTTGATATGGATACTACCAGACACACAGCAACTTACATTATTATGTAGAAATAGATACCACTAGAGTTAAGTAATATCTTATGCTCCTACTGCCTTTGAGGTGCTCAGGTTGTGATTATTTGTTCCAGCAATTTTTGAGACTGACATTGAGCTGACCCATGTGTAATGACATGGGCTCTTCTTCCTTCAGAAACAGCCACTATTATTTGTCCTTTTCCAGTCTTAAGATAACTGATGATGGCAGTAAAATTTCATCCAAAATTTAGAATAACAGAAGTGAGAAGATGGTTCTGGCAAGAGACAGAACTAAGATCTCAGGGCCAGACATTTCAAGTACCTTGCACTTACAGTCAAAATGAGATGTTGGAGAAGAAAAAAAGGAACAAGAGCCCTTTATGGACTTGTGTAATGGCAGATTTTAAAAACAGAACAGCAGCTCTCACTATACTTCTGGCTACATTTTCACATCTCCTCACTTGTTGTTCTGCAGGACTAAGATGCAGCTTCTAGATAATTAACAAAGCAATTTTTTAAAAACCAAACTATGGCATAATGGTAATGGCAATCATAAGTTCCACCAACTTTAATCCTAAACTCTTGGTGTACCTATGAGATGACAACATTTGTTGATTGAACAAGTAGCAGAAAGGCCACTGAAAGACTAACTTTGCACTCTGTTTATCTTGAAAGCTTTTCACTAGGAATGGCTTTATCTAATGAAGGTATGTTCCACCTTACAATAAATTGAGGGGAAGTTTACTTGATTTCTGAATAGAAACATTAATTTACACTACGGCGTAAGTTGAGATACATTATTTCATTGTGCAGATCATACAGAATTGATAATAGCTGGTGTAAACACACTATGAATGTTACAGGAAGACCTGCAGTCAAATCTGGGAAACTTACATATGCATATGCATACACACATACCCAGAATAAAACCTGACAAAAAAGTAATGTGGGTCTTTAAACTTCTGCTAAGTGTGCAAAATGGTCACAAACTACGTAGTGGCTTTCATGACCAGCAAAGTGAGTAACAGAATTTCCTGGTGCTACTAATGGACACCGTTGCCCTGAGATCTAGTCAGGTAAGCCCCATCAGGAAAACACTTTGGGAGAATTCATGACAAAAAGTTATGGAATAATCTTTCTTCTGTAAAACTTTACCAGGTGCTAATAAAAAAAGTTAAAATCCTGTTTTGAGGAGACAATTTGGTGACAGTAAGGAATACACTTTGTGCCCTTCCACCACAGTTAACAACAAATCCAGATATCAAGGAAAATGATGGTGATAGATTGATTACCTCCACCTTTGCTTCAGCCTGGCCTTACCTGAGCGGTTGTTCGGAGACATGCGCACGGGAGAGATGGAGGGCGTGCGGGATGAAGAGTACGGTCTTTGCCGATCCCGTTCTATTGTTGACGATGAGGCGACGAAGTGATACTGTGACCATCCATCCTGCAACACCAAGCACCGCAACAACGGTCAATGAAAATGCCACACAGTTCCCTGCTCTAAGCAGAATGGTTTTGTCTGGTGTTTTCACTATGGACACACCAGTAGGCTCCTGTCTTCCTCCTGCCACTGGGTGGTAAATATAGTTAGTGGTGCAGGACAGGATGTGCTGACTGTACTGACACAGCAAGATTAAAAATATATGTAGAAAGTTCTATAAAATAACACCTCGGAAAGACTCAAATAATTAACAGTGTTTTAGGCTATTTGTTTAATAGTTCTTTTTTTCCACACCTCTATTTTCAAATTGGAAATGGCATTTCGGCTTGAAATGTGTTCCATTTTATAGGGAGGTTTTGGAGTAAGTAGATTGGGAAGATTACTAGACTGCACATCTATTTAGCTTAGTTATACTAACTGCCCTTTTGTTCACACGAGAGGAAAAGAATCAATGCATTTTCCTTGTTGCAGTTTTCTCCAAGGCGTACAGAAAGAAATTCTATTCCTTAGATTTAAAACTATGTTAATGGTGACGTATTAAAAAAACCCAACAAAGTAATAAAAATACTAGAAATAGCTAGTTCAAAGATAAAAAAAGGAAAGTTTAAATAATTCATGTTTTATTCCTGCACCCTAACATAATGCAATAATCCAAAATAATGTATTTCGCATTTTTAAAACCATATTACATATAGTCTGAAACTGTTAGGAGAGCATAGACTGACTTTTGATAGCGTTCTTATTAAATGACAGTATTTCGAATGCTTTCAGTATTGATAGATTGCAACTGTCTTTATCAGTGCTTAATGTTAAATCTAAATCAGTGGCATTGAGATTTCCCAGTCTGACACAGCTTTAAAATGCCTACTTTCTGTTGGGCTCAGTGGAAATTGCATCAAGCACCATGTGCTAAACAAAAGTTTTGCAGTGAAATGCTGACTAAAAATAAACACAATAAAATATGGCCAAAAACCAATTGGAATGTTCCTCTTGCTTACAAAAGAATAATTCATTGTTAGGGTAGTAAAGAACTTTCCCACAACTAACTCTGCAACTCCAGACATCCAGCAATGAATCCCACCCCTTCCCATGCTCTGCCTTTGCTCAAGGTATCTCTCCAGCTTCATTCCATCCACAGAAACCATGGGCACCTGGCTCTCAGAAGAGAAGATGGCTTGAAAATCTCCTTTCCACAAAACTCTTAGGAAAGAGAACTCAGCAAGACTGTGACACAGCAAGAGGAAAGAAGATACTCATACTTCTTGTAGAGGGAAACGCTATAAACAAATTAGGACAGACACAGGTGACACCTAACTACAGGTGCCCAACGCCTGTACTCCTCATGTAATGCATTTGTACAAGCAGGGGTATATCTTAGCTGCAATTTCAAAGACAAAAATGAGGAAGAGTGAAATCTGGGCTACGCCTTTTACAGCACAGTCAGGACTTTCCCTGGAGTCAATAGCGATGGTTTGTCCTCTATCACACGTTTAGGACACTTCACTGAACTGCACCTCATATTTATTCACAGTCGTATAAGAAAACACAAGGGAGAAATCTAGTTAATTAATAAAAAATAGTAAGAGTAACTTGAAAAAAGAAATACTTGATCTTTAATACCACTTGCTTAAACCAAAATTTTCTATATATAATCTTTCCAATCTATATCCAGTCTCCAAAAAGCAGTTTCTACACAAGCCACATCCTCCCAGCTAGAGGGAGGAATCATGAGAAAGAAGAAAAACATCTCTGAAGTCCTAACTTCCTAAATCAAATTGGAAATTACTATATATAATATGTACATACATATAAAACACATGCATTTTTAAAGAAGACATAAGAGTTCATAGTTATAATGAATAGCTTAAGTCCAATAATCCTATGCAAGCATCAAGACTACAAGTGACATATAATAGCATTAATTTTTTATCTCTGGTTAACAATAACTTGTGCAGTGATTTCTCTATTATAAAACTGAAGAAGCAAACATGTGAGAAGCCTTATCCTGATGAAGAAAAATGGTTTCGTTCTTTCTCCTTCTCTGGGGTCAGAATTCCTTACCAGAAAGGTGACTATATCTCATTCTGTTCTAGTTTTCTGATTATTTATTTTCTTTTAAACAGACTGAAGAAGGGGGTAAGATCTGAAGAGGACAGACTTTAGATCTGACAAAAGCAAAAGGGATGCACTATTTATTACTCTCTGTCTGCAAAAGTAAGAGACATCAACCATGCTTACACAGAGCAAGGTAGAAATACTTCCAGTTTTGTGGATTGTGATACATTCATGGCCAAGTACATTCTCCGTTCGCACTCTTGCTTCCCTCAAGCAAAACCCTGGCATATGGTTCAGAAAAAAGTGACGAGAATCTTCCCCTAAGTCTTTCTTCCTGTTGTCTATTCCATCTGTATTGTATATATTAATACTTGCAGCCTGGTTCTAACAGGAAGTGGATGAAATAAATCTCTGACACCTGCCCTGTCCCATGGACATTGCAGGAATAGCACATGGCACCAGTTCTGCTGTGGAGGATATCAACAGGTACTTTGTCAATGTTGCTTCCTCAGACACAGCACTGCAAGGTGCCTGAGCAGCAAGGAGCTCTGTTTGGGGTGCTGGCACTAGCAGTCTTGTCTGCAGCAGATGTTTTCCCTTCTTCTCTTCCCTGCAAATTTTCTTTCTCTCTGGTGACAGTAGCGCTTATAATGAGGTCTTCAAATAAATTCTGCTACAAACTCTCAAGCTGGCAAGCCAAATCAGCTCAATAAGACAAGTGAGGCAAACAATAGACTCTGAGACAAGCATTGTAGTGACTTGGCAATAGTTTTGACTAAACAAGGAATACTCCTATCACTGTATGACAACTTTCATAGTGTTTTTCAATAGATTGAGGGCAGCTCCCAGACCTCACAGTATTTCAAAACCCTAATACTTTTAAGTCATCTATCTTTAGCTCCCTTCTGCTGCAAGGAATAAGGTTCTTTCCTTGTAAAGGTAAACAGTTTGTAAAAAATTTATTAAAACTATCCTCATCTACAATTCCAAAAGCTATTAGTGTTAAATATTGAAACTAATTTTTAAGAGCCTAAAGGGGGTATTTTCAATTTAATGGCTAGATAAATACCACCTGACATGATGGCTGCTTTCATTAGTTTGTTTCAGGTCTACTGCCTGTAATGAAATTTAATTAAATTGATTTGGGTACTTAAAGGTACAGCATACAGCAGTGCCCTGCAGAGAAGAAAGCTAACTCAAGACCAAAGTATGTGAGACTGAATTTAAGAAACCAATTTACTAGCTGCAAACATGATCTAAGAGAGGAAGAGTGAGACAAAAGGATTTGACAAATTGGAAAGCAAGTCACTGCAATTCTGTTACAGAATGGGTATATTTGTTAAAGGGCAGTAATTAATTAATAGGTGGCAACTGCACACTACAGGAGGACAGAGAACAACCTGACTAAAGAAATACCATTATACATCCTTATCATCTCTTCTAAGGTATCTTCTACGGGGCATTTGTCTATATTTTGACTACACTGAATATATCCATCATACTATTATATCAATTATACTTCATAAAGTCCAGATGTTTAAGCTTGATCTGCAGTGACATGCTTCTGAGAATATCTTCTTGGAAAAGCTGCAGGATTAAAATTGGGATGGGAGTTTGATGATCACTGTAGAAAATGGAAGTGATACAGTAGTCTATCTGATCACCTTTTACTGGGCTTAAGGGGTGAACAGGTTGTCTTCCTGCTAAACTTTCAATCACTTTGAAAATAAATAATTTTGTCAGGCCCATGGGAAAATAATTATTTTGTCAGGGTGACTAAACTTATTGTGCCAAACACCTATTGTATGTGTCTCATGAAAATACATTTTTTTAAACTTTCTTTTCTTGATACTCTTTTTGTGTTTAAAATCTAAGGGCAAAATGGATAGCAGATTTCTTTTGTGTTTGCAAAAATTTAAAACTTGTAATGATGATTTGTGGAAGTGGATGATATCAGACACACCATTTTCTCACTTGTAGTACCATAACTGAATTAAATTAAGTGCTGATAGGAACTGACACCATGTTGTCCCAATAGGGAACCAGAGCTCCTGCCTGAAGAATTCACAGACAATAAAGAAGTGAGGTGGCCAAGGAATGTCCAGGAGTCAGGGAGGGTAGGTGCTTAACCTGGATACCTCACAGCATCCACTCAAAAAGAAAGCCCACAGCAGTTCATGTGCTCATAGCCATGCAGCAAAAAGTGAAAACAAGCCCTATTCTCTGATTATGCTGATCAGCTGTGACAAGAAGACACTGACTTGAAGAGCACTGAGTGGTCTAGAAAAACTGTATGATGTATGATGGCTGTATGATGGATCAGTATCTTTCAATGTGGAAGAACACAGTCTGCTCTGACTCCTGGCCGTATGTGTTTGAACATTGTCAGGAATAGAGAAAAGCAACTTCTTGTAAGCAGAAAATTCCTACTAGAAAGAAAAAATAAAAATGATGCAACAAATCCAATAAAAAAACAGCTAATGCCTGAAAAACTACAGATAATATTGTTACCTGCCTTCCTGAAGGTTACCAGCATGCTACTCTTGTTTCAGGTCTGATCCTCTTCTGATCTGATTTAATAGAAGTTTTACAGACAACTTGAAGCACACAGGACCAGACTTGCTTCGTCATCCTACTTCCTTATCTGTAAGCCAGCTTTTTACTGGTTTAAGGATATTAACTGCAGTAATAACTGTTCCTATAATGGTTAAAAGCTGCAGAAATGTGAAGTTCTGATAGACAACCTTTTACGGGGATCAGTAACTAGACCCACTGTGGTGTTAGAAGTAGGTGACACAGCAACAAGGCAGACTGTCTGTAAGTACGTAATGTAGGATCTACCCACTTTGGAACTCAGCCAGACACTGCTCTGAGCTGCTGGTGTTGCTTCCTTTGCAAGCTAAAGCACCACTGTCAGGTTAAATTAAACATCCCGATTGGTGTGCACCAGTGTGACGCTGTCTACAGCAAAAGATAAATCTGATGTGAATTAAGTCAAGGCTCATCAGACTTACACAGGCCTGGGCAATTCTTTAGTGGGAATTTGCTGTCACAACTCTAATAAGACATAGCAGAAAGTAGAAGTGGATCAAATGATCTACATAGATAGGCATATGAAAATTATATGTATGACTTGACTGTGGTGAGAAATCTGAAATGGTCACAAGGTTGGGGCAATCCACATATACATCTCATGGAGCTCTCACATTGGACTTACGAAATAATGCAGTTTTAATGTTCACCAACAATCACCCTTACTTATCATTAGGGTTTACAACCTGTAATCACATTTTCTTTTAATAAAACAGAAAGAATAAATACATTTCCCAGTGTTTCTCAACAAAGATACCAAGCCAGCTCCGTGGCAACAAGGGAGGAAGCCAACTAGTTCCCACCTACAGGACTTGGCACAACTGGAGGAAATATGAGCTGCTGAAGAAGTGATGGCGAGACAGCTGTTCTCTAAAAAAGCCCCTGCCTTGGTACTCAAAGAGTATTTACTTTGGAAGAGGGATTCTTATGGCTTCAAAAAGAAAAACTCCTGAAAAACAAACCAACTAGTTTTAGATAAACTATCTAATTTAAAACAGAAGGTGTTCTTTAATTTTTTCTTTGCATTTAAAAATTCAAATTGAATTTACAAATGAATTTACACTGTCAAATCCTATTAGCAGTAAACTAATTCCTGAAAGTATTGTTCTTTCTGGATTTGCTTGTGTTGTTTCCAGAAAAACTCAAAACCAGAAAAGAATTCCCGGGCATAGGTCTGCTGTATGATGTATTATGAATAAACATTATTTTACTGCCATCAGTTACACTTCAATTCTAATGACTATTGACATTTTTACTCCTAGGATTTTATCTTTTGCTTCCAAGGAGGTAAATCAAGATATGCTGTTCAAGAGAGGAGTAGGGATTGAGCTGGAAGATCCTTCCAGCTTACATGTGTTTGGTTTAAATCCTTCATTCTGGAGTAATTTCAGTGGCTTCAAAAGGGCTACTGACTCCAAGTGTCCTGTTTCCCCTCCTCTCCCAAGGAGTTATGAGCCAGGCACCCAAAATCAACAGACACAAAGTGAAGACATGAATCACTGAAGCTCATCTAAATTTGAAGATTTTAGTATTTGTGCTTATGGTCTCATTTCCACAGCATATGGAAGCCAGGAAATTACTTTTAAAAAGAGAAATTCATAAAGTCTGGGGGCTTTAAAAATATCACATTAATTTGGATAAAAGAGCAGGAGTTGGTGGCAGTACGAGAAGTTAGCCGAAGTGGTTAAAGGAAAACATGCCTTCTCACGATGATGATGAAACCAGATGTTTGCTGGTTAGAGGTTATGCTGGGAGTATGACTCCTCTGTGAGCCTGTGAGGAAGGCCACTCACTCCCCCCCTGCACAGACCTAACTGGGGGGAGAGGACGGAGACTCTGCTGAGAGCCCCACGGAAGCAGTGCCATCACTTGAGCCAAGGCAAAGAGCAGCAGTGGCAGGGCCAGGCACCCTCAGCCCCCTGCCCCAGAGGCTGGGGCTGCCATGCTGCTCCACAGCTGGTGCAGCTGTGTGACACACACAGAGCTTCCTTCTCCTATCTGGTGCAGTGGGCTGGAGCTCAGTGCTTCTGGTCTTCTTACTCTGAATTTCAGTGTGCAAATGGCTTTTACTTATAAGCGACCGTTTCTGCATCCCAGACACAGCAGAAGTTCAATTGCTTAAGAAGCTGAAAGACAAATACATATTGAAATACGTATTTAGGGCAGCATGAGGCTTAAAGAAGGGCTCCTAGTCAGACAGTCATTAACTGCAGCAAAACTGTCTGGCACTGGCTGAGGATTATTAAGTTTTCTGTAGGCTCTTTGAAGTGACATTTTCAGAATTGGTGGTTAAACTCATTTTTTTCCAAAATGAGATGTATACCTCCCAGCCTCCATCTCAGCTTCTCTGAAAGCAAAGCCATTATTCTCCTACTGTCAGCATTCAACCTCAAAATAATCTACAATATTTTCTCTCCCCGTTTTTCTCTTCCATCGCAGTGCAAGGAGTACTTTAGTCTTCTGAGAGTATCAGCCATTTTTCTTCTTTTAAAATACCACAGAGATGGCATTGGTGACTTCTCTTTTTTCAAATGCACTTTTTTGGTGTGCATTGTTATCATCTTCTAATCACAGATCCTGTACCTTAATTTTACACCTTATTCCTTGATTTTAACTATGAAGAGACACACGATAAGGGAGAGATAGTGCTAATTACTTGCCGAATCTATTCAAGTGAGAAACAGCTAGGAAACTATCCCTGGTGGTTTTATAAAGTGCAAGTCTTGGGTGTTTTAGGCAATCAGTGAAGCATTGCTTTACCTATCCATAATTAATTATTGATTTCCTGTTGTGTGAATTGCAAAGATGACAGGACCTAATCTAATGAATAAAATAGCTGTAAGAAAAGAGAATTGTATGTGAGGCAAAGCATGAAAGACAAGACTCTAGATACAGCAGAGTTCATTATTCATTTTGCTGACGTTATATGCAGCCAAAAAAACCAACTTTCAAAACACTGCAATAAAATGAAATAAATTCATTTCTCAAAGCATCCCTTTACCTCTTATACAGAAATAAAATTGTTTGAATATATTTTAGAGGAAATGAAGACAGTACTTGGCCCTTCAGCTAGAATTTCTGTTCTTCTATTTTCTCCTGCATAGGGTATATAAGCTATAATTTAAATTGTTAGAATCACAAAAGAACTATTCTTGCTTGTATCTTGTAGGTAGAAGAAAACCTTGCCTGCCAGAAAATGTGTACAATAATTTTTGATTTGTATTGTCATTTTCATTCCAGTAATGCAATTCCACCTATCTTAACATGTATAAGACCTAGAAATGCAAACTCTGGCTCTTGGCCACAAAATTTCAGGGGAGAGACAGATACTACTTTATGTTCAGGGTCAGTTTCTTAAATCTACTGTCCTTTCAAAGGCTAGAAACAAATCAACACCTCTTACTTTTCATGCATTAAACCATAAAATCAACCAGATACAACTTTTCTATTATACCTATGAATGTAAAACATGAAAAACAATCATTATCAGAATAAAATTTGCACCATTATCTCTTACAGTAAAGAACATGGCAGGACCAATGATACTGACTGTGATCAAGAGCCATTAGGACTTCGTGCTTCCCAAAGAGCAGCAGTGCAGCTGAAAACAGAGGATCATTTTATTCAAAAGTGGAGCTGACTGACATAATAGGAAGCAGTGCCCCTTGGGAAAACTTACTGGAGAAACTCATGCTGTCCTTGGTTTTAGGTCAAAAGTTCGTGCATAATACACTTAAATTAGAGAGTTAGAGATCTGAGTGATTACTGCTAAGCTGTATGAATTTAAGGATATTCTGCATTAAACATGTAGTTCACCAACATACATGGATATTAAAAATGAGAAATGCACATTATTTTTTACTGATACACCTTTAAGAGTTTCCAACTCACTAAATAAGTATTAACTCAGAAAGAACCATGCTGTTGGACCAAAGACTACTACTCTCAATTAGAGGATCCACAGCTTTCTCCAAAAGCACTCTGTACAATTAAAAGTAATAAAACCAATTCAGAAACTTCCAGTGAAACTTCTTATTTCTACTTTTTGCAGGAAGAAGTAGCTATAGCTCTTTTATCAAGACAAACTGTATCAGAAAGTAAAGGAAGTAAAACACTCAGAACAAAGCACACATACTACAAAAGAGGCTCCTTTCAAAATAGAAGGTTTCTTTCTTTTTTAAAGTCTGAAATGGCAGACATATTTAGGGCATTTTTGAATTCTGTTAGCAGTTTTAGGAAGAGAAGAAGGAAGAAATGAGAAGGACTTCCTAGCATTTTTTCCCCCCACCCATTATTAGATCATGTAGAACATCAAAGAACTGAAAGTAGGATATTGATGCAGCAGCTTAATCTTTCATTGACCTTTGGTTTAATTTACATGTACTGGCCATATTGAACAAACACTTTTGACCTCCTTATAGAACCCAGAAGAATGAGGATGATGATAGTGCAAGTACGGCAATACAGCTCAGCATCAGCAAAAGATGCCCACTGTTATGCATCAAACCATCCCAGCTCAACTATTTACCTCTGAGACAGAAATATGCTGTGATTGACACAATAATTAATTGATTTCCCGCCCCTCTGTGCTCCATCTGTGTGCAACTACTACAAGTAAAAGTTCTACTGATCTGATTCATTTGCAAAACTATAAGCAACCACCCAACACCCTCCAACATTCCTGTTCAAGTCTGCTGAGAGGGACTGAGTTTCTCACCCATACTCTTTACTGCACATCTACTTTGATCTGTGCCTGAACCTAGATATGCAAACATTAAGCATACAAGTTAATTAAATCTCCCATTTTGTTCAGAATGGTAGAAATCATGTTCCTTGGGTGAATTTTGGAGAAAAATGTTGACATAAATTAAAAATAGTTTCTCTTTGCATGTATCTTTAAAACACCTTTGAAAGTCTTTAGAAAGACTTCTGGATTCTTTTCATAATTGTTCATATGAATCCAGCTAAACATTGTTTCCCATTAATTAATGTTTATATTAGTTTTAAAATACTTAATACATTATTTAAGTAGACTAAAAATGTTCCCAGTACCAAAAGACATGCAGTTAATTTTCTTGGGTCTCTCTTTTGTATTCAAATGTTAAGATCCAATTTTATTCTGAGCTACCATATTTTTGAAAAAACATGTATAGATGTGACCTATGCATAACCTTCTGGATTCTGGATGCCTCCTCATAGTTCTACCCTAAGGATATTTCAGAAACTTCAGTTATACAATTCCCTTCAGAAAGAAGGCTTTAAGTTAAAGATACTGACTCCTGGGCTGCATTTTAAATTTTCTTTTCTTTGGAGAAGTTCAAAGGATGGAGTACTTTAGAGACAGACTTTACACAAGTATGAGATTAAATTTCTCTCTTCTAAATCTGTACTTAGCAACCTTAGAGTGGACTTGAGTTTTTAAGTAAACTCATCATTCCCTTATAAGTCAGCTGGAGCTTACCATGAGACCCAGCATCAATGTGGAGGATGCTTTAGTGGCACATATATACGGCTCATCCTAGAGAATTGTTTGGATAAACTTTGATTCTCTTCTCATTTGTTTAGCACCCCTTGAGTCTAGGAGATTTTGGATGACAATGGTGCCAGCTTCCATGCACTCCGTAGTGATTATCTGGAAGAACTACTGCTAAATTTGGTTGTTGAATTATTGCTTGCTACAATGCTCAGTTCTAGAGGGAAGTACTATCATGTCTTTAAGGCCCTCAGGGGAAAAGCAACAGTCAACTATAGCTATAGCTACTTTCTAAGCTCACAATTCAAACCATTAAGGTTTATTCCTTTACACTTCTCAAGGTCTCTTTGTCTGGACACAGAATTACAGAATCACAGAATCTCCCGAGTTAGAAGGGACTCATCAGAATCATCAAGTCCAACTCTTTCTCCTGCACAGGACCACCCCAAGAGTCACACCATGTGCTTCACAGCATTGTCCAAATGGGTTTTTGAACTTTGTCAGGCTGGTGCTGTGACCACTTCCCTGGGGAGCTGTTCCAGTGCCCAACCACCCTCTGGGTGAAAAACCTTTACGTAATATCCAACCAATGGGTATTGTGGGCATCATACTTGAAGGCAGCATCTTCTAAGTCTACTCTGTGTTGTGTTTAAAGTTTTACATCCACACAGCCCATTTATGTTTATATGTACATATAGAGATATTTACCAGCAAACATACAGATACATTGTCCAACAGACACACAAGTATTTGCAAAAAAACCAAACAAACAAATCCATTAGTTTGACTCTAATTAGGCTCAGTCATCATACCTGATTATTTTTAAAATCTCATTCATTATCAAAATAGTACAAGTAAGGGCAGGTCTGGCTTCAGCTACACAGAACTGTTTTCATGAAAATACAATCATCAGTATTGAATTTTCAGTTCAGCCCAGACTATCTTAGGTTACTATTAATATTTTCAATATCATAATAGACATGGAAAATGTTTCAGAGAGAAACATGTAAATACTGAAACATAAATAAAGGAATGGTAGGTGATACTGCATAGTAAATAAATCTTTGCTGAGGGCATTACAAAGAATTTAACTATGTAAAATGCAAAATTATTAAAATAAATTATGATTATTAATATATAGTAAATTATGGAATCCAGAGGATAAAACATTTGAGAACATCTCCTTCTAACAACTGATATTGAAACACGTGACTTGATACTCCCCCATGTGTTGTCATTGTGATATAGGTAAGAACATGAATATTTTGGATGGCAAAATATTTTCTACCCTCTTTAGGCCATGCAAAATATATTTTTTAATAGTAATCACTTTCTATCTTTCTAGTACTGTTTGAGACTGTTAATAAACTGAAAGTTACAAGGAACTACAAAAAATATTACTTGAGATGATGCATAAGCCGAGGAAATCAGAACATGTTCTACTTGACACCACAAGCAAAATGGTAATTATTAGCATTAAAATGAAATCAAAACAACATTCAGTTTGACTTAGCATTTTGTAATATTTTTCTCTTTTTAAAAATTGTTCTTCCTAAAAAAAGTAGCCAAAAGATTTCGAATGGTAGCATAGCTAGGTGAAAACAGTATGTATTTTGCCAAATGATGAGATTTTCTCTTTCTTTTTTATTTTTAAAAATTCAAGAGTGGTTTTTACATCACTTTTCCCATGTGAATACTCCTTACTACTTCTGCATATGCCAAAGAGTTTACCTCTATACCTCAGTTAAATTTGTTTGCACAATTTCCTCTTTAGGATTCATGATTTTTCTCATGATATGTAAATTCCTACTGTATAGACAAATAGGGTGTTATTCAAGCAGGCAATTGGCAATCAGAAAACCAGAAATGTTAAAAATTTTTCACCAAAGGTTTGAATGATTCTTAAAAACCAATCCCTGGGAAGGCTTATCCAATCAAAAGAGGAAGTAAGTAAAATGGTTAAGTTTACAAAGACAGTGATGTTGCCTAGTGCCAATTATATTGAAAAAGTAGCATCAAGGTAAAAACAAAATTCCAGACTATCTTACCAATGCTCACTGAAGAGGTTTTCATGTCTCTAAGAGATATGTGAAAAGATTATCATATTATTCTTTGCTCTGCAGCTACTATCTGTTATTTCCTGCAGAATACAAAATATGCCTTTGCTTTAATGATGAAATTCTTCATATTTGTGTGTGCATTGGGATAGGCAAACCTGTCTTACATGAACACGGGAAAGTAATATTCAGCATAAAATGTAGAATTAAGAATGCACAGACATAAATCAGTAATGACAACTTTTTCTCTAGTACTGAATCCAATGACAATTTCATGATTCAGTATTTCACAGAATTGTCATTTGACAAAAAGCCACATTTAAAATGCTCAGCTAAAGGCGAATCACATGTTCTTAAGAAAAGAAAAAAGAAAGTATGCATTTGAAGACTATAACTTTTTTGCTATATTGGTGATAGAATCTCTATTAAAATTATTCAGATGATGCTTTCAAAAGGCTTGAGTATTTTACTTCTGCAGAAAATTTCCACATTTCCTTTATTAAAAATCAATTTAGGAATTTGCCTAGTTCCTAATTAGCAAAAGAAAGTAATGTAATATATCAGAAGATGAAATGCTGGGTGTTTTAACTATATTCCTGCTAGCTAAAGATGAAAAGGATTTACCCTAGCCTTGAAAGATATTTATGTCTGAAGTATTTAAATGAGATCTCCTCTGATGTCTTCTCTTTTCCAGGCAAACTTAGTGCAAAAAACCAAAGAAATGAAAGAAATAGCATAGCTACTATGTTCTGTGGGGCCAGGAAAAACATGTAAATTCCAATTTGCTCTAAATATGTTATCAGAGAAAATATACAGACATATATGTATGACTGTATACATATGTCTGTATATGTATAATAACATGTATACACACACACACATACAATACAGACATAAATGTGGTTCCTCCATGGACTTTCTAGGATGTTGTGTGTATGTAGAAGGTATATTGGTTTTGCCATAATGCCACAAAGTAATATTTTATTAAGAAAAGAAATATTAAAAGAAAAAAAAAGAACACACTTGGTTAAGGAAATGGAATTTTAGTACCTCAAGTTAAAGACTGCCTCTAACACACACACACAAAAAAAAAAAAAAAAAAAAAAAAAAAGGCAGTCCTGCTAATTCTCATCAACTATAATTCTGTCTTAAGGAAATGTACATTATCACTCTTAACAGAGATTTTGAAAATTAGCATTTTAAGAATTTAATTGACTCTTGGACACACTGATTTTTCTACAGATGTGTTGGTTTACCTGGGATCCCCTTATTGAAATGTCCAGCTATTGCTTTTTTTCTTAAGAGATGCCATTGTGCCAGAAAACAAAGCAATGTGCTTAAATAAATTTAACCTGCTATTGCAACATAGTGCTTATCAACAGCTGCCTTTCTCTTTGAAAGGTTCAGACAATCAGAGAAGAGATCAGAGAAATGCTAGAAAGATTGTTAGGGAACTGAATGTAATGCACTTGTCCCTCTCACTGGTACGTGCCGTCCTCAGAGAGAGCAGAACTCTGCACACCCTCCTCGCATGTACTCTCCTAAGTGAAGTGAGACACTTTCCGTCTAGAACCTACAGGGTTCAGTGGATTAAACTGTGCAACTGAAAAACATATTCTCCAGTTAGGCTTTGTTACTTTTGATTCAAAGGTCTCCTGTAGAACTGCTCTGGGTACAAATCTCAGTATGCATGAAACACAACAATTCAAGACTGGTCAGCTGACAGCCAGAATACCTGGGTTGGGGAATAGATTCTGGTTTCTTGGCTCTGGGAGAGAGTATGCTGAGCGTGCCATGACCCAGAGTCGTGGGTTGGTGAAAATCCTCTGTCATCAGTCACACTGAAGCTTGGGGACGCCCACTGCCATAAATCAATCAATCAATCAATCAATCATTTATTAATCAGGTACTTGCATTTTCATAGTTAATACAAAAATGGGCTCTAGACAATGCCTTCTCTATAATGGTACTTTAGCTTCACATTACAGAAGGGGGTTTATCTTAAATTAATTCATCCTTTTTCTGAGAGGGTAACATTTTAATCTGAAAAAGCTTTTGCCAATTGTACAGAAATAAATTAAGCCCCGCTGAAAGATCAGCACTGCAAAGTACATATGCTCATGAACAATCTGAACACATGAATAGTTCCTTCAAGTCAAGCCACTATTTTTGAGGAATTATTATGCTCTGGATTTAGAATTTAGATCTTTAATGTAGGGTTTAAGTTCTGCACAGACCTTTTCACTAGGTAAATTTAACCTAAACCAGCTTTTGGGGGGTGTCTGACTGATAATAACCTTACCAGAAGAAAATCCAAACAATGTGTCCCAAGTCTACATGATAGCACGTTGTAATTAACATTTTTAGAAGGTGAGTAGGTATATTTTATTTAAGAAAGGACTTTAAATTCTAAAACTCCTTGACTAGGGTTTTGAAGTTTAATGCCATCAATTTTCATGGAACATTTAGTCATAAAGGACTTTCTCATAAAGTCATCTTTTTATTATTCTGAAAGTCACATGAAAAGCAAGTCTTTTTCTATATCCACAGTGCCTTAACTGCTTCAAAGGCTTCGGGCAATGCTATGTATTTTTTCCAACCAATGACAGACAAGGCATCTTTAGAGTGACTCCATTAAAAGCCTATCACAAAAGTATCCCTGCTGTAAATGGCACAATATGCGCTGAAGGACGACTGCCCTCAACAGCCTGCCTGGTTTCAAACATTGGGTGGTATTTTTATTCAGGCAAATGGGACAAACATTTCTAATATTCCGTGCAGAACAGAAACCTACTATAATAAATGGGAAAGAAAAATATTTTCTACAAATTCATCATGACCTCTACTTACACACTGGAAGACAGAGTAAGTGTAAACATAATGATAGAATGCAAACATATTTTGTTGGAGCCTAAGTGGTTAGGCAAAGCAAACCAATTAAGAGAAAATATATTCTTCCTGACAATTCCTCCAGCTCTTTAATACTACACACATTTAATGCTAATTGAAGCTTGTTTTTGGCTAATAAATTTTCCTTCATGTTAAGCTCATTTAGCACAACCCTTTTGCTCAAATTTCCTCATGTAATTTAACAAGCTATCTGTATTTAAGAGTAGTTGGTTATTTTCTTGAATATTGACATAGAGAAAAGTTTACCAGCTAATGGAAATTTGCTCTCTTACAGTCACATCTGTATTTTCTCAGGTGTCCCCAAATCTTCAGTGAGTGAATAGCCTGGAGACTGGAGTGGGGGACAGTGAGACTGAGTCAGAAATAGGTGTCTTTAAAGAAGCAACGTAGTAGCTCCTTGCATCTCGCTTAAGTGGCTAAGCTCAAATAAGGCAGAATCTCTCTTTCTGGGTGCTGTAAGCAAATCTACACCACAGTGTTGCCAAGATACTTGAAGACGAGGCATGTACCAGGAGCTTGAAGCATAGGAACAAGCTGTGGCCTAGTTCCTGTACCTGGTTTTTCCGAAGTGTTGAGCTGCTGACCCACTCATGGGGCTATGGGCCATGTGACCATTAAGGATATTTAAAAATCAGATTTTAAGTATTTTGGAACAGACTCATGAAAACAGAGACAGATAAATGATCATTTATGAAAATGTGTCTTGCTTGTAGAAAACAAAGAAGTTTGAAAATGATGATACTGTCTTTGGGAGACCGTATTTCCTCTACTGATGAAAAATGCAATGATCACCTCCTTTCTAGAAATTAATCACATTAAATAATCTAATCACTGTCTAGATGTGACTGAACTGAACATTGTTTTCCTCTTGGAGGACTTTTTGAGATTTCTGTAACAGCTATTGCTTGTAAATTAAGCTCCTATAAGCTCTTTCATGATGAAGGACCTGCAACTTTTGGGGTGGCTGGAAACTCCTTCATTTCAAGACTAAATTAATTGCTTCCTTTTAGTCAGTCAAGTCTTCTTTTTTTTCTACAGTTTTAGGACCAGAAATACTTATGCATTTTACAACTTTTCCTTGTTGGACTGTGTTAGGATAGTGCCAAATTAACCACATCAGGAGCAAAACTTCTTTTTCCCTCAAAGCACAAGCCTACAGAGGACTATCTAATACTGTTTCCTCACTCGCATTATCTGAATGCTGTTTACTTTCTGTGTCTGTTCCATGACAGCCCAGCCTAACAAGTCTGTGTGTCCCACTAAAGCCACAATACAGCTATGACCTCAAAATCCATGTACGATGGATAGAGCCTGCCAGCGGAGGGTACAGGCTGTGGCATGGCTCTGCAAATACAGTGCATAAGACAGTGTGGACCTAAAGAGCATCCACACCAGTTCCCAGCTCTGGATTTCTGTCAGCACAGTTTATCTTTTGCCAGCTGTGGGATGTTCCTTGCAATGTTGAGTAAAATTAGGAAAATGAAAGAGGTTTTAATGTCTTTGCTGATCCAGTCATATTTGGACTAAATATACTGACTGCTACTGTACTGTATGTATTGTACTCTTTGCCCATTAACACAAAGAATAATACTTCGATTCTTTTTACCTCTTCTTACTTTATTGGGAATGTGTAGCTCTGAAATATACCACAATTCAAACTATTTGGTTACATTTTTTCTCAAACAAAAGGTAAGTGCTGCTGCTTTCACTTAAATATAATGGGATGCTTGCAATTTCCTTGTATTACAATACAAAATTGTGTCTCTGTTGGCCAATTCTTTGTAAGCAACTGTATAGATACTTCAGTACACAGAAGCAAGTTGTTGATGGTTATGCAAAGGGATTTACCTGCACTTCAAAAGTGCAAGGGCAAGATACTGCAAAGTGCTGATTGCATTACAATGCATGTTCACTCATTTTTACTGGTATATATATTTTAATGGGATAAAACAAAGATTGCATTGATCCAGTATCTTTATATTACATAAGTAGCTGACTATTAGTATAATGCAAACGTCTCTAATTTTTCTGTCATAAAACCATTGCCCTTGCTTTCCAAACAGGGGGGAAACCCAGACAGGCAGCGTAAGAGTCAGCCTATTACAGGCAAGTTTAATAAATATTATAACTTTATAAAGATTATTGCATGTATTTTAACAAAAAGGAGTATTTAAAATTAACTATCTGAACATTTTGATTAAAAGAAACCATATTTATACGAGGCTTAGCAGCATATATAATGGCATGCAATTAGCATACAAATATGTAGCAGAGACTGATCTTCATTTTAAGATTTTGTGTAGGTATTAACTAATATAGACATTAATAAAATTCTCTTCCTGAGAATACAGATGATCTGTAGGCTATGAGTGTCCTGGAAGCTACCTCTAAAGCTAGTCTGTCCTATTTTCCATATCACAAGTATGTATTTGTGGCCTTGGAAAATGCTCTTGTAAGCATGCAAGGTACTTAGTACCTGAGCATGCTTAGTATGTAAGTCCATTACCAGGCAGTCACACTGGCAGCCAACAGTGTCCCTTAGGTTAGCAGTAAACTCAGCACAAACATTATTACCTCATGCATGGAGCAACCCCAGAAACTGCTTTTCCATCACAGCATATATATACAGACAGAAAATTGGACATGAGCCAAATATTATAAGAACCTCTAAGAGATTATGGTGCAGTACAGCTCAGCCTCTACAGCACAGCCACCCACATGCACAGAAGTCAGGCTATGCACACTTCCAGTGTGTTACTTCCTTGGATCAAGAAAAGCCTACTCCAACTCATGTTTGTTCCCACCTCTTAATGGGACAGTCGAGTAGCAGCTTGTTACTTGGAACGTTTTCACATATGGTATCCCTAGGGCTGCCAAGGATGACTGCAAATACTGGAAGTGAACAATGGGAGAGACTCAATAATTATCTTCCTCACTCCTCAGACTTGACACAAGCAAGGCTGAGGCATGCAAAAGAACAGCAGTTCACACAGAAGGTCAGCTTCTGCCAGCTTGAGATTTGGTGCGTACATTTCATGTAACTAAGCTATTTTCTTGTGCAGAATACATACAACACAGACCACACCACTGTGAACCTTCCCTGCTTCTCCACCCTTATGCCTCAGCTGTAACTAGGGCCTGAACTGAAGATGCCACATGAAGTCTTAGCTCTCTCTGAGATTACAAATACAAATATCAATTACATAAGATGTGAAATTCCAAGCAAGAAGACATTGAAGAGCTGAATCTGCAGGCTGATACTCACGTGGAACGTAATTCAGTTTGGAAATATTCAGCAAGAATGCCTGTAAATGTTTTCGTTTACTAAGTAGACACATTTTAAAAGCTATATGGAATGTTGTTTCACAGTGTTATATTACTCTACTGCAATTCATTTTCAACAGGTTAGCAGGGCTGTGGGAATGGCATGCTACTATGGACTCAACAGACTGTCTGAAAACCAAGTCTGATGCCACTGTCTGCCAGCTGATTAGAAATGAAGCTACCAGGTTTCAGCCCAGCTCCATTTGTAGCTGGTCTCTAAGCACCACTCCTTCAGATACTCTTGTTTACAATCTCATGAGGAAATTTGGGAGCTGAAGGGCTGAAAATCTGGTAATTGCCTCAGAAAAAGGTGAGGAGGTGTAAGAAGGACTGTTTCAGTAGGAGAGCTTACATAGGTTTGTACTACGAACAGAGGATTTCACTCTCCAGGGCTGTCAGATCCAGCACCTTTTGTATGAATTTATTTTAAAATAAAATTCACACCCCCTTTTCACCACCACACATATTTTCAAAGGGCATTTTTATCTTAAAAGTAGAAATTAAGGAAAAACTAATAGCTCCAAGTATCTGAAACTTTAAGCACCATGTGAATTTCCAGTCACATAAACAAGTATTTTGGTCTGAAGTCTCTCAGCCCCCAAATTTGGATAACAGTATGAAAGATGATAAATCTAGAAAAAACCCAAGCCTTACCTTCTTGTAGAGACTTCTCAGGTCTCTGTACTGCCACATACTATTGAGGACCTGAGATGCTGCTTTCACCACTTTAGGCGAATGCCTGTTACACACATATATTAAAAAGGGAGAGAGAGAAAAAAAAACAGTGAGAAAGAGACTGTTAAGTACAGGACACCATTCATCTCAATTTTCACATGCATCACTATGGATTTAAATCCTCAAATACAGTGTGTTTCAAGCATGCCATAAGATCTTTGCTTGGCATCTTGGAGACCAATGTGTTTTTAAGCAAGGGTGATATATCTTATTTCTATAGCACTAATCAACCAGTGAGGAGCAAAACGCATGCATCTCAGTACACACAGGGATTTCTGCTGAGAGCATAGTAAGAAGAATAGGAGGTAGCAATTGGCAAAATTGTTGAGGACCCAACTGGCATTATGTACATCTAATATATGCTACAACTTTTGGCATAAAGGACAAGGAGTCAGAGCAGAATTTCTTCCTCCATAAGCTGCCAAACCTGAGGAGTGCGTTCAACTCATTGAGCTCCTCTTAGCAGTGGCCAAAAGAAACCCTAGATGGATGATGAGCACTGGTTTTGAAATGCAGAGTGAAGATGCAGAAATACAACTGATTATATGATAAAGTTATGATAAATTTCATTAGGAATCCAAATGCGGAGTTGGATTTTGCTCACGCCATTATCCTTTAATGACAGCAATACAATATCATTTTGAAAACCATGTAACTTCACATGAGCTTTCTTTTCAGACAGGTTTTGAAAGAAGATCTAAGCTATTGTTACAATCAGTTGATGTCATATATTCTTGTTGGAATAGGTAATTAAAAAAAAAAAAATCGCAGAGTATTCATCTCAGTGAAGAAGGGTCAAATAGAAAAGGACCAGGAAGATAACCCAGACCATTAAGGAAGCATACATTGTGCTGGATCAAAAATACATATAAAGCAGTAGAACACTAGAAAACCTTGCAAAGGCCAAAGTCCAGAGTGAGGATTGATGGAGTTGGGGGCAGTCACTGAGGTGATTTATGTTTTACTCAGAAGAGGCATATGGATTGCACAATCAAAGAGAAACCAGAAAACCAGCAGCATAAGTTACTGCTTTGGGCAGGGGTCATGCTTTGGTTCATTCTGTGACTTCTGAGAAGGATCACTGGTTGGCTGACACTCAAGCTGGTAAAGCATTGTTATGACACCCCTGATTCATTAATACAACATTTCCCTAGTAATTTATTTGATGCTTTTTTTCCACTTCTATTCCATTTCTCACCCAGAGTACAGCAGTAGGTGGGTAATTGGTGAGTAAACAGGATTTTGATAAACCCTTTCAAGCATAATTGTTTTTATTATACTTCCAGCTGTACTGGCTAGTGGGGTGCTGGTAGCATGGAGTAACCAGAAAAGTAACTGTGCCAACTGCTCCGTGAGTATTGAGGAGAGGCAGGAGCTATGTGAAGCTGATATGGGTTTGGCCAATATAAATAACCTTATGAACACCAGTTCTCTCATGCGGTCATACAAGGAGAGCGTTCATGCCCTGGGCATATTCCAAAGGTTCACAGGGCCAGCCCCACACTCCTGGCACTGATACATACCAGGATGCATGGCCAGTCCAGTATCCTGCACATTCAGAAGCAGTTGCTTCATACTGGACAAAATCATTTCATATGGAAGTGTTTTACTGTATTAAAGTGAGCATGCCAGAATTTTCTATCAGTCCAACAACCAGCAATTTTGATTTTCAAACAATGAATTACCTGTAAGAAACCAAACCAAACCAATAGCACACAGTACTGACATTCCTGAAAGCTGAAAAATGGAACTTTTACTTAAGATGGGCATTTGCAGCACTATGTGTTGACAGGTTTTCTTGTTCTAGAACTGTGTAACCTGTAAAAATAATAACACAGGACTGCTGCTCAAAGCACTTGAGAGGAGGGATACATATCATGACTTGGAAGGGCAATTACTCTACCTGGGCTAAATACAATAACTAGAAATAGATGTCTTTTACAGTTATGAGGGATATTAAGACAGGGAATTATGCCCTTGGACCCTCCTAAAACTGCCCATGATACTTCAAAAATTCCAGACTCAACAGGTATCAGTATTCTTTACCAGATAATGAACAGGTAGACAAATGCATTATTCTGAGAAAAGACACATTCAGCTTAAGAGAAATGGATATGAACCTGCTTGCAATGTCAGTACATTTGATCTAGAAAACGTAAATAAATTAAGTAGATTTAATAATAACAAAAGGCAAATATAAATAAATTGGCAGAGCATGGGGAGCTCCCACAACTGGGATCACATACTTGGTCACACTACTACTTTTTACCCCCTAAAATTTGAATGCAAGAATGTTTCAATAATGAATTTGGTATGAAAGGGAAAGGGTGACAATAGAGGAAAAGAAATGTGATTAAATTATACTGGCAATGCTCTGATCACATAGGCGAGCATAAGTTCTCATACCAAATGTAGGGTGCATAAATCTTTCCTTCAGGTTCTGGCCTGGCTTTGTGGGGCTCTTTAAGAGCTCTGATGCTGCAGTAGGCTGTGTGATGACAGCTCCGAGCAGGTGGACTGATGGGTTTTGTACACTACAGTGAAGGCTTTTTGTTTTCAAACTGCCATAGTCCCATTGCACTATACTTCATCAGGTTGACAAATATGAGAACCAGGCTATCTGTTTTAGGCAAAAGAAGGATAAAGAGTGACTCTTCATGAAGAGTGTGTACATAGCCAAACAGACAAGATGAAACCATAGCTGTTCTGAAAATGTCACAGTTGTGTGCAAGACATTTTCTGCCTCACAAAGCAGCCTAATGCTCTCTCAGAAGCAAGCGGTCAGAAAATCCATGGATCTAATACCAAGCTGGTGGCAGGGAAAAAGGTGCTGTGAAAAGGGACAGTGACTTTACATTCTTCACTCCTAGAGCAAGAGGAGCAGAAACAGAACTGTGGTGAGGTCCTTCCTTCTAAAGGATCCCTCTACCTGCATGTCACCCCTTGTGCAGGGTGCAATCCAACTACTCTGATCCCTAATGTTTATGAGGATCTTCTGCAATTGCTTAGAATTAGGGGTTACTGTAGATAATTACTCTTCCTAAAAATGCACACGGAGTGCACTCCCCACACTGCTGATGGCACATCAAAAATAAACCAAAGCAGAGCGAGACTTTTGGTATTGGCATTCTCTTGTCACTTGTCACCCTTCACACTGGGCATATGATTTCTGATGAAACTAAAGGATTCAACTCACGATTGCACAGAGAAGGCAAACACATTCAGGACTAGTAATAACTACTGGAGAGGTTAAAAAGGTGCAAGGTGATTTGCAAAACATACTTGTCTCCTTTACTCTTAGATATGCCAACCAGTTTCTCAATGCCGCCTGCGTCTCGTAAGGCCTTGGCATTCTCCATGTTTTTAGTGATGACTTCATGCAGAGTGCAGCAAATGGCAGTAACGGTGTCATCAGACATGGCCTTGCTCGCTGAGCTGTTGCTGTTGTTAGCGCCTGGCAGTCGGTGGACCAGATCCCTCATGGCATACTTGCCTTTGTTGAAAGAAAATGAAGGGAGAATTCAGAAGATACAGCAATAAAGGGTGACGGAGAAGTACAGGGAAAACACGCAAGACTAATAGCACCATTTGCATCACTGCACGTAATCTAATTGGATACTGATACTATTTTGGAGCAAGCCATATTTATATGATTGCACGTTCAAGCATTACACACATTATGGACTCTGTTAATACATCCACACTGCATCAGTCAGAGACTTCTGATATGGCTACTTCACATCCTTAAGAGAATGGCACTATGCTAGTAAAGGCCAAGTATATGCAGGAAGATTACCTGGATACCACAATTCACAGAACTTGGCAAGTCCTCATCTCCCACCAAACAACTCGCAACTTGTTACCATAAATTAAATGTGCATCAATTGTTAAAACCACAGCAGTGAATGCAAACCCAATGATGTTACTTGTGAAAAAGTCTTCTCTGAAGGCTTCTTCGCTGTACAAGGTTAATTCTTTCTACATGCAGCAATTTAACTGGGTTTGTTAGTGTTTCTTAGACTGTGCTGTTCAAGTAGACACCATCTTTTCCACACATTGTTAGCTATATGCATGGTACTGACCAGAAAAGGAGCCTTTCTGACATCTATTCCAGTCTGGCATTTAGCAAGGATTTACTGAATAAAACACTAACCTCCAGAACTTAAAATCTCCTAAAATGAAAGGAATTTTTAAAATGGTCACATTGAACATTTAAAGAAAAAGAAATTCTGTCAATTACATTTGGAGTTGATGACCTTTTACAACCTAAATGATTCTAAAATTATTATTTTTTTCATGCTTAAATAAACAGATTTCTTTTTCCAAATTGCACCTGAAAGTCATGTACTGCTTCCGAAAATAATAAAAAAGCAGCTTATGAGAATTTATACATATATGTAGTGTAAATATAAATGCAAATGTAAATATGTATTAATATAGGGCAGGATTAGCACCCGCACAGATACACGAGAAACCTCACATCAGTTCTAGAGGATTGCTGTTATGGTAAAATGGCTGCTCAATCCTTCAATGTGATGAAGACAAGATCAGAGATGGTGAAGACCTGATGAAGTTACTACTGAGGTCAGTGAAACAACTCTGAATCACCTTCAGTGCAGCTGTGCTAGGAATTTGCATACAGCAATCACCATGAGTGTATCATGCAGGATGAAAAGGACAGGAAAATTGGGAAATATAAACATAATTAGTAATCTAATCTACATCACATTTTGTGAATTATCAGGTATGATTATTGTATATGATATGATAATTTAATCAGATTTTTTGGATAACTCAAAAATGTTCTGATCAATTACTGTTTATGCATACTTATTAAAAATCTTATTTCTGAATTCATAAACTCAGCTGTTTGTATATATTTCAAAGTAGAGGGAAGAGGAAAATCAAATCTTCTAACTCTCAGACATTGAACCATTTTTGTTTCTCAGAATTTTGCCTGATGTGGTAGAACTGATGTGGTAGTCAGTCATTTGAACAGAATATTCATAATACAGGTAAAAACAAAAATCTCTGCACTGAACTGTTAAAGATTATCAAATAGATTTTGCGGTAATGTGAGGTGTTAGAAAATACTCACTCTGTATCATGTAAAAACATTCCTGATTATAAAAAGCATTAGACTGCCCACCAAACATGTACAGTAGGATTTGAATCTCAATACCATTTGCAATACAAATAGAAATCCTGTCCTCAAACATTTTTATTTCTTTGAACTTAATATTTAATTTACTTGCCCTGTTACAATTTTAGGCAATATTATTAATAACAGATTATAGTTGTTAGCACCTCTTTCTCTTTCAGAAATGATTTGCTTGAGCAAACTGAAAATCTTCTTTTCCCCAATACATTTATGAAACACTGTGACAGAAAAGTTTGAAATGCTATTTTCACCTGCATCTGTTTGTTCTGTGTAACACGAACACATTAAGAGTTGTGTATCACTTACAGTGATTACTTCAGTTTGCAACACATATCAAATTAAGCTTGTGTTTCAAAAAAGAAAATAAACTATGATTTGGTGTAGCTTTTACTCTTCTAGCACAGTGTCTGCCACTGGTCGGGAATAAGTACAAGTAGATAAATGAGATCAGTGAGACTTTCTGCTTTACTCTGTGCACACATCCAGGACAGACCAATATTCCTTTTTCCTTTAGTACCTCATTTAAATTGCAACAGAGCATCTCAGCACCTCAGTCCTCTGGTGGAATCAGTTCACAATGATCATTTCATTAGCAGCCAAAGACTGCATCCCAGAGCACTGGGCGTAAGGAATGGATGGCTGCCCCAAGCAGATTCCTTCCCTGGAACTGGTCTAGTATTCCAGGCAATAGTATTCACACCAGTACACATGCCTAGACACACAAAATGCTTCTTAAAATAAATAAAGGCTTTGGAGCTGTCAGGGAAAGCTCAGCAGGAAAACTAAACCAAACAACAATCAAGCACGGTATAAGCATTCTGGACATGCCAGCGCTCAGCAGTTCTAAAGTTTCTGCTGTACACACCCTTCAGTTAGGCATGAGAAGATCAAATCAGTATTAGATACGTCAAAACAATGAAACAGCTTTTTATAGATAATGTGTAACAGCGGGACAGTACAGCATTCCTTACTCTGAGCAGCTGTAGTAATTCCAGCCCAATATTACTATTCAATTCTTACTCAGATGCATATTTAAAGTAAAATACATTGTGAGTGGGTTTGGTAGGGTTTTTTTATTGCCTTCCCCTTCTTTCCCCCACTTCTTTTCCCTGCCAAGAATTGCATCAAACTTAGCCTTTGGATAGCACGTGCCAGAAGACTCACACTTCCGAGGTCTAAAATCTAGTCACTGTATTTCATCTGTGGCAGCTGTGTAAGCTGGTGTCCAGCTTGGAAACTCCCCTACCAGAACCAGGAGTCAGCGCCAGGCCCCACTGCCAGCAGCTGCCTGTTGGGGAGACAGGCTTCCCTCTCCCTGCCCTGTCCCCAGGAGGCAGTGAAAGACAGAACTGCCACTTCCAACAAAGCTGCTCACCCATGTAGGTAAAGCAGCTGACCACAATTCCAACAGGGAAAATGTCCTTCCAGGGGTTCACCAAACACAGGTGGCACACCAGCTGGAAGAAGAGGGGAGTGGCTGGGCTACAGAGTTGATCTAAGCCACTGTTTACATGGTCTTAAAACCTATGAACAAGTGTAGCTCTTAGCACATTTTCTGTGGTTTGAGTACTTTGAACACAGTGTTAACTATGTGAAAGTATTTTGCAAAAGCAGGAAATTTGCTTTAATATCGAGTTAAACCATGGAAGGTGAAAGCCAAGGACTATTCTTTATACTGCAAAAAGTTTTTCTAAAACTATATAAACCACTGTACTACATTCACAGAGAGAAACCCCATCAGTTAGTGGTTAACTTCTCTTAACTCAGTTATGTTCCTACTGCTTTACTACAGACACGAAGAAGAGAAGAGTCATGTTTTCAAGCATGTCTCCTTGCTCCACAGCAGTGTGAATGGGAAGTCCTACCACAGGTACTGCTGCATCAGCCCAACACAACTGACACCACCTGTGATCCTTGACTTCTGCACTGGTGTGTGTTACATTCTGCACAGCATTTGCACTTAGAATTATGTTTTCCCATGTTGAGAGCCTCTTCTGAAAGCAGATGGAAATGTGTAATGGAAACCAGTGCTGGAATGTCAGCAAAGTGTTATCTAGCACTACTGTTATCTAGCACCACTAGTAGGAGCGCTGGGCAATTCAGGTCTCTTGCAACACAAGAAGCCTCCCTGAACAGAAGAAGTGAGAACTGATGAGGGTGCTGGGAAGCGAGGCGGATGTGTGTGAGGATTATATTAAAAATAAATAGCCTTGTTAATTTTCATTAGGGTCCATACAGAACTACTTTAATCTACAAACAAATTGATTTTTTATTTTTATTTTTTGTATTTGAACAACATTACACATTGTAAGACCCAAAACTGACTTGACGCTTTTAAAGAGGATTTACATAATATGATTAAACACAGCCAACAGCTTGACAAGGAAAAAAGAAATCGTATTTATTTGTTCAATTTCACTCTTAAAGGAAGGAAGAAAGACATTAAATAGATGTAACAGGAAAGGGGTTGTCTTGTGGGTGCTTGGGAGAGCATTTTTCTGATACTATACATTTAAAAGTTATTTTTCTAAGATAAGACTTCCATAATTTTCATATTAAGAAGGTGATTCATCTAACACCATGTACTAAGTCTTTGACTGTAAGATGATAGCATTTACTTATTATTTCAACAATGAAGATCCAATGTCTTTTCCTCTGAGTGACAAAAGTTTCAGCACCTTAATACCTGCCTCCGTTACTTAATTCAGGAAACTTTTCACTTCATAGGATCAAGTAACTGTCCTAAGAGAGATTCTGCCTTCAGAGCCAAACAGCAGAGCAAACTATTCTTTTGGTAGATTAAACCAGAGCAAAATCATCACAGATAAGGTTCTACTTCTGGAAATATTTCCCAACTATTGCCTTGAGACAAATTCACTGCTGTTGTAACATCATTGAATCCACTTCCATTTTCACTCATCTCTGAACAATGCTTTTAACACACTGGCAAATTTATTAAGTAGCTGTGACATGGTTCCTAGTTTGAGAGTACAAGATTAGGAAAATTTACCTACTAAAGACACAAGAAACCCCAAACAGATATTAATTCAAACTAAGAACCCTGTTCTAGAGATAGATCTTTTTCTGGAAAAGTAATTGTTCACTATTTCCCCCCCTCCAAAGATACCCATTAATTCACATCATGTAGCTAGTTCATATAAAAATGGCAAAATGCCACCATAATTTATTGCAAAGACACAGATATCCTATTCCAGAACTACTGGTGCCTGTATGTCAGAATATATGTGAATTTTCTTCTCTTTGTGCTAACACAAGTGCTCCACTTAGACATATGTGCTTTTGGGCACTTTCACCACCCCTGTGTTTTTAATACCACTCAAATTCAGTATTTCACAGACTCGTGGAAAGAATATGACTGGGAGAGCTTTTATTATTACTTTCAATCATTACTTAATAAATGTGCCAAAACTCTCTACTTAATTCATCTGGAATTAAGTAATGGATTTTGGTCATGAGTCACTGTATTCAACTGGTAGTCTAATAAATTAAGAGTGTGTTCATCACATGACAGCAGTGGCAGAAACACCACTACTAGAGTAGTCCATTCCTGCACCATGCTTTCACTGTCAGATACCACTGTTTTATGCTGTAATAGATTACCACTAGTGTAGCACCTGGATGTGCCCCTCAGGTTCAGCTGTTGCTGTTCCAGAGAAGCCCTGTGCCTTCTCTGAACACTGGAAATTTTCTGGTACATCCTGATGTGCAAGAAGGGGCCCATAAAAAAAGAATGATTATAATGATTGCAATATGTAGCAGACTCTGGACTTGGAATGCCTAGACAATACAAGTTCTATTGTAGGCATCAGAGCAGCAGTCAACCGCATGTCATTTCAGAGGGTAAAGGTGTGTTAGTTTTCATAGGGAGATTTTCTTTCACCAGTGAAACATTCAAGGGGGAAAAATACCATGGATTTTAAAGGCAAAATAGGCTAGGAGGTAAGAAATGCTGTCATACTGGGTCTTAGAGCCAAACAAGTGTGGTTTTTTGTGGGGCAGAGGAAGGAGCAAGCCCAATAAGATGAAGCAGGATAATGCTAGAGCTGCTGGGACAGGAGTAAAGGCAGCAGATGGAAGGAGGCAAACCTGTGTCTTTGAAAGCAAAAAAAGGCTGCAGTACTGAGGTTGAGAGACACTTGACCCACTGAGTAGATGATTACTCCTCAGACTTTGGGGAGCAGCAGGAAAGGTGAGTTAAGAGAAAATCCACCATATCAGGCAACGTTGGTTTATAAAAGAGGACCCCTTTTAAAATAAGGTTTATAAAAGAAGACAGAGAAGCACAGCCTGAAATAAGGGTCATCAGCCAGCACAAAGTTTCATGCCCTCTTGCTCACCACTGAATTTCATGACTGCCTCCAGACAGGCTTTCCACTGCAACCACCAAGCCAGGGACTTTGCTCTCCACCCCACTCCGTAAGATACAGTCTGTAGCAGTGCCCACTGCAGGGTACATTGCACATGAAGGGCTGCAAGCCCCACAGTTTGTACACAGCAATGCTCTCTTCTGTCTCGATGGGGCCCCTTGTTTGACATGACTTCAGCAGCGGACAGAGCAGGTTTATGACACTCCGAAGTAGTGCCTACTGTCAGACCCCCATGGCCTGGCCTGTGCTGGCTCACGGTCTGTGATGCTGCTCATCACAACACATCTGTTTCTTATTCCTAAGAACACTGTGCATGAACTGTTACTGCAGGAAGAAAGTGGAAAAAACCCTGCAGCAGTAGGACTGAAAAGCATGCCGCAAATAGCAAGAGCCCCACCACTTCTAGCAAGTGTCAGAGAACAGAGGATTCTGGATCACTTTGGGATGTAGGTGTAAAAAAGAAGATCAAACCATTTTCAGGTAAATAGGGGGAGATTTCTGTGTCCAAACAGATGGGGGTAATGTGGTTTCAAATTCTCTTGTATACTTGAGATACCCGCACAGAGTTATCAGACCTATGGAAGACATACAGGCTTCTGGAAAAGCAGAAAACAAAACTGGATACCCCTTGGCCCTTAAGGTTTAATACTTATCTCTAGGCACCTGGATATCATTCTCAATGTTTGACCAAAAATGTTTGTTAGGTACTCAGGTCCTTTTACTTCTTATGTTAGTGACATGCACAAACATAATCTCTGGCACTTCAAAATAAATACATATTTCACTACATAATGGTAATTGACTATAGTACTGCAATTATCCCTGTCCAAAAAAACTATCACCTCAGCCCAATCATTTATAAGGAAAAGAGTGATGAGTTACTTAAACTGGTTTTAGTAAGGAGCTCAAACCTCATGGGCTGGAAGCCACTGTTTTAGCTGCTTCACATTAAGCATAGCTTGCCAATTAAGTTGGGATAATGAGTACTTTGAGCTAGAGAACAATATCAGATATCATTTCCTTGCAGGTTTTTTTGAATTGAAATTTTAAGACTCTGTGGAGATAAATTATTTTTTGAGAATAAAGAATTAAAACCATTACACACACATGCCCTCCTGTGCCCCCAAGGATCCAGGTGCACTTTGCTCATGCCTGCTGAGACTGAACAAAGAATCAGGCGGAGGTCTCAGATTCCCTCTTCACTTCAGATAAATGATACACGCTTTCAGTTTTTCACCATCTCTGATGACAGGCAGCAAGATTTCAAGATACAAGATTGGTATTTGGTATGGACCATGACAAAGAGGAACAGTATCTTCCCTGATGCATTGTATGTGATGTGCCAGTCAATGGTTTTCTTTTTTAAAAATCTTTTTTATCAAGAATAAATTCAGCCATCAGCAGTGTAGCATATAAAGCCCTACAGGGAGCAGGAACAGTCATCTTTTACAGTTTTAGGGAAGAAACCCTCAAACTATCAGAGAGTGATGAAAGCATGTAAAACACCAATAACTGTGTGGCAATGTCAGCTGAGATTTGCTTGTAAAAGAATCAAATATCTAAAAAGGTAACCAATATAGAAGCTTTTATCTTTTGAAAAAGATTAAAGATGTTGGTTCTGTATTTTGCAAAAGAAAGGTATGAGGAGAACAAGGAATGAGAAAGGACACGGCCATAACAAGGATGAAAGAGCAGCATGTATAGAAACTATTAGCATTGGACAAAGACAAAAGAGAAGCTTTTGGTATTTTGAACCTGAACATGCCATGGGAAATCACAACTGGGTGCAATGCAATCAGTGCTTTTCAGCAATATGCCTTCTCAGATCCTTCATAGATTTTTTTTCCTGTAACAGCATTTTAACCCAGTTACCCTCCTCCTTCAGCTTCTCTGCTTCCAGAAACATAACTTTTAAATTTTATATGTTTCCTGCCTCCCTCTGGCTGATTATTTTTCTTGTTTTTAACTCATCTTCTCAGGGCTACCTCCTCTTCCCTCTACTACATGACTAATTTTCTTCCTTGAGCTGCATCCCCTCAAACTTTTGGGTCTTAATTGTGAAATTTTCATCATCCTTTGCTACATCTTGTAAATCTCTGCATCTGCCATGTTTGCCAAGTTTTTCCAATCTCTCCGTGTTTTGGTTTAAATACCTACACTTCGATGGTCAGCTAGATCCTGCTTTTGTCATACCCTGCATTCCCAGTCCCATCCCCACCTCCCACGGACTCAGCTTTTTAATGTTCTGAACTAAAGGACATTTTAGCTAGCTTGCAAGCATAGATTTTAGACTTAAAAATACCAGTGTATTTAAAAGTTATTGCTCTTGTACTGCTCTTGTTGCCTCTCCTGCATATCTCAATTCCATAGGCAGCTATTTAATCTGCTGTTACTTCTAATACTGATTTCACTCCTCTCTCAATGGAACTCCTTCATATTCTGCTTGTCTCTCACACAGTGAGACTACAGATATCCAGACTTTATACCAGCAGTTATTGTAAAAACTACACACTGAAGAACTTCCAGGGCTCTTTGGCTGAACATAACCTGCTAATTCACGTTCTTACATGTGCTTTAAAGGCTTGATCCATGTCTGCACTTTGCATGCAGAAGCACTTGAGCTGGCTCAGTTGGACGTAATGCCAAAGGTAGAGCACTGCACTGCATTGAGACCCTGCTGAACATCTCTGCCTCTTCCATCTTTGCTGCTGTCCTCTTGGCAATTTTCATGGGATGCATGCTGCCTGCCATGTGGATTTCCGGAGAAACTAGCTCTCCTTCAGAGGAGAATATGTTTGCAGCAAAACAGTCACAAAACTAATACAGAAATGGATTGATGTGTACCACGGCCAAATGGATTTTCCATTTCTTAACAGCACCTCTCACCCAGCATAGTGGATGGCTTCTGTTTTGAATGTCCATCATGTATCAGTCCAGCTATCATGCTGGAGAAGCGAAGCAACCATCAAACACGGGCAGCCCAATTCAAGAGTGTGCTCTCTGCCTCGCAACCTGCTTTATGAAGATGAATTTGGGAAGAGGTGCAAGTGCTAATTTGTTGACTGCCTCACCCATGCTGGGACTATAAAAATGAGTCAGTTCAAGCTCAGCTTGACCTGCCTAATTATCTGCTGACCTGGTATGCCAAACAACTGCTGGGTCCACAGAAGGAGAAAAATCTCCACTAATAAGATTCTATTTGTCATCCTCAGCAGTGAAGAAAGCAGCATTTTTTAAGGCAAACTATCAGAGGTATTACTACTCTTCTGCTGTTTCTGCTCTCTTGGCCAGAAAAAAGGATTTGGGTGGTGGCTTTGGCTGTCTCCCTTGCAGTCCTAGCTCTGGAGGCTTGTCTGAGAACAAAAATGACAACCTCAGGCTTAGCTGTTGTTGGATCCAAGGAATTTATTCTTGCATGTTTGGGTTTTATATCCAGAATGGATGGAGTCCATGTGTGGAATAAATAAAATAATTTCCTTTCTAATTAATTTTGATTGCATTTTCTGCCAGGTATACAAACTAGAAAACTCATGGAAAGGAGTTGTTAGCCCACCTATTGATTCAGGTAGTGCAAATATATCAAATTAACCAGCTCCTTTACACACCAACAGATTTATTTCTTGTTTAGACTGCACTGTCATCTTTCCTTTCATCTTTCCACTAGCCCAAGGTAAGAAAGATTCTGCAAGGGAAGTGATTCCTCAGTTTAATTGCTGCAGGCTAAGATTTCTGATTACTGGAGCTGGTTTTAGTCCCTTGCTATGCTCTCCTCTGCTCCCTGCAGAGAACAGAGCTTTTGGAAGGCTGAATTTTTAAAAAAATATAGTCGTTTAATTAATGCTATGATTAATCAGTGCTGCTAAAGTGCTTTGAAGAGGAAAAGTGCTATATGAGTGTTGAGTGGAATTTTAGTTTTATCTGCATTATTTTGTGAGATAGGATAATATTTTGTTAATAGTCTGATTCAAGGGACTTTAAATTAGGGCATAATGAAGAAATAAAAATGTAATCTACTTTTAGAAAAGTAAGTTTAGGCTTCCAGATCTATGACCTGATCCAACATCCACTGAAATTAATGACCCTGTCTACCAATGTTAAACAGTATGAAATTGGATTAATAAAAAAGTAGCTTTTCTTTTCCACTTTGGTTTTTACTTTGTGTCCAAAACAGAACAAGAGTCTGAAAGAAGTAGTCACGGGAAATTGCAACGAGATGTTATCCTGCTCTAAGTGCCCATGAAGGAATTGCGATTTATTGGCTACTCTTTTCCTGCTTCTTTACTTGTGCTATAATATTGCCTGAAACTCATGAAGAAATTTGTCCCCATGGTATGGTCTGAAAGACTGATTGTTTTGGCATGCTTTCATATACAGTTAGGACAACACCATGGTGAAAACATGAAGATTCTTATGTTTAATAGAGGCGTATGTTAAAATATTTAGAGAAATAAAATCCAAATGGATCCTCATGATCTACTCTGTTATTAAAGGTTAAATAAAAAGCATAGACGTAAGTGTGTTAGCTCAATAAATACAAACCTTGGTAAAGTGGTAGTGTCTTTTGAAAACAACTCTTCCAACAGACATCAAAACCACTTCGAGCCATACTGCAATGTTCATCTATTCTGTAATTACTTCAGTGTTCAAACACTTCTTAAGTCATCACCAATAAAACTCTACATGGAGTAGTTAAGATAATTAATCTGTGTATGATGGCAAAACAGTACTGAGGACATGTATCAGCATTTCACATTGCTTTATTGTGCACCATAAAATAAAATTATTTATATTTCAGTCATAAAATCCTGGTTAGTTTCTAAGGCTCAGTGAGATCATACACCAACTTTACAGATTTCAGTGGTTGGGAGAAGGACAGAAGGGAAAAGAACAAGTAAAAGAATAGCAACAGAAAAAGTGGTAGGTGTTTAAAAACTATTTTTTAAAACTTTCAAGACAATGAATCCATGAATGAGTGAGAATATAATACAGTATTTGATTTTTTCCCTGCAATCTGCAATTGTTAGCAAATACCTCATGAAAACAGTGTTCATCTGTTGACCTACTAATGTATCAGTATAACTACACCAGACTATACAAAGGTCTGCTGTGGTAATGAAGATACAGGTACAGAAACAGGCTCCCTCACATTAGTCATGCAGAAAGTGGACATTTGATTGGTTTTACAGGTGTTTTTAGAGGTCAATTTATTTTGCAGATAATACTAATGTTCTGACTCAGATAAATTTCTGTTCCCTACAGAGTGTTTTCTCTTCTTAGCAACACAGCCATTGGAGAAAAAGCAAATTATATTGTAGTTCTGTATTTTAATTCACCTGAAGCTACTACAATGTAAGACCTGAACACAGTAAGTATGCAAGCAAGGATATGATGCAGAGTGAAAGAAAGTTTTGTATTCTCATAAGAAGGGCAGAAATGCATCCAATAACCTTCTTTAAGAAATGAGTATTGTATTATTTTTTTTGTTTTGACTACAACACAAGTAGCTCTTAATTTCCCATAAAAAAGTTTCTCAGCTCTACTAAGGCATACAACTCATTATCAATTGTGTTTAAAGACATTGTGTCAAATGAATCCTAGTCCCTGCTCCATCGGAGTACAGATCTACTAGAGCACAGTTCTGTTTGTGCTTCCTCAGGAGGTGGGAGCCAAAGGGTTCATAACGTGACTTGGTTTTGGGTTGTGCTACTGCTGATCCTTTCAAAGTAACAGCTCCAGGTGTCACCTTCAGGCTAGTAGCTGATCAAATCCTCTCTCTAGTGGCCCTCAAAGAAACCTTGCCTCCAGACATTCATTTGAGGTTGCTCAGTGTCATTAAACTGTTGCTTTTTTAACCTGAGTCACAGCTGCTCACTTACAGCTCAGTAATGTTACAACTACAACATGGCAGGAGGATTCTCAGGGCTGTGCACTCACTCAGTTTCCTTCTCTTACCTCCATGGGGATGCAATTGGCAAGAGTCAGAGAGTCCATATGTTAAACTTGCTATGCTGGACTTCATTTCTTCTTGGAGATAGGCTGGACAGAGGAGACCTGATTAAGGCAAAGGCCATAACCTCCAAGATCCCTCAAGCTCACCTTTCTCAGACCTCTGCAACATTGCCTGACTCAGTTACTTCGAAAGAGAAGGGGGAGAATTGGGCAAATATTCCAAAAGTCTTTTTCCCCCTCCAGATCTGTAGAAAAGACAAATCTGGCAGAGAGCAGCTGGCTCCTGGTCTCCAGTGCCTTTTTTTAAATGATCAGAGTGCTCTGAAAGACTAGGGAAGAGTCAGAGTGAAAATTTTACATGTACTCAGCAGCCTTGCTACTTGCCCGAGACGTGGCAGAATATAAACTACACTCTGCTTTGCAGGGGATGGATGGGAGATCAGGCTTGGAGTGCTGGAAAGAATTTGACATAACAACAACAGAAAAACAAGACTGAAAAATAAATGCTCTCAGCTAAACAAAACAGGTAAGAGGTCAGATACAATGCTGACCTCCTAACCACAGGAGATTCAGAGGACAATATTACTAAAGGTGAAATATTTCTTGATAGACTGCTCCTCTGAAAATTGTAAATCTGCAGAATGTCATGTTCCTTTTGTGAGAGCAACCTTTGTTGTCAGTGTCACCTTGAAAAACTTTATACACAAATATATGACTTTGCATATTCTCATGCTAATAGAAGCACTTTCCTCTAATTAAAATTAGCACTGATGATTTGCTAAAATAATCCTGAGGTATGAAACCCAAATAATGTATAAAACACATCACTTTAAGAGCACCCTAAGTAGCACACAATCTAAGAGATCCTGCAACTTTTCTCCTGAGAGAAGTAAAGAGACAATTTATTTTTCTCATGTTGCACATTAAATCCACCAAACAGCAGGTGAACTCTGAACATCACCTTTGCACATTCTTTTTGTACACAGCGCTTATGCTGCAAAATCTCTAAATTTGGACTAGGAATATTTATATCTTTCTTAAGGTTGCAGAGAACTTCTCAAAAGAAAAGGTTACAGCCTGTACCTTGAATAAAATGCAAGAACAGCCATAAACTTACAGGGTCACTCACTCATTAATTGAAAAACTAAGTTCCCGTGTTAGAAAGATTAGCCCATCTTTGCTTGTATTCCACAAAGGGCTAAGTGTGTAAAACTGAAATGCACCCATGAATGAATGAGGTCCCTAGTGTAGTCATGCTTGAATGTGGACCTTGATACTTCTAGCAAAAATTAAATGAAAATTTAAGCAAATAATTTCCTTATAAATCACAGAACACTCGAGGTTGCCAGGATTCTCTAGATATAACCTAGTTTAACCCCTCTGCTCAATGCAGGTTCAGCTCAGTGTTCTCTTATGAGATGAATGGAATTCATCAGATGGAATTTCCTGTATTTCAATTTGTGCTCATGAACTCTTGTCCTGACACTGGGCATCACCAAGAGGAGTCTGGCTCTGTCATCTTTACACCCTCCCATCAGGCATTTAAACACATGGATAAGATCTGACTGAGCTTCCTCTTCTCTAGGCTGAATAGTCCCTGCTCCCTGAGCCTCTCCTCACAGGTGAGAAGCTCCAGGGCCATAATTATTCTTGGGGGCCTTTATTGAACTTCCTCCAGTATGTCTGTGTCTCTCCTGTACTGGCGAGCTCCAGAATTGGACCTGGTGCTCCATGTGTGGCCTGCCCAGTGCTGAGTAGAGGGGAATGATCACCTCCATTGACCTGCTGTTAATGCTCCTGACAGTCCAGGAGGCTGTTGGCCCACTTTGCTGCTGAGGCACATTGCTGACTCCAGAACTTTTTTAGATTTGTCTTGACAATAAAAGCAATGGCAATGTACTGGGTACAGCAAATGTGAGAACACACTGTTTAAGCCCTTACCCAACTCTGGCCACTAACACAAAGCCTTTGTAACCTGACCCCTAAACCTTATTCCCAGCACCTTTCTCTAAACCCTTACCGCAAGCTCTATCGTAAAGGCCAGAAACCAAACCTGAAACCCTTTATCTTATCCCTACCCTACATCCTTGTTCTGATGGCAGCCCTAAACTGCTGTCCCTAACCCTAATCCTACCCCTCACTGTGATTCCCACCCCCAACCTACTGCTCACCAAAACTCTGCATGGAACTCCAAACCCTGACCCAAAGCCCTTCTCTAACTCCAAAGCCCCTGTTCTGCCCTAGCTCTTGGGTGCCTGTGCCCAGGAGGTGGGATATGGGCAGAGGTCCAGGCAGACAGAATGCTTCAGCTGGACCCCTGGGGTGTCTTCAAGCCTCAGCACTAGAATAGGCAGGACCTGGAGGCTGGCATGTGAAGCTCACACAAAGGGTGTGAAAGAGCTGGGCCAGCAAGGCAGGGTTGATTTTGTGGCTGTAAGCGGGCTTTGCGTGTTAGACCAAGCTTGTTAAGCCTTTACACTAACTCTGACCCCTAACCCTAAGCCTGACCCCTAGCCCCTGTCTCTCCCCCACCTCCTACCCCAATCCCAAACTCTAATCCTTATCCCCAACAGCACAAATTTTGAACCTGTAACAAAATCCAAGACCAAATAAGCCAATAAAAATAGAAAATAAACTGCCACAAGAAATATTTATAATTGTCAGAAAAGAAACCACAGATTTTTGACATGATCTTGCTCTCACAAAGCACAGCAGGAGCAATGAGGTAAGGCTTCACTTATCACTGTCTCAAGCAAACATTAGTTTTCACTATGCGAGAAAATTAAAGATTTTACTCCTGTTAGCCCTGTTTTTCCTGCAGCTCAAGCTGGTTCCCAGCTCGATTTAGCAGAAACATCCAGTTAAAATTCCTGCCTATAAATCAAATCCAGTGTAAAGAAACTGTGGGATAGTAATGGATATGATGCAATGCACTAGCAAGTGGCAGTGGTCTTCCCTTTAACAATGATGCTAAATACTCTATTTAAATGGCACTACAAAACTAAATGGATCCTAAATATCATAGTGCAACTCCTAAAAAAAAAAAAATCCCCTCAGATAGATGAAACTTTTGTGAAAAAACATGAGGGAAGGAGAATATTAGTATCAGCATATCAGCTTTTGAGTGAGACACAGTTAACAGAAATATTGTGCAGCCACGTGCTCATTTGAACATGAGCTCCTTATCTAATATAAACAGCAATGCAAAACACATTTGCAGTCATGTTGTGTGAAATTGACAGCAGACAAACCATACTGAAAAGATTCTTTAAAGATCATTAATATAAAGCACTCTCTTACCAATTATGAGATATTCTATTGAGTGGCTCTAACTTCCAGATTTATTGACACACATATTCTTATCTTTGAAAATATCTGAAATATATCCTTAGTACATATTTATTCCAAACATTAAAAGTAAATATCCTGAAGAATATCTTGGAACCTGGCGTGCTTTTGAGCTACGAAATTCTCTTCTGAAAGCAAATTAAAGTAGATAAATCTGTCATTTATGTTCAAGTTCTCTTTGTCCTGGAATTACTTCTCCTTTGAGACACTGAGTCTGATAATGTTGTCCTTATAATTCATAGAAGTATTTGACTTCATATAGATACACATGAAAGAAAAGTTTTTATTAGTATCGAGTAAATTCCATAATTACACGTAGAACCAGAATAACTGAGGTTGGAAAGGACATCTGGAGCTTGTCTAGCCTAACCTCCCTGCCCAAAAAAAATGCAAAACCAATGGAATGCAAAACCATCATGAGACAACTGCACATCAATAAAAAACTGTTAAAAATACATGCATTACATCTCATATAGTTGACATAATACACTAGATGACACATATAGTCTCTTTGCTGCTCTCCTGTCAAAAATTCATAATGGAGGAAATATTTAAATATAATGAACTTGTCTCTTCATGTGTGCACACATGTTTAGTCTCTTCTCCCAGTACAAATTTTAACTACATAAAGACCACAATGGACTGCATTCTTTTTGATATGAATATATTCTGGGATATGAAGGCAGCAAGAGTATGCAAGAAGAAAAACTAACTAATACAGAGGAGAAAATACGTATTTATTGACAGAACAGGAATGGAAATTAAGATGTGACTGGTGCAAATAGGATGAAAAAATGTTTGGATGGTGCTACTCAGAACAGATACTAGTGGTTCATCACTGAAATATAAGCATTTGTCGAAAGAATTCTGTAGAAAATATATGCATTATTTTCTGTCAACAGTCTTCTATCCTGGGTCTATATCCATCCTGTGTCACAGTCAGTTGTATGGATGGTGACAGAGACAAGGACAGAGGCTGAAAAATGTTTGAGGACTGGTTTAGGTTTCAGTTATCTTGATTTTGGACGATGGAATTCCTTAAAGTCAAATGGATGATACTATTATACAGAGGCAAGAGACAATTATCTGCAGAAATACAGAGAAGATCACAAGATAGGCATGTGTTACAAGATGGGTTGCTGTGACAAAGACAGCCGTTCAGGAGTATATTAACCACTATTCCTGGCAGAACATACAGATGATACATTCCTCTGTGCAGACCCTTATGGAGAAATACCACAACTAGTCTGAATGGCGGACTCCAGGAAAGACAGGGACCAAGCAGAACGAGTCCAAATGAAAGCAACAGGAGTAGCTAGGAAGACAGACCAAACTGACTGCTATCTCAGCTTCAATTAAATATTCAGCTTCTCTAACTATACCTCTTCAACCTGCAAACAAGGTACAGTGTTGTGCTCTTTATGGTACTGTACCGCAGTGGCACCATTCTTACTCGTGTTCATGAACAACATGCAGGGCAGAGGAGGCTGCTACTGGAGGCTGCAGGTCACCAAGAGAAGGCAGAAAAAGCAGAGTCCCTGGACATACGGCCCCATCGCATGTTTAGGATGAGGTCTTCATCTGATCTACCTAAAGAACTGGAACAAAGAAAATTGCAAGTCAAGTGTCCAAAATGGACATGGTTCATATGGTATTTTATTGTTTCTGAATTTATGCTTGCAAGCTGCTCTTATTGGCCTTGATATATATATATTTATACTTATAAATGGTCAATTAGGACTGAAAAACAGTTTCCTTCAACAAGATAGTCTGGATCCCCAGGAAGGGACTTGTTCTGATAGGTTTTGGTGTCACAGTACATCAGGCACATCTCCACTGATTTCAGGAATGTTAATCCCATGAGGCCCTGCCATTACTGAGGGGCTAAGATGCATTTTACTATTCTCTTTGACCTAAAGTGAAAGCATACTGTTGTCTCTGCAGACTTTGAAACAGATTTCTTGCTCTAGTCCATCTGGAGTATACTCTGTGGTATAAAACTACTAACTCCAGTCCCTATGGAGCTGAATACACCACCAAAGCTGTTAAATACACCTCTTGCTGTGGCTGCAACAGTGTGTCTGTGGTCTTCCTTCTCATCCTTGAGTGCTGAAGGGCTCATAGGAATGGCTTTAGCAACAGCATTAACATTATTGGTTGGATATTTAGGCTTGTTGAACTTGTACACTGAAGGTATTGTATCCGTTCCTTTGTCAAACTTGGGAAGCTGCAATAAGCTGTGTGCTTTTGAAACTGGCTGGCAAGAACTGGGAGATTTTGATGGGAACTGTCGTTTATGCTGAGCTTCATTTGTCAAGAGATTGTGTTTGGGTTTAGGACTTCCAAACTTGAGCTCAAAGGGCCTTGCAGCACTAGGTAAGGTTTTATTGTAAAGCAGTTGTAAGAAGGAGTGAGTGTTTTCTGAATCTGTTAGTTCCTTTAACAGGGCCTTTGTCAGGGAAGCTTTTCTGAGGATAAAAAGTGAACTGCACCATGTCCTCTCTAGAGGATCTGAAAATTGCTGGCTTATTCTGAGGTGGAGGAGGGTCAGGCACAGAGCTAACTTCAGAAAGTGGAGGCTTGTGATGTGCTGGGAGAGACAGGACAGGACTATCAATCGACTGAGGTTGTGTATGCTGTATTTTGAAGGAGCAGGAGGTGGAGCTGTAACTTGATGGATTGGCTCATAGCTCTTTTTACTGACAGGCCTATCAATTGATTCAATATCAGTTGGTTCCCCCTTAGAATAACTGGTGAATTTCAGCTGCAAATGCAAATGTATTGGTTTAGTGGGCTCAAAATTATGGCTGGCAGGAATCTGCACACAGAGCTTATATTCAGAACTCCTGCAGTCAAAATATGATAGCTGCTCTTGATAATACTCTGCATCTTCTTCAGGATCATAATGGCTTGAGACCTGTACTTGAAGTCTCTGTGGTTCAGGGCCCTGTAAATATACTCCTTAGATGAAGTACCCTTTTAGCTTGTGAATGAGTGCAATACTCATTGGAAGACAAGGTAATATGATCTTGCAAAAGGAATAAACTTCTTAACTTGTGGTGTTTGGAAGAAGGGAAAAAATGAGGTCCAAGAATAAAATCTAGATGAAAAATGGCAGATTCACAACCTGAATCACCAGATCCAGGTCTTGGAATGTTTTCCTTACACTTTCTAATTGCATAATTCCTTGAGTATATTTGACCACTATTCTTTTCTTACTTGCTGTTGTCTGCTCCCTTTCAGAATCAGGCAAAGCAGAAAGCTGAGACATCTTCCTCCACTCGTCTTCATAATCCAGGGAATACTCTTTCTCTTTTTTCACAGCCTACAGGTGACTTGGCTCCTGGGTCAGCTGCTGCCACGGCCAGATGGCCAAGTGCCTGCTCTGACTCACCCATCCTGCAAGAGTTACGCACACACTGATGGGCCAATACTCAAAAGCGCTGCTCTTTCCAGGAAGATTAGTGTGTGAACAGCTCACCTTGGACACTTTCTCCTGGGTTCCCACTGTAATCTAAGATGTGCCCCAGGACTGGTTAAAAAGCTCATGCCATCCTAACTTTCAAATTAGTACCACTGCTTCTGAAAGTACTTTCATCAATTTTGTAATAACAAATGTGCTTTTTAGAATTCCTTTTAGCAGGTGATGTCTAGACATTTTCTGCACATTGTCCCTCACAATGACAAAGCCACACGTGATTATTCATTCACATTTATAGAAACCAAGGCAAGATAGGCCTATGTCCAACTCAAGAAACCACCTAATACTTAGTGGTTTTCTTCTTAAGAATGACTGAAGCAAATAACTCTTCCAGCTTCAAGATGTGATTTTTTAGTGTTTGCTTTGTAAATAATTTTATTCTCTTTCTTTGTTTAGTTTGGTGGCAACTCTACAACTAATCTCTAGCCACAGGGCTCTAAACTGCAGCTTGTTACTAATATTGCCAGACTAATAGTTACTGATCTCTTAAGTTTTAAGTAGATTTTAGAATAAAATGGGGAAGGAAAGAGACAACATTTCATTTTCATAAGAATGTGGGAAGGGTTACAATGAAGCTGGTCTCTGACTCTTAATCGATTTTTGTATTGTTTGAAGATTGAACTAAAGGTGCAGTTCTTTTTTCTCTCTTTTTAATAACTTTGCCTCAGCTTTGAAGTTTCTGTAAGCTGAGCACAGCTTATCAGAAAAGTCCCAGTGAATGAAAGATGCTTGAACAGGGCTACAACCGAATGAAATGAATTTCAGTCTCCCTAGGAAGAAGCTGAGCTTTTCAGTATGAGGCATATACATATTCAATCCCAAGGCAGAAGAATGGATTTAACTACAGTGGATAAGGCACAAAAATCCACCCTTAGAACCCCCCCCGCCTCAAAGGCTTTGCTTGTGATGTACTTGGTATTTCACATTGTTAGCGGCTCACAAGAGAGAAAGAGGCATGGCCTTTTCTTTGGGGCTTGATTTAAACATTGTGGTACATAATTGTACAGCAGAGGATAACACCTTTAGCTGCTGAAGATTTGATACCAGTAGAGGGAAATTACACATGCCAGCTTGCCAGCCTATCTGGTACCATTATACTCCAAAGGACCCTGCTTTTGTCTGTCCAAGGAATACAGCTAATCTGTTTTGCTGTTCTAATTTTCCAGTAAGACATGAAGGAACTGCCAAAGAATGGGGAGGGAGGGTTTTTAGTAAAGCAACAGTTTACAGTGGTGCAATACTACTAAGATAGGATTCATGGTGGCTGGATTTTAACACAATAAAACAACTTTCAGGCTGTGGGCAGACCTCCAGTATTCACATGCAAGTGTGAAAATTTATCATTTTGAGCCTCATAAGCATACTGGGGCAAGTCAGAGTTTTTCATCTCTCAGGTCAGCTGCTCATGTCACTCATTTGAGTTTTTGTGTTGAACAAAAGTTTGTCTGTAAAAGGAAACAGTAATCTTTTTGCTCCCCCAGCTCATTTTGACCAGTAAGTTAGGGAGTGCTGATTCAATGTAGATGTGATGTGTTAATGAGGGGCTGGATAGAACCTAAAAGCAGGAGGATATTGTGTCACTGACTGCCTCACGGTGAATTACCATGTGTTAGGTTAGGGAACTGTAGTTTCCTAAATATGCTAACTCAATCAACTGAGAACCTATAATTTTAAGAGTGAAAATAGAAATTCCACTATTAAAAAATGAACTGTATTATATAACATATTTAACATTAATTTATTTCTATTAAATATACTTAATGGGTTATGTGCAACATTTTCAAAGGATCAAAGTGAATTAATTGGCATCCAACTCTGTTTTTCATAATAAACTTTTAGTCCTTTAAACCAGTCAATTTAAAGCCTATGTCATGACTGAAAACAGAAATTCAGTTCTTAATTTACCATCAGGCACCTAAGAATTTTACCCAGATGTTATTAACGTGGTAAGAACCACTTGTACTTTCACTTTACTCTCCTACTTAATTAATTGATTTAAAGTAGACCTTACCATTGTTTGGCATCGTTATGGTGATTAATACCTATGCAGCCTACTCACTCTATCATAATAATGCTGCTTTGTTACTCTGAGTTGAATCCTGCTTCTCAAGAACTTGATGGAAAAATTCCTTCTAGCTCCCCTGAGAAGATTAAGATGACAGGAACAAGATTTTCTTCTAGTTGTTGCAATTGTATGCCATAATACAATGTGTGTTTTACATGAAAGGAGTAATTTTCTATATGTATGTGTACTCCTCAGCACAGCTTCTCTTCCTCTTTGGTGCAGATAAAAGGCTAGAAAATAAAACCTACCTAAATACATACAAACGCGCACACACACACACACACACAGAGTGCTGTAGTGTGTATATATTAATATAAATAAAGATTAAGTTAAAGACACTCTATATCAATTTAATACGTGGATACTTTTGCAGATGATATTCAGAGGTGAATCTGAAGTAAGTTATTTTAAAGGAGAGAATAAAAATGCCTTTGTACATATGAGTGTTTTGATCACATTTCTTACAACCATTTTTCCATGTGTCTGAAATAATTTAAAATTGATGTTATTGCTATACAATTGAATTATGTATCAGATCAGAATCTATTAGTCTACATGTGATCAAGTTTAATAATAGGCATCACCGTTAAACACTTGAGAAACTACATTTATTTCCACTGATTTCAAAGTAATAAATTCCAAAGACAAAGTTAAATGTTAGAAAAAGGTTCTTCACCCAGAGGGTGGTTGGGCACTGGAACAGCTCCCCAGGGAAGAGGTCACAGCACCAGCCTGACAGAGTTCAAGAACTGTTTGGACAACGCTCTAAGCCACAGGGTGTGACTCTTGGGGATGGTCCTGTGCAGGACCAGGAGCTGGAATTTGATGGTCCTTGAGGTCTCTTATAACTCAGGATATTCTATGACATTCCCCAGTATTTCCTTTTAAAAATCTGGAAGTACAGTGCCTTACTAAAAATGCAACCAATTGAGCTACTATTACAATTCCCTCTGGTAAATAAAGCCAACTTCTGTGTTTAAGCGAATTTAGTTACAATTATCCTATTATGGCCCTGATTCCACAATAAGATGATTTGACCCTGAAGCTTATACACTGTAACACTGAAACTGTAGTTTAAAATTTGGTGAACCTTGTCCTGAGATAACTTAAGTATCTGCAATGATGTCACTGAGGTTAAAGATATTTAAATTGTGTTCACCCACTTCTAATTTAGGAATTACAGAGTTTACACTGCTTGAAAAAACAAATGTGCCAGTTTACCCTTACTCCATACAGTGTCCTTACTGAGATTTTGACCAGATAAGTAGATGATATGGTGGGCAGAAAACTGTCTGGACAAAAGAACTTCATTGCCAGTATGAAATCCAACTGGCAGATGGTTACTAGAGGTGTCCCACAGGTGGTAGTACTGGGGGCAGGACTGTTTCACAGCTTCATTAACAGCCTGAATGATAGGACAGAAGGAAAGACTGTGGACAATGTGATGCTGGGAGGAGTAGTCAATAAATATACTGGCGGGCAGCACTGCTATTCAGATGGACAGCTGAACAGGAAACTCAAACTCCAACACAGTTGAATGCACTCAAGATTAAATAATCCCCTGTACCAGCACATAGATGGGTGTCAACTGGTTAGAAAGCAAATTTTTAAAGAAAACTCTAAAACCTAGAAGTGCTGGTAGGCAAGCTGAGCATGAGTCCAGCATGTGCCCTTGCAGCGCAGACGGCCAATGACATCCTGGGCTGTATTAGACGGAGTCTAGCCAACCCAACACAGATGTGATTCTTTCTCTCACTCAAGCAATTCTGCACCTAGACTACATCTAGAGTGTCACACACAGCTTTTTTCTGCCCTGTACAAAAAGGCAAAATACTGGAACAAGTTCAGTGGAGCTCCAGAAAGACAGCTGGGGGCTGGAACAAGAATTGCATTGTCTGGGACTTAAAGGAAGGTTTACGGAGACATCTTGCTATTGTTTACAACTACTTAATGGAATGGTGTGGAGAAGATGAGGTCAGGATTGTCTTAAGAGTTCCACAGTCTAAGAAAAAGAAGCAAAAGACAGCCTGGAACACAGGAAATTCCAGCTGATAAAAGGAAGACTAATTTTGCTATGGTGATGGTCAAACAACAGAACAGGTTGGCCGGGAAGGTTGAGCAATCTCCATCCTGTCAGCTGGACAAAGTCCTATGCAACCTTCTGTTACTGGACCAGCTTGACCTCTGGAGGCCCGCTCCAAGCCAGACAGATCCATTAATACCAAATTTTGTCTTTATTGTACTTGCAGACTGAAGCCTTCCCTACAACCTGAAAAAGTTACTTTATTTTTTAAGCATATTTTCTTAAGTTACATAGTCAACTTAATTTTCTAGGCTTATATGGACTAAAAGGATGTAAACTGGCACAATATCATCTAGTGAGCAAAGGAATTTCATAGCATCCCAGACTGTTAGCAATTATTTAACAGCTGAGACCACAAAGACAAGCAACTTTGAACTTCATTGTTGATTACTTCCCTGCACATTGACCAAGGTTTATAAACCACCAGCAACCAGGTAGGCTTTATTTCCATTTATTTTTATAAGGTAGAGCTCGACAATCTACTAAAAATTCTCAAAACTGTGTCTTTAAAGGTGTTTCTCTGATTATGTTTGCTTAAATCTTCATTCTGGAATATAGGAGCAATCAGATCTAAAATATTCAATTATCTAGTTCATTTTTTCAAAACATAAAGGCCTTCAATTATAAGTGCTAACAACATGCTGTTTTCTTTTGTCTTAATGTGATTTTTCAAATTGCACTACTCATATTACATATCTATACAAAAAGCATGAATTTAAGCACTAATGCATATTAATGCTTTCTTAGGCCAATTCCTGAAGTCCAATCTATCATTATAAACTATCATACATTACACATATATAAAATTGCTAACTCTAGGGGGTAGTCATTGAATCTTTTTCATGTTCACACAACCTCTTGCATAACACAGCCACAAGAGGAAGGAAAAGGAGAATGAAAAACATAATAACACTGAAGATTGTATCAGTAATACCAGATTTCAAGTAATTTTATAGAGATGCCATGGAGAGATCAATGGGGCTTTGAAGCTGATTCTAAGGGTTCTCTAGGCTTTCCTTGGGAGGAAAACTACATTTCTTTATTTTTGTTTAATTGAGCCCATCGAGATATTAAAGTAGCAGAATCACAGTCTTACCTCATGGAATTATGATAATAAGGCCCCTCAGCAAATTGATTATTCCCTCACTTATCTCAGATGATGAGAATTTGTTACCCTTTTAATATTTTGTAACTGTGTATTACAAAACTGCTGCTGTTCAATCCCATCAGTTATTAGCATGAAACAGCAGACTTTGATTTTTTAAAATACTGCTTGTTAAGTAGGGGTGGAATTGGATTTTTTCTGAGACTTATTTAACCAATAACAAAAATAAGAGCCCATAAATGACCAGAAACCTAAGACACAGTGACAGTACTTCCAGCCAGTCCCAAACAGTGCCTTTTGAGAGGTACTACATGCACATAAAGGTACAATATACTTGCACATAAAGGTACAATATTCATCAGCATTCATTTGCAAAGGCTGCAGCAAAAGATCATTATTCCGCTTTCTGTAATTAAGAGAATATTTGAAGTTTTACTAGTGTTACTTGAAACAAGGGCCTTTAACACTAAAACCCATAATAAATGATGGAAACAACCAGGGTATGACTTGGTTCTTACAAGCGAAGAAATCCTACATGAAAGTACTTTATGAAGACCAATTATACTGTAAGAAAACAGAAGCCTCTGAAGATGGCATGCAGAAACCAACCAGTCCGTGACTGCCTTTTTTGTACCTGTCAAGGCTAAACTAACACATGTACTCATGTATTTTGGCACAGAGTGCATACAACCCAACAAAGAAGTACCAGCACCTTCTGCGCATACTGGGCAAGTGCTAAGAACCAGGAATATTGTGTAAGCACCTAATGGTCAGGAATACAAAGAAAAACTAAATTCAATTGAACTGCATTGAGATTTAGTTAAAATGCTAGTTGTAAGAACACAGACATCCACAATCCTTCCTGATCTTGCATTCTTTGAACACTAACTCTCTGGTATCTTCTACCTTTGTTGTTGTCCTAGTTTCAGCCAAGGACAGAGTTAATTTTTTGCAGTAGCTGTGATGGGGCTATCATCACAGATAAAGAAGTGGGTGTGGCCAAGAGATGGTGCTATTAGATACTATCATATGTCATGGCTGGGTGGTGGGGGAAAGGGACTCTCTTGCTTCCCAGAAGGAGGGGCACTCCTTCTCCTGGGGAACAAGCAGTGAACAGAGTGGTGGGGTAACACAGGTCCTGACCAGAGAGTTTGTTTGCCATTGTTTTTCACTGTCTCAGGCTTGAGGGAAAAAGCATGGGCATAGACAATCTGTCCACTGTTTTGTACACTGTCCTGCTCGAAGAGCAATTTTTGCCTGTAAGACATCTTCTTTTTGTATCAATTTTGTATCTTTTTGTTATCAACTTTGTTGCTGTTACTGTCCGTCTTCTTATCTCATTGCAGTTTTCAGTAAATTGTTCTTATCTCAACTTGGTATGTCTGCCGTTTATCTCTTACTGAAGGGGACGGGGACAGCAAAGTAGCTTGTGGTTTTTCACTTTAGTGGGAGCACTAAATTAAGGAATACCATTTCTAAAACAAGACTGTCACACTTACCCAGTGAAAACGAGAAATTCTATAGTGCATTTTCTAATCTAATAGATGATGTCAAACATCTGTGTTGCATACACAGCTATTTTACTTTTGTTTTAGTCTACAATTACTCCTCCTGTGCAAAGACATAGAAATATTTTAGCTCCCTGCAATCAGAATTTGGTACCAGTGTCACTTTTATGAAGGGTCTTTGGGTTTTGTCCTTAACATTCTTCCTTTTTGAGCACTCTGAAATAGGAAGAAAACAACTTTGGGGGCACTAAAATAGAAGTGGAAGTATCTCTCAAAAGCCACACAAGGTGAGAGGGACATTGTGTACTGCCCACTTCACCTGTCAACATCTAACTCGGGAACTAGGACTGAGTGAAATTTTGCAGGAACAACTGCACTAATTTAGACAGTGCAAGGATGTAGATGCACAGAGAAAATTACATTAACGTGACTGAAAACAATCTATAGGTAGTTTAAATGTAATCAATACACATTCATCCTTTGTTTTCTTACTGGTTTAAATTTTTCCATTTCTCAGATCCACCTTCAACATCTTTTGAAATTACAGTGCCCCCAACTCATTCTCAGGGTCTTCACACACGAGAAGAAAATGACATTACCTTCCTTTATCAAAAGCTAATTCACCTGCCATGTTTTACTCTCTGGCACTGACATGTGTCATGAATGGGAATTTGAGTTTCTTCAAAGGAAAGTGCTTTTAGTAAAAAATGCCATATATGTCACTTCTATCACTTGAAAATCACTTAAGGTGATATGTATTTCAGGGGAAAACACTATTTTGAATCTTACAGAGAATAAAAAATAAAACTAGCTTGCTGTTTCATCAATTGAAGTTGATACAGAACAGGCTGGAAACATGTTTTGATACACTTATGTTACTGTAAGACTGTCACGAAACTTGGATTTTCAAAACTGCTTTTCCATTCTCATGGATTTGAAAGTGCTTTAAAAATTACTTTGGCAGTTTCTGAAATCTGCATTTCTACCTTTGTATATTTTATGGAATATGTGACTAAATTATATGCACTTTTAGATCAGAACTCCAAATTTTCAAAAGATAAGTGGCACTTCTCAGAGAGCATGAACACACTGAGAAACAGAGATGAAAATTAATCCTAAATTGTTTGAAATGTCAATCTTCTGAGTGAGAAAAGCAGATACGGTTACAGTTTAATTGCTTGCTACCTTGTGCAGGAGAACAGAATCAAACAGAAATTGTTTATCTCAAACAAAATGTAAGGTGCAGGTCAGGGCACTTTCTTATGCATGAAATGCACATCAGTGAAGTGCAAAGGCACATCCTTTGGCTGTTTTTTGGTGGTGGTGGTGTTTTGGACAGTCACAATGAATCTAGGTTTTCCTGAGCCACCTCTACCAGATTTTGCAACTTTTATGACTTGCACTCAGTATTTAATCTTAAGTAATACTGAATGTGAATACAAACTGATAAAACCTACAATAGTTTAAGGTTTGTAAACCATAAAGCATTATATGTCATCATTTAAAATTACCACCAATATCTAGAGAAACTGTCATGGTGCAATACTGAAGATGATTCTCTCGATACCAGCAGTTAAAACAGAAACTTTACAGGCATTTCTGCACAGTTTATTCTACTAGAAGGAACAGCTGACCTATGTCTGGGTTGTGGTCAGAATTTGATCTTACTATCAAGATCAAGATCATCTTGATCTTACTATGACAGAGATGAAATGTTCTTTGACTTGGCATTACAAGGAAAAACAGATCTGTGAAAGGAGTATCCCTCATTATCCTAGATTTGAGCCTGCATGCGGTTATTTCTGCTGTTTCGGGTGACAATGAAAAATTGTAGCGCTTTTTCACTAATTGCCCTTGCAAAATCTACTGACCTAATTAAAGGGGAGCAGGATAATACTTAGTTTGTATTACCAGAACAACATCTGATGGGATGCTGCTTCCCTACCTTCAGTCACACCAAAGTTGGCCATTGAGTCTCTGGCTACTTCTCTAGGTTCTCACACAGGACCCACTACACTGTAAGATCAAATGCTTCAGGTGATAGAGATAAGTGGGATGAACACCTAGAGGTGCCAGTTTCTCTCTACTGTCCAGAAGCCCAGCTGACTACTTGAAACACCATTTGTTTCAGATGGTTCATGGAAGAGGAAAATCCCTCCAAATCCAGATAGGTGTACTTAGGCAATAGGGAAGTTCAGATGTAGAAGAGTTTATCTAGTTTTGAAAGTGCTTGATCTTTACTTTGGTACTAAAACTAAGAATTCAATTTTACCAACGCTGGTTTTCCTCCTAAATCTCTCCATGTGAGAATGTTATTTAGTAAGAAATGACTAAGGTTGAAAACCTTTTCTAACCTCTGTAACGACCAGGTCTGCTTGTCAGAAATGTATTTCAGGAAACAGAGAGCAAAAAGCATTGTGCAAGTGGCTCAAGGCACATGAAAAGTCAACATCTCCTTGACACAAGGCTTTTACACTGCAATGGAAAAAATACTTGACATTTAAATATTTATCAGGTTAAATTCTCAGCTAACGTATTTATACAACACTAGAAACCAGGGAGTCCAGATGTTGCCATTCAGGTGGTACAAAATATCAACGTTTAATTATTCTTTTACTAACTTTACTAACATCTTCCTCTTCATTGATACAGAGTAAGGAGCACAAGTTATTAGTGCATGACAATACGTTCAATTTTGTAAATCAACTTCCTCAACCTCTTGATGACAGCCTGTTCTCATTCAGGTATCTGTTTATTGTTTTGCACAGCTCAACGATCAAACACAAAAAATGAAGTGCAATAAAAACTGACACAAATTAAACAAATTGCAGGATACATTATGTCTTCACCTTCTTCTGAACAAATGCCTGATAAGTGCTTTCTGGCATCTTCTGCATTGCGAATTTATGTCAATTTAACATTCCAGTGACTAAGATACTTTGTAAGTCAATTAGAAATTCAATAAAAAAATTCAGTGTCTCTCACTGTCAGCAGATGCATGTGTGAGAAACTCAGAAATGCTCACATCCAAAAATAAGAGAAAGCTGCATGTGGGCACTCTAAAGTGGGATGAAAGCTGCATATTTAATTTAGTCATCTCCCAACACATCTCCCCACATTCCCTATCAATGTACATTGATACTAGGACTTAGCTACTGTTCTTGTAACTACAAAACTGGGAACTCTTTTCACTTGGATTTATTACTAATCCTGAAACAAAATGCAACCATATTCAAGACAGGAGGACCCCATGTAGCTGTTTATACACCAGAAGAGCCATGTTTTGCTGTGAGAATGTAAATACTTGATTCTGATGCATTTTCAGCCTCACAGCTGAAAAGCAATCTTTCCAAGCATCGATATCACTTTGAAATAACGTACCCGGCCTTTCTTTGAGTGCAAAACTGGGCAAGGTGACCTTGTGAGGTTACTTCCAACATGAATTATTCTGCAAATCTAACAATTCATTAGAGTTGTGACCTCCTGATATATCTTTCAGTCAAACTGTCTCGAGTTTAGCAACAAAACTTTGAAAAAAACACCAGGCATCCAAACAGATTCACATTGCTTATGAGATCACAAGACGTACACTGACAATTTACACACTGCCTAGATTTTTTTCATCACTAAACAATGGTGATATGGTAATACAGGGTAAACTCCATTTTATCACATTTTAGATAAAATAAATCATTTGCTGTCCGTCTCTCAATTGCCTATAATGGAGTCTACTATGGGTATCTTATACTAGACAATGAACTTTTAGACACCTAGCAAGAGTAAGCAGTTTCCAGCACCCATTAAGTAATAATTAATTAATATGCTATTGTTGACTTCTCTATATATAACTGCATTACCAACAGATGAATAGTGAAGAGAGGATAATTCAGCACTGACATGTAGCCCCCAACTCAGGAACAATTATTTTAAAATGACCCCTGCTACAGGCCTTGTTTCAAGACTTATTTCAAAACCTTGTGAAGGCAGAAGAAATTGTACCACTAACTTTACTTGTCCGAATCAAGCTTTTACAATGATAGCCACAAAAAGGATGTTTTAAGTTTTACAACACTTCAACTTATCCCATCAAACTCCAAAGAATCTAGAGCCCTGAATAGACACCTGGATTCTCTATTTTGAGGGCTTAGATATGTAAGGACTTGTTTTCTACATAGTACATAGTCAACAAAAACCTTTAGGTGGAACTATCCCCTTGTTTTCCAAGGCTGAGTGATTAAAATACTACCAGTCTCTAAAAAAAACCAAAATCCTTTTATTTAACTGCAAAAATGCAGACCAAGAGGCCAAGAGAAAGAATGGTGCTCTTCAATTACTAGTATAATATTCCTCTTAATCAACACTGACCCAGAATAGCATTAGAAACCACTGTCAGGATAAAATGAAAGTGACAGAAAGACTTGAAGCACAAAACTGTGCATTGAAGTTTTATACGTTTTACCTCCAGCTCTGCATTCTCTCCAAGGCCAAACTCTGTGGACTTACCACTAAACAGTACTAATACAAATTCCAAATCTTCCTTCAAGAGGACAAATCCTATATTGTACATATGCTGCTTTACATGAATAGTGACAAATTTCTCATCTGGGGCAGTTTGAAAAATCAGCTTAACTTTTCTGAAAGATCACCTACTGCACTTTAAAATGCCACAGTAATTGCCATTTAAAATAAAAGGTAAATGCTATGCATACACAAGAGCAAGGGAAATGCAAATTTTGGAGATAAAAATTTAAAAACTTTAAACGGGTAGTCTGTACCTGCTTGTGTAGGTAGAATAACAAGTCACACAGTTTTCAATTAACTGTAAAATGCATAATCTCTTTTGTTAAAGAGGTCATGGATAGTAGCAGAGAAGAAAATGCTGTCTGTCTTTCAGATAAAAGAAAGATGAATCTGGCTTGTTTCCCAGGACTGAATGGGGAATCCTGATTTGGAAAGCCTTCTCACATGCAGAGTGGGCAGAGGGAATAGCAGGAAGGGAGGCTGCTGCACCACTGCTGGCTGGGAGACTCCTAAGGAAGAAAATAGAGTTCATCTAAAGTAGGACACAAGTCTACTGTGTAGACTCAGGTAACCCAGAGAAAGTTCCCTAAAAGTCCAGAGGACTGTGTGGAAGGTGTTTGAATCAGAAAACCAAATGAAGGTTGCTGGGGCAGACTGCAAGGAAACAACTCATCCTGCAAAGATGCTGTTTACCGGAGATGGGATTCTCTGCCCCACCCAGCTGATCCAAGTTTCCTCCAATTAAAGAAACTATATTAAGCTAGCTATTTCTGATACCATTTCAACAAAATGTGGCTTTAGAGAATGAAAGTCTGTAGATGCACTCACTGTAGGGAAGACAGTGAGACAGCTCTGGTGTGAGGCGCTGCCATGACTGGCACTGCCAGGAGCAATAGGTCTGCAGGTAATCCTGAAGTTAAAAACTGCATTCCCAGCAGAAAGAGAAAAATGTCATACTCTCAAACTAAGGCACCAATATAGCCCTGAGGAACACAGAAGGGTGGGTTTGTTATTCTACATTCCCTTCCTTAACTTTTTTTTTCTGAGAGAAAGGGACAGATGACGAAGAGGGAAAGAACATGGGGATGACACAACTGCACAGAGGTCATCAACACAGCTTTTAGAGGACCTGTGGGATAAAAGTGATTTTCTTCTGCCTAAGTGAACAGTCAAAAGCAAATAAAAGTCATTTTTGGTCAACTCAGTGGCATCTAGTGGGGCTGGGGAGAGAAGCTAATGGACCCATGGAGAAATTTAGCAGAGACAGAACCTGCTTCGAGGAAGGAAAAGACACCTTCCAAAATGCTAAGCACATGAATAGAAGCAGAAAAATGTTGGGGTACCAGAAGGACATAGGGGTGCTGTGCAGCCTAGATCACTGAAACGAAGGAAGAACAAAATAGGCAATATCAGTAGTGGATCTTTCCCTCAGCTTGGAGACAAAAAAGGCTGAGAAACCTTTCACTTGGGTGCTTCTTGGGAAGCAACAAAGACTGTGTACTATTTTATGCAGACAAGGGTCCTGAAGTCAAGTGAAAATTAATGTGGTCTAATCTGTAACCAGGAATGCACCTGGGCAGTGCGTTCAAGGAGGAAGACTGGGTGCTGCATTACCTATTCCAGTACTAAGTAGGCCAGATTTACCATGTTTTGAGTGCAGCTTAATTTTGGGAAGGAGAAAGATGAATATGTCCTCTGTCTCAGCCAAGGGACACATGACACATTGCAAAAGCAACGAAGAAGGAGAAAAAAGAGGGTCCTTTTAAAGACATGGAGCATGCCTGAAATGAAACCCAGGACAAGACCTCACTATAAATGAAGAAAATGTTGCTATGGGGATGGCTCAGATAAATTATAAGAGAAGCCTTGCACCAACCTTTAGCAATATGACAACACAGCTGATAGATCTGTGTGAAAAACAAAACAGATTGGTCAATTCAATGAAATCTGGAACGAAACTTCTGGCCATTTGAGAAAGAGGTCTTTTTGCTTGTTTTGTAGCTCAGTACAGGTGAGTCTGGATTTTAGCAAGCTTTCTGATATATTTTCCAGGTGCCTTAAAACTGATTTATGGGCTGCTTGGCAGCAGCAGAATTAAATACATCATTCTCTGGCACATTTCAGTAAAAAAATGTCAGCTGGGAATGGAACGACAGCACCACTGAAAAGAAAGCTTTATAAAGGCATTAAAAAACCCCCAACCAACTCAATTCTAGCTATGTAACTTTACTATATACACAGTTGGAAAATTCTCCTTTAAAAAAGGTTATCTTATGGGGGAAATTCCAGCTTGTGAGGTAGAGTTTGTCACCACAAGAACCTGATGCACAAACAAAAATCAGAAAGAGAAAAGATAAATAGCATGTCGTTTCTGCTGAGGCAGAAGGATGCTTGAGGAACTACCCTGATAAAGCAAGCCCCTTTTGAGGCTTCCTTTGCATACCAACAGCTAAGGCATCCTGCAATACATGGAAGTGCCATATCACAAAAATGGATGGACTACAACACGAGTTGAAATCCTTGACCGCTGCTGATGTTTAGCATTTCTAAAAATCAGCTCCATGAGAGGCCCTATTTGCTAAAAAGTACTCGAGAACAAGAGAAGTAATGACCGCTATTACTGCTTGTTTGAAGTTCAGTGATGAAAGCCAAAGAAATGAAAATACAAAGATCACAGCTGAAATGGTCCAAGAATTATAGTCATAACTCCCCTGTCATATTGGCATGTTTGGGCTGTTTTTGAGCTACAGCAAATTACCACTGCAATTATGAAGTACAAATTCTCGGAATAACCCTACAAATAATATAAATCAGAGCATCACTCTATAGCTGTTATTAGTTGGCTACATAAATAAATATATTAGGTTATTATTTTCAACAGACTGTTCCCACCTTTTTAAAATTTATCTTTGCTTTTATCATGTGTCCTTTAAGAATTTAATAAAATATTAAAATGTTGAGGCTGTGTAAATTTACTATCCATGATTTGCCCAGTATTTTGAATGCCACATCAGATTAAGTCAGTTCAATTTTACATGTATAGTCTTACATTCCTAAATTAAATTTGCAGATTTGGGAACATTAGTACAGTGAGACACTCCTTCCAATATGAGAGGAGTGATTGCCTTGTTTTAACTTGCAGAGCGCTGCTGTAATGAAGCATTAACCCTAAGATTGCACTGGATACAAACAATAAACATTAGAATCACAGTATCTGTTTGTATAATTCTGTAATTAAAAGCAGGGAAGAAATGTGCTGCAATGATAACAAATCAACAAGTTAGGAAAAATTAACAGAAAATATGGTCTTAATGTACAGAAGTAGAAATAATTTTGTCACGATAATTGAAATAGTTAAAAATCAAGGAAGTACTTATTTTTCAAAGACAGAACATGAAAATAAAAGCTCAACAGTGTTTAGATGAATTTCAGCTAAAGAAACCCACCAAAAGCCTAAATTAAGAAATGTCCAATCCCCCAAGATGTGTGCTTACCATATGACCAGAATTCAGAGACAATAATGATTACACAAATTATTGTCCTTTTCCTTAACTGCATATTTGTTTGTGAAGCAAGAGTCTCCCAGTTCTCTTGCTGGAGCTACTAATCTGTCCAGTAAATTCCTGTAACCATCTTAAAATTTTTATAACTTGTTATTTCATGACTCCAAAGTTACTTGCAATAGGTAATTTGAGGATCAGGAGCAGGTGCTCTGCTTAGATCCTTGATCTGGAAGATGCAAGTGCTACTGCCAGCCTAGGAATGAAGTGCTGAAGCAGAACAAAGCCATTGCTTCTCTTACAGAGATTACAGAAAGAGAGATCAAGAAACATTGCATGATGTTTAATTAATTTAACAATTCCTTGATATATACTAGCAAGCTGTCACATAAAATCTGAATATGACACACTAGAGAAAAAATTAAAGAAATTGTTCTAGAAATGTGAGAATAGTTTTCATTGTGCTCATTCTGCCGCGAACTGAAAAAAAAATAATCCCCAAACCCACAGTATATATAGATTGTTTGGAAAGAACATACCTATTAACTCTTTATTTCTGACATCTAAGGCCATGTTTCGCAAAGCTGTAGCGACTGCACAAACCACCCGGTCATTGTCTATCCGGAGCAGTTCCACCAGTATTGGCAATCCTTTCTCTTTGCGGACGGCAGCGCGGATGTACACTGACCACTGCAAAGACACGAGGGAGACAGAGTGGGAACAAAGTGAGGAATCCACCACAGCCAGAGAGGCAGCTGAGCTTACAACAGAATAAGGGGTAACAGAAGCATTTGGATGCAAAACTCAATAGAATGGAAATAATTGCATTGATGATCCTAGGCAACCACTTGATTTGGCAATCTGCACTCATTTTTTTTAATGGTGACGGAGAAATTAAATGATGAATTGACTTCAATCCCAGCACACCCGGTTACATTTTCACAGCCCAAATCTGCAGACGACGTACTTTGCATCAGTGTTTTGTATGCAACACCTAATGATGCTTGTTTACTGCTAAACCAACAACATTTATTCTACAAAATATGTATTACAAAGCAAGCTCAAGAGGTCTGAGTATTTCTTTGTTGTTACCATAAGAATTATTCAGTCTACAAACATGAAAACACTATTGTTATTTCTCTTGTGATTGTTAACTTGTTCAGAAGGAAAACTGAGGACAACTATATGCCTGGTTTTGGCACCTGTAGTGATCCTAACTGGAATACTATTGTACACTGAAGTGTTAGAGATTCCCTCAAGAGCTGACCTGAGGGTGGTGCAGGCCTGTGCAGTGCCTGGCTGCAGCTATCACGTGGCTGCACGATAAACCCAGTGGCTGATTCTATCAGAGAAGCCCGAAGGCATCTCCCACTTGACAGCTGGTCATGACACCACTGGCATGGACTTGTCTTTGCATCAAAGCGAGCAGTATGTTCTCATGTAAACATCCTTTTAATTTGACAGCAGAAATGATGAATAGAGTTGTTTACTTCTAAGCAATCCTTTAGGAGCTCTAAAGATTATCATGCCAGCGAATAAAGGATCTGTGCAGTGTGCTGTGAGTAGGAGGTCCAGCCAGTGCTGTGCAACCTGGGGTTCCCAGCACATGAAGGGATGAAAGATCAGCTCTGCTACCCTCTTTTCCATTCTGCTGTTATCTCCAGCAGTTGCAAAACATGTAAACAACACAGCAACTGTGCCCTTGTGGGTTTAAAGTATATGGGTATTGCCAAAGTTAAGATGTTTGGACACCTGCAGGATTTACAGGTCTCCTCAGCATAGCCCACTTCAAAATACGCCGTCCCTAGGCATACATTCCTTTCACTTCATGATCTCTTCGCTGGAATTTTCATAAAGTTCACATTCATGCTTCTTGTACGGACAGTTGAAAGGAAATTATTGAAGCAGAGCGTCTCCCTCCTTTCACAGTGCTATGGCATGGATGCTTATCTTGCCATTGTACCTGGAAGGTGAAGACAAGTTCTGGAAGGCCTTTGCTTTCGAAGTATTTAAAATATTTTGGAAACTAGAATGATAAGCCTTAGGATTTTCTGATCCAGATGGCCCTTCTCTTTTGACAAAGACATCTCACTGTAAAGAATAATGACATTGCAACAGCATTACTCCATAGCCAGACAGAGTAAAAACAAAAAAAGGTCAGCACATTCACTGTCAGCAGACCAAGCTTAACCCCTGCATAGGGCCTCTACCACAGCTGAAGTGCTCACTTTAAAAGCATCTGTTTATATAATAGATACATGCTCTGAATAGCAAAAACCAGAATATATATTTATGATAAGAACAGTAGATATGGAGATAGACAAGAACTACAATGCTGCAATGTCTGGAGTGCCAATTCATTCCAGATCATATAATTCAGGGGAAATTGTGAAAAAGGAAAAGAAACCAGCATTTAAAGAACTTTTTTTTTATTAATTCTCCTCTGTAGTAACTATGCATAACAAAAGCTAGTTGGCTGGACTTTGCTGTAGATGAAAGTGATAATGGTTATGATAAGCTTTCTAGTCAGTTAAGTGGCACAAGGGGTTCTCAGCATCCCTGAGCACAAAAATGTGTCTAAAGCATAAATGTGCTGTCATTTTGTGCAGCAAAGCAAACAGTTTAGGGGAGACAAGTGGTAGCAGGACTCTTGGTTGATCTTATTTTATGCTCTCTCCTCCAGTCTCTTTTCTAGAACCAGTGTATAGCATGATCATCAGATAAAAAACTAAATCAGATCTTAAGGATCTATGAGTTTAACAGGAAATATTTTCTGAAAAATAGTTTCTTTCCTATACCTTGATTGTAATGGGATATTCAATATAAAGGATGCTATGAAAACAACTAACAAATCATCCTAACCTTCCTGGTTTAATAAATATGTATTTACCTGCCAGTTAGATGCATTCTCACCTGCAGCTGGGAAATGTGCAATACTTCTTTGCACTTAAAAAATGCTGTATTTTGTACATCTCTCCCAGGGGAAGCATCTGTTGTGTCTGCTGTGATTACAAGGTGACTGCCAGCGTGAGAGTTCAAGGTAGCAGTGAGAATATTTTGAGAAAGAAGTGAGCCTGTCTGGTTGAGGTGAGAGTTCAAGCTAGCTGAGAGTGTTCTGAAAGATGCTGTTATTCATTGCAGAAGCACATCACAGATGTAGCATCTCCAAAATGGACTACATGGGGAATCAGTGGGGGTGTTTGTTTTGAGAGAAAAAAGCTTATCTATGTCTATTCAATACCAGAGAGAATCGAAAATGATCCTTTAGATTATACACTATGTTTTAAAAACCTCCATACTAAAACCTCAGTAAACAGTTTTCCTTTGATTTTTTTTCAGTCAGCTACCAAGGGAAACACAAGCACTTGTTTCATAAAGCCAGGTTTACAACAGATTTCTTGGGATGTAGTATTTTCATCATCCATTCCAACCCAAAAGTTTAAAAGAAACAAATTAGGGAATGTTTTCCTTTTAACCCTAGGAAGAGTAGGAGACATTGTCAGAGAAAGACTGAAATAGCTCAGTATGAAAAATATAAACCTCCTTTCTGAATAAATGACATGCAAGCCTTCAGGATCTGTAATGAACCAATTAATTTGATCACAACAGTAAAAAATACAGCTCCAAAGCTTTTACGGGGGAAAGATCCAGATATAATGTTTTACAGATGCACATATGCACACATACATATAAAACAATGGGAGGAGAAGTACAGAAAAGTATGTACAAAACCTCTCCTCTCCCCAGTGTACTCCTCTCCTTCCCAAGCTGTCTTTTTCCAGAGGATGTCATCCACTTTGGGAAATGTTCATAGACTCCTCAATGTGTGATTTGCTATCATTTCATTTGCTGTTTCAAGTCATGAACCTTAGGCAGAAAGAGAGAAATGCTTTTAATCGTTTCAACAATCTCTGGAGAACTTTCCATGTGGAAAGTGTTATGAACTGTCTGGTTCTCTTTCCTTAAGCTGCCAATTAGGACAAGTCTCTGCAAGCAATTACACTGCACCGTGTGGATTTCAGGAAAGCTCAAACTGAGATGCCTCAAAAGGCTATTTCATTCTTGCAGAGAATGGAGAAATTGATTCGGTCTTGTGTATACTGATGATCCTTCTGTTTGCCTAAAGCCATTGTGGAATGCACCTGCATTTCCACATTGTGGGTCAATTGCTAATACAACCTCAGTGAAGTATAAAAGCAAAGAGATGAAAAATCATAAAAGAGAAAGGAGACAAAGGGTTTGTTGCCTATCAGTAAGTAAATGAGGCACTCTGCCAATACACTTAATCATCCTGTTGCTGCACAAATCAGTGGCAGTGTCAACGATCAAATAACTGTTCAGTTTGTAAAGCAAAAGCATTCCTGTGGGGACAGCAAACACTTTGGTGGGAACAAGCAGCTAGAAAATAAAATAAAATCATTATTGTTGCATCAGATTGAGGCTAAATTATCAGAGACAAGCACAGGAGCCACAATCTGTGCATGAATACACTTTACCAATAATGGAATTCAGGGGGAATAACTACTATACATCACTTTGAAGGTACATAGTAGAGCTCTATGTCCACTTTCATTAGTAGTTCCCTTTTTATTTTTATCACAGTAATTAGGTAGAAAAATACAGTAACCCTGAAAATTATTTTTATGTTTGCTAGCTATTATTATAAAGGACTATTATCAGAGGTGAATGCCTCTAGGGATTAAGATTATACGAGGCTGAAACTCAAGAAAAGAGTAATTTATCTAGATAACACTTGTATTTTTCAGAAAAATTAAAAAGCATTTAGTCAGTTAACTCCTTTTAGTGTTTCATATGGTTTTCTTTATCCCCCTATGAAGCAGCAACACAGGAGACCAAACTGAACAATGAAGACATTTCCATCATAAAATGAAAAAGAAAAAAACTACCAAAATAAATCCCACCCCCAAAATGCAAGAAATAAGAACAACTGTAAACACTTGACGTTTTGAATGGATTTGCTTTCCTGCCATTGACATCAGTGTTCCCGAGGTAGCTGCAGAATATTTCATCAGATACTTCAGCTTTGACTAGAATTATCACTGTATTGGTACAGCTCAACACTGTGACCCAAAGACTGTTGGGTTACTGAATATTAAAGGGAACTGATGAGACGTAAACTACAACATGAAAGCTAAATCAGGGCACCAGACATGACAAAGCAAACTAAATTACCAAGAGTACCAGGAAGATTAAAGAGACTTGAGGTCTGCTAGGAAAAGTTTAGAAAGAGTCCAGGCTAACAGTAGTAAATTTGCAGACCATGGAAGAGAACTGCATGTTGAATAATCAAAGATCAATGAGTAGTCGAAGATTAATGTTCCTCTCTGTTCAGACTCAATGTAATATACCTATCAGGAAAAAAAGAAAGTATTTTTACATTCTAAAAATACAGATCTACTTTACTCAAATAACTCTGTTGGGATCCCTAAGAAGTCATGTGACCTGACAGAGAGCAAAGCTCTGAAATCCTGGTCATCTTTCTGCAGTTTCTGAAGAGAGCAGAAAGAGAGTTCCCAAGGACTTTCTGCCCCTTGATTGCAGTGTTCTGTTCTCAGAAATGATCCTATCTGGTAGCCTACCAGCTAGTTCTCTACATCTTTGCGTCAGGACAAGAGAAAAGTATTAACTGGTTACTCTTCTCTTGCTCCACAACCTTAGTCAAGCTTAAAGAGAAAGAAAAAAATCCAGTGGGTAAAGATACAAAGTTAAATAAATAAATGAGAGAAAAAGAAAACAGTGTTAACAGAAGTTATCATAAACAGGAAGGTAAAACTGATAAGGAACTGCCCTTGCATCTCATCATTCTTGTTCTGCAGTACAAGTAGGTACTGCATATCCAAAATGATCTGAGAACTACTTTTACAATCAGTTTTCCAAACACTGTAACTTATATAATTAAGAAAAAAAAACTTTGGGAAAAAAGTGACACATCTCATGGGAAGCAAATTGCTTATAGTAAGGGATCACTTTGAGCATGAAGCCACCATGAGCTACTGTGCTCCCATTTCACATACGGATGTCCATGCTTATTTCCTCATGATGTCCGTGATACAAGTGCTTGCAGCAGCAGATCTTGCTTCTTGAATATTGTCCTGTCCCTCCAATTTTGTCTTCTGTCCTATACAGCCAATATATTTTCCCTCAACAATTGATGCTCATCTATGAGGTGTTTCTATGCAGGTAAGAATTCCTGACAGAATAAAGCATTGGTTATTTAAAAAGTCTGCCTTTGTTGATTACATAGTATGCTACAAGTGGTCTTCTGCATCCTGCCACAGAAAGATTCATAATATTACTATTTTGGAGAAAATGAAAATAAGCTTTTTCACTTTAATGCAAAAAAACTTTCTCCTGGAACAGCCTGATGAAACTCCAAAGGGTTAATACATAAATAACTGGAGTCATCAGAAAAGTCTGACAAGGAACCCACTATATGTCCTTGCCTGATGAGAGAAGATTGATAAGCTAGACGTCTGCTGCTTTAGAAAATAATTACTCATTATCTTCAAGTGTCTGGATGGTAAGGAGCTTGAAACTCTTACTCATACTACTCTTTGAAGCAGCTGCACTGACCTTGTGTCTAAATTGGTTCCTTTTATGTTTTTAGTTTCTTTATCTAATAATTTACTTAATGGAGCTCTTGCTCCCATGAGTCAGATTTCTCTAGCATGGAATTAACAAAATAAATGCAGTTGCTTGTCTAAGGAACAAAGACCAAGATAGCACCAAGCCTATCTCAAGAGATCAGGCCAATGACCCAAAACCCCCATTCACATGGATATTGTACCTGTACATTAGAGATCAAAGGCAGGGATATTCAGTTGTCTAACCAAAGAGCCTCCTCATTCCCTGCTGAGCATGACCAAACATGGAACACAAAGGACAGGAGCTAGAAAAACCAGCCAAGGAATGCTACAGTCTCAGGAGACTGATACTGACTTCAACAGAGCAGCACTTGTTCCTCACGTTACAGAGCCAAAGGATAAGAAAGGAGCAGGGTCAGCAGAACTGCTACCTTGGACTTGCAGAGGCCAAACTCTGGGCTGTGTAGGAGACTGATTCACAGAGTCCCTTGGGAGACAGTACTGAAGGGCAAAGAAGTCCAGGAAGGCTAGACAGTCTTCAAGTAGAAAATCTTAAAAGCTTGTTTCTGTTGTTGACAGGAACAAGTCATCCCTATATGTTGAAAGATGAGCTGGTGGAGAAGGCCACTGGCCTGGCTGAACAAAGAGCTTTGCTGGAGTTCAGGAAAAGACAAGGAGAGTTTTTACCTGCCCTTTGGAAGAAGGGAGCTCAGGAGGACTATTACACAGATGTTTTGAGGCTTCAGGGAGAAAATCAGAAGGGCCAAAGCCCAGCCAGAACTTAATCTGGCTACTACTATATAAGACAACAAAAATGTTTCTATAAATACAGCATCAACAAAAAGAAGGCTAGGGAGACTCTCAATCCTGTATTGGATGCAGGGGGAACATAGTGACAGGGGATGAGGAAAAGGCAGAGGCACCTAATGCCTCCTGCACTGCCTGGAAAATGGCCCAGCAGAAAAGGACCTGGGGGTGCTGGTTGACAGCAACTGAACAGGAGCCAGCTGCGCCCAGGTGGCCAAGAAGGTCAAAGGCATCCTGGCCTGTATCAGCAACAGTGTAGAAAAGGAAGTTGGCCAGCCTGTCATTAAAGCAGATGAGGGAAGTTCATAAAGCCCGTAAAGTAACTGAGACAGAAGACTGAGTGCACAGAAGGGACTAAGCAAGGCCCAGAGCAGGTGTGCTACCTGTTCCAACGTAAGCCATTGTCTTGCCAGAAGAAATATAGCAAATCTTGTTTCTTGGTTTTAAAAGACAGGTATTGCCTATGTAAGTTATGATAGTTTTCTGGTTTTTTTTCTGAAGGATCATACAAATGAAGGGTTTTTTAAGGTATTTTTAAGGGTTTGACAAAGCTAAGGAAATGCTACTTGTGGTGACAACACTGTGTTATCAACTGCAAGTAATAGAAAAGGTAATATTGTAGGACCAGAGGCAATGGGCGATAACTGAAACAGGACTTTTGCAGAACAGCAGGAATTGCTTTTTCACTTGTGAGGGGGACTGAGCACTTGCACAGG